>NC_071409.1:27050955-27650955 GCF_017976375.1 Cuculus canorus | reverse complement strand
CGTTCACCTCTGCCTCTGATGTTATCTGCTGTGCTGCCCGCGTTATAGATGGGAAAATAAGGTTTTATTAACATGTATTAGAATTGTAGAATCACAGAATGTGTTGGGTTGGAAGGAACCTCAGAGCCCATCCAGTCCCACCCCTGCCATGGGCAGGGACACCTCCCACTGGATCAGGGGCTCCAAGCCCCATCCAACCTGGCCTGGAACCCCTCCAGGGATGGGGCAGCCACCACTGCTCTGGGCAACCTGGGCCAGGGCCTCCCCACCCTTCCAGGACAACACTTCTCCCTCAGATCTCATGGCCATCTTCCATCTTTCAGCTCAAAACCGTTCCCCTCATCCTGTCCCTGCCCTCCCTGATCCAGAGCCCCTCAGCCCTCAGAGCATCTTTGAGTTCATGTTGTTAGGTGACCCGGTGGGGGTTGAGATGAGCATCCTGCAATGGGTGATCTCGAATCGTCTCCCTCAGACTGCTTGTCAAAAGAGATTTTAAGATGGGTTTTAAAGGTCATGCAGGTGTCGGAGTGTTACCCTCTGGTGAATCCAGCTGTGTCAGCACTGGGGGGAAGGAAACCATGTGCAGAGCCAACAGGTATCTGAATGCCCCAAAGCCAAATGTGTGTGATCTCATACCGGCCGTGAATTTCTTTTATTTGCCATGATTATGCCTGAAATACACTTGTGGGTTATATAGCTCCGGCACATTGAGGGAGCGTTGCGGGAGCCGACAGATGGGCTCGAATGGGAAGGTGGCTGAGGCATAAGTGTTCAAAATTTATGGTGACCATAAAGACCTGTGGAAATGATTGATTCTGCTCATAGCTCATGTAGATAATGACAGGGTTTGGGCTATAACAGTAACTGATAGCCTCTGAGCTGGGAATTAAATTTCTCTTTCCATGACATCATCATGATGTCATACTTTATTGCCTATAATTTAAAAATCAATCTGGGCTAGTATCTGTTGTTACCACGCTGCGATTCGTGCGTGTGACATCACGTGTTGTGTCAGCTCCGATCTCTGATGACAGTGCTCTTCTAATTGTGATTTAAAGTGTTTTCCTGTCCTGAGGGGGGAAGTTACTGTTTTATTGGGGCGTATCGTGTTCTGGGCCAATGGCTGCTGCTGCTGCTGAGGACAGGGTATGATTTGGAAGGGTCTTCAGAAGGTAGTGAGTGTAGTTCTCAGATGCTGTATATTCACAAAAATGAGTTTTGTGGCCCAGAGAGGTCACTGTCAGGGTAAGAATGACTGTTAAAGGATGGAAGGGTTGACTGATGCACGTAACCCTGGCATCCTTTACCTCTTCTCTTCCGAAGGAATATTGAACTGATGTTCTTGAAGGATAAATAGGAAGGAGAGGAAGGAAATATGGGCCAAGACTCATGCCTGGCCAGGTTGGTTGGTGGATCTTCATGGTTCTCATTGGAACATAACCTCTGTTCAAATAAGGAATTGGTGAATATAAAAGATCTCAGGTGCTCCCAAGGACGGGTTGAACACAAGCAGCGAAGCCAGGTCTGGGCACAGGCTGCTCGGATTTAGTGAGCGATTCAGGTTGGTATTTAGTTACCATAGTGATAAGCATGTTTTCAACCATGATGGATGGATGGATGGATGGATGGATGGATGGAGGGCGGTACAGCAGGTGGGCATAATCCTGGATTCCAAAGGACCATACTTCACAGGAGAGCACCCCAGAGCCACTGTGGTCTGGCCATGGTGAGCTGGTGGAAAGCCCAGAGCAAGGGTTTTGCCAATATAATCCAACTCTCTTTGTTTGAGGGAAGGTTCCTGGAATAGGTCTCTTGCTTGATTGCTAGCATCACCATGCCTTTCGTGTTCCCTCACCAAGTGCCTGCTCGCACTCAGCAGTCCTCTTCAGCCCTTTGGACTACTTTCTATCTGCAGCCCCTGTACTGGTTATTTTTAAGTGAAGGATTATTTTGACACTTGTGCTCTATCCCAGCCTCCCCTCAGCCTCCTCCCCTGCTGGCTGAACTGTAGCTGGATTCCCTTGAACAGAAGGGTAGGCACAGGAGCAAAGTCTGTCATTTGTTTTTGCAAAGCCTGTGGCAGCACATTGAAGCGTTTTCTGTCAGTTCATTAATTACGAAGGCATTAACTTCCGAGCCTAGCAAACACTGGAAATGCCGAGGTTGCTTCTCAGCTGTTACATATACCACTTTGGGTAGTTCTGAGCTGGCAGAGGGAGCTCAAAAGCTGCCACGTTTACCTGCTAATACCTGGAGCTCTTCTGGGATGGAGATTGCAGCAAAATTAATGGAAGAGACAGAGCTTTGTTGGCCAACTCGACTCGTGTGGTACGGAAGCAGCAGAGAGTAAATGCGGGATCTGTGCTTCCAGAATGACAGGTAAAGCTTGATGTAAGCCTGCTGCCAGCTTGCAGGAATGAGCCTCCAAGAACAATGGGATGTCTTTGGGTTGTGGCAGATCCCTTGTCCCAGAACTGCACCAGGAAAGCTTAGGAAGCCAGGAGCGCAATTCTCACTGACGTTGTGAGCTGAGTCTCTTTGGTGGGTGCCAGCTACTGCAAAAGGACAAAACCAATTTAAGGCCAACGTGGCAGCAGCAGTGACACTGATTTTTTTTATTATTATTATTGTTATTTTTTTTTGTAGCTAATGTTTTTCAAAAGCCTCCCTGAGGCACCGCTGACTCCTTGCTCAGTGCAACAGCACCAAGAGGAAATGCCTTCCCAGTGCTCACAGGTGATCAACTTACACATTGAAGCATGAAGTTTGATTACCCTTGTAACTTTTTATTATCTTGCATAGCTGCAAATGTTATTAATGCTCATAAAATTATCCAGTCCCTTAAAATGTCTGTTCCAGTGGTGTGTGTCTCCCTGACTTCCTGGGGCACTGGATTCCAGGAGGGACTGCACTGGATCAAGTCATATTTTTCTTTTATTTCTCTCGAATCTACATCCTCTCTGTTTCATCGAGTAACCCCTGTTTTGCTTTTAAATTAAGGGGCAGGCTAACAGGAAGCAGCAAACTGGTTTTGATTGCAAACTTTGCTATTTCATGGGTTTTATCTTTTGTACATCAATATATAGAGGCATAAATGTATTTATAAGTAATGTATGGTTGTATATGGATGGAGATGCATGTGTATGCATAGAATTGTAGAACATCCTGAGTTGCAAGGGCCCCACAAGGACCATTGAGTCCAACTTCTATCCCTGCACAGGACACCCCAACATTCACACCATGGGGCTGAGGGCGTTGGCCAAAGTCTTCTAGATTATTGTCAGGCTTGGCACCGTGACTGCTTCCCTGGGAGCTGTTCCAGTGCTCCACCACCATCGGAGTGAAGAACCTTGTCCTAATGCCCAATCTAACACTCCCCTGGCACATCTTTCTGCCATTCCTTTGGGTCCTGTCATTGGCCATCAGAGAGAAGAGCTCAGCACCTGCTCCTCCTCTTCCCCTTGTGAGGAAGCTGCAGAGCACGATTGTCTCCCCTCAGTCTCCTCTTCTCCAAGCTGGACAGTCCAAGTGACTTCAGCTGCTCCTCTCCAGCAGCTTTAGATCCTTTTTATCCTGTGGTGCCCAAAACCGCACACAGTGCTCAAGGTGGGTCAGCAACGGTGCAGAGCAGGGCAGGACAGCTGGCGATGACGTGCTGGCTGCACCCTGGGACACAGTTGCCCCTCTTGGCTGCCAGGGCACTGCTGGCTCGTGTTCAACTTGCCAGTGACCAGTACCCTTAGGCCCCTTCTCACAGGGCTGTTCATTGTCACTGAAGCATCTCGCTGGGCAGCTCGGGTGCCAGTGGTTTGCCACAGGGACCACCACTCCCCCACCCTCCCCACGTGCCTGTGAGGTGTGCTCTGGGAAGCAGAGTAATAACAGGGAAGAAAACTGTTGCTCTGAGCTGTGTGTCAGCAGACTTCAGACACAGTGGAGCCCATGTTTCCAGACAAGCCTTTTTAGCTAATTAGCTTAGCAAAAAAATCTATTTCTCTTAAATTCCCTGCCATCCATCTACCTAATAGAGTCAAGCAGCTCTATCTTGTGTGGGGTATGCAATGCATCATCTATCTCCAGTATTTATCTCATTGCTTCCAGCCTGGTCTCTCCATCTCTTCATCCATGGGAGCTGCCAGGCTTCCATTCTGTCTGCTCCTTTCTGGCAGTGACTGTGATGCAAACGTGCTGGAGGTCTCCTCCCCTTCTGGGTTTTCCTTTACCCTCAGCTACACCCATGTCCTGCCTTGTCCATTTGTATTCCTGCAACAAACATCCAGAAAGCAGAGACTCCTGCAGCTGTGTGGTCGGGACGACCTTCTTGCATCGCATTGTCCAACCCATGTAGGATCTGAACTGGTCTCCACCATCACCTATGGAGCTACGATGCGTGAGGGATGGGGCTGTAGCGAAATCTGAGAAATCTGCTTCAGCTTCAGCATAACTTGGGTAGGAGGATGCAACCTCTGAATTTTGGTTGCATGGGCAACCAGTTGTAATCAAGCAGGATCTTCTCTTCTGGAAGGACATCTAAATCTCACAGACCCATATGACAACCATTTTTGCCTAACGCCTGCTTTTGGATGTTTCAAGCTCCAGCCTCTGGCTGTTGGAGTGCAGTTAGCAAGATTAAAGAGCCACTAATATCAGAGATTGTTTTGTGTAGGAACACATGGACCGGAATCAAGTTGCTTTCTAACCACCTTCTTAGGAAACTAAATTGCCTGAACTCTCAAAGGGTCTCACCTTAAGGCTGGTCCTTCATGCCCTAAATTGTTGTTGTAGCTATTATCCAAGTGCTCCACTGCTGACATATTTTTTTTGGAAGTGTGAATATAAAACCTGGACACAATGTTCTTGCTGGCAGCAGGTAGCAACGTGAAATACAACTCTTGTCGTACTCCACTGGGCAGAGAAAGTGTGCTTAGCCTCAGCTTGATGCTGGAGGCTTGTGTTTAGTCAGATGTCTACCTTGACCTTTGCTTGCTGCCCTCCTCTTCTGTGCTCGCTGAACCCTCCTCTACATCCCAGTGAAGTGCATTGCACTTGGAGATGCTGTTTGCACGCGTGTGGGTTGTCAAGTACACGGGGATGACAAACCCTTGTTAAACGGTGAGCTGGTTGCTTCTTTCCTGGGCTCAGTTTTTGTTTGGAGCTCTCGAGATGTTTGAATGGCATGGAGTCAGCTTCTGTCTGGAGGAGAGGTGCCGCCACATCAAGTGGGTGTGTCTTGAATCTCTCTTTTTAATGTGTTTACAACATTTTCTTGCATGAAATTGTTGAAACCCCCATCCCCCACTACTTTACCAAGCAAACTTATTTCCTACCACTTGGTGACCTGTCCTTGTCTGGAGTTCCTGTGCTATTATCCTTTGTGGTTCCCACAAATGCTCTCGGCCACTTTCCAATGCATCGCTGAAAACCCTTGAGGGGTAGCAGTGAGGTCCTGTGGCCCAGCCCTCGCTCCTAAAGCGTTTCACTGCATTGCTTGTTTTAATAACTGAAATTAGAGTGTTGGGCAACGATATCTAAAACTGTTTAAAAACAGAACAAAAACCCAAGAAAATTCTGGAACAGAATTCGCCTTTGTTGGCGAGAGTGAAGGTTTGTAAATATTTATTCTTCACAAGCAAAAAATATCAGGCTGTTGTGATAAGAGAACTCAGGCAATTCAAATTTAAAGTGACAGCCCCTGCGTAGCTGGTGCAGGGCTGTGGAAATGTCAGTAGGTCAGAATCAAGAGTTGTACTGGCATCCACGCTCCTCCACCACCAAATTCCACGAGAGTGCTTTCCGCTCTGTGCTGCTTTTAAAAGAAACACCAGTGCATTTGTTTTCCTGTGTTCCTCTTGGTGTGTCCTCCTGCCTGGGCTGCAGACAGCTGCTGCCCCAAAGCCTGCCTCGCAGCCCCCTGTGTTCACTTGAGGTACCAGGTATAGAATCATTGAATTATTAAGGTTGGAAAAGCCCTCTCTGCTCATCCAGTCCATCAGCCCAACCCCACCGTGTCTGCTGAACCATGTCCCCAAGGGCTACCTCTACACATTACACAGTTTTTCAACCCCCCAAGGGATGGAGACTCCACCCCTGCCCTGGGCAGCCTCTGCCAGGGCTTCACCACTGTTTCAGTTAAGAAATTTCCCCTAATATCTAATCCGAACCCCCTCCCTGGCGCTTCCTCACAAGAATCAGAGATGCAACACCTTCCACAACCTGTCCAGTGCAAGTGGTACCTCATTCCTTGTCCATTAAAAATAAATAAGCTTCAAAACCTGTATTATCTTAATCAACCTCCTTTGCCATAGATACCCTGCAGTGCACTTGATTGTGAAATGTGGATGAGAAAGCTCAATGAAAGGAAGTTCATAGAACCATAGAATGTTTAGAGATAGAAGAGGCTTTTACAGGTCATCTAATTCAAATCCCGTGCAAAAGCAGGGACATCTTTAATGCAGTCAGATTGCTCAGATCCCCATTGAACCTGACCTGGAATGTTTCCAGTGATGGGACCTCCACTGCCTCACCACCCTCACGGTAAAAAAATCTTCCTTATATCCAGTCAAAATCTCCCCTCACTCTGTCTGAAACAGTTACTCCTTGTCCTGTCACAACAGGACAAAAATCTGTCTCCTTACTGGAAGCTGCTCTAAGGCCTTCCCTCAGCCTTCTCTTCTCCAGGATGAACAACCCCAACACTCTCAGCCTGTCCTCGTACAGGAGCTGCTCCAGCCCTCGGATCATCTCCATGGCCTCCTCTGGACTCACTCCAACAGCTCCATGTTCCTTTCATTAGTGGGGGTTCTTTGCCTGGGCCCCAAAGTGCAGTGGTAGCTGTGCTATAGCTCGTTGTGGTGTGTGTGTGAACCTCTACCAGCAGCTTCTAGGAGAGAATTCTGTACTGCAAGGATGCAAGACCTTGAAAATGTTTTTCTGAAAGGAAAACAATATCCTATAGCAACGGCTTTTGCCTGGCCTTCGGAGTGCTTTACAAGCACAGAAAGGCACCGAGGGTGCTGTGCCAAGAAGCGCTTGTATAAATTGCCGTCTGCTAAGATGCGATGTGAAACCCCACCACGCAGCTCTGCTTTCCGCTTGCTCTTGGCTCTGTTTCTCTGGCCGCGTTTTGAAGATGGGCAGAATGGTGATCCCAAAATTTGTTCCCTGTCTCCTGCTAAGGGTCAATGGGTTTGGTGAATAACCAGTGCCGCGGCTCTCTAAGTGCTGGTGTGACTCCCTGGGTGCAGACAGCCAGCACTAAGGGGTACATTTCCCAAGTGACTCTGCCTGGGTGGACCTTCGGGAAAGAGCATGAGGGAAGGCATGTTGGCTGTCTGGTAAGTCTGCTGGGGACTCAGCTTTCTTGGAGCTTTGCTTTCCTGTAAAGGATGGAGGTTACTACAGTGTTCCTGCATTTTGCAAAGTCAGGGTTGAAAGCAGGGAGCTGTGCAGAGGAAGTTTTTCCTAAAATAAATTAAACATATAAAATGAAAGTATGGGAAAGGAACTGAAGACATGACAAGGTAGCCTTTGTTCTGCTTTGTATTCTGGTCTGGGAATACTCTGTTCTGCTCTGCATTAATCTCTGGTTTACTGTGCAGATGTGGTGTTCAGACACCAAATCCTCAAAGAAGCATGTGTGAAGATATTCATGGAGGTCACTTCACCCTGGCTCTTTGGGTCATGATTCACTTTTTGTAAGCAATAATTCATTAGTGTGGTGCTACCTTGATTTCCCCATCACAGGGGAGAGATGCTTTTGGACAGCAGGATAGAAAGCTGGGAGCTGAACTGGGCAACGACTCTCGCAACCAGAGCAGCCCTGATGAAATGGCTTCAGCAAGGAGCCGGAAAAATGACAGCCCCGAGGAGCCTGGTGTCTCCTTTAGCTGTGACCTTTGTGATTCTGTGCTAAAGGTCATGGCGCGTAGCAGATCCTTTCAAAAGTAAGATTCTCTCTGAATCTTGCAGCTGAGAGTTAGGTGTGGGGCCAGTGGAGAGCTCCGTGCAGGCTTCAGGCTGTGGTATGTGTGGGGCACTAGGAAGCTGCATTATTTCCTCTCCACCTTTCTTCAGAGTTGCTGTGTTTGGCAGGAATTAATGGATCTGGGAAAGGATGCTGTGGTTGAAGCTCCGGGGTCAGGTAACAGCAGGCCTGGAGGTGACCGGGTTTGCTCCGCCAGCTGCTTGCCCATGCTGCCTGCTGCCCAGCATTGTGCAATTACAGTTTTGCAGAGCAGATCCCTGTGCTTTGAGCTGTGACGCTTCTAATTTTCCGGCCCTGCTATTTGGTCCTGTGGGCATGCTCTACCTTATAAAAATGGGCACCTAACGTGCCCTAGATGATTAAGCTGAAATTACCATACCGGTGAGGACGTGTTTCACCACGGCTGCTCTGTCTGCCCTGCCCCAGTGTCAGGCTTGCGTGGTGGCTTTCTTTGCATCTTTGAATTTTGCAGGATTAAGAAGAGCAGGGAATTTTTGTCTTCTCCCATGCAGTTAATTAGGAAGCATTCCAGTTTGTGCCATTTGGTGGGGAAAATATCCAGGCTGTTCAGCAATGCTAGCAGAAAACAGACCTTGCGGAGAAAAAGCAGGAAATCTTGATTCTGCCACCTAATTTGACATAAGCTCAAATCCACCAGTCAATGTGCTCTAACCCGTAAGTCCCAAGATTGCAGCCCCTGCAAAAAGAGTATTCATCTAAGAGTGGAGTGGTTGGTCTGTCCTTGGCCTGAGACAGCTGGCTGTGTGTTAAGTCAAGGAATCGAGCGGGACTTAGCTGGTGGAGGACACTGAGTTCATGGGGAAACCAACAGCTTAGTAACTCTGAGGGGTCTTCACCCAACAGGTCAACAGCAGCTATTGCTTGCAGATATTGGCTAAACAAAGTAGTTTGGGATACCAGACAGCAAACTGCATTAAACGGCCTTTGGGTTAGATGAGCTCTGTGATGGGATTAGGCTGTGCCCTGGAGCTCCTGGAGATGCTCCTGTGCTTGGGAAGGTTCTTCAAACCCGAGTGCACAGGCAGGGAAGCAGGTCTAGCACCAAACATGCTCCTTACCCTGCATTTTCTAACCAGGACTCTGTGTGCTCTTCCAGTACTGGAGTCCAAGCTTGAGCAGAGGGATGAGAGATGGTGTCTGCCAGTTGTTAATCTGTGTTGACTTGATAGGTAAGCTCTGAGTGGATCACTCTCCTCTGGGGACACACTTGTTCCCAGTCATTAACCTTTATTTGGTTTGGCTTATTTACTCAGGTAGCAAATTAGGTCAAACTGAAGTGGCTCGCATTAAATGAGCAATGGCCACTTAAATCTGGAGTGACCATGTCCACACAGAGGTTAATGCAGTTTAACCCAACCACTTTAAATCTACTCCGGCTGCTAAGTGGATGGATTTCCATCACCATCCCTGCACAGATTTGCCCCTTGGTGGGTTGGAGGAGTGGCAGCCGGCTCCCAGCAGGCAGTGCTTGGCGAGGGGAATCCAGGCCTGCTGCTCCAACATCTCAGCACAGCATCCCTCTTTGCCCAGCTGGCCCCTGAATGATCAGCCCGGTTCTTGGCAGCGTGAATATCTGTTTGTATGCGGATTTAGGATTTTAGCTGTAATAAAATGAGTAACGCTAACTGCTTTAGTTAGACTCCTTGTAGTCTACGATTTTTACAGCTCTCGCCATGCACAGGGCAGAAGAACAAGATTCCCAACAGGGACAGAGTTAACTCGTGAAGTAATAAATCTCCTGGTTATTGTCAGGTGCTAGAGGGTTATTCTAGTGCTGTGACTTTGCCAATCTTTGCCTGAGTAATAACAAATGATCAAAATAAGGAACCCCAGAACATGCTCCTCTGGGACCTGGAAATGGTCCAGCATGGCAGCTCTGACCCTGGTCCATTTGTTACAGCTGAAGCACAGTTTTGTCTGGATTGTTCTCTTCCTTCGGGGTGGCTGGAGCTTCTGTCTAGTTGCCAGTCTCCTTCTGTGCTGTTAGCTGTGTGTGAGACCTCTGCAGCTTGCCAGGCCTTCCTCTGTCTCTGCCCCCATCTCCCAAGGCACTGCATGTCTACAGATGGCAAGTTGTTCACGTGCTGCAGCAAGGTCGGATGAAGAACTAATCTAGATACAGATCCCACTTGAGACCTTTCCTTAAGGTGCAGCAAACAAAATCTTGGTAGCAAAATGCTGGACAAAGCAAATGCATCCCTGGAGGTGTTCAAGGCCAGGTTGGATGGGGCTTTGAGCCCCTGATCCAGTGGGAGGTGTCCCTACCCAGGACAGGGTGGGTGGAACTGGATGGACTTAAAGATCCTTCCAACCCAAACCATTCTATAATTCTTTTAGCGTGCAAATGCCTCCTCAGGCAGTAGCACTTAACCTGAAACCATTGTTTTGAAGCAAGTTACCATCCTTACTACATTTATCAGCTGACACTGTTCAATACCCCGCTGCTCTTTTGCAATGCTAGGCGTAATCAGCAGTGGGTTTGCCATAAGGTCCTCCACCAGGATCAGTCTGATGTACTGGCCTCTGTCAGTAACTGTGAAAGTGCTTAACATCCCTGGTAGGACTCTAACATCAATTAATCTTTCTGAGCATTAAGGAGGAGAGGCTGCCTTGCAGAGCTCAGACTGGGAGGAGGAGTTTACACTGTGATTTCCCAGAAGCCGAAGCTAGCGTTTTGCCCCCAATGCGATTTGGCCACTCTGAGCTGAGCCCAGCCTGGAAAGATACTGTGCGTCTCTGGTCCAGCCCTTGGAAATGCTCTGGCTGACAGGAGCTGCTCCGGATAGCTGGGATGGCTTTTGTCTTTGAAGTTCATCTCTTGTCTCTGAGCATCACCCCTATAAGCAAAGGTGATTTTAATCCCTGCAGCCTATGAGCAGGAAGGAAGGCAAAGGGGAAGAAACTGGTGTTGCTGTGGAGTGGCTGAGCTCAGCGGGAAATCATAGTTATCCCCCAAATCTATGAAACATGAACTTGCCTGAAAGTGAGCACTTGATGTGGAAGGAAACGAGGAGACTGATAATAGATATTACCCTAATGAATAAACAAATGCTTTAAAGGATGGACTCCTCATGCAATGTGTTATTTTTAACTTAGCAGCAATTTGCATGCTAGTCAATTTGCATATATTAAATACATTTCCCCTTCTGCATCGCATTCCTCCTCCCCTTCGGTACAACATCTCATTACGGTGCTGCTGGGACCAAGGAGCCGGTGGCTCTGGAGGGGATATTAATTTGCCCAACACATGCTGTGCAGGTTTTTATCACTCGCCGCACATTGGACCCAGTGTCTTTGAAGTCACTGGTGCCTCGAAGGGCCTTCTACTGGAGGTAGTTGAAATGGAAAAGAAATAAGGGGGGGGGGGGGGGCTGCCTGGAGCAGAAATGCATGGGGAAGAAAGGAGATTGTTTAGCCTGTGTTCCTTTGACAAGGGAGAAAATGAGCAATATGGAAACCTCTGTCCTGTGCCAGAGAGGCTGGGCATCTTGGGTGGATGCATGGATGTTTTGCTGCTTGTTTGAGATGAAACATGCCATCTTCCTGCAATCTGTGGAGAAAGATGCTGGTGAGGAGGTTTGGGCCAATGAGAGCCTCAAGAGGACATGATGGTTTGGAGGAACAGTGGGTCTGGCCAGGCTCTATGGTGCATCATGGCTTTAGGCTAGAGGCTGGTTGGCATGTGCTTAGAGGTGGATGTGGAGGCTTCTATGTAGTAGGTGGTAGGACACATGGTGTGTGGAGCTCTGTGTGGGGACTTGGGAGGTGGCAGGTTTCTGCTGCTATGGCAGCTTCTGCCACCCTCTGCCTCAGTTTCCCCATGTGGCAGGTAGACTGAATGATGCTAATGGCTCCTAGTGAGCTTTGGGCTCTGCTCAGAGCTGATGGAGAGGTAGGGGCAACTGTTCTCCACAAACCTGTTGTTGTGAGAGATGTCTTGGTGAAAGCGTAAAGAGGCATTGTGACATCCTTCTGTCTTTGATAGGCAGAGAAGTAATTTTTGAGCTGTAACATCAGTTCCCAGGCTTTCAAAATGCTGCTGACACTGTGAAAAAATCTTTTGCTGTTGTGCTGTGTAGCCTGGGGGGGTGTGTGTGTCACAGTTCTGAGTACTGACCAAAAACCCTGGAAATGTTTTGAGGGAGGAATGAAAATTTCTTTCAATTAGTTCAGCATTTTTCAATCAGTTCTCGTTGCAATCAAGAACATCGTACTGAGCTCAAGTGCTTCTTTGAGAAAACCTTAAAAAAAATCATCTGGGGAAATGAGTAGAGGAAGTGACCCCTATCTAATCTAGACTGATAGGCTGTAGAAGACACATCTTCAATGAGTAACAAGGTCCCTTCACTGTTCCTATGTAAAGACAGTCTTAGCCAAAACTCCTGCAATGTAGCAATTCAGAAATAAATGTCAGCAGCTCCTTCATGCCAAGAATATTTAGTTATCAGCAGAAAGAAGAAACGTTTCTGATAAACCAATGCAAATGGAATGTGGGGATCAGGGGTGAGATCAGCACAGGGTAGCTCTGGTTTCATGTGATTTCCATGCTTTGAGAGTACCAAACCAGAGCAAAAGGTCTCAGGCAGGTAACGGACACCTACCCCACCCTCCTCAAGAAATGTTTAATGTAATGGCCTGTTGTGCTCTGCAGAAATACAAAGGGGCATGAAGTGCACGGCATGTGCATTTTTTTAATTAGAGAGAATGTGAAAATCCATACCCTGATGAAGCAGGCTTTGTGCTGTGTGCGGTTTGAGCACAAAGGAAGAGAGCTCCTGCTCTTCTGAGTGCGCAGCAGAGTAGCAGGTGGTGGTGGAGGAGAAAAAGGTGTGTGAGGGCAAAATACCTCCAACTAGGCAGTGATTGTGGCTGGCCAGGAGTAGAAAAAAGTCCTGATTCTTGCTGCAGGGTGATCAAGTCTATTATAGCTGGAAACTGTGACTCCATGGCAGCTCACTTCTAGGTCCTTTGGATCAGGGGCAGGTGAGAAACTGAAGGAGAAGTGCCTGCAGAAAGGCTGACCTTTGCCGAGGGTGAGGGTTGTGCAAAGCAGCAGCCTCCAACCCTGGCCGTGGACCGGCAGGGTGTGATGGAGAGGGTGGTGCTCTTTGCACTGGCCTGGGTTTGGGATTGGAGAGGAATAGCTGGAGATGCTCTCTCATGAGTGTTGGGATGGACTTGGGGCCACCTCCTTGCTCCCAGAGGTGTCCCATGGCATGTCTGGCAGCTCCATGGATGCCTTTGCTGGGGGAGCCCCCCTCTGAGACATTCTGGGGAGCAGCCTGAGCTCTCTCCCTTCAGCGGGAGCCAGTTCACCCTGCCCTCCTCTGAGCACTGCCTCTCAGAGGGAATATCGTGACCTGTGTCCTTGGGGGCTGCCCAGCCATCCGGGATCGCAGCAGAGCTGCCGAGTGAAGTATCCGGCCCCGCTCCCTCCTGCCCGGCCCCACAGGCGGGATTGTTTCCACGGCAAGAGAACAATACCTCTCCTTCCATCCAAGAAACATTTATTACATGATACGTTTCAGATGTCTCTTCGGGGAGGAGAGGGAAAGCAAAGGAGAAATAGATCTCTTTTTTTTACGGCAGCGCAGCATGTTCCATCCCGTAATGGATTAATTATCCCTGCGCTGGTGGGGTGAGGGGGGGATGTTTGGAGCAAGCGCCAGGGTTGCCTTCCAAGTGGAGCAGACGTGGATATTTCTAGACTCCTTTTCACAAAATAAAAGGAGTAATTAATTAATTGGGAAGCTTTCACGTTCATTATAATTCCCTCCCTCTCCTGCTTTTCCTTTCCCCGCTCTGATTGCATGAAACGCAGAGAAGGGTAAGGAGTTTAGGAGTCTATTGTGCTGCTCTTTCCCGAGCCCTTGTCAACCTCCCCTCTTGCTTTCATACCTCTGCCTTCTTTTCTCTCCCGTTGAAGCCCTCAGAGGTCAGAAGCATTTCCTGGTTTTCTTTTGCATGCCTTGAAGGAAATGGTCTGGGCCAGATTATCTGCCGGTATAAATCGGCACTGATGTACAGGCTTCTCCAGCTGAATACTTTACCGCGCTTCTGGAAACTCCCTTCCATCCATCAGATGGTCTAGAGAGGAGAACCATCCCTCTGGGCCTCCTCCTCTTCAGCTGGGGAGGAAGGCAAGGGATTAATACTGACAATTCAAATGCTACCCAGGTAGAATATAGAGGCTCCAAAGCCCAGGAGGTAAATGCTGTTACGATGCCATTTCCTCGTTCGTTCTCGTTTTTTATTTCCACCTAGCCAAGCTGCAACTCAAGCAAGGAATATAAATCCTGCTGTCCCTCAGCTCCATCTGCTCCTGGAGCTAAAGAGATACAAAGCATGCAGCTGGAGTGAGCCAGTCCATTAAGGAGTGTTCTGTAGAGTGGGCTGAGCCAGAGATGGAGCCAGGGATTAGAGGACATCCAAGAGCAACTGCAACCTCTTTGAACAAAGCACAGCTTTTCTGATGCACCTAACAAAAGCTACCTTTCCTGGGTACAGAAAATTGGAAAAACCTCTTCTCGGAGCAATAGATCCCATTGCTTTTAACTCCGTGAGACTCAGCGATGGGCTGGTGGGAGGCGTTTTCAAATGAACATCACCCTGGAGATGAGGAGCCCTCAGCAGAAGATCTGAGTTCTTGCTGGAGGCATGGTGCTGGTCCATGCCTGGCTGACAACCCAACGTCCTGTAGGAAAGTTTCTGGATAGCCTAGCCTAGAAAAAACTCTGTGGTTCCTGTGTTGGTGTTTTACCTACCCACAAGGCAAGGAAGGGATTTGGATCTACGTCCAAAAGTGAGCCCTGGCCATCAATCTACAAGTTAAACCCCCAAGCATCACCTCTCTCTCCTTACCCAGTCCTGTGAATGTTTGACCCAGTTGGGCTGAAGGTTAAAAAAAAAATCACAAAATGAAAAAAATCCCCTGCCAGAGCCTGCCACCTGCTGCCCGACCCCCACCCCCCGCCTTTTGTTTTTGGATGAAAAGAAGTGTTCTGATGCTCAAGGGAGGAATCTGCTATGTCTCAGAAAGCCTGTTTTATTCTTTTTGTCTGCTGCCTGCCTGGTGCGCTCATGTGCCATTTGCTGATCTTGGCAGTGGGTGGGAGTTTGTGGAGTGAGAATGAGATTTCTCCTTCTCCTCTGTTGGTACAGGATGGGTTTGTCCTGGCTGCATCCCTCCGTGTCACGAAATAAATAATGGGGAGATGAAGAGCTGCTGTCCCACTCAATGTTGCGTTCAAAGGCTCTTGGTTTACTAAAGAGCAGGAAAGGCTGTTTCCAATAATAAGTTGCCTGTTGTTCTTCTGCCAAAACCAGGTTTAATTAAGTGTTTGTTCTTTTACTGCCCTCTTCCGAACCACTCAGCTTTGCTCCAGAGCAGGGTGACAAAAGCAAAATTGTGTCCCGATGTGTTTGTTTGAATTTGTAAGTGAATTTGCTTGGGCGCTAATCCCAACTTTTCCCTGGTGCCTTTCCAAGAATATTCGAGCAATGAAATTTTTACTGGCAGGGAGGAAAAAAAAAAGTCATGAAAAGTAAATTTTGAAGTCACATTTGCAGGGTTTTTTTTACCACTATTGATACCTGCAGTGCTAAAATATCCTGACATGGTCTTAAAACAGATTGGAGAAGATTTTTATGAATAATGAATTGTGATTTCTTTTTATTTGCCTTCTGGTTCTGGTTGAACTCTTAAGGCTCTTGAGTTTTTCTTTGTAATCACAGGGCCTGGAAATTGATTTTCCCTAGGTCTGAAATGATGCATCTTTGTAGCTGAGCTTGCTGAAATGCAGATGTTGGTCCCTCAGCATTTCTTCAAATGTTGGGTTTGGTCCAGTTTGGACCAAAAAGCGGATATTACTTTATTTCCCCCAAATTTTGCTTTGAACAGGCAATTCTATAAACAAATTTTAGGTTAAGATGTTATAAGCCTCAAAGTCTGCTGCCACTCTGTGCAACCACCATTTCAGTTAGCTTCATCTGTACCAGTAAAGGGTTTCCTAGGGTCACAGACTGAACTAATTCAGGTGGGAAGGGTCTCGGGAAGTCTTTACTCCAACACTTTGCTTGAAGGAGGTTTAGTTTTGAGATCAGACCAGGATTTGAAATGCTCCAAGGATGAAGATTGCAGAGCCCCTCCAGCAACCTGTACCACAGTTTGACTGTCCTCGCGGGGAGTCCAGGGGTTCTGGGAGGGGCTGAGGGCCCTGGGGCTGTTCAGTCTGGAGAAGGCTGAGGGGAGACCTCATTGTTCTCTGCAGCTCCCAGAAAGGAGGTCGTGGTGTGGTGGGTGCTGGGCTCTGCTACCAAGTCACAAATGACAGGACAAGAGGAAATGACCTCAACTTGCACCAGCGGAGGTTTAGGTTGAATATTAGGAAACATTTATTTCCTGACAGAGTGGTGAAGCCCTGGCAGAGGCTGCCCAGGGAGGTGGTGGAATCTCCACCCCTGGAGGGGTTAAAAAAACATGTAGGGGTGGCACCTGGGGACCTGGTTTAGTAGTTATGGTGGTATTGGTCTGATGGTTGGAATGGATTAGCTGAGAGGGCTTTTCCAAACTCAGTAATTCTATTATTCTATTCTGGATCCCTGATGTTTTCTTGACCCATGCCTGTCACAGGACTTCCCCAGCTCAAAGAAGGTCAGCCAGGCCAAAAATTCCCAGCTTTTGGACAGATGACTGATCCAAAGGCATGGCCATGGCTTGGAAAAACAACCAGCAGGGATTTCTGAGAGCTGAAATTGGCCAGGCATCCTTGCTTTAGCTGCTGCAAGGCACTGGGCTGTGGGGTGCTCCTGATGAAACGTTTTCTTCAATGGGTTATTGCTTTCCAGCAAAATTCGATTGCATCAGAAGACAACTGACCAGCTCCTTTCCTAATAAACATCACCAAATCATCTGCTGTTATCAGCAAAAGAATGAGAACTGGCAAAAATTTAATTTGAAATGAAGAAATAACTAATACTGGGTTGGGAAACCAACTTTTCCACTCCAGTGGGGCCTGGTGCAATGACAGGGGATTCAATAAACAGTGCCATTCATATTTTAAATATTTGCTAAGTGAATGTAGAGGCAATTGTTTGGGGAAGTATTTGTCAAATAAACTCAAACAACAGATGCATTCGAGGAAATTAGATTTGTCCACCTGATCCTGCAGAAACAGGAGAAGAGGCTAAATTCATCAGATAAACTGTTCATCTGAACTGTTTGTTCTCCTCTATCCACCCTCCAATCGTTATTTTAGAGAGAGTACAAGTGTTGTAGGCGCTGTGCAGAAAACTTATAGGAAACAGATCTCTGGCTGCTGAAGCCCCCAGTCTGCACGTTGGACGTGGCAGATAGGAGAGGATTTAGCACTCAGCAGTTTGGGGAAGAAGGGGAAGCCTTCCTCAGAGTCATGAATCCCAGCCCTACCTCCACATTAGTGACTCGGTAGGTTTGTTCCATTTTAGCCGGCTGCAGCAATGGTGGCAGCTGCCACCTTAGCCACCACGGTGTGGATTGAAGCTGGAGCTGAAAGCAGAAACTGCCACAGCTAGGAGGGAAGCAATAGCTTTGTGGAGAAATGCCAGGTCAGGTCCTTTGGGACTTGAGTGCTGCTTTCAGGTGCTTTATACAAACTCAATCTCCTGCCTTCCTCACAGCACCTGAAATGAGGAGGCAATTGCTCCAGGGTCTCTCAGCTGTGGTGATTTAATGCTGTAGGAGATGGGCTGTGGACAGGTGTTGCCCATCTCCATCCATTATATATGGGAAGTTGTTAGCCAGGTGCTTAAAGCAAGATGGGTAAATGTGACTCACTTTGTTTTGCAGGCAGGACCTGTAGAAATCAATCTTATAGCTGCCCTGGCTTCACAGGGTGCCAGACGCAGAGAGCAGAAAGGGGGTCCTCAGGGTTAACTGCTGACATCTGAGGCTGTCGTGACCGCAGAGAAGAAGGGGTAGATACAGTCTCTAAAGCAGCCTGCAACAGTTGTTGAGAGAAGGAAGAGAAGAAGGAATTTGTTTTTCAGAAGAGCAAATCCAGGAAAAAAGCTTGAAGAGAGATTCAGGAAAGCAAAGGATTCAGTATGGCTGTTGTCAGAGCACAGACTATTTCCCAAATGGCTTGGGAAGCTGAGATCAGGACAGGAGGTTCTGTAATCTGGAGGTGCAAGATGTAAGGTCAGGAGCCAAATCTTTGAGCGCAGAAAGCAGAAAACTGAAGCTATAATTTAGGCTTGAGAAAAGGAGATGAAGCGATGGGAGAGCATGCTAGAGCAAGACAGGGAAGAGCTCAGCTGTAGTGGATGCAGCAGAGCAGGTAGGGTGAGAGATTCGGTGTGCAGCTTTTGTTGGGTTTGCTCTCCAAACCATACTGAGTTTATGCAGTCATGGGCTGGGAATTTGTGCCAGAGTGGCTTGCATCAGCTTTGTTGGCCAGAAGGATTCTTCTGGAGTGGGAAGTGCTTGCATGCAGCAGGGTGCCTACATGACCCTGCCTCCTGCATGGATAAGGCTTGGTTGTGGCACAGGACTGGGATGTTGGGAATGACTTTCTTCTCTGTGGGTAGGCAAGACTGCTTCCTTGTCTGTGGTGGCCAAAGCAGGGTGGGCTGTGCTCAGCAGTCCTGCAGCATTAGGATACAGCCCAGTTAGGGGTGCAGGAAGGATTTTCTTCCCCTACTCTGAAAATTCATGTTAGTGGGTTTGGTTGCTTTGGTTCAGCTTCAACCAAGAAACTAACTTTCCAAAAACCTTAACTCTCAGGATTAGCAGCTGAGCCTTTGATTAAGCTAAAAAAAGTCTTGAGCATAAACTTTGAGCGTGGACTTCTTGTCCTCCAAGCTCATGTTCTGTTGTGCTGTGAATGGTATGCAAGAGGTGCACCCATCCTAGCTCTATGGCATTGGCTTGCCACGGGGGAGTACAACGGGGCTCCTTAATGGGGAAATCCTCCCCAGGCAGTCACTGAGATCCAAACCAAACCCACCTGTTGGAGCTCTGTGCTGCACTGATGGAAAGCAGATGTGTATTTGGGCAGGTGTGGTGTGGGATGGCTGCCAGGCTCAACTGCACACAGTTCCAGGACAAAGAGACCCTCCAAAGATAAGTCTGTAGTTCCGATGACAGGTTATTAAGTTTTTTTGCTGCAGGGCAAAAGCTGTCCACTTTGTAACACAGCTGCTGATGAAGTCATGTCCTCGTTTCAGGGAACTCTGACAAGAGGCAGATCTGGCCTTTTTCTGTCCAGTAACATATTACTTTGCCTGTTTTCATTCTGAGGTTTGCAACTTGGACAAGAAACTTGTCTGGGTGATACACCAGTTCCTGCCAAAAATCATCCAAGGACAGGCTGTTGGGTTTGTCCAGCCTGGAGAAGAGAAGGCTGTGGGGAGACCTTAGAGCAGCTTCCAGGGCTGAAAGGGGCTCCAGGAAAGCTGGGGAGGGGCTCTGGATCAGAGAGGGCAGGGACAGGATGAGAGGAATAGTTTTGAGCTGAAAGAGGGGAAACTGAGATGAGATCTTAGGAAGAAATGTTTTGCTGTTCAGGTGGGGAGGCCCTGGCCCAGGGTGCCCAGAGCAGTGGTGGCTGCCCCATCCCTGGAGGGGTTCCAGGCCAACGCTGGTCCAGTGGGAGGTGTCCCTGCCCATGGCAGGGGGTGGGACTGAATGGGCTTTGAGGTCCCTTCTAACCCAAAGCATCCTATGGTTCTATAATTGCCTGTGCAGTGCTGGGAGGTTCTGTCATTTCTCTGTGCTGCAGCTGGTGTGTGCTGCCCCGGGGGGAATGACGGCCTGAGGTCATAGCCAAGAGAAGGAGGATGGCGTCTTGCCTCTGTGCTAGCACCATCTCCTTTGACACCTGCACTTGAATTCCTGGCCAGATGTCTCGTGCCATTTCAGTCCCCAGCCCAGCTATATACAGAGCAACACTAATCAGCCTTTAAATGCTGGAGACATTAGGAGAATTATCTCCATATTTTACAGCTCTCTGGTGGATATCTTGGTGCACCGCAGATGCTAGGCTCTGGGTGTGACTTGTGGAGCAGGGACTCTGTTTTACTGCAGGTCGGATCTGGAGATCTTCCCCACGTTGCTGCATGAGGCTGCCTGGTTCCAGGGTGGGGATACTGAGTGGTCCCCAAGCCCAGATTATGGCGCAGAGCCTTTGTACGACATTGCAGATGAGCGGAAGGGCTGCCCATCGTAATAAAAGGGCAGAGGAATTAATTTGATGAGAAGACTGGCAAAGCAGCTTGTTTGCCGTATCCCCAAGGAGACGGAGCCATTCAGTGCCTTTGTGGAATGGGCTCCGTCACTCGATTTGTACGCATCCTGTACATGCCTCATTTATTTAGAACGCATTTATACTAAACAAAGCAAGAACAGAAAAGGCCGCTCCAGTACAGCAAAGCCAACCCTCTCTGGAGTCAAGGCTGATACACTGAAGCTTCTGGAAACCTGTGCTTCATGTTAATCCTTCCACTCGCACTGCTGGGTACTTTCCCTGTGCGCTTCCTCCTGTTTAACTGTGAATGAAGTCAGGATTTGCTTTCCCATGTCAGCCCCTCGCTGCAGTGGCCGTGATCCGATCCAACAGCCTCTGCTGCACCATGGAGTCTCTGGCAGAGCAGGGAACAAATAAGGGGCTGTGCTGGGCCTTCTGTGGAGGAAAATGATATTTTTGGGTTGATGCACTGAGGATGGAAACCAAACCAAATGTCACCCAATGCTGCTCTGACATCCCTGTGTTGGCTCTTCACAAACTGCAATGAGTCTGTTTAGAATCATAGAATAGTTTTGCTTAGAAGGGACCTCAAAGCCCATCCAGTCCCACCTGCTGCCATGGGAAGGGACACCTCCCACTGGACCAGTCTTGGCTTGGAACCCCTCCAGGGATGGGGCAGCCACTCCTGCTCTGGGCACCCTGGGCCAGGGCCTCCTCACCCTCACAGCAAAACATTTCTCCCTAAGATCTCATCTCAATCTCCCCTCTTTCAGCTCAAAATCGTTCCCTTCATCCTGTCCCTGCCCTCCCTGATCCAGAGCCCCTCCCCAGCTTTCCCGGAGCCCCTTTCAGCACTGGAAGCTGCTCTAAGCTGCTCTAAGGTCTCCCCACAGCCTTCTCTTTTCCAGGCTGAACACCCCCAGGTCTCTCAGCCTGTTGTTGTACGGGAGGTGCTCGGTTTAGACTGAGCACATCTCCTCCTGGCCCCCACCCCAAGGGCGAGCGCTCGGTGGGATGCATAGGCATGGGAGGTTTCCCCTTGTCTCATTGACTGGAGTGGGATTCACCGTGTGCTTCTGTCTTGGAGAGTATTTAAACATTTCCCCCTGCCTGCAAGAGTGAGTAGAGTTTTCCTCATCGACCTCAGCTGTGAAGCTGGATGGAAAGAAATTGCTCAGGGCTCTTATTTGCACTTTCTGTTGGACATGCTGAGCCGTCAGCCCGAGGGTGCGGGCATGGGGAAGATGGTGCTGGGGAGAGACCTGCCTCCCACCCTCTCCAGCAGCTTCAGCTTTGTTCTCCATCACATCCTTCTGAAAAATCTTTTACTTGGGAAGAAAGAGGTTGGCCTTCTTATGGTCAAAAAGGAAAGCACTTTCTTTAAAACAAAAAGCAAATAAGAGAGAATAGAAGAATTTTCCTAAAGCTTAAGCTTTGCCGAAACCCCATTTTCCTTTGAGAGAAGGAAGAGAGGAAACGAGGGAAAAGCATCTGACTCGTGTTAGGTACTCGCATGCAGGAGCATAATTTGTACTGTTTCTCTTTGCTTCCTCCTCTGACAGAGCAGAAAGCCCGACGAGCTGCTTTCTTTGCCATAAGCGTTTTGCCTGAAGACTGCCCTTTTGTATGTTTGTTTCATGGCGCCAGCAGCGAACAGCGGAGGTGGCGCGGCGGCGGAGCCCCCCGCGATGGAGCCGGGGCTCGTGTCTGAGGGGCGGTGCGGGAGCGCTCCCCCTGCGCGGGTCCCTGAGGGGCGGTGCGGGAGCGCTCCTCTGCGCGGGTCCCTGAGGGGCGGTGCGGGAGCGCTCCTCTGCGCGGGTCCCTGAGGGCGGTGCGGGAGCGCTCCCCCTGCGCGGGTCCCTGAGGGGCGGTGCGGGAGCGCTCCCCCTGCGCGGGTCCCTGAGGGGCGGTGCGGGAGCGCTCCCCCTGCGCGGGTCCCTGAGGGGCGGTGCGGGAGCGCTCCCCCTGCGCGGGTCCCTGAGGGGCGGTGCGGGAGCGCTCCTCTGCGCGGGTCCCTGAGGGGCGGTGCGGGAGCGCTCCCCCTGCGCGGGTCCCTGAGGGGCGGTGCGGAGCGCTCCCCCTGCGCGGGTCCCTGAGGGGCGGTGCGGAGCGCTCCTCTGCGCGGGTCCCTGAGGGGCGGTGCTCGCTCTTACCCACCGCTTCGGTCGGACCGGCCTGCGCCACGCGGCCGGGAAGAAGCCGCTGCTGCCGTCGATGTGGTGATTGCTTTCCTTGTCCCTCCCTTTCCCTCTCTCTCTTTCCCTCTCTCTCCCTCTCTCTCCCTCTCTCTTTCGAGGATCAGATTGTGCTCTGAAGAGGTTGGGATTTGTTCCTGTAACTTTGGGTAGTGCGCCCCAATATTTTCGTTTGTTGATGTTTGTCGGAGCCAGAATAAACATTGCTTTTGGCTTTTCCCCCGAGAGTGACCTTGTCGGCCTCCGGATCGCCGCAGGGATAAAGGAACCCCGGCTCGTGGGTCGGGGTGGACAGAGGGTCTCTCCTTCCCAGGGCCTTCTGTGTCTCGTGCTCTGCCTCTGGCTTCTCCAGAGCATGGTCTGGTTGCTGTCAGTCTCCAGGCTCTGCCTCAATCCGCTGTTGGCCTCTAACTTCTAGATGGACTCTTGCCACCCTTTTTTCTTTAAATACCCTTCTTACCAAAGTAATTTCTACTACTCTCTCAAGTTACCTCTGACCAAGACAGGAGCTCCATCTGTGTTGGCACCTCTTCACCACATGCCCTGCGTGCCAGCCTCGGCAGCGGCTGCGGCACCGGGGACTCGTCATTCGGCCGTCGATGCAAATGGGGGAGCAGAGGCTGCTCCCGCTCCTCCTGCCCTGCCTCCACCAGCAGAAATCTCCATTTGCAGGGGGATTTTCTTGGTTTCTCTTTCACGTTTCCTGGCTCCTCTGTTCAAATCCGAAGCGGTAGTTCAGCAGAATTTGTTTTGACAAAAGCAAAGGATATTCCCAGCCAATTAAAAATATGGTAATGGAAAGATGGGAAAGAAACGCAGCGCTTCCTCTGCTTGATGGGTTTGTTGTTTGCTGTCACTGTGCTTAGAGGGATTAAAAGTGCATGCTGGAGGTCTGTGTCAGATGGGATGTTAAGCTCCTGAGCTATAACCGTGCTCTTGGGAGCAGTGAAATATTAATTCATTACTGGTGGGGATGGAAGGATTCCTTCAGTACTTTTCTCTTTGGTCTGTATGCTTTCTCATGTGGGTGCGTACACACAATTGTATCTCTTGCTGCTGGTGACCGGAATCTAGAATTGTTTAGATAGTTTGTCTTCTGATCTGGTGTCTGAGATGCTTTGCAAGGACAAGGTTGGGCCAGGTGAGGAAGGCCAGAGCTCTTGGAAGACCTGGTCCCACATCCCTCCTCCCGCATGAGGGGCCCTGTGGTCCTGCACGTGTTTCTCTCTGGATTATGACTTGCAGCCATGGGTAGCAGTGGCCTGAATTGTTCATCATCCTCTTCCTCTTAGACACTGCAATGGGTACCTGATGTTGTGCAAGCACCCCAAGCAGGCAGCCTGAATGCAGCTCGGAGTGTCGGTGCCTGCTTACTGCCTCCTCCCATGGTGTTGGGTTAATTGGTGGGTGAAGCCACGTAAATACACCGGAGTGTAAAACTGGACTCCTTAGAAGTATCTTGGGAGGGTTACTTTCTTGTGTACTGAGTGTGCCATGGCTGCTAGAAGTCTGTGTCCTGATTTTCTTCAGTGTGTTAGAAGGCACAGATGACAAGCTATGGATAGTCTTGAGGTGGCACCTTGGGCTGTTTTCAGAGATGTCACTCTTAGCAGAAATCAAGCATATGGAATTTAAGAGGTGGCAAGAAACTGGAGATACCTCCATCCTCTTACTCTGGGTGTGCTGGAGAAGCAGAAGCCCTTGCCTCCACAGACAGGATCTATGATCTCTTCCTTTCTCTCTTTGTCTTTTCATTCACTGCTATTTGGTCATCCTCTCTCACCACTCCTCAAGGGTTAAAAGTCCCTGGGTTCTGCTGTGCTCACTGGAAAGGAACACATGAGAAGCATTTCAAAGGTGTCTGGCAGTCTGTGGTTCAACTCCCAGCTTTTCCATAGCTTCATGCTCGTTTCCACTCCTGCTTGTTCATTGAGTTGGTAAAGGCAGAAGGTGAGGAGGATTTGCCTTAATCTCCATTTGTAAGCTGCTGGCACAGGAACACTGATATCCTGGCATCTCCTTTGAGACAAACTCTCTCCCTACTACTTGGCCCCTGAGCGCCATAGCAAAATCTGTGAAGGCTGATATGCAGAGTGCTAGAAGGTTGAGTTACTTTCTCGTAGGCAGCTGGAGAAGCACGTACAGGTTTACATCAGGCAGCAAGAAAGGACAGACTCTACAGCACTGCTGGTTCTTAACAGGAGGCGCAGACTTATAACATCAGCACTTACTGAATTAATTTACTGTGAAGCACCAGTAAAGCTCACAGTTCTTCTGGTGAATTCCAGTTTTGAGAAAAATCAAGAAAGTAATTACTTGGTTCGGTCATTAATTACTCACTACTGGACATTTTCAAAGGTGTAGTATGAAAGGCCTGAGGCAGCTATCAAGAGCAGTTCTAATGCTATTGATCTATTTGTGTTTATTGTGAAATCTCTCTGCTTTTATGACATTTTATTGAACTGGAGGGGACAGATGTGTGGAGCCAGGGAGCGTGAGCTGCTATCTCCCATGCTTGGCTACTGCCATTGCCCTCTTGGTGGGGTAGTGGTGACTTCTCAGAGCACCCCTTGGAGGAAAGTGTGGCTGACTGGTGGGAACTGGGAACTCTAACCATTGCCCATTTGTACAACCCAGGCAGTGCTTGGGCACGATGAGAGATCCTCTGCCTTGGACCATGCTGCTGGTAAGACAGACCCACTGCCGGAGGGGAGGGAGGAGCAGAGCCAAATAAAGTCACTTGCTCTTGGAAGAGAAGCATTCAGATATCCTGGCATCCAGATCTGGCCCATTCTTAAGTGGGTCAGTTGGCTCTTGAATGCCTTTCACTGGCACTTCCATTATTATATCTGCCTGATGACAGTTCTTCAAGCATTCCCCATGCTGCAAACAACTCCATGCTTCCATTTATGCTTCCCTTCTTGTGGTTCAGTAGAATCACAGAATTATGGAATGGGTTGGGTTGGAAGGGACCTCAAAGCCTATCCAGTTCGACCCCTGACATGGGCAGGGACATCTCCCACTTGATCAGGGGCTCCAAGCCCCATCCAATCTAGCCTTGAACCCCTCCATAAATGGAGCAGCCACCACTGCTCTGGGCACCCTGGGCCAGGGCCTCCCCACCCTCACAGCAAAACGTTTCTGCCTAAGATCTCATTTCGATCTCCCCTCTTTCAGTTGAAACACGTTCCCGTTTTTCTATCCCTGCACTTCCTGATAACACCACTGTGGCCATTCACTTTGAAACTGGACATTATCTGGGAAAAAAGTTATTTTCCAAGGAACTGAGGCCAGGAGGGGCAGACAGAGGATGCCTAGGAGGTGGTAGATGATGCTTTCCTTCTTCTGTAGCCCCTGGGATAATCCTTTCCTGTTCCTTCAAATCGAAACAGTCCAGCTGCCACCCCCGAGTGCTGTAGTGCAGAGATGAGGTTAATCCAGGCGAAAGAGAAAGGTGGAAGCCAAAAGCTGCACATCTGTCTTCCGGTGAGCTGGAAGTGTAGCAGGGAACGGTGACAGCTTCTGGAAAAGGGCAGGATTGTCATTTGGTTTCCAGGGGGTTTCTCTAGGTGGACCAGGGTCTCATGAGGTTGGTCTTGGTTGAAGCAGGATTAGTTCTGGCTTTTTTTCCCAGCAGTGAAAGGCACGGGCTTCCCATGTACGAACTTAGTCAGAAAATGCCACCATGCCATTATTATTAATTGTTTTGCCTTGTACCTCAAAGAACTGGAAAAAGCAACACACATTTAACAGTGCCAAAGGGATGCGGCTGTTCGGCTCGTGCCCGCTGGCCTTTCTCCTTCTCCCATTGTACTCGGTATGCAAAATTGAATCACACCCTTCTCACCCGCTTCCCACCGGGGGAAAGGTGGCCTTTAAATCGTAATATGATTGCAGACGATGTAGCAGAAGAGGAAAATGAGATGAACTTTAAACTCCCCTTTGCTTTACAAATTTGTTCATGTCTTCCCTCACAGCTGCTTCGTCATGCCTATTAGGTTTCCCATTTTCTGGGCAGGAAAAGTTGAAGTGAATGTTATTATCTATTCAGCATCTGACTTGGTGCCTTCCTCCCCTCCTTTGTCTGTTTTAATCAGAAATTTTCAGAGGTTTTGATTGGGCTGCTTTGATCAGAGCACAGAATCCCCCAGATATGGGATCGTTAGCTCTCATTAGCAGAAGAAACAGTTTTCTGTGATGGTGCCCATCCCCATACAGCTAATTGAAGAATCATCATGGTAACTTTACTGCCTCATTACTTTTCATGGATACCTTAGATGCCTCCAAGAACTGACCAGGCTGAAAAGGAGCAGGATAGAAAAAAAAGAGCGGAAGGGACCGGTTGTTGAATTAATTAGCAACCACTAAAGGAAGCGCGTTGCATCTCTCTGTGCAGCAGTGCTGGTGGATGAAATTACGAAAATGAAATTAAGAACTTGGCAAGTTTTATAAGGAGGCTGGGTTGGTATTTGCATATCAAACGTCAGCAGAATTTTGGGAACAGTAGCATGCGTTTTGAAAGGGATTTTGCTCTTTGTGCTTGAAGAGTTAAATCAGTTTGGGGCTATTAAAATACTGAAGAAGGAGACCTGATTTGCACAAGTGCTGTCACTAGGAATCTTATACTTCAGGCTGGCATGTCCCCAGATTGGACACTGGACAAGATGGCCACAAGCCTGCTCCTGCCTGTCAGTTCCCCTGCTCTTGGGTTTGTGAGGATGGGATGGAGGAAATGGAAAGGAACAGGCAGGAGGGAGAATATTTATTAGCAAAGAGGAACATCTCTGCAGCAGGCTGAGAGCCAGTGGGTCTGCACCAGCCACGGAGGAGCCTGTACTCGGAGCAGGTCACAGAGCTGGATCTCAGCCCTGGCACTTCTGCAGTCATTTCAATTAATGTCACCGTTCACGGCAGAGCTCAGGGATGGGAAATCTGCACTACTGTGAAATGTGATAGTGTTGTGCCCTGGGGTGGTTCTTTGGAAAGTGCTGAAATATGCAGTGCCATTTCCTGAAGAGAAGAAGGTGTGTGAGAAGAACCTCATACCTGAGGGCTCCTTACTTGGTAGTGCCAGAATGGGACCCACCCATTTAAGTTGAACGCGAAAGGCCTATGTGGGAGCAAGACATCTTTTTCTTCTTCATGTAATTCCTCTTTTTTTTCTTTTGCAGAAAAAGTATCTAGCTGCTGGAACAGATTATCAGTAGATGCAACCAGTTCTCCCTCGCTGCAAATCATCCAGGTCATGTTGTACACCTATGTAAAAGATATGCTCCAACAGAAGTCATTGGTTTCCCTGAAGGTTATTGTGCCAGGCGTGAGTTAAATAGGTGGGAGAGCAACATCAGACCCTCCTGGCCTTAAGATCTATTCCTGGCCTCAACAGTGTGATTTCCACAGTGTACTTTGTCCCAGACCCTGTTCCAGTCAGTGCTTGTGACTGGATCTTCAAGTTCTTTGTCATAGCATCATTGAGGTTGGAAGACACCTCTAAGCTACTCCAGTCCAGCTGCCAGCCCAACCCCACAGTGCCTACTGAACCATGTCCCCAGGTGCCACCCCTACACGTTTTTTAACTCCTCCAGGGATGGGGACTGCCCCCCCCTGCCCTGGGCAACCTCTGTCAGGGCTTCACCACTCTGTCAGGAAAGAAATTTTTCCTAATATTCAATTTAACCCTCCCCTGGCACAACTGGAGGCAATTTCCTCTCATCCCATCACTTGTTACTTGGGAGAAGAGCCCAGCACCCACCTCACCACAGCCTCCTTTCCAGGAGCTGCAGACAGTGATGAGTTCTCCCCTCAGCCTCCTGTTCTCCAGGCTGAAGAGCCCCAGGTCCCTCAGCTGCTCCCAGAACCCCTGGGCTCCAGCCCCGTCCCCAGCTCCATTCTCTTCTCTGGACGTGCTCTGGCCCCTCAATGTCCTTCTTGTTGTGAGAGGCCCAAAACTGAGCCCAGGATTCGAGATGCGGCCTCATATCTTTCTCTGTGTGTCCAAACAGGTGCCTGAATACTTTTCCTGATGGACGAGGGGACCAGAATGGCAGTACAGCTTTGTGCCGTCGCCTGGCTTGAAGGACAGACACAGCTTTGTGGACACCTGCAGATGACTTTGGAACAAGTCAGAATAAAGACAGTGGCATCGGTTGGCAGGAAGGCACAGCTGGCTGCATGTGAGCATTGGGGATGAGTTGCAGGTGTGGGTAAAGCTGTTGCCATTTCATGCCTTCCAGGGGAGAAAACCTCACTAGTGGTGGTGGCCTGCACTCCTGGAGGTGGTTTGGGGACTGTGCAGAGAGCTGTGGGATGCACCGTACTGTGGCAGGTTGGAATGGGTCTTTGCTGGTCTGAGAGTTCGCAGAGAGCCTCTAAAGGCCCTGCGGCAGCATTGACTAGTGCGCTTTTTTGAAGGGAGCAGGGCAGGACACTGTTCTGGGACAAGGCTTCCCCAAATCCTCTTCCTTCCTTCAGCTGTGAGTTCGCTGTGGTGGACACCTGGGGTTCCTCACCCTAGGGTGCAGCATCATAATGTTTCTGAAATAGAAGAGGGTCTGAATATGTTTGGCTTTGGGTTCAGATAGGGACTAGCCCAGCCCATGGAAGGTACCCAGTTAAATATAAGGAGGTGCATGATGCTTCTTCTGTCTTCGCAAATCCCTAAAGCCTGATTTAGGTCATGGGAGGTGCTTGCCCAATTAAGTGTGCCTTTTCTCTGTTCATCTGGGAGATAAATGAGGCACAGGGTAGCCCAGTCTGTTGCCTGTTGTGGTCTGGCCATTCCTGTCATAGTCCTTGCTCTCTGGCGTGGGGATCATGGAATAGTTTGGGTTGTAAGAAACCTTGAAGATCATCCAGTTCCAGCCTCCCTGCTATGTACTGGAAGGCTGTTGTAAGGTCTCCCTAGAGCTTTCTCCTGTGATCTGCCCGCATGATCAAGCACACGTGGCTTTAGGGAGCAGAAAGGTGCTGAGTAAGCACTCCCTCCTATTTATCGTCCTATTTTCCATGTCTGAAGGGGGGCAGTGGGAGAAAAGGGTGTGAAGGAGTGAGAGGCGTTTCCGAGCTGTGGCCGTTTGTCACCATCACAGATCTACTCCAGCATGGCAGCCAGGCAGGCATGCGTGCTCCCCCAGCCTCCTGATCATGTTATTATATTACACCTGACATTCCTTTCTTCCACTAATATGTTATTTTTGGTCTGACAGCTTTATGAAGGAGAAAAGAGAAATAGAGAGAGAGAGACATGCACCCAGACAGACACAGACAGCATTCATTTCTTATCAGCGAGGAACGGGTCTGACTCAGACATGAGAGATCTGCTGATTGAAACATCTTGCTGTTTCCCGAGCTCACAGTCTGCCACCACAGGGAGATTCCCAGAGCCTGCAGAGTGGAGGGGAAGGGGCAGGATCAAGTCGGGAGGGCTGGTCCTCCAGGGATCTCCCCTTCCTGGCCTGAGATACTCCATGAACTCTACCAGGATGTCTAGTTAGGGTGAGCAATCAGGCTGCTGTTGATCTTGGGATGTTGCCAACGTGGCGTGAGGTTGGTCATCGTCACCTTTAGTGCCTGCTTCTTGCATTGGGTAGAGGAGGCTCTACAGACAATTACAGCTCGCAGAGAGATGTCCTGCCTGGGGTAAAGGTTGGTGGAAAACTGTTGACCTCAGTGTGTTAGGAGTCCTGAAGCTGCTCTTATTTTGCAGAGAGGAAGAGGGGAAATGAAAAAGCGTGTGTGTGGGAAATGCCATTTCAGGTGTGGCCACTGGTTATTGTGTTTCATTCAAAGGCCAGTGGGGAGAAGGAAGTGTGTGGGAAGTGGGAGAGGCAGGAATGAAACCTAAAAAGCTGAGTGCTGTGCTTATAAAAGTGGAAAAAGGGAGTGTGAAAAGAGCACGAGTTCATTTGGGCTGGGTGTTTGCTGGAAAAACAAAAAGGAAAAGAAAAAGGATTTTAAAAATCTGGGAATGAAAATGAAGTGGGGAAGCGTTCCAATATGAAAAGAATCATAGAATCATAGAATCATTTGGGTAAGAAGGGAGCTCAGAGCCAATCCAGTTCCAACCCCTCCCATGGGCAGGGACACCTCCCACTGGACCAGGGGCTCCAAGCACCATCCAGCCTGGCCTGGAACCCCTCTGGGGATGGGGCAGCCACCCCTGCTCTGGGCAACCTGGGCCAGGGCCTCCCCACCCTCACAGCAAAACATTTCTTCCCAAAATCTCATCTCACCCTCCCCTCTTTTAGCTTAAAACCATTCCCCGTCATTCTGTCCTTGCCCTCCCTGATCAAGCACCCCTCCCCAGCTTTCCTGGAGCCCCTTTCAGTGCTGGAAGCTGCTCTAAGGTCTCCCGGCAACCTTGTCTTTTCCAGGCTGAACACCCAGCCCTCTCAGCCTGTCCTTCTATGGGAGCTACTGCAGCCCTCAGATCATCATTGTGGCCTCCTCTGGACTTGCTCCAACAGCTCCATGTCGTTCCTGTGGACACCTGAGGACTCCAGAACTGGACACAGGATTCCAGGTGAGGTCTTATGAGAGCAGAATAGAGGGACAGCATCCTCTCCATCACCCTGTTGGTCCCTCTGCTTTGGATGCAGCCCAGGACACTGTTGGCTTTCTGAGCTCTGGTCTGCTCTGTGTCCCACGATTCAGCAGGCAACCTGGAAAATCCATGATGTTCGTTCTCATTGCGGAGGGGGGGCGGTTTACAGGCCACCCCAGGCACCAGCTGGTGAGGGGGTGAACCTCAGCAGCAGGTCCTTTTTTGGGCACACTGATCCCAGGAGGGCTGGCTGGGCAGGCATCACCTGGGAAGAGGGATAAAAGACCAACCCGATATCCTTTGCATCGACGTGCTCCTCTGCCTTTGGCCCGCACTCTCTCCTCAGGTTGCCTGACCTCCCTGAACACATCCTTCTGCAACACTATTTGCGTTAGGAACTCTCCTGCTGTCCCCAGAACAGCCCCTCTCACTAGCCGCACACTGGGCTGTGTTCATCTGCCAGGGAGCAACAGCTTCAACCCTCCCCATTCCCACATTGCAGCAAACCAGTCTCATTCTCAAGCATTCATTATGGGAGTAAGGCCGATCAAACAGAGCAATTAATTCAACAAACAGTACAATTAAGCTGCGATCCCAGTGTAGTTTCCACCCAAAACCAGAATAAACAGCCTTCCCAGCATGGATAAATAGACTCGCAGGTGGAAGCTTTTGTGAATCGCAAAGTTTTCCCTCTACAACCTTTTTCAGAGCACATAAAAATCATGGAGTACATAAATCTCTGGCTCTCCATCTTATTGGATTGGGAAGGAAGGAACGCTGCGCCTGCTGTGGGGCAGATGTGCCTTGGCTCGAGACTGAGGGAAGGGACCTGGGGACAGCGCAGAGGCACGCGTGGCGAGGCTGCAGGCAAACAAAAGCTGCGGCAGCTGGCTCCTCCAAACGTCCCCCGAGGCCAGCTCCTGTCACGGCCTTGACACAAACCACACAGCGCAAAAATCTGTGAAGGAGGAGAGCGACCTGCTTCACACTTGGCTGGACACACTGTTACTTCAGAAACTGATGGAAATCCCCTTTTTAGAATTGGGTTTCTAAGCAGTCTGAGCTGATGGGGGAAAAAGAGGCATTTGCAGAGTCATAGAATGGAACCGTTTGGGATAGAAGGGACCTCAAAGCCCATCCAGCCCCACCCCCTGCCATGGGCAGGGACACCTCCCACTGGATCAGGGGCTCCAAGCCCCATCCAACCTGGCCTGGAACCCCTCCAGGGATGGGGCAGCCACCACTGCTCTGGGCACCCTGGGCCAGGGCCTCCCCACCCTCACAGCAAAACATTTCTCCTGAAGATCTTGTCTCAATCTCCCCTGTTTCAGCTCAAAACCGTTCCCCTCATCCCATCCCTGCCCTCCCTGATCAAGATCCCCTCCCCAACTTTCCTGGAGTTCCTTTCAGCACTGGAAGCTGCTCTAAGGTCTCCCCAGTCCTTGGGCAATTTACAGAAAGCAGAATGAAGTCGGTCCTTTGCCCAAGGAAAAGGGAGGTAAATATTCCCGGGGTGATGCTGGCTGGCTGCTCTGCCCCTTCCTGAAATATTTGGAGACCATTCTGGGAAGGGCTTTTCCATTACCAGTCAGTGCTGGCCTCCCTCCTGAACTGCTGGAGTCAGTGAAGCATTAAGTCCCTTCAGGGCTGGTTGGCAGCAGGATCATCGGGGCAGTGTGGGGAAGTGTGAGAGTATGGGCTGGACACGTGCGGGGGCAGCAGCCGGTGTGGAGGTGCTCTGCTGGCGTCAAGGGTGGAAAGGATGGAAAGGGCATGCTTGGGTTGTATTGCAGCTTGCATGGTATTTGGGATGATTTCTTTTAGAAGGAGCCAAATGGAAGCAGGAGGGAGTTGTGCAGTTTCAGAGAGGTGTGAAAAGCCTGCATGTTGTGACCCTGTGCCTGCAGTGAGTGGTTGCAGCAGTCTTGGGTGCAGATGGTCTGGACAGAGAGAGGAAAGCCTGTCTGAGAAGAGCCTGTGTGGTGCTTGCTGTGTAACCACAGTTCTGCTGGGAAGGCTGCCTGGAAACCAGGGAGGGGCTGGGCACTGTAGGTGAGCCTTGGCTCCACTGAAGCCTCTGCTCGGCAGTGTGAGCAGGCATAGGGGGTAGGAGGCAGGGAAGTCACTTACACAGCTAAACTCTCCTCAGAAGGAGATGAAGCAGAGTGCTAGAGAATGTTTCTGCTGTTCTTCTTTCCCTCCCGCCTCCAGTTTACTGGATGTGTTCTCAGGGCTCAGGAGCCTGTTGAACGCCTAGACAGCTTGATTTAGTGTTCAGGGTCGTCAAGTAGGGACTTGAGGCAGTAAACCCGGCACCAGCCTCTGCTGCTGCTGTTTGAGCCTTGGCAGGCTGCTGTGCTAGTGAGGAAATTAGCTGGGGAAACTCTTCTCAGCCCCAAAGTGGGCAAATCTGAGGAATGAGAAGAGCTGTGCCAAAGTGGCTCAGGTTTAGGGAATGTCCTGTACATGACATGGAGCTGAACTCCCGCAGGTCAGTGCAGAAGCACACCTGAGTCAGTGGGCAGCTTGCGAGTGCTGAGAAAGTTGTACCAATGCTGCACATCAGCTCCTGTGTTTGCAGCAAGGAGGTCCTTTTGCACCAGGGCCATGGTCTGTCTTTGGGGAGCTGCCCTTCAAATACAAATGATAGACTCACCAAATAAAAACTTTCAGATGCACCTGTTATGTCCCTATCACGGGACTTGGGTTTGTGTGCTAGTGCCTAGCCAGGGGTTCCTCACAGAGACGTTTACTTGGACTGAGGTTATATTTTCAGGGAGTTACCCTCCTGTGTCTTCATATTGGTGTTGCCTTCACAATGGAGTTGCCTGTTAAGCAGTGGTTTTGGTGCTAGCAAAGCAGACTTTCTAAGCCCACATGTACCCTAGGTTGGGTTTTGACTGGGAACACATTCCTTTAGTCCTAACTAGTGGCTTGTATGGGCTGAGATCAGAGCCCATCCACTTCCAAATAGGAAACAGCTGCCATCGCATTTGTTCTCAAGAGCTTCTAGAACTGGCCATCCTCCAGCTTCCTGCAGAAACTCCTTTCTGCGAGCTGTGAGGCTGCAGGTGGGCCAGCTGCTGCGACCCTGTCCCATCCCTGAGCCCGGCTGCGGGTGCTGACACAGCCAAACCCTGGGATGGAGGACAAGAAACTCAGGGTTACCCAGCAAGGGTGTAAACCACAACTGACTTGAGAGGGAACAACACCTTAGCAAGGGAATCACCACATAGGATTTTGAAGGCAAATGCGTGCCTGTGCTCTGAGCTGGCCAGGAAAAAGTCCTTGCGGCTGCAGTTCTGTGGTGCTGAGCTAATGTGTTTCACTGAGAGGCAAAATACTTGGCTTGGACTTGTCACCGCTCTCATTTGGCTGTGTGACTTTTGGCCGTGTCAAAAGTGAGCTCACATCTGCCAGTAAAAAGTCATGTAGCTGGGCTGTGTCCCATGGGAAAGGCCAAAAGGCTCTCCTTTTTCTTGCCAGTTTGTTAGTTTAATAGAATAGACTATTTCAGTTGGAAGGGACCTACAGTGGTCATGCAGAGTGGCTCTCACTGTGTACAGGCCAGCAGGCACAACCCCTTCTTCCTCACTGAAGATGGTTCATTTCTTGCATGGTGGCAGGAAGCCTGGGATGCAAGAGATGCATCCCCCCTGCCATAGGCAGGGACACCTCCCACTGGATCAGGGGCTCCAAGCCCCATCCAGCCTGGCCTTGAACCCCTCCAGGGATGGGGCAGCCACCACTGCTCTGGGCAACCTGGGCCAGGGCCTCCCCACCCTCACAGGAGAACATTTCTCCCTAAGATCTTATCTCCATCTCCCTTCTTCCAGCTCAAACCCATCCCCCTCATCCTATCCCTGCCCTCCCTGATCCAGAGCCCCTCCCCAGCTTTCCTGGAGCCCCCACATTCTGGGGTCGATTTCAGCAATTACTGTCACTACTTTGTGATAAAGCGCGCTCCCCTCACTGGGATCCCCTGTCAGACACCTGTTGGACAGACTGTTTGTACCCAGTGACCAAACAAGCTGAGCTAGAATGAAATCATTGTTAAAAGTCACAAGCAGATTTGGGCATTAGCGGTTCATTTCCTGCCACGTTCACCATGCCGCAATTAACGTGGACCTGAAAGATCGCATGGTGCTGCTTGTCCTGTCTGTCCTCTTTCATCCTCCGGCTTCCTTTTTTTCTTCCTCATTTCCTCCCCTTCTGAGCTAGCCATATCCTATGTCTCCGTCTTCACATTTGTTTTTTCTTTCTCTGCTCATTTCATTTGCCGTTTTCCTCTCTTCCCTTCTCTTTGTGCTTTCTTTTTTACCTCTCTCCTTTCCTCATCTCTTGCATTCTTTTTTCCTCTTGCTTTATTCTCCCTCTCTATTTAAATCCAGGCAAAACCAAATTATTTATGAAGTGCTGTAACTTATCATGCGTTCTTAATGTCTGGGAAGACACAGATAATTTATTTAATGAGTAAAGACATGATAATTCACAGATGATGATTCCAGTCAGAAAATTAGTTTCATTAATTTGCTGTAAGTTCTTTGCCTTGATTTAGTGCGGGAGGAGTTCCTGAAACCCAGTGCAAATCTTTGCCACAGTATTTTTATGTCATCACCAAGCCAGTGTTCAAATGTGCTGGCTTCCTCCCGCCTCGCCCTCTCTGCAGCCTCCTGCTTTCTGCTGGTGTCCTCCCAACACGAAAGCCAGAGAGAGCAGAAGCATTTTCTTTTCAGTGTGTGTGATAGAAAGGCTGAGGGGAAACAGGGGTGGAGGTGGTGCTTCCATTGCAGGAGACGCTAAAACAGGCAGCATGGTCTCAAAATGTTTGTTTTGCAAAACCACACGCTGTTCCCAAGCCTTTGCCTGGTAAATTCAGCTGTAAGAGAGAATGAAAAAGTGAGTTTGCTTTTTTTTTAAATAGAGTATAAAAGCTACTCCTTCAAATAAATTTGAAGGCAGGTAATTTTACGGTAGAGCCTTGCTGATAACTGCAGTATATGTAAATATTATAGGAAACCTATAGAAGTGATTCATGGAGTACTATTGATCTAATCAGATTTAACTAAGTGTTTGCTTTGTGCCTTATTAATCACATATAATAGGGCTCCATCCAAGGACACCTTGCAGAATCAGGGCTTTGCTCTCCATATGGCCATATCTTGCTGGGACCACTGCAGTCCATGGAGCTTCCCCAAGGATGAGCTTCCCTACCGTATTCCACATTTGTTTAAAATTAGTCTATTGGTGGTGGTCTAACCTGCCTTGTCAGGGACACTGCTCTGCTCTCTTCTGATGGCAGCGTAGGAAAGTTTCTAGCTTTTACTAGAAAAAAGTTGTGATGTGTATCAGCATTTCTTCCGCACATCGTAGTGTGGAATGGGAAGATGTGAGCTGCCGTGAGGATGGAACAGTGACTGTGTGAAGCACAGGATCTCCAGGATCCCATCCGCCTGTGAGCCCATCCGCCTTCCTCTGGGTGCACAGGCAGAGAGGAGCTGCTCTGCCTGAAGCAGGTGGGCAGGCTGAGGAGCATCTGAGAGCCTGAGGTTATCATTGCCTAGTGGACGTTGAGGGTTTAAAGCCTACTCAGAGCCCAGGAGATCATAATTTTATTGCACTTGGTTCTGCTGCTGGCCGTGGCTCATCCTTCTTCACTAGCAGCCATCACAGCGTGACTTGATCCGTGAGGAGCAAGAGCTCGATCTTGGCAACATTTGTCTTCCCTCCTCATGCACAGGATGAGGCCTCCCCAGGTGCTGTCTCAAGTGTGCACTTGAGTGTTTGAAACCTCTGCTTGGAGCTCGACAGATGAGGAATGAATATCCCATGAAAAAATGTCCCACCTCCTCCTCAGCACTGGTTTAGCAGCACGTTGGGACCAGCTGTGCAAACACAGGAGTGCGGCGCAACCCTTAGCACGTTCCTAAGCAGTCCTCCTCCCCAGCACATCCCCTCCATCTCTGTCTCTCTTGGAGTCTCCGAGGTGGTGCCAGGTTTGACCCTGGGTCTTTAGACTGATGATACGGTCTGTGGCTCTGGCCAAGGGTGGACGGTCAGTGGGACTGTCCCTCTCAGAACCAGCTGCTGCCCCATCCCGGCACGGGAGCCGAGGAGCAACCAGATGTGGTATTCTTGACTTCTGTTCACCCTTGTCCCTCCGCGTAGCATTAGAGAACTTGATGTATGACTTCGATACTTTGGATTTGGTACTGGGCCAGCTGCTGTTCTCCAGACCAGTCATCAGGGACACTGGATTTGAGTTTTCTGCAGAAAACAGGATTAAAAGATACTTTCCTCCTTGCACCCATCTGTAACACGGTCCGTTTGCCATGTCTGAGAGCAGCAGGCTTTGTCTAGTGGCTGCCACCGCTCTTGCAAGGCAGGCCTCTCTCCTGGTGCTCCCAGGCTGGAGCTGCTTATGGAGAGAGGAGTCCTTGTCCTTCAGCTTATTTAATGCTGCTCTTAGTCTCCTTCAAGCTCTCAAATAAATTGCCATTTTCCCAACTGCAGCACAGACTTCAGTCCTGCCACTTCCTTCAGGTGTCTTCCCCTAAGCAGCCCTTTGTCCCACACCCCTCTGTGCCATGGTCAAGTCTCAGAAGTCATCCTTACTGAGCTGTTTGCTGGGCATAGGCTGCCATGGGCTGTCCCTGAAGGGTTATGGGGATTACTCCTTTTTCTCCTTTTTTTTTCTTTCTTTGTTTTTTCCTAGCTGTTTTGCGATCTGTTTTCTCAGAGTGGTGTGATGTAGGCTTTGGTGGTTCTGCCTGTTCCCTCAGCAGCTGCCTGGGGTTCTTCCACCTGGAGGAAGCTCCTCTTCTCCCCGTGGATCCTGCTGCACTTATCTCTCTGCTGAAACATCCCACCCCACCAGTAAGGTATGGTGGCCTCCTTTCCTTTGGGGGGCTATTGCTTTTCCAACTGGTATAGCAGGAACTGCCAGGGTGGCTCTGAAATTGCTTTCTGCGTCTGCAAATAAATACCCCCTGCCTTGCTACTGGATTCTCGTGGCTGAAAGTGGGGTTGGTGGCTTGTGAGAGGGGTCCATTGCCTCCTGAAGATGTTGGGCTGTACTGTGAGTTTGATACACAAAGTCCTGAAGTTGTCATGGTCCCAAGTGGAGCAGATGATCAGACGCAGTCCCTGGGAAAGGTTATGGCTTCCCAGGATCCCAGGTGGAGAGGAAATAGGAGCCTCACAGAGCAGCTCAAGCTGCCTGCTAAATGCAAGTTCACATCCCGAGACCTTTTTCAAAGCACGCAGAGGAATATCTGCCTGGGGACGACAGTAAGTAGTGAGTCCACAAAGCAATCTGTTTGTGTTAATCTCCTATGGCACAGAATAATGGTGCTCAGCACCAGCTAAGTGCTGGGCAAATATTAGTGCTGTTTTTTTCTTGACCTTGTTGTAGCAGTTGGATATTATCATGCTCAGTGAGCGACAGTGTCTGCTCCTGTGGGAGAGCCAGCAGGAGCCTAGCTTTCTTCCTGGAGCACCTCTATGGGTCTCCGGACAGGATGCTTCAGAGGGGTAAGTGGAAAAGCCTGTTCTTATTTGCATTTTGCACTCTTTCTCCCCTTCTCCCACCCCCTGCCTGGTTACTTGACTCTGTCACTAAAGGCTGTCCTGGATAGCTGCTTCCACACCTCCTGCCCATAAAACTCCCCCTGCAAAGACACGCAGGGGGGTGACCTCATGCCAGGAGTTACAGCAGGGAGCAGCCTGCTGTAAGTGCATCTGCTCCGGTGTCGGCTGCCCTCCTGCATGCAGCATGCTCTGGGAAACGCCAGGCTGTTCATTACCATTGCGCTGCTCTGTATGTAATGAGGTAAAATGAAAACAACTTCTCTCGCTGCAGCTATGAAACCTGGGAACTCATAAAGGCTAAAACGCTTTTAATTACGAGCTTGTTCTGATTATGCCCAGGCTTTCTGTTTCCTCCCATAGAGCGGGCCAGCCCTCTGAGGTCAAGATGAACTTCAGTTACAGAACTTCTGGCATGTGCACTTCGGAAAATTGGAATGTTTCCCCCTCCTAAAACTAGGCACCTGCAATGTGTGATCTATTGTTCCCCAGAGTCCCGGTCTCCTGGCTATAATATTGCTGAAAGCAGAACAAACAGATTTATTTCTGGACACGAAAGAGCTTTTCTCTTTCCCTCTGGCTCTGCAGTGCACCAGGAGCCCCGTGTTCTCCTCCCACCTGTGAGATGGCAGGGTCTGATAAAGCAAGGGGGCTTAGCCTTTAGTTAAGTCAAACTTCTCACTCCCAGGCTTAAGGTTGACATTTCTTATGCTAGATTCGTTCCCTACACCCTGAACTTTACCTGATGAGAAAATGAACCCTCTCTGGGGAGGGAATGGAGGGTCTGCAAGCTCAGGTTTGAGCTGGGAGACTCCTTTCAGTTCATAGAATCATAGAATGCTTTGGTCTGGAAGGGACTTTTACAGGTCATCCAATCCAATCGCCCTGCAGAAGCAGGGACATCTTTAACTCAAGCAGTTTGCTCCAAGCACCATCCAACCTGGGCTTGAACCCCTCCAGGGATGGGGCAGCCACCACTGCTCTGGGCAGCCTGGGCCAGGGCCTCCCCACCCTCACAGCAAAACATTTCTTCCTAAGATCTCATCTCAATCTCCCCTCTTTCAGCTCAAAATTGTTCCCCTCATCCTGTCCCTGCCCTCCCTGATCCAGAGCCCCTCCCCAGCTTCCTTGGAGCCCCTTTCAGCACTGGAAACTGCTCTAAGGTCTCCCCACAGCCTTCTCTTCTCCAGGTTGAACAACCCCAGCTCTCCCAGCCTGTCCTCGTACAGGAGCTGCTCCAGCTATTGGATCATCTCCATGGCCTACTCTGGACTTGCTCCAGCAGTTCCATGTCCTCTCTGTGCTAAGGACTCCAGAACTGGACCCAGGGCTCCAGGTGGGTCTCACAGAGTGGAGCAGAGGGGCAGAATCCCTTCCCTCTCCTGCTGGTCCCACAGCTCTGGATGCAGCCCTCAGTTCCCTGCTCCTGCTGACTTTTGGTGTAAAAGGCCAGGTCAGGTGCCAACAGCCTGGTACGAGGGCTCTCTGCCAGCACTGTGAGGAAAAAAAGTTCATTTTATTCTGCCTCGAAGCAGGATTATTTGGGGAACTTTCAGTGGTATTGCATCTCTGTCTCAGCGCTGTGACCCTGTGTATTGCTGGGTGCCAGTACAGCTGTAACGGTTATGGCCAATTAATTAGAACCACTTCCCCTTGTTTTCCCCTTATAAATCACTTCCTCTTTAGTCAGCCCACAGAGAAAACAAGGGAAGAGTGAAATAAGTCTGAAGTAAAATATGAAACCTCCCTTTTATTCCATATTTCAGACAACAGCAGTGTGTGGGACGCCCAGGGAATAGGCTTTCTGACCCACTGCTCTGTGAATTCACGCTCTCTTTATGAGCCTCCTCAGTGCATAAAGTGAAGTTTTTAATGGCTGTTGCTGTTCCTTTTGAATGGCTGTGAAGTCTGGGTCATGGCAGATCACAGAAAACTCCCCTCCTCTTCACTGCCATCAGAATTAACTTTTTCCGAACTGCAAAGCCTGATGAGGGTGGGTCAGCTCAGAGCTCGTCCATGATGAGGAGCTTAATCAGGGCTTCAGCCAATGTGCTCTCCCTGATTGGGAAGGAAGAGTAAGGTGCTTTTTGTTTGTGTTTTGCTTTGTTTAAACAGTTTCAAGGAATTGCCTTTGGCCAGCTCTACAGGTAGAATGCTCAGGGTTGGGTCTTCTCCATTCTCAATGGGAAATAGACCAGGCTCTCTGCCTAAATAGCTGGGCTTAAGTGGGGTAAATCTCGGTCTTTGTGCTGGTCAGGTTTGCATAATCTGTCTCGGTCTCTTTATTATTCCAGCTGAGGACTCTTCCCCTTGTCACCTCCCTATCAGAGATCACGGGTACAAATGCAATGTACCTGTAATGCAGTCCATGTGAGATGGATGTTGGCATCCCCTCATGGGCTGTGTGGTATAGGGATGAGGTGCACCGTGCTCTTTGAGTGGGTGAAGGGGAATGAAATAACCCTGCTCCACTTTCTCAAGGTCTTTGACAATGTTTCTCCTCAGAGGGGCATTTAAGGAGGCAGGGTGAGGGTGAGCAGTGAGTTACTGTTAGCTGCAGATCAAAAACCGGGCCTAGAGAAGTGCACAGGATTGCTGGATGATTGCAAAGCTCCAACCAAGTTGAACTCTGCCACTGTCTCTTTGTTCCCCACATTCTCTTGCGGGTTCACCCTCTAGCTGTGTTGAGTACAGGAGTGAATGGTCCAGTGCTATGAAGCTCGTTACAACTCTTGGGTCTAGAGGGAGGCTGGAAGCTGCAGAAACATGAGGAAGCTTGAAGAACACGTGCCACTTCTGTGCTGCACTCACTGATGAGTCCTGGGTTGTCCTATATAGAGTCTCCATAGCTTAACAGATAGCAAGCCAGCATACACCAATAAATCCCTTCTGGCTGACGTGGGCAACTGTGCTAGCAGCAGTGATTCCTGCCATCAGTCCCAATACTTCTGGAGAGGGACAGCGTAGGACTTTCAGAAGGCTATTCTGGTCTAGAGCTAAAGTCCCCCAGGAGGTGGAAGATACAGCTGTGACTCATCCATCTACAAGATGAGTCGGGTCAGAGAGCCTGGCCATGGTTGTTGCTGCCCTGGTGTGTGAAATGATTAGACAGGTTCCTGACCCCAAGACCAGGCTATCAATGTACCACTCTTGGTTCTTGCAGGGTGCTGTTGAATGGAGTGGCCAGTGCTCTCCCAGCTCTTTAATTCTGCAGCTTTGCTGTCTTCTGTTCTCCATAAGCTATTATTTCCAGTCTTGGTTGGCTTCCCAAAAACCTTTGCAAGCATCCTGCAGCTAATGACAATCCACGTAGCTGTGCATGCTTCCTAAAGCTTTCATGAAAGGGGAAGTCCAGGCCCTACGGGAACTACACTGAGTTTCCCTTTCATCCAAAATTCAGAAAGCTTAAACAAAATAGCCCCTTGGCATTGTTCCTAGGAAACCACTCACCAGGCAGTTGGAAATAATCATACGGATAATGTAGTTGGATGCTGTCGATATGCACATTTCAGTCTTCTCTTTCTATTTTGAAAGAAATTGGAAGGAGGGGCAGTGTTACCATCTTTTGAGAACTAATAGAGGCAGAGGGTTGCACAGGCAGCAATTCTTAAATTTCTTTTGTAGCATTAAAGGAAAATTAGAATAAACCCCAAACCGAATCCCAACCTGCAAGTAGCAGTAAGTAAGTAAATTCTGTTCTTTTTTTAATATAGAACAAAGTTAATTGATATTTTTTTCTTCTGTAAAAAGTATCTCAAGGCTATTTGGAGTTCTAATGAGAGATCTTATTAGGCTCTTGTTTTGAAGAGGGATTAACAAAGAAGTTGGGGTGGGAAGCAGATTTTGGCTGACAAGATTGTATTGTTGCAGTCTTCCCCCCTTCCTAAGTTTTCATCTTCCAAAACTACAGATTTTAATTAAAAAATAAAGGGGAAAAAATCTCGGCCTTTCAGCTCGGCAGCACACACAGACAAATAAATTAAAAAGTGGGAGAAGTGGAACTAACCCAATAATCCGTGAAAACCTAATTTCCCTCACAAGCGTCGCTGACGCAAGCTGCTCCCCTCTCCCTTCCCCTTCTCCAGTTCAGGGGCAGTGATTGGAGAAATTGGCTAACAAGATCAGAAAATTTAATTACTGTTCTGCCTCCCCTTCCCAAGAAATTGGATGTCACACTTCGTTGTAGCCTGTTCTGAAGATGTACTGTAGCTGGTTTTCACATGGCTTGAACCTGACTCCTTGCCCTCTCCCTCCACCTTCCTCCCACTATTCCCTGTGGAAATATCCCCCCAGCAGAGTTGATCCTTAGTCCAGGAGCTGAGGTGTGAGAGACTGTGCTGAAAGCTGTGGCAAAACTCTGCCTGGCCTAAATGGAGCCAGGTGGTGTTTCTGGTGTTGGAGGGCGTGTCAAGGAGAGAGAAGGGATTGGGATGCATCTTAGGGCATCACAAAACCATAGAATTGTTTGGGCTGGAGGGGACCTTAAAGCACACCCAGTTCCACCCAGAGGATCAGGGTTCCGTGTCCTCCCTGTGCTGAGGACTCCAGATCTGGACCCAGGGCTATGGGTGGGTCTCTCAGAGTGGAGCAGAGGGGCAGAATCCCCTCCCTCCCTGCTGGTCCCACTGCTCTGGATGCAGCCCAGGACACGGCTGGTTTCTGGGCTGTGAGTGCACGTTGCTGGCTCAGGTTGAGCTTCTCCTCCCCAACATCCCAACTCCTTCTCCTCAGGGCTGTTCCCGATCTATTCTCCGTCCAGCGCTCCCCGTCTCTCCATTCCATGCTGGAACAGACAAAACAGAGAGGGCAGGGTCAGGGAGGGCTTTGGGTTTGCATTGGTCTTGCTGCTCTGGTTTTGTGACTGGGCCACAGCCAGCAAAAGGAAGAGTTTTCCTGTTTATTTGAGCTGCAGGTCTCAGATCTAAGCTTCTTCTTTTTCCCTCCTTCCTCCCAGACTGAAGCTTTTGTGGGAGCTCTGTGGGTACCAAAGAGCAGAGGCTGTTTCTGCTTGGCTGTCGCAAGGGTCCGGGCAGGGCAGGGATGAGTGCAGTGCAGAAGAGAGGAAACATGGCTTGCTTTGTAATGTCACTTCTGTCATCTGAAGGGATCTCAGATGTGCAATTAACTAAAAGGAGGCTGTTCTGCATAACACAAGGCTGTTGTATCCAGCTCAGCAGGCCTGGTGACACAGGCTTTGGTCTCCTGGCTGGCGATGTCACCAGAGTCCCCTGGTAGCAGAGCAGCCTCACTGAAGACAGTTGCTCTATTTATTTTCCGATTTGTATTCCCAGCATGTCCTGTTCTGTGCTAACTGTAAGCCAGGCTTAGAAATTCAGTGCAAGCACCTTATCAGATAATGAATAATGATTTATTGAACATATGGGTAAACAGCACAGATAAGATATAAATACGCTTTGGAAATGCAGTTGCATTTGTAAGAATGTATACCAAATGAGCCCGGGGGCTTTCGGCTCCTTTAGCAGCAGCCACAAAGGCATCTTCTGCATGGGCTGCCCCTGCAGGTCCCTTTCCATGTGCACATGCCCACAGGGGACAACTAAGGACAAGAAGTGTGGGCAAAGTCATCAGCCAAGAGAAACTCTCAGGGATGTGAGCATTTATTTGCTCACTCTGGTCTTGTGTGGGGTGGAGGGAGGTGAAGTGTATCCCTACCCAGGTAAATGCCTGCTGCTGGGAGCAGCTGGATGCCACAACAAGTGTCTGATTGCACATAACTTGCTTGTCTTGAAGATACAGGGTTTCTGGGCCTGGGGCTGGCTGCTCCTGGGGGGGCCGAGGCTGAGCGAGGCAGGTTTGCAGGGCCTGTGTTGAAGCCTTTGCTTCTACAGTTGCATACTAGTTCAGTCCCAGGAGGGTAAAGTTGTCCAGAGTACATGTGTCTCATGTATTTCTGGACAGAGCATAAACAGGCTGCATTATTGGAGCCGAGATTTGAGTTTCCATTTGATTTAAGCAAAACTGATGATTGTTCACCCACTCTAAATGAAGCAGCATTGCTCACACCAGCTGGGGTCTGGGCTGAGCCAGAATGCAGGCGTGGGTCGGGGCTGCTCTGCACACGTGGTGCAGAGACCCCAGGCTAGGGGTAAATGTAAAGGTAGGTGCTGGCGTATGGAGAATGGGTTCATGGCAGTGAACCCTTGCATGTGCATAAACCAGATCGCTGGGGTACTTTGCTGTGTTCCGCCCCACGTGTGGTTGGAAGCTGCACAGCCTGCAAAGAGTAAAGTTTGCTCTGTGAGCACATGGGTACCTGACTTTTACAGGTAGCACAGTGACTGCCTCCGGAGGAAGATGGAAGGCAGGATTCAGTTGCTAAATGCAGAGCTATGGGTATGAACGTGGTGACTAGTGTCATTTGCAATGTCTTGAGTACAGAACATCCAACTTGCTCTCCTGCTTGAAGTAACTCCTCCTCAGCAAATACTAGCTTGCTGGCCTCGCTCAACTAAACTAACAGCTGTCCATGTGCACACTGCTTAGTCTGCCCCATCCTTGCTGCTGGAATTGCGGCAACTGTTGGTGGGATCCCCTTGGAGATCCAGCATACCCGTGCTAGTATTTTAAGAGTTGTTTAAGAGTTGTGGTCATGCTCCACCCCTGCCATCCTCAGGTGTTCACTCATCTGCCTCTGTGCTTCTTCTCCTACATGGTACTGGCTGCCTAAAGTGATCTTGATCAGGGAGTGCAGGGGTAGGAAGAGAGGGATCGGTTTTAAGCTGAAAGAGGGAAGATTGAGATGAGATCTTAGGGAGAAATTTTCTCCTGCGAGGATGGGGAGGCCCTGGCCCAGGTTGCCCAGAGCAGTGGTGGCTGCCCTGTCCCTGGAGGGGTTCAAGGCCAGGTTGGATGGTGCTTGGAGCCCCTGGTCCACTGGAAGGTGTCCCTGCCCATGGCAGGGGATGGGACTGGATGCTTTGAGGTCCCTTCTGATTCAAACTATTCCATGATTCTCTCTCTCCCTTTGCTTCCTGCCTGCCGAGATGCCCACGGCAGAGTAGATGGTGAGCGGTCAGGCTGTCCTCCTTATTTATTTTCTCTGCTGCCCTTGATATCTCCTGCTTCGTGTTCTGGCCAGGGGCGCTGCCATCAATGAGCCAGTATTATATGCAGCCCCCCCGGCAAAAGTCGTGGATAAATGATAGCCATGCTTTTCCCCTCAGCTTTGATCATCACTCACCAAAGGGAGTGACGTTCGAATCCTTTAAAGGAGAGGAAAGTCAAACCTCGCCAAATAGGTTGTTCGGCATCTGAGCCACAGACGTGGCAGGGTTGCAAAAGACCTGGCTAACTGGGAGATGTTTTAATTCAGAGCCTGGCATTTTGATTGCTATGACACCAGCTTTCAGAGTTGGGGGACATGGATAGAGGTGAGGTTGGCTTTTTTCAAGGTAACACGATAACCTTTAAGAGATGGAGGAGATATGTTTCAAGAGTCCCCTGAGGCCGTCTTTTGCGTGGAGGAGAGTGGTGTGATGGATCAATGTGAGAATACAGCTAGTTTGGGTTTTCCAGCTTTGGTCCCACCACCTATGTGTGGAAAGTGGGTTTTTTTATGCTCTACAACAGTGACTGTGGCATTGCTTTCCTTGAGACTTTTGTGGAGACTTGGAGTATCACTTTTTTTTACTTTAAGATTTTTCAGTGTCTCACTGTGGGAATGCCTTCCTCTTGCTTCCCCTCCCTTTGTGCTCATCATCCCCTTGTTTCTTTCCCAGCAGGCCTGGTTCACCATCGTGTGACTTCTAGGCTAAAAGGTAAATTACAAAAGCTCAGGGACTGAGGGCTTGATAAAGCTTTGCAATCCACTCTGTTGGCGAATACAGCTGCAGAGAGAATTCAATTTGCATACATTTCCTACTCTGAATTCCTCTGGTGCTATTAGGAGTCACCATAGCTAACACAGTTTCTCAGCTGTGGGGCTCAGATGTGTGCAGAAGTACACCTATTTACTTTCTTGGAAAGAGATTTACTGAAGCGTTTTTCATGTTATTGTCCACCCCCACCCCTCCTTTTCCTCCCCATCAGAGGATTGTATGCTGCTGGAGAGACTTTGATCTGAGTTAATTCTTTGATGAGGCTTCACAAGACAATAGAAAATCTGAGCAGTGCTATGGGGAGAATCCTTCCTACTCGAAAAAAAGGTGGAAATTGTGCTTGCTTGGCGAGGTGGTGCAGCCCAAAGGCAAAGAGCCTCGCTCGCTGCTCTCATGGTGTCATTTCACTGGTGGACAACAAGCTGTGAATACTGCTCTGGGCAGGGGGAAGATGTGGGAAAGACTGGGTGCTTCCAGGTTGTTTGTATCAGCGTGGCAGCGAATTAGGGTGAGTGATTTTCAAAGTGCAGAGTTGCCTGTGTGGAAGGATGTGGGCCATGTGTTCTTTCCTTGCTAAGATGCTCAAGGAAGGGGTTTAGAGATCACAGCGGTCTTGAGCGGTGGGAAGACAACCCCTGGCCCGGCACTAGTTTTGAGTGAGACCCCTTCTACTTCAGCCGCACCCAGGGGCCGCTATTAAAAAGGCATGTCTGGAAGTCTTAAACCGGAGCTCTCCTTTTCCAGAGTCTCTTGGCTTTCACATACAAATCAGAGTGGATGTAGCCATGGATTCTGGTCCTGCCATGTCCAACTCCTCTAGCTGATCTTCACCTTGGTGAAACACTCGCCAAACAAAGCTATGTGCCAGCGCCCGCCCAGAGTCAGGGGCTCCGCGAGATCAGCTCCCATGGGAAAGTTAGTGAGCTGCATCTTGTTGCCCTTGGTCTTCCCTCCTTCCCCTTCCTGCGCCTTGCTGCCCTGTTAATTGATTACTCCACTGTTTGGCTGTTGCTTCTGGAGCTGAATGCATTGAGTTAAACCACGAGAACAGAGAAAGGGAGCAGTGATTCTGAGTGCCAGGCTTGCATCTGAAAGATTACGGCACAATCTAATGAGCTCATTAATTTCATTTCATTAACCAAACAGTGCTTGTGGAGAATGGCAAATATTTAAAGAAACCCAGCAGGGTCAGAAACACGTTTAATTAATGTTGTCACATGACAGTGAGAACAGGAGGGGGTAATAAATCCTGATGCTATACATTAACATCCACAGTGACTTCTTTTATATTTAATGCGCTTCTCGGGCGAAAGTCCTCTCACTCTTGTCTGGCTGGCTGGCTCCTATTATCCCAGTGTCTGCATAGCTCCAGACTTGAGCGTGTTTCCCTCTCCTCCCAGGGTCTGTGGAAGTTGCTGTTACTGCCAGAGCAGTGCCATTATCCCCTGTTTAGAGGGGGAAGCTTGAGGTGAGAGGAAAGCACTCTGTCAGACTTGTGCGAAGTGTCTGTGGCAGATAATGCCGGTTTCTCTGTGTTTCATCTCTTCAGCTGGCCATGCCTACTGTGATTATCATAGTAAATTAGCAATAGTTTGAGCTTGTCAGCTTCCTGTTAATCCAGCTGGGCACCCTAGACGCCACAGCGTGAGTGAAATCAGAAAAGCATGCGAATGACAGAGAAGAGAAAGGGTCAAGCCCTCTTTCAAGCCCTTTGAAGTCTGGTGCACTTGGCTTGTCTGTTTGTGGGGACTGGTGTGAGTCACAGCAGTTACAAAGCGGGTTCTCATCCTTTTCTCCCCACGACCAAGGCAATCTGGACCTGGGGATTCTGATGTGAACCAGCTGTGCACTTAATAATCTGTATTGTTGGGGTGAGCTTTGCTAAAAACTCATTTTGATTTGGGAAGGATATGTCATTTGTGGCTCAGCAGTACGGTCTGCTGTGAGGCACCTACATCTTGCTTTTCTGATTGTCCGGGTACACTCTGCTTCTACAGGAAAAATGAATTAGGATGGATATCTGGAATGCATCTGAAGGGCTGGATTTCTCACTGGCAGATTATTTCTGTGGTTTCTGGTTCAGGAAGCATCCCAGCTAAAACAATCTCAGAGAGGGTGGAACTGTATTTTTACCCTGAAGCCTGCTGACACTCCTGTGTTTGTGCGTGAACTTCTTTGCAACATATTGGGATGCTCTTGGCTCTGCTAAAGGGCTCTGCTTTTAGAGGGGCAGGTGATGGCTCTGATTTGGAGTAAGTGGTCAACTGAGCTTGCCTGGGGCGTTGATAAGACCAGGCCTGCAATACCGTGAAAATCAGCCTGGCCAAGGAATTGTAAAACCAAATTTGCTTTGCTGTTAATCATTAACATGACAAGCTCACAAAGGAAGCTATGCCCTCCTGAACTGCCAATACTGCTTCATTTAAATCAATGGGTCACCTGCTGCAGGGCAGTGGGCGGCCAGGTGTGAATTGCTTTTAGTGAAGAGTCTCAGTGAGATGGGCTTTAACTGCCTTCCTGAGGCCAAGGCTGCCCCAGGAGACTTCATCCTGCCAGCTAACCTCAGGGTTAGACCCGTCTCATTGCAAACCTCCCCTTGGAGCAGAGCCGTGCTGAGGGAGATGCATCTGCGCAGGCAGGGCCATTTTTTCCTTACCATAAAAGCAAATGCGTTATACTCGGCAGTATTCCTTAGGGGTGATTATACCAACATTAAAGAAGTGTCTGCTGTTAATGCAGTATTGATAATGTGAGGAGTTCAAAGGAGTGGTGCTTTCTGGCTGGGCAGGTAGAGAGCAGGCAGAGGCGGGGTGTGCCGCGGCACTGCTATCATCAATCGCCAAGCCAGAGGAAGCGCCCCAGCTGAAAGGCTGAGCATAAATTGTAAAGTGCCTATGAATTAGCCCTTCGGTGACAGCTTCATCCAACAGCTTTCTCAGCATCATCTGGCACTTCCACAGGCAAAGGCAAGTGGCTGTGGAGCGGAGAGAGGCAAAGAGCAGGAGGAGAGGGTCTCCTTTCGCTTTGCTCTGTGGCAGTTTGCCCATTGCCCCATCACTCACCCCTTCCCTTGTCATTACTTGATTCTTCTTTATTGCGTTAAAATGAAGCCGTGCTTCAGGCTCATGAGTTCATCCTCCATCAAGGAGCGCTAACCCGTGTGGCTGCAGGCCAGGCGCTGTCTGATGGGCTCAGCCGGAGGCAGCCTTGTTGGGCAAAACCTCCTGCTGCTGGAGGGGTGGACCCTGCACCTGGCTGAGGGGCCTTGGCACTACTCTGGAAGTGCCGACCATCCCAGTGCGAGGCTATGCCGATAGGATGAGGGATTTGTCCCCCTTTTATGGGACTTAGAAGTGCCCAGGTGAAATTCCTTGGGGTATTCCAAGGGATCGGTTGCTGTTATTGCTCCCTGTGAGAGAGGACACAGTGCCCATCACTGCATTGAGGCTGGATCATAGCAGAAACATCTGCTGATGTGAATTCCTACTGGTTATTTGCTTGCAACCTTTCTGTTCGCCTAGATTGAAGTTTCTGCGATGGAGCAGTGGAGCCTGTGTCCTTGGCTGGCAGATGTCTGCAGGGAGCCCTGGGGCTCATTCAGGATGAGTATGCGATTAGTGCCCAGGAGGCAGATTGTGACCATTTCCACAGTGAGTTGATTGGACTGTCCTTCCAGTTTCTGACATATGGGCCTTGGGCAGGTCCAGCTTGTGTCTTGTGTTTGAGTGAGTGGTCCCCACACCCCGCCCAGCATGGGAAGAGGCAAAGTCCCTCCCTCCTACAAGACCTGCTGCAAAGGCCTCACTTTCCCTTGGGAAAAGCAAAAGCACAGTGTAACCTGGGGAGAAAGGTCCCTCCAGGTCCAGCCGTAGGACAAGGAAGAGGTCCTTGTCTAGGCTGAAGTTGTGGCCCTGAGCAGGAGGTGCAAACTGTGGGAAACCTGGCAGGGCTCAGCCGGGTGTGGGCGATCCTGCCAAGCGCTTGCAATGCTGGGAGGCTGATAGCATTTCTGTCATCCTGATGACATGTGTTGCCCTTTCTCAGGAGGATCTGTTTTTGTCCTCTTTGGAGCTGGTGAGCAAGCGTGGGCTTTCTCTCCCACCCTGCAGAGCGGCCACCCACCACATCCTGCTGAACTGCTCCTCGTGCAAGGGAAAAAGCAAACCCCATCCTCCTGCATGAACTCACAGGGATAAAAATCTCCTGTGGCCGAGGAAGCAGCTATGCCTTTCGGTCGCTGCTTTGCAGTGATGCTGCCCTGAGGATCACAGTTTGCTCTGTTGCGGTTTGCACGTACTAAAGAAGCGCTTCCCCATTGCTTCCTGGCTCCCTAAAAAGACAGGTCACACCAGGGATGTGACAGATTGGCCGATGACCTGGAAGGACATCAAATGGAAGGATTTAGCTTCTGGAGGAGGCTTGTCTGGGGAACTCGTGGGTGGAGAAACAAAAAGCTTTCCAAATGCCAACACTGCCTGTTCTGCTGCCTCTTGGAAGGAGAAACAGAAGCGTAAGAGCACCTGACAGCAAAGGTTCCCTGAGCTGCAGCTATTGCACATACTTCCCATTCCCAGCCTCTTTGTGTGTTTGCCCATCTTTGAAGGTGTTTTCTAGTTCACTGGTGTCATCTGTGAACAGATTTTCTTGCCCTGCTCTCTGAAATTTGGACCATGACCAGAAGTTTGCTTGCCCCTTTTGTACTCGGGGTGCCTGAATCCCTGTCACTCCACCAGGGCGTGAAAGCAGAACAAACTTTTCTTTTAAACCTTTCCAGCCATATCGCAGTATCAGAATATTTATGGGATTGGAAAAAATGAGCTTTGCCAGTAGAACACTGAAAGGTAGAACATAAAATTAAAACTGTGGATTTCAACAGAACTTAAAATAATGCTGTTATATAATATTTTTTTTTTTTTTGGTCTTTTCAGGGAGAGAGATTTTCCCTGCTTGTGAGCTGAAAGGCAAACACTTTTTTTCTAAGCTCTAGTAGTGGTACATTCTGCTGTCAGAATTGATGGCTTAGATTCTCAAGACACTTCAGGCTTCAATAGTTATGCTCCCTTAATTGAGGTATTACAAATACTATGGATTTTTTTTAGCACGTCTTTTATTTTTTGTTTTTTTCTGTGGTTCGATGACTGCCTCCATAGGTGAACTTGGAGCTCTATCCAGAAGGTAAACAGAAATCCTTAAGATAAAAGAAAAAGAAAGTAAGTCTAAATATAAATCTTTTAAAATCAGACTGCAGTAGCCTTAAAGGAACCTGATTGATTGCTGGCATCTGTGTCTGAAGAGCTAAGGGAGGGAACCAGGAGGAATAGTCTCCTCATGGCTGTCGACATCGGACATTGCAGCTGTGGTGCCAGGTGTCCGTCATGGATGTGGAGACAGATGAACTGCAGAGAGGAACCACACAGGTGAAATCCTGGCTCTGCTGAAGTTTTGGGCCAAAATCCCACCAGCTACCATGGATTTCGCCCTTGGAGGATAAAAAAAACAAAGGCATGTTTGTTGCTCAAAGTTTGGCCCAGGCATTTTCCTCCAGCTTTTCAGAAGATGAATGTACCTTCAGGCTGCACCTCAAATCCTGGGCTTAGTTTTGAGCTTCAATAGTTATGAATGTCCTCTAGGAAGGACATTGAGGGGCTGAAGCACATCCAGAGAAGGGAACGGAGCTGGGGAAGGGGCTGGAGCCCAGAGGTTCTGAGAGCCCTGGGGCTGTGTAGTCTGGAGGAGGCTGAGGTTGGAGAGGAGGAGGCTGAGGGGAGACTTCATCGCTCTCTGCCACTCCTGGAAAGGAGGTTGTGGTGTGGTGGGTGCTGAGCTCTTCTCCCAAGTAACAACTTGAAGGATGAGAGGAAATGGCCTCAAGTTGCAGCAGGGGAAGTTTAGATTGGATATTAGGAAAAACTACTTTACCAAAAGAGAGGCGAAGTCCTGGCAGAGGCTGCCCAGGGCAGTGGTGGAGTCTCCACCCCTGGAGACGTTCAAAAAGCGTGTGGCTGTGGCACCTCAGGACATGGTTTAGCAGGCAGGGTGGGATTGGGCTGGTGGTTGGACTGGATGAGATGAGAGGTCTTGTCCATCCTCAATGATTCCATGATTCTGTGGTTCAGAAAATCCAGCTTCTTTACTCCCAATGACACGGACAGCTTTTGGAATTCTTGGCCTTGCTGCAATCCACAGGAACTGATAACCCCAGCAAAGCTTTGCATCATTTTTGTTAGCCTGGCACTCGGTCCACTGTGCTCCCCGGCTCTGGCTCTTCCATTGTAGCTCTCCGTAGGTGCCCTGACAGTCATTTCAGTTCACAAGATGCTGGGCTGTGGCTGAACTACTTGAGTTTTCACTATTTTTTTTTTACCAGAGAAGGAAAAAAAATAGTCTTTCTTTCTGTTTCCTTTGGAAAAGTTTAGACCAAAAAAAAAAATGGTTTTCATTAGAAATCCCCACAGGGAAGGAATAGGAGACGAATCCTGTTTTCTGACTAACTCTTGTTTCAAACACCGAGACAGAGTGAATCTTTTATGAGGCCTTTTAGAGGAGGGATTGTAAACAGAATTGTCCATGAAAATGGAAAACATCTTGCACATCCTAAAAAGCGCTGGGCGCTGTTGTGGAGTGGCTGCTACCACTCCACCTCTCTGATCAGACACTAACACACTGCATTTAAGCAAAGCCTTCAGGCAAGCTTTCCATATTCATCAGACAATGGCTTTATCAGGAAAGGAGGCATTTTGGGGAAGTGTCAATATGAATATTACGGTCTCTTTGCTCCTTGTGTTGTCCCTTAAATTGTCAAAGTGAAGGTGTAGGAGATAATGTGCATTTATGCTGTCACTATAGTTTGTGAAGCCTTTTGCAGGAGCTTTTGAGGGAGATCCTTCTAGGCATGGAGGTGCTGCATGTTCCCTTTTATCTCTGCTGTGTTTCAAAATGGGCTGAAAACTGCATTTTGCTGCATGTGTGTGGAAGACTGACTGATATTTGGGAGTGAGATGTTCTCACTGTCCTCTTCAGTGATGATGGTGTGATATTGTGATTGGGGCTTCCACAGGACCAAGAAAAGGAGAACCTGGTAACTTATGTGCCTACTTTCAGGAACGTTGCCAGGTCTCCTGGGCTTCCTACAAGTCACAGCATCCAGTGCCATCCCAAGAACACAGCAACAAATCTGCTCCTTTATCCAGCATAGATTGTCTTTGCATGAGTGGGGAGCTAGGGATCCCATCTTTCCTGGCTCCACCTTGCACAGGTACCAGATCTGGGGGCTGCCTTGGAGGCAAAAGAAGTTTTGGGGCACAGGAGTGAGGGGTTTGGGCAATTTTGTGGTTTTGGAGAAAAAAAATTCTTCTCTTATCACACAGTGTTTATTGTTTTAATTGCTGAAAATTCTGTGGAGGATACTGTGGCAACACAGCAGAGGTGAGGCTGGTACCTTCCTTGCTCAGTATGGCATTTTACACCCTGAGGCAGGTTCCCCTCGCCTCTTTTTCTGTGTGAATAATAACCCCATTTAGGGATAAACAATACTTTTCACTCTATTTATTATTTATGTCGTCCACTGAATCTCTAGAGGTGCTCAGTCCTTAGACCACACGCTTTGGAACGTCAGGAGCTAGGAAAGCCAGCAAACCAGAGCCGACATTGATAGAACACAAGCACAGCTAGAGGTTGTAGGAGAGCAGGGTGGGAATGGGTTTAAGTGCCCTGTTGCTGTTGGGGTGGGTTAACCTCTTCCTTGCCACTGCGATATGCAGAAGTCTATCCTAATGGCTGTTCTGGCTGAACAAGGAACGTGCTGGGCAGCTGGTGCAGCTCTCTGGGGTAGCATTTAGGTAGCATCTTTATGGGCTTGCTGCAGTGGGGTCCTGGCACTGCTGATCCAGGAGGTCTCTCCCACCTCTTCATTCTCCCCCTTTGCGAAGGCAAAATCTGCTTCCACTTGACAGACCCTTTTGTAGAGGACCATAGAGGCTAATGCGTAGTGGGGGTCGTCCGCGTGTGGGACAAAGCCTCTTCCGAGCTGTGCGGTGCCAGAGGGTCAGAGAGACCTTGCGGTGAAGGGCTCTTCTGCCCTGTACCATGCCTGGAAGCTCCTGGTCAGGCCCCTGGGTGTTGAACCTCATCCTTTCTCTTTCTCCCAGGGCAGAAGGGTGATCTGCTCACGTACCTGATGCTGGGGGCGCTCCACACGCTGGCAGCAAAGATGAAGCTCCAGGGCATGATTAAGAGAAGGTGAAGGAGCCCGGAGGAGCGGTGAGTAAGAAAAGTCTTCTGTTGCCAAGCAGAGTAGTTTTATTGCAAGTCTCAACAGTATTTAATGTGTTTTCCTAGAGCCCCAGAGCCAGATTTCATGTAGTTCAGCTGTCACTAAAAAGCATATGTACTTTTCTAGCCCTCCTGGCCCTGTTGACATCCTGGAAAATGAGATTCCTGAGCATGAAAAAGCCGGCAGAAAAATACCCACTCCTCTAAGCACGCTGTCTTCAAATCCTGGAGCAAAACCTCATAGTTTGAGAGGCTGTGCTTGGGTTCATTGGTCCTGAACCTCTGTCCAAATTCTCCCTGGCTTGTCCTGGCTGTCTGTGAGACCCACAAGGCTTGGCCTGAAAATGTGTTATTCAATGGCATTGATCTCAGCCTAGTGAGCTGTTTCATTTAATTGTGCCTTCTTTGTTTCCTTGGGCGTTTCACACATTCTTTGACGTGCAAGCCTTCTCGAGAGCATCCCGATTGGTGGGGTCGCCCCCACCAGCGTGGCTGGGTGCAGCTGGAAGCCTCTCTGTGAGGGGATGCAGAGGGAAGCGTCCCCCACCAGCCCCATGGCAGCATGGGACTGAGTAGAGTTGCATGTGCTGGGCTTTCTGCTGCCTGAGGGAGAGCAGCAGCACCGTCGGGATGTTGCTTTTTCCCAGGGGATGGGGAGCGGTGCGCACGATGTCCAGGGCAACAGGCACAGTGAGCCAGGAAGCCTGAGGCTGCTGCTCTGTGTCAGGAGAAGCCTTTGACTGGGAAAACAGTGCTTGCTCTCCCTCCTGCCTTCTCTTCCCCCCCCCCCCCCCCCCCCCCCCGTTCTCATTAAATTAATTAAATCAGAGGTTATGATTGCGGGTGGGGGAAGAAGTGTGAGACAGCCCTCCCTGGGTGTGGTCCTTGTACATTCCTTCCTCCCACAAATGCCACCTCTAAGCAGGCGTCCGGTCTCGTTCCTTTTTTTGTTTTATTTATGAATAAATAATTGCTGCAGTGGAGAATAAATCAAATGGCTCTCACCACGCTGGCGCTTCCAGCCAGCTTGTTACTCTCCCTTTATCCAGCTCCGACTGATGCCTGGCAAAGTTTGCAGCCTGTGCAGCCCTCTCCCCTCCTGCTCGCTATTGTCCTCCCCAGCGCCCTCCTGCAGATCTGCCCTCCGGTTTAACGCCCCGCTGGGTGATGCTGGCCCAGGCCACACAAGTGAAAGCATTTCTGAGCCTGAACAAGATTTCCCAAGGGAGGGCGAGTGGTGGAAACAGCACAGGGGAGCCATTTATTATTCTTTACAGACTTAGGCGCTGGCACTGGTTGGGGAAATTGGCTCTGAGATGGTTTTGTGGTTTTCCTAACCAGTGTGTGAAGTGTATGGAAAGATGCTGGGTGCACAGAGCGTGTGCACGGCGAAGCTTTCTGACGTATGGAAGGACTTCAGTAAAAGCAAGTGTAGATTTACTGCCCTTCTTCTCTAGGTTGAGATGAGATCTTAGGGAGAAGTGTTTTGCTGTGAGGGTGGGGAGGCCCTGGCCCAGGTTGCCCAGAGCAGTGGTCGCTGCCCCATCCCTGGAGGGGTTCCAGGCCAGGTTGGATGGGGCTTGGAGCCCCTGATCCAGTGGGAGGTGTCCCTGCCCATGGCAGGGGGTAGGACTGGATGGGGTTTGATGTCCCTTCCAACTGAAACCATTCCATGATTTGCAGTGAAAGATTTCCTATTTTATATCAGTTAAAAATAAAATTTGAGGCCAGGGTTGTTGTCTTGGACACATACAGGTGTGGAGATGCGTTTTCTTCCATGTAAACATGTCTTCTGACAGCGTTGTTTCAAACAGCAAGAAGCAGAACTTTTTCCTGACCTGAGTGCACCTACACAGAGGCAAGAAGCTGGATCTGAGGATGTCAGGAAGAGGCTGGGACACTGGAGACTCAGGCAGGGATTTGTTGCATTTCTCAGCCCACCGTTGATGTTGGTTTTGCTCTGAGCAGAGCTCGTCAGTGGCAGCATCCTTGGCACGCATCGCCCTGAGGAATCGCTGAGCAGGCTGCTAGCAGGGTCAGCACCAAGGTGAGATCCGTTCCCGGCTGGGTTCTGCCGAGGCCCACTGGATGTGGTTGTTCCAAGCAGGTGCCTCTCCTGCGCGTCTGTCTTAAAGTAGCCAGGATGGGTGTGAGGGTGTCCCTCAGGCAGTAGAGGCTCTTTGCACCCCATACCCTTTCCATTGCCCTCCCACCTGTGTGCAGGGTGACACCGGGCAGCACACTGGGCAACTCCGCGTCTCGGCTGCCGTGATAGCTCTCATCTCTTCTGCACGAGTTCATGGCACACTGCTGTTTGTTGCTCATGCTGTAAATGCTTTTGCTGACGCTGGTGTAAGGGAGCAAGAGTGGGAGAGAGGGTTGATCACGTCTGCTGGAAAGGCAGCACAGGCAAATAGGTATTTGTGCAACTGCGGCCTCTGTTTTGCTCCAGGGTGTTACTGCTCATGCTGGGGTAGCAGGTGATAGTGCTGTAGCACCAAAGGCATGGAAGGAATCAATTGAGTTGAGAGATGTGAGAGCTGAGAAGGGGTTGTGTAATGCCACATGGCACTGAGCCAGATGTGTGCTGCTGGCTGTCGTTCCTAGGGGCCAGCGAGGACCCCATGTAGTGTTTAATGGGCTGGTGATTGCTCAAGCGCTATAGGATGTGTGGAGTAAGAGCCACAAAAAGAGTGCTGGGACAGAGGATAGGGCACATGTGGACTTTTGCCGATGCTGGTATTGGTACATCTCAGACATTGTGAGAGGGGAGGACACAATGGCAAAAAAAAATGCACAAGTCTGCAATTGCCTCTGTTCATGGGAACTCAGTAGCCAAGCGAAACCTGGGCAAGCTCTTAAAGCTCCAGCACAGCCGCTTGCTGGTCTGGAACTGCAGGCTGTGGGTTGCATGTGGCTTGATCCCACAGTGAGTTTGTGGGTCAAGTCAAATTTGGACCTTAACACACCAGTTTGTTGCACCTTTCCAAGGAGAAGAAGTGAGGTACTTGTCTCTAATCTCTATTCCTGCTCAATGGTTTTAGGTATCATAGAATCATTAAGGTTGGAAAAGACCTCTAAGATCATCCAGTCCAACGCCACCGTGCCTACTAAACCATGTCGCAAAGTGCCACCTCTATGAGCTTTTTTGAACACTCCAGGGATGGGGCTCCACCCCTGCCTTGGGCAGCCTCTGCCAATGCTTCACCGTGAATTTTTTCTTAATATCCAATCTAAATCTCCCTTGGCGAAACTTGAGACCATTTCTTCTCATCCTAGCGCTTGCTGCTTGGGAAAAGAGGCCAACACTCAGCTTGCTCCAACCTCCTGTCAGCCTCCAGCATCCTCAGCCCCTGATTGAGGGGCCCAAAACTGAACCCAGGATTCGAGATGCAGCCTCACCAGCGCTGAGTCCAGGGGGATGATCCCTTCCCTGCTCCTGCTGGCCACGCCATGGCTGATCCAAGCCAGGATGCTGGTGGCCTTCTTGGTGCATCCCAGATATGGATGTGGCCCTTCTTGGCCACCTGAGCATGAATGGCAGAATTTTGCAGTTCTGTATAAACTTGCACATTGTGACATGCGGTTCTCCTGGAGTTGCATCTAAATCTTGATACACTCTACGTCTTTTGGGGGCAGGGTTTGTCTTTTACTGCTACTCCGCTCAATTTTGGATTAAGTTCTGTGCCGCATTACCCCCTCAGGTTCAGGAAACAAGAGAAATGCATGATGTCATCAGTTGTGTACTATCACATGCTTTTAAAATGCCGTCAGACTTGCTAAATATTCAGTGTATATTTTCTGTCTCAGCAGACTGTGTTGGCTGAAACTACTTATGCAAATGAAAAGCTGTACCTCTTCAATAGGTTATTATGAACTGATCCTGAATAATTGGTGTTGAACTGAGCAGTAGGTGGGAGAAGTCAGCACAGGCAATAATTAATCCAGTAGCTTCATGTCTAGGCTGGCTGTGGATCCCAGAAAGGCCTCTCTGAAGACAGGACAGGCTTCTTGCAGCCCTGTGTTCATGCCTCGCCATCACAAATTCCTTGCCGTGACACCTCTCCCATGCGCAGCTCGAGCTGTGTGAAAACCTTGTTTGGGTTTTGCCCAGTGACTCCCAAGGGAAGCTTGTCAGAAAGCCTTTCAGCTCTGAGCCTCTTAGCACGTATTTCTAAACTCCAGCTTATATTAAATAACAGCTGCTTTGTTCTCATTTGTTCTTTGACTGAAATGGCTCTTTTTCACCCTTGTTTCCTCCCTCCCTTTCTTCCCCCTCCAGTTCTCCATGTATTTCTAGACTGCAGCCATGTCCCTTCTTAGCTTTTGTTTTGCCAGACTAAGTGAGCTGAGCTCTTTTCATCTCCTCTCAAAAGGCAAAGCTCTCTGGTTCTTATATCACCCCCCTCCTTTTTTCACCCAGCTCTTTTTGATCTGAAGTGGGCCCGGCCTCCTAAATCACAGCTTTGAGAGATGACAGGGCCCTTTCTGTGGAGCCGGGGCCAGGATGGTGGTTGCGAGACCGTGGAGCCCGCTTTTGGCCACGATGAACAAGCCCCAGAGGGAGGGAGCAGCACTGCCAAAAAGAACCAGCGAGGACTTGGTTTTGCACTCAGGCAAGTCCCTGATAAAGGGAGATTTTTTTTCCTGTTGTAAACCAGAACATATGCAGAGAAATGTAGAATTGATTTATCTCAGTGGCTCATTAAGAGTTAATCGATAAAATAACAGTTGCTACCTTATTACAAGAAACTAGCTGATTAGAAACTTGATTAATGGGATGATTTTTCATGACTATAATTAAAGCACTGCATGGCTTCTTGTATAATTGATATTTAACGCTGACATGGAAAGCTGTTTGTCTATGAAAAATGCTTGGGTGTTTTTTTTTTAATTATTCACCTGTGGGTTGGGCAGAGGAGAGGCCAAGTGGCTCATCTTGCCATGGGGAAGGAGGGAGAAGAGGACCAAGTGTAACTGGTCAGGATCAGAAAGCAACCTCTTCACTGCTAGAGAAACGGAAGACCACCAATGTTCTGTACACTTGCATGGGCTAAGACGCAGCTGGATTAGAGTCTATAAGCAGGAAGGAGGTTTTTTTCTCTGAGAACAGAGGTCTCATCAGTCTAAGGTGCAAAGACCCAACACAGAAATAAGAACCCAGCTTCTGTGGAAGGGTAATATGAGAGCAATCATCCAGCCAATATCCCCTCTGACACGAGGAAGCCAGCACAGTAGCAGATATTTAGTGAAAAGTTAGAGGAAATGTGATAAAGGTACAACGATTCTCCTAGTGTCCTGTTAGCTCTGGAACCAATGTCGGGGAGGCTTCCTCAGCCAGAGCTGGTATCTTTGTGTTTAATAGTCCTGGAAGAACTTTATTTATGGACTTTGTAAAATTATGATCCATTTCCAAGAGAGGCAGTAGGGTCTCTGCAATGTTGGATGCTTTTCTGAAAGATCTGCTCCAGCCCAATCAGCCTGGTGGAAAAGACTACCTAGGTCATGTTCCTAGGGCACCAGAGTCCATGATCTCAGTGATCTTCCCTGGCTTTGAGGCCAAGACTCTTCAGCTAAAACTAATGCATTGGATCTCAGTCCTTTTACCCCGCAGATCTTTCAGCAGAGCTGATGATGGGCCTCTCAGTACAATAAAGCCATTAAGCTGCTGGAGCATGTCCAGAGGAGGGCAGCACAGGTGGTGAAGGGTCTGGAGAATAAGTCTTAGGAGAAGTGGCTGAGGGACCTGGAGCCATTTAGTCTGGAGAAGAGGAGGCTGAGGGGAGACCTTATTGCTCTCTGCAGCTCCTGGAAAGGAGGTTGTGGTGAGGTGAGTGCTGGGCTCTTCTCCCAAGTAACAAGGGACAGGATGAGAGGAAATGGCCTCAAGTTGTGTCAGTTGTTGTTTACTGAAGCAGGGGTGAAGCCCTGGCAGAGGTTGCCCAGGGCAGTGGTGGAGTTTCCATCGCTGGAGGGGTTCATAAACCATGTAGAGGTGGCGCTTGGTTGTGGATGTGGTTTAACAGACACAGCGGGGTTGGACTGGATGATCTTAGAGGTCTTTTCCAACCTTAATGATTCTGCGATTCTATGAGATCGAGGATGGGCTGAGGGTAAGCAACGAGGCTGTAGCCAGCCTTCCAGCGCTCAGTCTGGCATCATCCTTGTGGGGAGGTCACATTCAACCTTGTTCCTCGTTGAGTGCTGTGCTCTTTTCTTCCACATCAATCTGTCCATCACTGTCAGGACAGTGGCTTGCTTGGGGGGGATATATATATGCAGTGACTGTCCCACCATCCCAAGCGAATCTGCAAATCTAATAACAGTCAAAACCATCGCTGATACATTATTAAAATTTTGTCTTGTTTTTCTTTCCTGTGGGCAAGAACCCAGAGTATTTGGAGGTGGGTAGATGCTGCTAAATTGTGTTTATTGCAGGTCTGTTGAATATATAACACGTCTCTGCGACCTCCCCAAAGAGTTAGACAAGCCTTTGTACAACATAATAATTCTCAAACACTTAGAAATGCATACAAATACTCTGGCGCAATGAGAGGAATTTCAGGCCTCACATGCTGGGTGATGGATGCTGCTGGGGGGACCAGCAGCTGCCCAGATCCACAGGAGAAGACCTCTCTCTTTTCTTGTCTGGGAGCAAAATTTTAATGTGTTCTTCTGGAATGGCAGAGGAATCGGCGGCAGGTTTTCAAGCCGATAGCTCTGATGGCTTTTGAAAGAGATGTTCTTGATGGCACAAACTAGTCTGCAGCCTCTTCTACCTTGAGGGCAGCCAAAGAGCAAGAAATCTTCAGGAGAGAAAAGTTTTCATGCCATTTTTCTTCTGAAGTAACGTTACGGAATGTGTGGTATCTGCCAAACCTGCTGCATTAGGATCCCATGAAAGGCCAGGAGTGCGTACAAATCTTTATTTTTTCCTAGTTTTGAAACACAGACGGTTTCACTCTGACTTCAGGTTAAATTCTTTCTTTAGAAAGGCAACTCTAGCAAGCAAATATTTTTAACCTGAAGTATTGTCTCAGAGTGCTGACTTCTTATGTTGCTGGAAAACGTTGCCTCACTGTGAGTTAGGAGGTGGCAGGATTTGTCAGGGTTGTGGTGTTTGTTTCAGAAAGGATGCTCATTCCAAATGTGTATTTCTGGGAAGGGATGTAGCTGAGGAGGATTTTTTTCCTCCCAGTAGCTCCTGTGGCTCTTCCGCAGGCAAAGTCAGGGAAGGAAGTTTTACGGCACTGTGATCATATCAGAACAGTTTTGGTAATACTTTGGCATTTATGTTTTGACAAGATCAGGCTGTGTCTCGCTGTTGAAACCAGTCAGAATCCCACATTTACCAAAGTTTGGCTTGAGAAAGCTGTTTAGCAGAAGAAAATCTTGGCTGAAATAGCCATGAACGTAACCCCAGTTGGATATAAATGTGTCACCTCTAAAACAGTCTGACAGCACGTGTGCTGTGGGTGCCACTGCAAGAGTCATGGGTAAATGTCTCTCTTGTCTGGCGCTGGCTTGTGTCTCCCTGCTGGTGCTGTAGGAGCCAAGCCATGAGGAACCCTCACTATGGAAAGCTTACTGGTTCAAGTCTTCTGCCACCTATCAGTTAATTAGTCATGAGAAACAGGTTCAGAGGTCAACCTGAAATGCTTACCATGGGTTTGTGTCTGCCACAAAGGCTTGGGACGTTGCAGGGGGGCTGTGCCTCGCAAGAAGTCAGGTGAGTAGACAGAACCGGTTGTCTAGACTCCTGGCAGTCTTATTTATTTATGTGGTCTCCTTAAGAATGTGCTTGCTGATGGAAAAAGGGCAGTTGTTGAAGTCTTTTGAAAGACGGCAGGAGAAACCAGAGAGCTTACAAAGCTGGATTCAAAATCTGTCTCCAAGGTGTGGTTTGCAGCTCTTGCAATGAGCTCCCCTGTGTCTTTTGCTTACTTTGAGCATATTTTTCCCCTCATTTTTGTGTTCAGTCCCTGGACACGAGCTTTCTGACCCAAAGTTGAGATGCCAAAGATCAAGTCTGTCACCCTGATATGACCCAGAGTGTGAATCCAGGTACTGGAGTTACTGCTTTCAGTAAATTCTTACAGAATCATAGAATGATTTGGTTTGGAAAGGACCTCAAAGCCCATCCGGCTTCATACCCTGCCATGGGCAGGGACACCACCCACTGGATCTGGAGCCTCCAAGCCTGTGCAACTTGGCCTTGAACCCCTCCAGGGATGGGGCAGCCACCACTGCTCTGGGCAACCTGGTCCAGGGCCTCCCTACCCTCATAGGAGAATTATTTCTCCCTAAGATCTCATCTCCATCTCCCCTCTTTCAGCTGAAAACTGTTCCCCTTATCCTATCCCTGCCCTCCCTGATCAAGATCCCCTCTCCAGCTTTCCTGGAGCCCCTATCAGCGCTGGAAGCTGCTCTAAGGTCTTCCTGGAGCCTTCTCTCTCCAAGCTGGACAACCCCAACTCTCTCATCCCTGTCCTCGTATGGGAGGTGCTCCAGCCCTTGGATCATCTTTGTGGCCTCCTATGGACTTGCGATGAACCTCTCTGCATCCACTCATATTTCCATGCAAGTGGGAGGTTATTCAGCGTTGTTGGCTTTGCACTTGGTTCTGGCCAGCTCAGAACAAGCTGGGTGTGTTTCAGTTGTCCTGTGAGGACCGTCCTTCTGACGGTCAGAGGAGTGCGCAGTGCCGGTGATCTGCCTGGCTCTGCTCTTCCAGCACAGCCACGCTTGCTCACACTTTGGCAATAGGAAGGAAATTTTTCACTGATCACAAAGAGGTGAGAGAGAAGAATAAATTAATTAAAAAGTTTAAAAGAAGTCCAGCTACTTCTCATTTTCCAAAGTGCCCATTTTCTTAACTATTCTTCCAAATTGTCATCTCATTAGATTTATTCTGTTTCCTTGATGTTGTTGTTATTCTGTTTATCCCACGTCACTCAACAAATGTCTCCCGTCTCCTTCCAGCCAACTTGCACAATACATTACAATTACATAATTACGCCATTGTAATCAAATAATTAAGTTGCACATTAAACACGCATTAGAGCTCACAAAGGAAGGAGCCTCAGACATGGGCACAGAATAGAAGGTAGTGAGCCAGTCAGTGTTGGCGCTAATTGCATTTTGCTTTTTAATGACTTGAGGACTCTGGGTTTTTGGTCTCAGGTGACAAAATAGGAGTGGGCTGAGGCTGCTGAGTTTTAAATAAGCATGCGGGTTTAGTGAGCAGCCTCCCCTGCGGAGAGAAACAAGGCTTGGTGACCAAACACACAGAAAGGAAAAGGGAATAATAGTGAAGCCTGTTGGCTTCAAGTCTATTGAAATCTGCTTTAATTGAAGCTCAGAATCTGCTCTCCCAGGAGAGGGAGGACACCTGTCCCTTACCACCGTGGGACTCAGCCGGTCTAGCAGGAGAAGGTTAGAGTGTCTTTGGGATATCATTATTTCCATAATGGTAGGGGAGGGGTGAATGATTCTGAGGGTAACTCAGATTGGGGAGAAGGGGGGTGTTCACATTTTTTGTTTGTTGATTTGGGTAAAATAACACCAAGCAGATCCAGATCTGTATCTTGGCCTCGTCCTGACTCTGCTTTGCTGACCCCTCAGAAACACACAAAAGGAGTGACTGGGATTCTCAGTTCAGGGTAGGTCCAGAGAAGAAAGCTGTGAGGCTGCTGCTCATAATTCAAACCCCACAGGATGAGGTCTGGGAGAAGAGATGACCCTGGTGCAGTCACGCCAGGAACAGAAAGCAGAAAACTGCTTTTTGATGTAATTTGGGATGATTCTTTCAAAGGGTCCTGTGTGGATATTGGACAAAACACCTCCTAATTCTCTGTCTTGTAGGTGATGACTATCGTGGCTGGGCTGGCAGAGGGAGCTAAGGTAACATGTCTGCTTTCCACCAGGGTCCAGAGGTGGGCTGGGGAACAACCTGAGGACTTCAACATATCTGCACCAGTGGCTATGATTTAGAGAAACTAGAGGTCAAACAGAAATTGCAGGTATGGAGAAAGAACTCTCTGGTGAACAAGACCAAATGTGTCTCTGGTTTGGCATGCCAAGTTAAAAGGGTCTGTGTGGTATCTCTTTGACAGTAGGATTACAGTCGCCTCGTAAGACCTTTAGTTTATAAGTCTCTAGGAATTTCTTTTTTTAATGCGTTCTTTAATCTTGCAATTAAAAGCCACAGTTTGTACTCAGTAATGGCACAGAGGGGAAAAACGATGTTCTCTGATGCATGAATAAGCAAATAGGGAAACAGTGAGTTGCAGCAGCCTGCAAGGCTCTCTCCTCTCCAGTGACCTGAAGCACAGTGTGTCAGCCTCTGTCCTCCTGGGAGATCAAGGTGGCTGAGTGCAGCAGAAGCCACCTGAGAAGTGAGGGGCAGCAAGGTACTCTTAAGTGGTCCATCATTCCATTTGCTTTTGCTCTGGTACTGTACCCATCAAACTGCAGTGGCTGCTTAGGTCCTGGGGGACATGCAGAGCTCTTCTGGGTTTCTCACTGTAGAATAACAGAATCATTAAGTTTGGAAAAGACCTCTAAGATCATCAAGTCCAACGGTTAGCCCAACACCACTGTGCTGCTTACACCTACCAAGCCAATCTTGTGTCTTACAGACTGAGATTGAGCTATGGTCCCTCTTACTGCTGAGAGAAGACCACGTGTCATCACACAAACCATGCCTATCCCAGGCAATCTCCTACTTGTGTGAGGGAAAAAGTCACAGTAGCCTCTCCACTACATGGGTTGGGACGGGGAGAAGTCATGGTGGCAGAAATAGAGAAACTCCACTCAGCCACAATTTAGCATCACATTTCCCTCTAAATCTTGAGAAGAAAACACGATGCGAAACAATTCTCACAAATCCTTACTTTGAGTGCCCGTACATATCCCTAAAGAAACAAAATGCTGAGCTTTAGATAAGAGCCCTTTGCTGTATTAAATCTGATTTACTGGGTTCCTGTACCACATACAGACATCACAAAATGCAAATGGTACAGATTAGATAAGGTGGTGTTTAAAAGGAGAAATATGTCCAACTATTGAGAGAAGCTGCAATTCGATTAGCAGATCCAAGGCTGTAAGTGGAGATCGAATGGGCTATAAACAATATAGGGCTTGGGAGCAGGCCAGCGTTGGCTGGGTGTTCATTCGTAGTCCAGCGTGCTGTCTCTCTAATCCACTAGGAGAAAGCAAGGGAGAATGGGAAAGATTTCTGGGTAGAGTGATCTTTCACACTGAGAGATTATCATGTCATCTTCAAAGATTTCTGAGCATCTACATCTAATATTGTGTGTGTACTTAAAAGACAATAAATACATATGCACACACTAAAATATCAGAGCTGAGTGTTTCTTCAGCCCTCCTGCTCTTGCTGGCTGTTTGTGTGTGCATTTGTCTTGTTTAAATCTTGTTCTTGCTATCGTGTCCACACGCAGGTGGATTCAGATGGATTGCAGGAGATAGCTGAGGGAACTAGCAATGTGCCTCACAGCGTTATGGTTTAAGTGCAGCTTTCAAAACACCCCTTCTAAACAGCTGCTTCAGCTGCTTGTTGCCCCGCTCCTGCAGTGATTTTTTTTTTTTTTTTTTAATGCAGTTGCAGCGGCAGATTAAGAACTTTTGAGAACTTTTCTGGGTGCATTGTTTGGCTTCTTCAAGCTTCCTGTGCTGCTGACTGGAGAGGGATGCTGGGGCCCTTATGAGATTTAATTCTCTCTTACAGCCGTGGGTCAGAGGATTGAGTGTTTATGTGGCTTGCATTAAAGCAAAAAGGGCTACTCGAGGGCAAAGAAGAGCCTGGGGGTGAAAGCTGGATGCACTCTGAGGCCCCGAAGCCCATCCCCAACGCTTGCTGGACACTGAACCATGGGACTAGGCTTCCATGGGGTGACTGGGGGATAGTCAGTGGGGCCAGATCTTCAGATCTCCATTGTCTACAATGTTCACAAGCTTCTGACTTTTTGAGAGTTTCCTTTTCAGGCAGAAAAAACCCTCCAGCAAACAGTTAATAATCACCTGACCCATGGAACCATGGGCAGTTGCATTCTTCTGGGGACAGTTTTGGATGTTAACAGCACCTGCAGATCTGAAATACCAAATGCCTTTGCAAGAGCAAAATTTCTGGTTGTTTGAATGGTTTTGATCCCCTCTGTAAATCTGTTTGGCCAGATATTTTTCTTTGCTGTTCTTTATATTCTGCCCTCATTTCTAACCTGTCTCCTAATTTGTTTTATGTTCTTGTCCTTCCGTGGTGAAGGCAACACCTCCTAATACAGCGTGGTCTGCCAATTCTATTATTTGTTCCTTACTTCTTTTTCCAGCTCGTTAATGAAAAGGTGACAAAAGACAGGTCTAACAGTGATCTCTGCCAAATCCCACCAGGCACATCTCCCCATCTTGACAAGCTGCTGTTTATCATTTTGCCTGGTTTATGGTTCCTCACTCGCTTGCTGAAGCACATGACATCTCTCATGTCCAAACCAATTTGAATGGAGCATCAGAGTGATCTTTCATGGGATGCTGGATCAAATATCTTTCTAAAGCTGAAATACAGTTCTCTGCTTCAGTTGGATGGAGAGACCAAAGATGTTGACTAGGTAGGGGATGAAAAATCAGTGTTCTTATTATTTCAGGCCATATTTGCTCTTGCATAACCTGCTGAGGACAACTTAACCTTTGGAATCTTTTAGGGCACGTGTGGCCATCTTAGTGGTCTCTTTGGCCTCACTAAGTGGCACTGGCTACAGTTCCGTGTCTTGAGCAGGTAAGTCTGCTCCTCCCTTGCCATACGCAGCAGGTCATGTTTGACAGGGTATGCAGCACTGCTCCTCAGTGTCTGATCACAGGGGACAGGCAGTCCAGGTGCACCAGTAGGTGGGGACCCTGCAGATGTGGGATGTGATGCAGAACAATTTAACGCCTTTGAGCAAACAGAGCTAAAGGAAATGGTTATAACACAGTGCTATCTGCCCATCGCAACCCAGCTGAGAGCTTCATTTCTAGAGGGAACTGGACTGTGACCACCCCATGCCTGGACAGGCCCCTTTGGGGTGTGGTTGCCGTGAGTGGGCTGAGAACAAGGCAATAAATTTCCTCTGACACGTTTCAAAAAGAAGCATGTCTTGACTTCCTCCCCTCCCTTGACTGGGACAAGGCTTGAGCACCAAGAGGAAGCCTTTGCCTGTCCCTCCTCAGACCCAGCAGGATGTCCCACAGTGACCACGCTCCAGAACGGCCTCTGCTCATACGCTGGCAGAGCCAGGATTTACCTTATGGCATATGATTATTTTTCCCTCCTCCCTAATTGGTTCCGTTAATTTGTTGCGGACAGGAGCCTGTTCTGCCAAGTGCTAATTGCAAAGGTTATTGTTTCTGCCCTTTTCAGAGCACAGCAGGAAAATCTTCAGTTCCGTCATGTGAAAAACAGAGCAAAAAAGGCCAAAAGCGTTTGGACTGGATGTAAGCCCATCGTCCTCTGTGGCGTTTGTGCCATGGAGCATGTGCTGCTCTGCCAGTGCCTTCCAGTAGCAGAAGGAAGCCTCCTGCCCCAGGGTGCAGGCTCGGGATCCTCATCCTTGTCTCTGCAGTGAGGAACCATCAGGATGAAACATGCCTTTAGGTACAGGTGTCCCTTATCCTCTAAGCTGTTCACCACAGATTTCAGAGCACCTACTCTGTGGGGGAAACACAAGTTATTCCCAGGTTAGCTGAGCTGGTTATAGCCCATCCTTTCCTTGGCAAAGAGAACTAGACACACTTTAGTCTGGATGAGCTTTCCCAGCTGGAGGAATCGAGTACTTTGGGTGAAGTGGGATTACTCCAAAGCCAGGCTTTATCCTAGTATGGGAGAGGAGGAGCAGTTACTTCTTGGCTGGCTTTTCTCTGGAGCTGCTGTTTGCTGATGGAGCCTCAGCACCTGCCTGGATTAATGTGGATTTTATGATGGACAGCAGCCATTTATGCCAAGTGCCTGTTGCAGTCCTGTTGTGCTTTGAAGGTGACAAGCCATCTCTGGAAGAGCCCAGAATCTTCCAAGGGAGTTTCTGTATTGCTGAAAACTCACCTCGGTTCCCCACGTCTCCAGAAAACCTGGTGAGCTCTTTCTCCTTTGCTTGGCCATAGGTGTTCATACCACGCCAGAGCATGTGCTTTTGTCGTGTTCTCCATGGTTTCTGTTCCATGGGGCTCTGTATTTGCCATCTCAGGCTTTGTTCCCACCGCAGTGTTTACTCTGGCTCATTTCCTGTTTATCGTGTATCATGGCTTCATTTTTTTGTTCAGCAGCTCAGAAGTGAGTGTTTAGAAACAGAGGGATGCTTGGGGCAGCATTTGGATCCATGGTCAATCAGGGGACTCTGGTGGTGTTTTATACTGATTACAGGTATCGCTTTGTCCTGTGTCTCCTCTGCCCTGCCCTCTGTCCCAATATCCTTCTCATTCAGTCTTTTTCCTAATGCTCAAAGTTTCCCCCTCCCTGTCAGCTCTCTCCTGCTTTGCTCCCAGCAGCTGCCCGAGGCCAACCAGCCCTCACTGGGCAGATGGACCAGGTTAATGAAGCATGCTCTGCTTTGCTTTGCTCTGCTCTGCTCTGCTCTGCTCTGCCCCATCCCATCCCATCCCATCCCATCCCATCGAAACATATGATAAATGCATGGGCAGTATTTCGTTTCCTCCATACAAGCAGTCTGGATGGCATCTGTGTGCAGCACTTTCATGTGAAGGAAGCACAGTTAAAATCTAGATTTAGTGCAGAAGTGCATATATCATATTTAAAGGAGCTTTTGAGCTTAAGATATAAAGGAGAATTATATTTTTTATTGTAACTTTAATAGCTAAGGAGCTGTATCTCAAATTGCTTTACAAAGCAGTGAGGTAGATAGCGGCAGCTCAGGCAATATGTAGGGAAATGTGCCAGCCATATGTGTAGCCATATCTCACACGCAGCCTTGGAAGTCATTTATTTTTATTGAAGGGTTGAATTTGCCAGGATGTCAAGACTGTCTTCTGCACTCTTGAAGAAGTGCCATGCTGTCTTTAATCTACAAAGGCTGGTGACAGGAGGGGAGCGAGTGCTGCCTTGCCAGGTATCTCCTGTTTCTTTCTTCCCCACTGTTCCAGTGTGTTGGTGAATGGAGGCTGGGCTCAACTTCAGCACGTGGCCTTTTCTCTCCAGAATGAAGATTCGCTACTTTCCTGTGTGTCAGGCTTTTTTCCTTCTGCCTTCCTCTTCGTGCTTTCCATCTGTCCTTCTGCCTATCCATCCTTCCTCGCAAATTCACATATCTTTTTTTTTTTCCTAATTTTGGCTGGGCCTCTGAGTCTTCTGTGATGCACACAATCATAGATTCACGGAATCATTAAGGTTGGAAAAGACCTCTAAACTCATCCAGTCCAATCATCAGCCTAATGCCACCATGTCTGCTAAACCATGTCCCAAAGTGCCACAGCCACATGGTTTTTGAACCCCTCCAGGGACAGAGACTCCACCCCTGCCCTGGACAGCCTCTGCCAGGGCTTCACCACTCTGTTAGGAAAGAAATTGTTCCTAATATCCAATCTAACCCTCCCCTGGCTCTCCAAAAGCTGGTTTCAGGAGAAAGGCAGCTACATGTGGTGTATTAAATGCATGTTGTTTCACATGCCTCAAATTGAGCAAGAATGTTGGCAGTGAAAAAAATACTATCACAAAGAAATCTTTCTTAGTTATCCAATTTGTGCAATATCTTATTATAGGGGAAAAACAACTATTATCTGCCTTGTAAAGGTTAATATAATAATAAGCAGATACTGACTTCTATTGAGATGAACATGATGATTTATTGACCGGGGAGGTAAATATTCAGTGAAGCAAAGCCAGGGTCAATACTTACCATGAGGAGAATAAATTCTTATATTTTCTACAATGGGGAGACCAATCACTGCTAAAATGTCAGCTGCCTTGGCGCTGGCTGTTGCCATGTGTGGTGAGACAGCTACATGTGGAAGACTACCAAAAGGCACTTTACCTTGGTGTTTTAGAGAAAATGTCGATTTAGAATCATTTCCTTTGGAGGTTTTTGTTCTTCAGAATACTTTATTAAGTGTTTAAAAGTACTTTCCTGAAAACCCAACCAAACAAAAAAAGCATCTCCCGAGGGTTATAGTGGGTTTGAATTGCTAGGTGTATTTCTTGAGTAACTGTTATCATTTTATGGTCGTTTATTTTGCGTTATTAAAGAAACACTCAGCTTCCAGCTTCTAATCCTGGCAGCTTTAAACCCAACTGGAGATTTTCCTGCACACATATTCAATTTGATTGCAAAGCCATTTTTCATTTAAGCAATGCTTCAACACAGAAATGTCAAGCATCTCTTGTAGTTACCATGGATAAAGACAGGCTCTGAACATTGGCACCTGCTGCCGGGCTCCCTTCGATGATGCCCTCCTGCTCCTGCTGCTGCGATGGACCGCACTTGTGCTGAGGGAGTGGGAAAAGGGAGGTGCAGGGTCTGTGCACACGGGTTACTTGTGTTCGTCTGGGCTGTGATGGGTAGCAGTCTTCTACACGAAGTGTGAGGTGTGTTCTCTGCTCTGCCAGGCAATGTGCTGGCGATCACAGCTGTATTCACACTGGATGCACCCAAAACGTGATCCTGTGAGGTGATACCTGTCAGCTGCTCTCATCTGGGTGGGAAATGTGTATTCCTGTCTTGTCACAAGCCAAGGGCTTGTTCAGTGGTGCTGGGGGCGGCAGGATCCATAACTGTGCTTGGTGGGGGGAAGGGAGAGGGATCGCACTGTCTGTTACCCACCTGGAGCAAAGTGACATGAACAAGGATATTATTTTAGAAAGTTTATCTGTTTTGTATCTATGGTGACAAGATCCTTATCGGAGTAAGACAGACTCACAGGCTGTCTGCTCCTTGTTATCTTGGTGTAGGATGACAGCATAAGTATCGTGGCTAGAAATGTTATCTATCCTTTATTATTTCACTTGTGAGGGGCTAACAAGAGTGTTATCAGGGTGTTTACAATCAAAACATGTGCCGCTCAAGTGATAAAAGGGAGAACAGACATCTGATCTCCAAGGATATGAAGACAATGCAGCCTTGAGCAGTAGGAGATGGATCTTATTGAAAATGGTTTGGCAAGCTGGGAATGGACAAACAAGCCTGGGTGGCTGTTTAGATTGTAAGCTTGAGAGATGGGCTAGGGGAAGAGACACACACATGCGCGCACATAGTCTTGCAGAAAATGAAAAGGTGATCATATCAACAGCACTCTCAGTGAAACCAGAAATATTTGTCGATAGTTTATTTATGATTTTTCTTTTCTGTACTCTCTTCTTACTTGGAGTGGTGATCTGCAAGCTGTCAGGACCGGCGAGTGGAGCAAAGTTGCTTCAAGTCAGTTGGAATCTGAGAAAGCTTACCCAGGCTCGGAGGGTGGAGGACAGAGAGCTGCAAAAGCTGCGGATCAGTGAGTTCATTCAGATTAATTTTTCCTCTTGCTCGGGTAAGTGCTGTGTTCATTTAGGGGGTGCACAGACAGGGGGTTAGTGGTGACCACGGACCTTATCAAAAATCTCTGTAGGGACAGAGAGGCTAAATCCCTAAGGGGCTTAGAAATCTGACCCTGGTACCCTTCTGATGTTGGTAACGTGGAGGAGTTCAAAGGCGTCCTAGACATCAGGTCCTCATTAGTTGACAACTTGGCAAACCAGATGGAAAGCGGTGTCAAATTCTGATCATCGCATCTGACAGGACTTATTCTCATTTGTTAAAGATGGGATTGTGCAACACTACCCAAATCCAGGCAGTGGTGTTCCCCCACAGAATTCATTGACTGGTTTTCTGTTGTGGAGGTCATGGCAGGGGACAGCTTATGTCTTCACTCAACTCAGTATCAAAGTTCTCTGAGTCAAGCTTTGTGGCTTTCATTACACAAAAGAATACGTTTATTCTCTCAGCTTTCCTCTCTTGCTTCTCTGTCCCATGACAGAAGGGGACACAGAAGCTGTGCTCTCAAACAGAGTGCAAGCAGCAGGATCTTGCAGTGGCCCCTAATCCAGGAGAGAAGCCAAGCTGAAGGCACAAAGTCCAGTACGAGGTTCCCCCTCTCCCATGGGAAGGAGATTTGAAGGGTGGGAGTTGTCTCTGTAGGATAGAGACAGGCCAGGTATTGTGAGGGAGAGTGGAGGATGCAAACTGTGGCCTCCTTGTGACAACCCCATCTCTGAGCATCGCTGTTAGTTTGGCTGAGGGCTGGCTGCAAAGAAGGCAGCGGTTTCTTCAGATCACGGGGAGGGAATGAACGTGAACTTCTTGTTTGCAGCGTCATTCTGCATTAGCATCGCTACTTAACTCTGTATTTGTCTTGCTTTGGGTGTCATGTAAAGCAAACTACTTTCAACCTGCCCAGATGACTCTCATCACTTTCTAATGGCTGTCAGCTACCGGTAACCGTTCTTCACCGGTGGGAACTGGCAGCAACACCTCTGCCTTGTTTATGAGAAATAATCTTCGGCTGTAACACACGGTGTTACAGAACCCCTAGGTTTGGAGAGCCAGTGGGGCCATTTTGTATGGTAATATATATCCCATCGCTCCTCTCCTGCCCTTCATCTCTCACACCTTTAATTGCACTTGTGTTTCTGAAGCATATGGAATTTGTTATTCGGCAAACAATGTCCTTTGCAATATCAGCCTTAATTAACTGCTCCCCTCTGTATTTTCTTTCTCTTATCCTCTCCAAATCTCCACACTGAGACAAGTTGACGGCCCCCCACATGCATCAGTGCCAGCCAGTGAGCCATGACCAGATAAGAAGAAATGGAATTCCTTATCTCTTTTTTAAAAATACATACATACACACATACAAACACAGACCTGGGAAAGGCCAAGGTTACTGGGAAGGGAGAAGGCCCTTCAAGACAACAAAACCCCTTTCTCTTTTTAAGTCTCCATAGCAACTAGATGGAGCATCATGGGATGTGTCAGGATGAGAGAGGCCTATTCTTCCCCTACAACACTCTTTCCACTTCATTAGACTCTTTATCAAGTATCTCTTCACTGGGCTGAGTATATTTTTTTTGTCTTGGGGAGCAGTGCAGATGACTTAAAAGCAGGCTGACCTTTTCAATGGGACTTTGGGAGTTCCTTGTGGGAGATGCATCCTCTTCCCTTGCCTTCCTCCCTCACAGCCTCTTGTCTCCAGTTCACATGACCTTCTAATCAAAACCCTGCGGCTGGTGAGGTATGAAGGGTTCCTTAAAAAAGAGAAAGAGGAGAAAAAAAGAGAAGAATATGAGAATGTCCTTCACTGCCACTGGAGGTGTCAAGACCCCAGCTGTCAGAGCGGTGCATCTGTGGGGAAGATTAATGACTCTGCTTAGAGGAAATCCAAATAAAATAGAAGATAATAAATACCAAGTGACTGTGTGGGTGACAGGGTGAAGGGTGAGGATGGAGCGAGGGAGTATGACAGGACGGAAGTAGGTACTCCTCAGTCTCAGAAGTGTTTAAGTTCCCCATAGTGAAGCAAGTTAGCATAGGAAAGCACTTTAACTTTGGTCCTGTGGTCTTGAAGTGACGTGCTGTGTACACTGTCCGTGAGCATGGTTAGAAAGCGCTAGTTGAACTCAGTCGTGAAAACTGTATATTTTTATCTTCACTTCCCTGGGAAAGCATCCACTGTAGAGAAGTCTTTTGGTTTCAGCTTCTCACCACATAACCTGCTTCATTCTCGAGGTGTCTTGAATTGCTTTGCAAATTGATGCACTGGTGGTTCTTCGGGAAATTCACTGCCTGTTTTGTCAGGCAACGACACGCAAGGCAGCGTGGAGGCAGGCCTGCTTCTGCGGTGGGTAGGAAGTGATTTAAACCTTGCTGGGGGCAGTGGGATAACACTCGCACTATGGGTGAAGCTGGACCTTGGACCTGGCCTTCCTGAGAGAATCAGAGCTTTGTTACTGACTTCAGCTTTTAAGATGATCTTCTGGATTTTCACTTCTTCCAGCAAGCCATTACGTGACAGTTTGCAGCTTAATTTGAGCAGACTTCACACCACAAGAACCCAGCTGAGCATCTTACTACAACAGAGTGTGAAACTCTGTATGTTTGAAATCGTATGAATCAGGCAAGGAGAAGGGCTTCTTAGCACGGGTGACTGATGAGGCCAAAGTCCTTTAAATGTGTTTGTGAAGAGCTTTGAAGCTGGGCACGCTTAGACTGTGCACTCCTGAGCTAGAAGATTTACATTGGTGTTTTTAGGAGGGAAAACCATTAAACGAAAAAAAAAAAAAAACCCTCTGCATTTACAGAAGTCAGATTTATGAATGTCCCAGTCCATCTGCTTCAATCCTCATAGGAGTAATTATGAAGTGGGAAATCCCATTAAATCATAATAGGGCTTTTAAGTAGTTCCCTCTGATGAATTTGTGGCACTCTGCAAGTCCCATAATTCCCAATATACAGATGAGGAAACTGAGGTTAAGTGACTTAGCCAAGGTCACGTAGCAAATCAATAACCACTCCAGCCCATGCAAGGCAGCCCTTCAGTCGTTGACTTCATATGGCTCTGGCTTCAGCGAGCATGCTGTCAGCGCTTGCCAAATGGGAATGATTATCCCCACTAGTGTCCCAGTCCCGGTGGTGGAAACCCAGGGTCTGAAACGTTGAGTTGTGTCAATAAACAGGTACATCTGTGTTCAGGCAGAGCTGAGGTACGGGAGCAGTTGTGGGGTTTCTGTCTTCCTGCTTGCATCTGCATCTCCCTCCATGGAGATTCCCCCGGGTTCCTGCTGCTCCCCGCAAGCAGCCAGGCTCATGGCAGTGGGACAGCTGGCAGAACCCCCCACATCGTCACGTTTTATGCAACTGTTATAGAATCATTGAGGTGGGAAAAGACCTCCAGTCCAGCTGTCAGCTCAGCCCGCTTGTGCCTGCTGAACCATGTCCCCAAGTGCCACCTCTACACAGTTTTTGAACCCCTTCAGGGATGAAGACTCCACCCCTGCCCTGGGCAGCCTCTGCCAGGGCTTCACCACTCTGTCAGGAATAACATTGTTCCTAATATCCAATCTATTCCCCCCCAGGTGCAATTTGAAGCCACTTCCTCTCATCCTGTCGCTTGTTACTTGGGAGCAGAGCCCAGCACCCACCTCACCACAACCTCCTTTCCAGCAGCTGCAGAGAGCGATGAGGTCTCCCCTCAGCCTCCTCTTCTCCAGACTAAACAGCCCCAGACCCCTCAGCTGCTCCCAGAACCCCTGGGCTCCAGACCCTTCCCCAACTCCGTTCCCTTCTCTGGACGCACTCCAGTCCCTCAATGTCCTTCTTGTCATGAGGGGCCCAAAACTGAACCCAGGATTTGAGGTACGGGCTCACCAGTGGCGAGTACAGGAGATGATCCCTTCCCTGCTTCTGATGGCAACATAATTTCTGATATTTTGTCTTGTTCCCTGGCATGAGTGAGGAGATCCTGGGGGGGAAGGGTGGGTGCACCTTACACCGGGGTGTCACAGCTCTGCTGCCTTCATGGACTTAAGGAAGGTCTCATTGTCTCAGGTGAGGCTCGGCCATGCAGGCTGGGGTGCTTTTGGTGGGCTCCCACCGCAACCAAAGAAAGGCTGCCTAATTGTCCCTGACAGGCAGGTCTCATCTTGTTTCCAAATACAGAATCTCCAGTTCCCCGGTCCCCGCACTGTCCCAGTTCATCTTAGCACCCTCTGCCATCTGTCACAGCACCATCACTTCCCTGTGGCATGGCAGGCAGCAGTCTGAATCCCATGTGCTCCATCTGTGCAAGGTGCTCTGGTTGCGCTTCACAGCATGTGTCTTGTCATCTGTGGCATTTGCCTGGAAATGCAGCGAGAGCATCTCTCTTGCAGGTGGTGGGACGTTGGGGCAGGAGCATCTTCCCCGTGGCGGAAGGAAATTGCCACACACGAGACCTGTCAGCTGTGACGAGGGTGAGAGCCTCTGCCAGCATCTGTGGGAGACTTGTCAACCTGGTCACCTTCCTCCCTTCCTGCTGCTTCACTCTTACTGCCCGTGTTTCAGCTCTCTGTACTCATTTTTTTTTGTCTTACTTTCATGGAGGGGAATGTACAAGTAGTCTGGGGGGATTTCAGGAGTGGAAATGCCTGTGTTCAATGTAAGCTCACTTCCCACGGGTGGCTGATCCTGAGGAAATTTTTTTTTTTTCCCCAGGACCAGGAAGACTGTAGTTCTGTCACTCTTAGGTCTCTAATTCCAGCAAGGCTCATATTCACTGATGTGTTGTCTTTACCTGTTATTACTCTTCCCAGCGCTGCAAGCTGGAGTCACACAGCAGTGGGGGATGCTGGATGTAGACATCAGGCATTGCCCAAGCAGGAGCCTTTCTCCATCCTCAGTGGCTTGCTTCCCTGTTCTTTTTCCGCAGAGTTTCTTTAGCTAATTCTCAGCTATCTGAATTGCTGATTCTGCTCTTGCTCTCACCGTGGCCCTGTGCTGACAATCTAGCTCTCTTTCCTTTCTCAGGTAAATGGTACAAAAGCACAGCAAGTAAACTGGAGCCTGCTGGCTCAACGAGCATGTGCTGGGATTAACCTGCTGCCAAATGGCTTCACTGTGTTTCTGTAGTGGCTCCTGCAGCCCTGTCAGACGGTTCCTCAAAAGGGTGAAGAGGAGATGTCAATGGTGAGGTGGTGTTCTCAATGCCAGGATCCTTCCTACTTTGCTGTAAGGTCTCTCAAGGACAGCATGTATTTCATGTGTGTCTCTCTCTGCTTTCTGACCAGTGTTTCTTCATGCATCCGACACTTGCCAAGACCTCTGACATCCCTACTCCTGTTCAACTGCAGAGAGTTCTCGGGAACACTGCAGGTAGAGTCGAGAGCAGGAGGAACATCAGCGGCCTCCAGCACTGTCTGCCATAGCTTTATGGCATTCCTGGCTTTCCAGCTACTCCAGAAAGGCCCTGACCTACTCCAGAGATCCCCTCTATCACAGCCCCAGTACTGTACCTGCATTGCCAGCACCCAGGCCCATGCTCAGCCTTCCTCTGGCACTCAGCAGCTGAGGAGGCAGCACGGCACTGGCTCCGGGGTCTGCCCGTGCTGGGGGCATGATGGATGGGAGCTCCCACAGAGGAAAGCTTGGTCTTGTGTCGTTGCTGGGGGGCATCCAAGTCTGGCTTTGAAGTGGCTAGCTTGTTTTAATGCTTTTCATGTCTTGGGACAGTGTCTGAATTTATTTTGGGTTGAAGATCTTAGCACCCCATGCTGATGCTGGGAGAATGCTCTGGGAAAGAAGCATTTGTGAAGACAACTCTCCTTTCTGCAGCACATGGCAAAGCACTGGTATGTAAGATTCGGCAGGAGGCACAGGGGACATTTCGGACAACAAACTATGGCTTTAAAAAAACCACTCAGCAGTAGTTTGAGGTTTCCTTCCTGAGGCTTTACTGACGTTGAATATATGTTGAATATATTTCTCTATGCAGGCTCTACAGCAAGAAGGACTTGTTCCAGGGATTATTATGACTGTACGTGTTAGCTGTTCCTTTTGTATGAGGGATGACTTAGGTCCCCGCTCTGTGCCACCGTGCAGTTTGATTTCAGCTTCCTTCACACCATGGCATTTCTGAAAAGGCTGCTTGTTTAACACAGCAGCTGTGTTGTCTTAGTGCAGCTGTAACATGTGTTTGTCCAGGCATTGCCGCTGGGGGACGGCAGGGCTAGGAAGATGTTTTATTAGGTCATTCACAAGTCCTAATAATCTCTGAGTCTCTCTAATATCTTTGGCAGTCATCTGTGCTGCTTTTGCTTTGCGGGATGGGGCTGTAACCTGAAGATGGGAAATCGCTTGTGTACGACCAGCTGGGTTTCGTATCTCCTGTCTGTTCCCAGCAGGAGCGAGTCCCTGTGTGCTGTGTCTTAAACCATGTATGGGGAGTTGAAACATAGAGCATCACAGCACCAGAGAGGATCGGAACCACTCAGAGCATTGTTTGTGCAACTTGCTGGTGGCACTGGAGATCTTCCCCTGCAGACCGGATCCCAGGAAGCATTCCTGCCCCTACTGCTCCGACTGCCAGTGCGAGATTACCGTAAGGCTGCTGCTCCTTCCCTGGCCCCGAAATGCGTGGTTTGTGTGTGCTCTGCTTCCAGAGCTAGAGGTTGCTGAATCCTTTTGCTTTTGCCAAAGGAGTTGATATTTCCTCAGTCACTTGTGTTTGGATGTGAGCTCTCTGATAAGTGGTAAATTTGCTCAGTGGCATGCAAACGTTTTGATTTTTTTGCAAGGCTCCTTCACCTTGCAGTTTATCCTGTGATGAGGACTTTTCCAGGCCAGAAATGTCTACTGCTTTCATCACAGTTTTCTTACAATGCAGTGCATTCTTACTGTCTCTTGCGAGTGCAGTCTATTGCTGGGCGCTCTCCTCTCACCCAGTTGTGGCTGTATTGTGCTTGAGAGCCATCCTACTCCTTCAAATGCTATTTGATGATTTCTCTCACAGAGGTGATGTGGGCAATGTGGAGGTCACTCCCTCTTTCAGTTTCTTGTCATTTGTGTGTCCTCTGTATATTCATTTCGTGCAGCTTTTGCATCACAGCTTCATGGTTCAAGACGTATTTTAGGCAGCATCTGCACTAGCTGTACTGCTGAGTTAAGTCTCTGTCATCTCCACTGGCATTCAGGTTATGAGTCCTATTGTCTTCATGGTATTGTTACTGGTAGAGGCATTTCAATTTGGCCATATTTTGTTACATCTTTCTTTCCTTCCTCACACAGCGTTGGGGAGGTCTTTGCTGTACAGCGTGTTCACTGATGTTATGCTTTGCCATCTCCTTGCCTGCTTGTTTGCAAACTGCTGGGTTTGTAAAACAGCCTGGAAAGGGAAGCAAGCCATGTCCTTGGTCTCTTCCAGTCCATGTTCATAGCAAGCATGTGCAACGGTGCAGTGTCTGAGCAGCTTCTTGCCCCTTTACTAGGCTGCTCTATGTAATAGATGCAATGTTTGGTGAACTGCATAGGGGTTTTTTGGTTCCTCTGCTATTTCATACAAGTCCCCATGCAGGGTACTTCCTGCTGCTTTTTGCTTAATTGCATTTAGTCCTGTCATTCTCAAATGCAGCCTAAAGTTGGGCATCATAGAGCTGAATGCACATCAGGGTAGGGAACAGATGTGATCCAGACAGATGAGACCCCCAGATTAGGGAACATCTTCACCACAGCTTTGACATCCTTTGAAATCACCAAAGGGTCTGGACAAGAGGAGAGGGATCCATCCTTCTGGATCCAGGCTGTGTTTTCATTTGGAGGCAAAGAGGCAAATAGCAACTTCTCATCGAGGCCCGGAGAGGTGTTCATGGCACGGCTTTGGAGCAGCAACCTGTGTCACGATTCTCTCTGTGCGCTGGGTTGTGTGTTTGCTTTCACACAAGCCCCTCGCTTGCTTTCCCGGAGCTGTTGTCTGAGTTGGATTTGCCTACTGCAGGCCCGTGCAGTTCAGGCATGAGCAGATCATATGTCTTGGTGGCATTTTCCCTTTGTGCTTTTGCATCTTTGGTGCCTACTATGCCCAAAGCAAGGAGCCCCTCTTTTGAGGTTTCTTTTCCTGCGCTGGGCTCGTTAAGCTGCTGAGCAGCGTGAAGGCACATTTAGCAGCAGGTCTACAAGGGCAGAGATGTGCATTTGAGGCATAGGTGGGTCAAGAATAGCTTTGTAGCACCTACCCAAGGCTTTGTGTTTTATTCTCAGCTTGCTCTTGGTGCGACCAGGGGCTCTTGCAACACAAGCAGCCTTTCCCCACAGCACCGTAGCAACATGCTGACTGTCGCTTTGTTTTCTCCTTTATCCGTCCCCTCTTGTAATTGCCTGCTTTTCCCAGAGTGAGCTAAAGAGAGCCCTGTTGCTGAAGACAGCCCCTTTCAAGGCCACCTGCTTAGGGACAGGGTTTGCGGCTCCTGCCCTGCCAGCAGTCTCCCCCGTCTCTTTGGGTTTTCTCTCTTGCCACATTCATACCTTTCCACTTCCATGTACCTGCAGAAGCCAACCTGCCTCTGACTCCAAGTTCAGTCTCCAGACATAAAAGAAGAGAAAGTCAGGACAGAAAGACATTTAGGCTTTCTTCTTCCTCCACACCTGCTGTTCTTGTTCTTCAGGCACTTCCTAAGGGTAGAGTTCTCCCAGTTCCTAGTCATTACCCTTTATATAAGCATAATATAGTACTCTAACGCTCCCTACGGGGAAGCTATCTATTGTAGCAATCTGTAAAACAAAAGCTGGATTGATCCTTCTCCCATTGCTCCCCAAAAGATGCTGCATGCTGTTCCTCAAATGGAAAGTCTGAAAGCCTTCATCAGAGGGTAGTTTATTTTTACACAACGTTTTTACACTCAAGCAAAACTGAAAGCAAGACATAATTTGAAACAGCTAAGCTCGCCGTTAGAGCAGAACCGCACAAATAAAATGCCTAGGATGATGTAGCTGAGTGCGTTGCAGTTAGAAAAATGACTGTGTACAAGGCGCAAGGAAAACTAGACTGATGAATGTGAATAGTAAGGAGCAGACTTTCAAGGCAGAAAAAACAAATTGAGAATGTAGTTGATTGTATTCAAGGGAATCAGGAAAGAGTACACTAAATTGTACCTTAAGCGACAAAAAAGTGCCTCCACCTCCAGGGAGAGTGGGCAGAGCAGTGGCTTGGGACCCAGGAGACCTGCCTCCCAGTTGTTTCCTTGCCACTGGGCTTTGTGACCTTGCTCAGATCACGGTATGTCCTTGTGCAGTCACTTCTGGGCCTGTAAGAAGGGCAGGCACGTGACATAAAAGGTGCTTTTAAGATCTGCATATGTGACAGGCTCTGAAAGCACTGGCTGAAGGGCCCTTCTGCATGGACTGCCTTGGCATCTGCCGTGTTCCAGGGATATCACTGATGCTAGTAAGTCGTTATCTAGGCCAACTACCCTCTGACAGTGGAACTTGGCTGGATATGAGGTTAACAAGTACAGCTATGTAAAAAAATTGCTGTAAGTTTTTAACAGCTTGCACCACCCCCAATAAAATGGGAGCTTGGGTATGTCTTTAATCACTCATTTACAAAACCTCCAACTGAATATAATTAATCAAATCAATAAACTAGTGAACACCAATCTTAAAAGCTAGGATATGACAGTGTTGATGGAATCTTGACTTTAACCTGTCCAGATAAAGTTATTTACAGCACTGATTGGAAGCCAGTTTGCTTTGGGGTCTTGGGAGCACCAGCAGGCTCTGCAGCCGCTCTGCTCCGAAGGGTCTTCCTGCCTGGGCTGGGGCTCAGCTCTGGCTGGGCTGCAGCTCCAGCCTTGCACAGCCTGCTGTGGGGTAGCCCCGAAATACATGCCTCACTGGGGCCTCCCTTCCCATCTTGGGAGCTGCAGCTCTCAGAAGCTCTTCTTGAGCCAACCTGCCTGGCCAGGTACCTCACTGGCAGTAAGTGGAGAGCACCACAAACCACGTCAAAAGTTAAGCAAGATCTACAGTAGCCTTTTCTGCTGACTCTAAAAGGAGCCAAGGTTCATCTGATTTCTTACAGCTTTCAGCTGCTGTTTTGGTCCAGTGCCCCCAAGCTCAATATTTGAGCTGGGCACAGGTGGAATGAGTTTCATCCCAACCAGTAACTCGCTAAATGGTCTCAGCATTGCCCCTACCCAGGGAAACAAGGGGCATGGGGCAGACAGAAGCTGCTGGAGCAATCCATGTGCAAGGTCCCTTGTCGGTCCCTGCCCTGGGGGTGGGATGAGGAGGAGCCCAGGAGGATCTAAAAGACAGACTGGTCCGTGCACAAGGTCCTCCTGGTAACCTTGGATGGACGTATCTATGGATCAGGACTTCACTGGCTGCAAGGGAGGTAAAAAACAATCTGACTTTTCCTCTTTCCTACTCTCTCTTTTCTTTCCCTTCTTCTCTTTTCTCTTTCCCCACTCTTCTCCACCCTGCAATGAAGCTTCATCCCCGACACTCTGTAATGGGGAAACCATGCCGTCCGTGGCTCCACAGCTGAAGTTGCCTCTTTGCTGGCTCTAGAAGGAGCCAAGGTTCATCTGACTTCTTACAGCTTTCAGCTGCTGTTCTGGTCCAGTTCCCTGAAGCTCGTTATCTGAGCTGGGCGCGGCTGGGGTGAGCGTCATCTTGACGAGTAACTTGCAGAATAGTCTCAGCATTGCAGCTGCCCTCTGCGCAGGGCAGCAAGGAGCCTGGGACAGACAGAACCTGCTGGAGCAATCTGTGTGCAGGGTCCCTTGTCAGTCCCTGCCCCAGGGGTGGGACAGGGTAGAGCCCCAAAAGGTACAAAAGACATACTGGTCTATGAGGTCTTCCCAGCATCCTGGGATGCAAGCATCTACGGATCAAGCTTTCGCGGGCTCCAAGGGAGGTGAACAATATGATTTTCTTATCCTCCTACTCTCTCCTTTCTTTCTCTTCTTTCTCTTTCCTCTTTTCCCCCTCCGCTGCGGTGAAGGTGATAGCTGTGATTGTTTGTGGGGCTCTCAGTGCCTGGGGCTGCTATTGCGGTTATTGTTGTCTCAAGCCCTCTGGGCTGCTCTGTGTCGCCCTGGGGCATGAGGGTCCCTGCAGAGCACTCTGTGTTTGTCCTTTTTAGGCAGCCTCCCACTGAATTGGGGACCTCAAAGCCACCCAGTCCCAACCCCCTGCCACAGGGCTTCTTAAGAATGTGCTTGCTGATGGAAAAGGGGAGTTGTTAAAGTGTTTTGAAGGAAGGCAGGAGAAACCAGAGAGCTTACAAAGCTGGACTCAAAATCTGTCTCCAAGGTGTGGTTTGCAGCTCTTGCAATGAGCTCCCCTGTGTCTTTTGCTTACTTTGAGCATATTTTTCCCCTCATTTTTGTGCTCAGTCCCTGGACACGAGCTTTCTGACCCAAAGTTGAGATGCCAAAGATCAAGTCTGTCACCCTGATGTGACCCAGAGGGCGAATCCAGGTACTGGAGTTACTGCTCTGCAATAAATTCTTATGGAATCACAAAATGGTTTGGATTGGAAAGGACCTCAAAGCCCATCGAGTTCCACCTCCCACTGGACCAGGCTGCTCCAAACCTTTTTATTCTAGCTTTTTCTATCTATATTCTACTGTGTGGTCATTTGCTTTATCACAGTTTGCTGCTGGTTTTTGGAAGAGCTCTTTGGTGATTTAACTTAGGAGTTAACACTGATTCCTTGGCTTCAGCCACTGCTCGTGCCCAAGCTCATCTGGACCCGGACGCTAATGCTGTATTGAATTTTCTTTCAGTGTTTTGCAATCAATATTTTTGGCTGTTGCTCTGTGCCATCCATTGCCAGTGTGAGCTCCTTCTGACTGTGAGAGGAAACACGTACCTGCTTGTCGGTCTGGGTCTGCTGGGGAGGTTCCTGGGGAATGCAGAAGACCTCAGCCCATGTGGGGCTTGCCTGGAGCGGTGTTAGCTATGAACGCATGCTTTCTAATTTCTGAGTTGTCCTAGGAGACTACTTCACCTTTTGCAGGATGGTTTAGGAGGATGTGCTGTTCAGGATTGCCGTTCGAGCGTTATTTATTAGTTATGTAGTATCTTCCAGGCTGCTTTAGTCAGTGTCATGTGAATTCTCTGGGGACAGAGGAAACAAAGAAAGGAAAACACTCGCAGGAGTGATAAAACAGGAGTATGACTAATATCCTCTCTCTCTCTGTAGTGTTTTTTCACAGATCAAAAATCAATTAAGGGTGAATTTCACTGGGAACTCTTTAAGCAATGTAATATTTCATTAGAGATCATTGCAGACTCTTTCACATTTGCAGCCCAGGTGTGAATTGCAAAATTAGCCTGATTCTTTGAATAGTTTTCTCAAAGGTAACATTTCTCCAAGCGCACTGTGTTCAGTGCAAGCTGTGCAGCTGCTGTGGAGAAGGTACATTTATTGTCTCCTCCCACATCCTGACAGAGACACGAGACTGAAGGAATGGGTTTCTTAGTGTAATGGCAGTATGTCTGGGCACAGGGTTGTGGAATGGAAGCAGGTCATTTTCTTCCATCCTCTTTGGCGAAGAGGAGGCTGAGGGGAGGCCTCATTGCTCTCTGCAGCTCCTGGAAAGGAGGTCATGGTGTGGTGGTTGCTGGGCTCTTCTCCAGAGCGATGGCCTCAGGTTGTGCCAGAGGAGGTTTAGATTGGGTATTTGGAAAAATGTCTTTACTGAAAGAATAGTGAAGCCATGGCAGAGGCTGCCTGGGGCAGTGGTGCAGTGTCCATCCCTGGAGGGGTTCAAAAAATGTGTGGCCAAGGCACTTGGGAACATGATGTAGTAGACACTGTGTGGTTGGGCTGACGGTTGGACTGGATGAGCTGAGAGGTCTTTTCCAACCTTAATGATTCTATGATTCCATGTGATAACGGAAGAAAATAAGAGTGTGATATTATAGGAGAACAAGAGTGGGACTTGGAGAAGAGTGGGTTTGTTTGTTTCCAATCCCATGTTGTTAGTAGCACGAGCCTCTACCTTTGTGAAACGTCCTTGTTTCTATAACTTACCTCTTCTCCTTCCATGGTTCCTGGATCTGTCCCTCCCGCTGTCTAAGCTCCATAACACTGAGATGGGGAGAACTGTGGTAGTGCCAGTGGACTTGCACTGACATCTGGACTCCTAACTGCCAAAGTCCTCTGGACGCAGCTCTCCTTCCAAAACCTTCCTTTCCTGAAGGCATGGAGAGCTGAGCAGCGTGGCTTCCTCTTCTCTACTGCAAGCCCCTCCTTTCAATCGTTAGTCCTCCCTAGTACGTGCCCTTTTCAGTATCCATTTGCTATGTGGTACATCTTTTCTTATTCACAACCTGGCTATTGATTCTTATTTGGATATCATCTGTCTTACTGAGCCTTAGGGTCAAGATTTAGGGGGAGGGGTGGCATCTTTTGTTAGTTCAAGTGTGGTTTAGTTGGGTGAGAGTGAGACAGGTGAGCTCTTGGGATGAAAAAGGGCCACTCGAGATTTCTTCACAGGCTCAGGATAGGGTGTTTGCATGTCCAGAAGGCTGACTGCTTTCCCCACCTGAGCAGGTGCCTTATGTGAAGAGACTACTTTTCCCTGTAAACTTCATCTTTCTCCTCTCCTAACACCATCACAGCTACAAGAGCCCAAATACAGGGGCTCAGCCCTCTCCTCCTTCTCATTTAAAGTCAACAAGACCTGGATTAGAGTTGTAAGAGAGACCTATACAACCCATCTACATCTTTTTGTCTTGCTTTACCTTCCTGTGTTTCATTTCTTGTCCCCTGACATCAGTTGGTTTCTGTGCGTGTTTATTCTTTCTGCAAAGCTCTCCCCTTCTCCAGGAGCACGCTAAGGGTTAGTATGATTGGGTTGATACCTGGCACTGCAGTTGCTAGAAAGAATATCTCTACAGAAACCTGCTGGGCATAATCACTTTCCTAGAGAGTGGTAAGATGAGGCATGCAGTTATGGTCCTTTCCTTAAGTATGGTCTTGGACTCTAATTATTTTCAGCAAAGAATATGTTCTGTTTCAGACTCATCTGTCCAGTTACCCTTGCTGGATCTCCATTGTATGTACTTGTCCAGCCTTGTTTTGAACCTCTGCAAACTTTCTGCCACCACTTCTTCTCACAAGCATCTACTGCCTGTTAATGACAAACTGTCTCCTTTCATTTGCTGTGGACCTGTTTGGTTACTGTCCTCTGATGCTCCTTGTTCTGTTTGGATGACATGGTTAACAAGTAGTCTTCCCTTCCAGCAGACTCAAGATTCTTTTAAATCCCCCTCACCTGCCTCTTTTCCCAACCCACTGGGATGCTCTTTTCAGAGAAGATGTTCCAGACCTTATAACGTATTTGTTCTCCTTTGTGAGCCTTCCCTTGCTGTTATCTTTTTGCTTTGTCTCACCATAGCTCTGTGGTGACACCATCCATGTACTTTACCTGGCTGCTAAGGAGAGTTTTGGGGTACTTGGTGTTGCTTGAGAGACCAGAATTAGCTACGTGTTTTGGAGAAGATGGCCCTTATTTGCAAAGGCTTTTATTATATGAACCCTTTCAGCAAAACGACAATTATTATGAATCCTGAAAGAGGACTCTCAGCAGCTTCCAATTACAATTCTGGCTGCATCCAATTTGAATGTCATTTGCTATTTAGGGGGCATTTGAAAATGCATTTTGGGAGGTGTCTTTCATTTCATTTATGGTGGCTAACGTTATTTCTAATGCTAAAGGAAATTAAAAAGTGCTTCCTGCTTAGAATCAATTACTTCTAATGAAGAAAAAAAAAACAAAACCAGGCTGCTGTATGCTGACCACATGGCAGCCTCATTGTAGAGAGAAGAAACCAAAGTATCTGGATGCAGTGCCAGGGTGGTGTGCCTGTGCTGCATTGGAAGCTCAGCTGCACCCAGAATGACTTGGCAAAGTTTTGTTTGCCTTTGAAATGGGAAACATGAGTGATCAAATTGCAAACAAACCTGGCTGTGCTCTGAAGAATCTCTTAAAAAGTGCTCAGTACATCTGGTGTGTATGCAGCTAACTTAGTTCAGATGGGCTGATTAGGTCATGTGCCATTCATTCTCTTTACCTGTTAGAAGTTCAGTGAAGTGCAAGGGGTAAGGGCTCATGAGAACTCGTTTGTGGGAGCTGTGGTTTCAGAATCTGGTTAACCCAGTCACGTGCACTTGATTTGGATCAGATGCTGGTGTGTTCTTAGAGCCATAGAATGGCTTGAGTCAGAAGGAACCCCAAAGCCCATCCAGTCCCACCCCCTGCCATGGGCAGGAACACCTCCCACTGGATCAGGGGCTCCAAGCCCCATCCAACCTGGCCTTGAACCCCAACAGGGATGGGGCAGCCACCACTGCTCTGGGCACCCTGGGCCAGGGCCTCCCCACCACAACAGCAAAACATTCCTCCCTGAGATCTTATCTCAATCTCCCCTCTTTCAGCTGAAAACCATTCCCCTCATCCTGTCCCTGCCCTCCCTGATCCAGAGCCCCTCCCCAGCTTCCCTGAAGCCCCTTTCAGCACTGGAAGCTGCTCCAAGGTCTCCCTTGAGGCTTTTCTTCTCCAGGCTGAACAACCCCAACTCTCACAGACTGTCCTCAGGTGAGAGGTGCTCCAGCCCTTGGATCGTGGTGTTGTTTCACCTCTGAATTATCGAGATCTCATGATGTGGTGCTTATATTGGCCAAAGAAAAGGAGTTAACCTGCTGTAAAACCTGTCATGGCATGGTGTGAGCAGCTTTGAGCCACTGGCCAGAGCCAGAACTGGGTCAGCATGTTGTGTTCCATACAAGCAGCACTGGAACCGTGTTTGCAGCGTCATTAAATGATGTCTGCGAGCAAGTGCACGTGCTTGTGTTTGTATTCACACCTCCTTGCTTGGAGAGATGCACAAGTAGATCAAAAATGTAGTCTAGTGGATTCCAGCATTAAGTCAAGTGACTTAGATATTTTTCAAGGGCTTGTCCGATCCTACTAAAAAGCAGATTGTTACTTGTTAGTTTGGAGCCCTTTTGTTCACACTTGGATGTTTTTGTTTCCTTTATGGTATTTATTAAAAGAACAAGAAGAAAACAACTCGGGGTGGCATCATGCAAAAACTACATGCTCAAAATGTTAGTGCTACGTTTTGGCTGTTCCTCAAAGACAAGTGTGATGCCTTGTCCCCTTTTAAGTTAAGTATAAGTTTAGAAGAATAAAGGTAAAAGAATAACCTCTTGAATTTAAAATCCCACTGAAAGAAAACGCTACATTGCACAGTTTTCCTCTATGAGAGAGATGGTGAGGGGAGGTTGGGACAGTAGGATGCAAGAGAAGGTACTATGTGTGACAGATGTTAGTTGAGTTGTTTGGTGCTCAAGCTGTAGTCACATTGCATCAGTGAGGATGAAGAGATGTAGAAACAAACAGAACTTTAGGTGATTCATTGTAATCAAACTTGCTCATCCAATCCAGTTTTACGGTCTATGTAGCAGCAGTTCCTTTATTTTTAGTTCTTCCTTTTGTTTGTTTTACTTCTTTCAGGGTGCATATTACTAAGTAATCAAGTAAAGCATTTTATTTAATGTCTGAGAAGTATTCCTAAGTTGCTTTGTAATATAGAATCCTCAAAGCTTCTTGAGTGAGAAACTCCAGAAACACTTGAATTTATTTGAACTGAGTCCTGGAGCCTTGCCTTGATTTGGGTGATGTATTTAAGCAGAGAGGAGACTGAATAAGAAGGCCAGGCCATGTGTTTTGTACGATGGGTTTTGCAGACAGAGATTTAATAAGGGAGATTCATTATATTCTGTTCAACAGTACTGTTATCCACGCACCACTTCTCAAAGCCTGTATGCTTCCTGAAAGCACCTCGGTGTACTTGTAGGCTTGTCTTTTGATTTTTTTGCTTGAAAATGGGAGGAAGGATAAGGTTATTTATGATATTCAACTTCGTCCATAGCATCTCATTTCTTGTCTTGACTTGTTCAGGGTTTTTTCAGTGCCATCTCATTACTGAATCTTCTGGTTTTCTAGATGAGTGCACCGCTTTTCTTAAGGATCTGTTTTAGGTAGCTAAAAGTGTCTATAAAGCATTCATCTGGGCACATCGTGTCAACTAAAATGATGCTCCTTTTCACCCCAAATGGAGTGACCGGTAAGTTGAAACTTTCACAAGTGCAGCTCTGTGTGATTAAAGAAGCTGAAATCTAGAGCTAGAGGAGGTGATTAAAAACAGTTAATGAGATACTGGTCAGATCATACTAGTCTTGACACTTGAACTTGAGAGAGGACCGAGCTCTTGGTCAGGGCTGTCCAGCCTTAGTGTTTCCCATGATGGGCTGAGCCGCAGGGTGAAGTACTACTGGCATCCAGGAGCTGGAATGCCCTGGTCGGCCCTGAGGGATGCCGTTTGTCTCTGTTCAGGTCTTTCTTCTCTTTGCTTGTTTAAATGTTGATAATCTCTTTGGTACATTGGGTATTTGTTGTTGGACTTAGCTGTAAAGCTCCTGCAAAGCTCGGGGTGAAGGCAGGGAGCAGCTGGTTAGATGTTCCTCTAATAGACTCAGTTAGCCCTCCCCCAGCACTCACCTCTTCATTTTGCTTCGTTTCTCTTTACTGACATCTCTTTGTTCTCCTAATTCCATGTCCTTCTGGCTTCTCTGTGGCACCTGATACCCTGCATGTTCCTACCTGCCTGTAACACGACCTGCATGGGACACATCCCTGCCCAGAAGCTGGGGAGACTTGTTGCTAAATAGAACAAGATGCAACCAGCAAAACGTGGGCCACTTTTTTTTTGTTGTTGTTGTTTCAGACTTCTGATAGTCAAATTGAATGAGAATCCCTGTTTCTGCTCCTCCTTCAGGGCTCTGGAGGATCAGACTGCTTGCGTGGCCTTTATGCCATTGCTTCATCCCTGGCCATTGTAGCAAAGTCCTCAGGTAGATCCCATAAAAACAGGAGCTGGAGCAGGAGCGGGCTGGCGTGCTCTGGGTTCACACAGACTCCTGTCAGGATACTCGCCACCTTTCTCAGCTCTGGTCATGCGGCAGTGTTAAGTATAACCAGAGGGAGCTAGTTATAAGATTTAAGCACGTCAGGCTTTTGCCCACCGTGCAGGTGAATGAAATCTTCCCTCCCTCTCCAGCTCTCCATAGAGACCAGCTCCCTGCTGCCCGGGTTGCCAGCCAGCCACACGCTAATTGGGGCTGTCATCAAAAGAAATGAGCTTCCAGGCGCGCTGAGTTCAAGCAGGTCTGGATCTGAAGTGTGCAGCTGCCCATTCCCTTTTGTCCCCCTTCCCTTTCTGTCTTTTTCTTCTCTTGCCTCTGTTTCTTTCTACCTGCTTTTTAAAAAAAAAAAAAAAAGTTTTATTTTGAGGTTATGAATGTGAACGCTCTCCCCGGAGCGAGAGGAGTGCAGCTCAGTGTCCAAGTGACTTTAGAGAGGCACACAGGCAGCACAGCGCTCTGATGCTTGAGGGGGTGGAACACGGGTATCGGGAAGCATGGGCAGTCCATGGGCATCAAGCATCTCCTGTCCACAGCCAGCCCTCTGGAGAAGACTGGGAGCTAGAGGACGCCTGATGCAAGTAATGTCTCTTCCAGCCTGTGTCTCAGCTTCCCTCTGGATAATCTCTGACCACTTACTTGAACACAGTCTCTGGTGCTGTGGGTGCTTTTGTTCAGGTACTGCTGTTGGCCCGCAGAGGCATTGGACCTGTGCATTGATCCTTTGGACCAGCTCGTTCTTTCAGCACTTCATCTCGGGTTGTTGGCTTTTAAATGCTGGGCTTTGCTGGTGCCGTGGTGTGGCCAGGGATGATCATTCTCTTTTAGACTTCCTTTCCAATGCAGACCAAATGTATTTTAGTCCTCAGACCACCACCGGTTTTGGTAGTGCTCTGAACATGTCCTGTTCCTCAGTCTTCCAGGGCTGTAGTAATGGTTGAAGTTCGATGTCGCCTTCTGTGTCATGCCCGTAAGAAATTCCATTTCCATCACTTGAAAACCTTGATCCCTTTGCAAATGCCTGTCTTCTAGGTGTGTCTGGGATGCAGGAGGTTATCTGTGTCCTGGTGGTCTTGAGAGGCTGAACTGTGCAAAGACTAGTCAGAGGCTGCAGATTCGGGCTACGTCTGCAGTATCTCGTCTGAGATTCCCTCCATACTCTCTGGCTACCAAAGCCACCAAGTGCTGTTGTTTGTCTGTCTTTCCTGAGCGTGCCATGCAGCCACATCAGTGCTGTCAGCACTGGTTTGGGCCACCAGCTAATGCAGCCCCAGCTCTCCAAGGAGCTGAGCTGTCCCCTATTCCTAATGTCACCTGGCAGTTTGCTCCTCAGACTTTGTCAAGACCAAAAGTGATTCCCTGGGTGACTTGTCCAGCACAAAAGGTCGAGGGAGGGAGTGGAGAGAGACATGACAGATGGAGAGGCTGCTCTGCGCTGCGAGAGAGAGCCAGCAATTGCTTATCGATTAGTTGGGAAGGTGATGCTCCAGCTTTTGCAGGCGGCTTTTGGCCGGGGGACTCTGCTCCAGGGCAGATGCTGAATGAGCACCCATGTTGGGGGAGTGGTATCCTCTTGGTGAGGAAGACAGGGGTAGATCCCAGCCTGGGCTTCGGTGTCTTGAAGGAAACTGTGGGAAGTTTCACTTAGCCCAGTGCTGACAGCTGAGTGAGAGGAGGCAAGGTGAAGCCTGAGTTCTCCTCCTCGCCCCCACATCGGCCAAGCCGTCATCAGTGAAGAATGACACCGGCAGCTCGGAGCTGTAAGCATTGCCTTATTGTGAGCACCGCATGTATGGAGGGCTGAACTGGGACAAACTGGGGCAGTGCTGCCCACCATCAAAACCAGCTCCTGCTTGATCTGCTTCCACAGGGAAGTGGAGCAGGGCTTCTCCGACCACAGAGAGGTTTCTTCTAGCTAGCAAAATTCATGGGTTGAGGGGGTCATGGAGCCAAATGTGACCAATGGGTTCCATAAAGGGCTGGATGATTTTATGGCCAATAATAACATTTGTAGTTATACATGCTACGGTAAGATAAGGCTAATCAATTCTCATGCTTCAGGTCAGCAGCTGATTGCTGCAGGGGTCAGGAAGGAATTATTTCCTCACCATTTACGGCTTTATTTAATTGGCCAGATGCATTAAGAGCCTTTTAATTATTTTTTCTCTCTGTCCTCTGAAGCATATGGAATTGAGCACTTCCAGAGACAATGCTCCACATCGGCAGCGCAGATCTTGCCTGCCTTAATGAACTTTTATAATGCTGGGATTTTTTTCTGGAAGTTATCAGAGTGGGTTTTTTTATTCCAGAAGAAGGTATTTCATTTGTGCTTACTTATGTTTTGGAGAAAAATTATTTGATTCTTCTAAGTGAATACTGTGTGTGGGACCTGCTCTCTGGCTCCAGAGCTGGATGGGGATTTTTCCCCCCAGTGCTGGTTGCACGGACATTACGATTTCTGTAATTCTTGATTTCTAGTTTACACTTAAAAGGGAAAAAAAAATAATCCAGCTGGGACAAATCCAAGTTGAAGAGTTTTGTTTTGAATTGAGTCAAATTCTTGGCTTTTAGTGAACCAAAGCTTGCGGTTAGGAGGAAAAGCAGTTCTAGAGAGCTTCTGCCAGGCGTGGTCTGGGGGAATCGTAATGGAGATGCTCTGTTCCTTGCCATGGGCTGAGCTCATCTTCTCCACACTCTGCTGTCATGCTGTCAGCCGGAGGAGGGGAGCATCCTGGAGTCCTCAGCACAGGAAGGAGATGGAGCTGTTGGAGCGAGTCCAGAGGAGGCCACAGAGATGATCTGAGGGCTGGAGCAGCTCCTGTATGAGGACAGGCTGAGAGAGTTGGGGTTCTTCAGCCTGGAGAAGAGAAGGCTGTGGGGAGAGCTTAGAGCAGCTTCCAGTGCTGAAAGGGGCTCCAGGAAAGCTGGGGAGGGGCTCTGGATCAGGGAGGGCAGGGATGGGACAAGGGGGAACATTTTTCAGCTGAAAGAGGGGAGATTGAGATGAGATCTTCATAGAATCATAGACTCACTAGGTTAGAAAGGACCCACCAGATCATCGAATTCAACCATTCCTAACGCTCCCTAAACCATGCCCCTAAGCACTTCATCCACCCGTTCCTTAAACACCTCCAGGGAAGGTGACTCGACCCCCTCCCCGGGCAGACTCTGCCACTGCCCAATGACTCTTTCTGTGAAAAATTTTTTTCTGATATCCAACCTGAACCTCCCCTGGCGGAGCTTCAGGCCGTTCCCTCTTGTCCTGTCCCCTGTCACTTGGGGGAAGAGCCCAGCTCCCTCCTCTCCACAACCTCCTTTCAGGTAGTTGTAGAGAGTAATAACGTCTCCCCTCAGCCTCCTCTTCTCCAGGCTAAACAACCCCAGCTCTCTCAGCTGCTCCTCGTAAGACTTGTTCTCCAGCCCCTCACCAGCTTCGTTGCTCTTCTCTGGACACACTCCAGAGCCTCAACATCCTTCTTGGGGTGAGGGGCCCAGAACTGAACACAGTACTCAAGGTGCGGTCTCACCAGTGCCGAGTACAGAGGGAGAATCACCTCCCTGGACCTGCTGGTGACCCCATTTCTGATACAAGCCAAGATGCCATTGGCCTTCTTGGTCACCTGGGCACACTGCTGGCTCATGTTCAGTCGGCTGTCAACCAACACCCCCAGGTCCCTCTCCTCTGCGCAGCTCTCCAGCCACTCTTCCCCCAGTCTGTAGCACTGCACAGGGTTGTTGTGCCCCAAGTGCAGGACCCGGCATTTGGCCTTGTTGAACCTCACCAAACGCCCCCCGTTCCTGCAGGACAGTGTCAGTATGCCCTTCCCTGCTGTAACTTGACTTGGTTCTCTTAGCAGGCATGCTCAGGAAGCCTCTGACTGGGAAGGTCCGAAGCTTGGCACTGCCCTGTGTGTCCCACAAGCTTGCTGCGTCGGAGGCTGCACTCCCCTTGATTTTAGCAGCTTTTGGCTTCTCTACCTTGCAGAGGCTCTCTGTGTACAGTAGCACCTCTGGAGGGGCTGCCCCCCTCCTGCCTGTGTACTGTGGTGCCTAATGAGGTGATTAGAGTGATTAGAATATTGAAGCAAGGATTTGAACCCCTGTGCGACTCGCTCTGGGCTTTCACTGGGGTGAGCACACGGGACTGGGAATTGTGGCAGGGAAGGGTGGGAGCAGTTACGGGGAGCTGTAGCATTGACAGCATCCCGAGGTGCCAACCCTGCCCCGAGAGCCACCAGCCGAGTTGCCCCACAGCCTGGCTGTGCCGTCGAGGGCAGTCTTAACTGAATCTGGGGTTGGGCTCCTATTTAACCGGTTCCTGACTTGTGCAGATCATCGTTTCCATCGTGGCTGCAGTGAAAGAAACTCTGCTTATTCTTGCTCCTTAAAATCCCCGTGCTGTCCCAGGCGTGACAGGCCAGGATCTCCTGGGGTGTTGGGGGGAGTCAGACCCTTCCCTCAGGCTGGACTGGGTGGGGAGTCTCCATCTCAGTTCTTCAACAAACCCTGCTTGAAAAACTACATTCAGACAGTCTGTGGAGAGACAGAGAAGTCCAACAAACTGCACAAAACCTCCGCGTTGAGGGCAAAATCTGTATTTATTTTACTTACAAGAATCTCTACCAGAGGATTTGACTTTCTGAAGTGGCTTGGTCAGGATGGAAAGGGTTGCAGGCAGCTCAAGGTGTACGTTTGTAACAAGCAAGAGCGTATTCCAAGGGCATCCTCCTTGCTGAAGGCAGGACCCTGCTGGGCTGCTATGCTCCAGTGCCTTGAGGGGAACGTGTCCTTCTGTCCCAGCTTCTGTCCCCGCAGTGTCTGAGTGTATCAGGATGTTAACTGCATTTATTGTCAGGGAATAATTGTCAGTTACTGTCACCTCTGGAGCCCTCAGCACAGGAAGGGCATGGATCTACTGGAGCGAGTCCAGAGGAGGCCACAGAGATGATCTGAGGGCTGGAGCAGCTCCTGTATGAGGATGGGATGAGAGAGTTGGGGTTGTTCAGCCTGGAGAAGAGAAGGCTGTGGGGAGAGCTTAGAGCAGCTTCCAGTGCTGAAAGGGGCTCCAGGAAAGCTGGGGAGGGGCTCTGGATCAGGGAGGGCAGGGACAGGATGAAAGGGAATGGTTTTGAGCTGGAAGAGGGGAGATTGAGATGAGATCTTAGGGAGAAATGTTTTGCTGTGCGGGTGGGGAGGCCCTGGCCCAGGTTGCCCAGAGCAGTGGTGGCTGCCCCATCCCTGGAGGGGTTCCAGGCCAGGTTGGATGGGGCATGGAGCCCCTGATCCAGTGGGAGGTGTCCCCGCCCATGGCAGGGGGTATGAGTAGATGGGCCTTGAGGTCCTTTCTATCCCAAACCTTTCCATGATACTATAAATATCTCTGAGGGGGTTGTCCATTGCCCTGTGCTCACAGAAGGGCTTTTGGATTCAAGAGTGGTACCTGGGACAGCAATGACACTCAGTCTTGAGCTGGACACTCTCATTTGTCGGAGGTGCTGGGTTGTGTCTTGATCCACAGCAATCACACCTCTCCTTTTTACCTATTGAGAGATTGTAATAAAATAATTGAGGATTATTAATTGGATTAATTGTAAAACTTACACGAATCACTGCCTTCTTTCCCAGTCTATAATCACTTGCCTTCCATGATCAATTAGACAGTCCCAGTCAATATTTTAGCCTTTTCCGATAGCAGGGCGGCAGAACTGTGGTTTCTGCATTGGTCTGGAATAGCACAGACCAAGAAATAGTTATTGTCATTCCTTTAATATAGACTGGGAAGAGTGGAGTTCACTGCTACAGCTTCAGCTTCTGAGGAATGCCCCAAAGAAAAGCTGCATGAGGGGAGGTTGAGGTGAAATCTTAGGGAGAAATATTTTTCTGTGAGGGTGGGGAGGCCCTGGCCCAGGGTGCCCAGAGCAGTGGGGGCTGCCCCATCCCTGGAGGGGTTCCAGGCCAGGCTGGATGGGGCTTGGAGCCCCTGAGCCAGTGGGAGGTGTCCCTGCCTATGGCAGGGGGTGGGAGTGGGTGGGTTTTGAGGTTTCTCCTAACCCAACCCATTCTATGATTCTATGGAAATTGCAAATTAACGATTTCAGTTGTGGTTTGCTGACCTCTGGTCAAAATCTACTGCAAAAAGTTTTGCTAGACCTGCGAGTGAGGAGGTCCTGTCAGGGTTTCAGCTCTTGTCGCCTCAGTTCTGCTCCATTTTGAATCTAATATTCAAGTTACAGCTGCTTTCCGTCTTGTCGAGCTGGCTAAATGGAAGAGAGGGAGATTTACACCTGTTCTCCCAATTGGAAAAAATCTGCTATTTCTGATGAAACGTTGAAACTTTAAAAATGCAAGTCAGTTCTTCGTTTTGGTATTGCATAAGTGACTGCTTGGATGGGAGAAGCAATGAGACTGATAATTGCAGACAAATGTTCTATTTCCTTTAATTGTTCCCGTAACTTGATTTACTTTTGAATTACTCTGTGGATGCTTTGCTTATTTACTGTCTGTTTGCATCGCTATCAATTCTTTTGCCTTGTCTGATGAAGCACATTCATCATTTCTTTTCATTTGGTACGGACAGATACAGTTGCTCTTAATAGCAGCTTGTTTAAAAGAGGAGCTTCTGGTGAAATGGTTAATATCAATTTAAATCAGAATTAAGTGATTTATAGGGAAGAGGCAGGAGGAGCGTGAAACTGAAGAAAATACGCTGTGAACTTCATTTCAAGACCATGGAGGAAAATTTAAGCAGGATGAAGTGAGCTTGTAGATAAAGAAGGGAAAAGGTTGGGCCAGTTGGTACCACTGGGGAAGAGAAGCCATTGGGATCAGAGGCGCTGAGACCGTGTCTCACCTTGGTCCTTAGGCCATCGAGGCTCCATTGAAACAGTGAAGGGTCTGAAGAACAAGTGTTATGAGGAGTGTCTGAGGGACCTGGAGCTCTTCAGCCTGGAGAAGAGGAGGCTGAGGGGAGACCTCATAGCTTTTTGTAGCTCCCGGGAAGGAGGTTGTGGTGAGGTGGGTCCTGGGCCCTTCTCCCAGGTAAGAAGGGATAGGACAAGAGGAAGTGGCCTCAAATTGCTCAAGGGAAGGTTTAGACTGGATATTAGGAAATATTTCTTCACCAAGAGGATTGTCAAGCACTGGAGGAGGCTGCCTGGGGTGGTGGTGGAGTCACAATCCCTGGAGGACTTAAAAATGTGCGTAGATGTGGCACTTTGAGATGTGATTTAGTAGGCACAGTGGGGTGGGGCTTGGTGGTTGGACTGGATGAGCTTAGAGGTCTTTTTCCAACCTTAATGATTCTATGAAATACCTCCAGAAGAATTTCTGAATGGCTTGAGGACTTCAGTTGGCCATTCAGGCTTAACTAGAAGGTGTCACATGGGGTAGAGCCACCATATCTGCCTAACCCCCACCTTGGCAGCATGTTGATAGATACATGTATGTGCATTTATCTGGGTGTATGTTGGGATGGAAGGGAAATACAGCTCAGTTTCCATGGCATCATGAGAAGCTCCAGCTCCCCTTGCCCTCTTCAGCATCCCTTTGCTCTCCAGCCACGTTGCTGCCTTTCTGCACATCTCGGGCACATCGTGAGCTGACCTTTTATGCCTCTGAGGCATTCCTCCCACTTCTGTAGTTACCCAAAAATACTCGTTAACTTTCTCTCCTTTGCATTCAGGGATCCAGCCAGGTGTGTTTCTTGCTATGCTGTGCACCTGGTTCGCCTTTCCCACCTATTGCAATAGCATCTCCTCTCCTCCTCCTGTGGGGCTGTTGGACACTTGTGCTCAGCTACAGCCTGTAGTTATTGTCCTCCTTTGCCTTGAAAAGGAGGCTGTAACAACCATTTTAGTGTTCTCAGGTCTGGTTTCAGTTTTATGCCTTTCCACTCCAAGGACTCGACTCTTAACTAAATCTAAACTAACCAGGTTTTGGCCAAGACAAGACCTGTTCTCTATCTTATTTCCCATGTGCTCTTTGTAATGCTTTGTCTCTGGACAATTTTTGCTTTTCATTTTGCAGTGAAAATAACCTAAACTGGCTGAAATGAGTGTTTCAAAGATGACTTCTTGGCTGTAAGCCAAAGCTGGGGTCTGCCTTATAGAGATGTTACCGAAGCCTTTTTTCTGGGGAACTAATCAGCCCCAAAGCTGGTCTCAGCAGAGGGCTGTGGATGAGAGTTATCAACAGAGGTTTTTATGAAACATGAGGCTTGCACTCAAATTGCAGTTCTGATAAAACATGCAATTGAAGTGTATGTCCCCCTTGTCTTTTCTGCAGAGAGACGTTTTATTAATGCCAATTGCATGGAAACGGGGGTCAGCTGTTGTGCCCCCATGGAGATAAAATGACATTAATGCACTTAGGCTGTGACAGCAAAGAGCAGCTGGTTTTATTTTATGTTCCTTATGATTCCAGTGAGAGTTTCGTGTGAGCAGTGCAGAACTTTGGGGCTGAGTTCAGTGATGGATCCCTCCAGTGAAAACGTGATGGAGAGACTGGGAGGGAGCAGCCTGCGGCACGTAGTGTTGGTGGCAAGATCTTGAGTGACCCAGCTAATGTGGTAGCATAGGTAAGCTGGGAGGACCTCAAGATTGCTCAAAATAGATGAGGGATGGGAGGTCTGAGGATGCACAGACAATCACAGGCAAGTCCTGCTTGGGTGCTGCCAGGCTGGCCTCGAGCGCTGGCATGCCTCGAGTCAGAGGGCTGGGAGCATGCGTGGGGTTAATTCTCACTGCTTGCCTGGCAGAACTGAGCCAGAGTAATAGTTTGTGTATCCTGATCTTGTCTTTCCAACAGATTCATTTTCATTAACATTATCTCAAATTACTGCCAGAGCTGAGCTGTAGCCTGACCTGAGCAGTGGGTGTGGAAAGCTTTGGGAAAGGACTGTGCTTATCAGAAGTGGTGTGGACATCAGGAGCAGGGATGGGATCATGCCCCTGTACTTGGTGCTGGTGAGGCCACACCTCAAATCCTGGGTTCAGTTTTGGGCCTCTCAGTACAAGGATATTGAGGCGCTGGAGCACGTCTGGAGAAGGGAGCAGAGCCAGGGAAGGGTCTGGAGCCCAGGGGTTCTGGGAGCAGCTGAGGGCCCTGGGGCTGTTCAGCCTGGAGAAGAGGAGGCTGAGGGGAGACCTCATCGCTCTCTGCAGAAAGGAAGTTGTGGTGAGGTGGGTGCTGGGCTCTTCTCCCAAGTAACGAGTGATGGGATGAGAGGAAATGGCCTCAAGTTGTGCCAGGGGAGGTTTAGATTAGCTATTAGGAACAGTATCTTTCCTGAGGGAGTGGTGAAGCCCTGACAGAGGCTGTCCAGGGCAGTGGTGGAGTCTCCATCCCTGGAGGGGTTCAGGCTGTTTGGCTGTGGCACCTGGGGACAGGGTTTAGCAGGCACGGTGGGGTTGGGCTGACAGTTGGACTGGATGAGCTGAGAGGTCTTTTCCAACCTCAGTGATTCTGTGATTCTGATTTGTGTGGGGTTGCACATCTGAAGCCCAGTCTCAAGTCACGCATCCGTTGCCTTTCCTATCCCAGGGTTCCTGAGCCGAGCTGTGGCTCTCACACAGGGTGTGAGGCAGGAAAGCACATTGCCCAGCCCCACAACCTTGTCTTTGATGCGGTGTGGTGCTACTGAGGCTTCCTCTGTTGCAAGCTCAATCACAAGCTTTATCATGGGACAGCATTGTTAAAAAGGCTGAGGTTTCAAAGCTCTGCTGCACGCGTTGCTCCTGGCTGGCGTAGCCAGCTGTGATGATGGATGTATCTCTCAGTCCTCGGCAGGAATTGTACAACACCTCATGACTCTGCTGCCCGATCGATTAGTACATCTCCTTGAATCAAGCAGACTATTTTGCGCGAATCTGAAGCTGGTTTTCTGAGGTGAGAGCTTCAACCTGCCTGTGTGTTTTGCAGTGTGTGAACCCACCTCCCTGCTGAAAGGGATGGGAATTGCAGCTGGAAAAGCTTTCTCTTTCTAGGCTGTCTACTTTGAGGCTTTCTAATAAATAGGCTGCTCAACATCTTTTGAGAGAAAGGTCAACGTCCTCGATAGGCTCCAGAATTTTAAGATAAGTGGAGGAAATGGCACTGGTAGGCTGATTTCGATAATGATACTCATATTGTATCTGATCTTTGATGATACTCGCCCCGTTGGTGTATGGCTCATAGCTCTGAAAACGTGGCTGGTGTCTCTTTGGCAGAACCAGCACCTGTTAGCACAGGGTGGTTTTACTGGAGCTGTGTCAGCTGCTGTAGAATGCAGAAAAGAAAGCTTGAGATGTTCTTAGGGGGGGAAAAAAAAAAAAATCAATCAGAGCAAGTGTTTTTGGCTGAATACGGTCACAGTGTCCTGAGTCAGCTTTCTCAAACCTGCTACAGGTTTGCTAATTAATCATTATAGAGATGAGTACACGTTTGACATACCGGCCAAAATGCATTTATGGGTGGAGACTCTTGTTTTGGAGAACATCTCTAAATGCTAGAAATCTTTTTATTCAGGCAGAAAAGGACAGACTGCCCTTTACTGGTGATGCTGAATAAGCCATGAGTTTTGGGAAGCTCTCTGCTTCGGGAAATGTAAGACAGGGTTCAGCACAAGGCTGCGCTGTGTCCCTTTACGCTGTGGCAATCGGATTTGGAAGCACCTTTCAATGCTGTGCGTGTTGGGAGGAGGTTTCTGGCTGCTCTGAGGGATTTTTTGGAGATGCTTAAGGGAGAGCAGGAAGAAATATGTAAAGATCAGGGAGGATTGTCTGTCCTGTTGGTTACAGTGCTGGGGATGTGAGTTGAGACCCTCTCAGGCTCAATGGCACAAGGACCATGGTCTCCAAGGCAGGATGCTCACCATTAAAAGCAAGGCTGTGGCATGGCGGTGAAGAATAGCAGTGAGCTTCCCTCCCAAGAGCTGCTTGCGCTGGTCTGGCTGTGGTTGTGTGTCTGTGGAGGTGAGTGTTGTTCACACTGTCTCCATCTCGAGAGTCACTGTGTGGGGCTCGGCTGGCCTGAGAGGGGGTCTGACTCCGGGAGATGAATGAGACCCTAAGTTCTGGAAACCTTTTCATTTTGAATGCATCTCCTCTGCACCTCATTAAAGTGAAGGTTGGCTCTCATTTACCCCAGTGCAAAGCAAGGATTGATTTACACCAGTCCAACAGATGAGAGGCTATGGTCCGTGGCACTGAACCGATAGTGGCCTCACAGTTCCTGTGGCAACCTTTTGAGACCTTTCTCAGTGTGGTGTAGGAAGGAGGTCTGCCTCCATGGTCCTTGACAGTAGCTATGTTGGTGCATGGTTGCACAACACATGCAGGGCTGATGTTCGGAGGGACATGCCCAGACCATGCAGCAGGTTTGTAATTCCTTGGAGGACTCTCCCAGCGGAGTTCTGAAGCACCTGAGATTTCTAGGGACATCGGAGCTAGTGAGTTCTGGTTTCCGGGGTGTCTGCACCCTGTGTGCTTTGCTGTCTTTTGTGAATGCTACTTAAAGGTTTCTCAGGTTAGGGTGATCCATGGTCCTCTGCTTTAAAACATGATACATAGCATCAATTTTCAGGTAGTTTGAGAGCCAGGGAACTTGCAGTTCACTTGTCTTCTCACTAAATGCCTATTTTCTTTTTGCCTCAAGAGCTCTGTGTTTGGTGTACTTAGAACTTGGCTCATGCAGTTCTGCTTTCACCCCAGTACAGTTTGTCTCCGTGGATTGTCATATGCCTCCTGCAGTCCCAACAGCCTTTATTCTCTTGGCCTACGATCTGTCGCAGACATGTGCTGAAAGCTGATTAACATCTCTCATCAGGTGGATCAGTTATTGCTCTGTATCTGGCTCAAGCCGAGGGCCTGGAGATGCTGGATTGCTTTGATAAGGTGCCAAAGTGACATTCTGATAGCTGAGCCAAAGCACTGAGTAAATGCTTTTCCCATCTCCCACCATGATAGACTCCCAAATCCCAGTAGAAGCAACTTATTTCTAGTACTCGGCCACTTGCTACCAGGAATTATCTGCCCTAGCTGAAGACAGTTTGCTTGCTTTGTGTTTGTTAGGCTATTGCTTGCTCTCATAGACAGAGGTATAAAACTCCCTCCAGGTGACATTTGCAGGAAAAAATCAATTGTTTATCAACATCTCAGCAATCAATACATGCAGTGATAGGTACAACTGTCTCTATTGGAGCTGAACCTTGATTGCTAAGTAGCCGGGGTTTTTTTGCTGAAGCCACCTGTGGCTGAAGCTTGGCTGTTTCTGTGGGGCCAAAGCAAGGAGTGGGTATCGGAGGACAGATCCTCAGAGGAGCGGAGTTGCCTTCTGTTGTCCTGAGCCCATCCCTTCTGTGGGGTGGTCACGCTTATTGCTCTGTGCTTATTCTCCCTGATCTGCTGGCGTCTGCTGTCTAATTGAGAGAGCTCTGGAGATGCTTGTGCACGCATGGACAGCCGGGAAGGTGTCTGGTCTCTGGGTATTTCTACACCAAGCAGGAAAACTGTGGAGGGGCTCTGGATCAGGGAGAGCAGGAATAGGACAAGGGGGGAACATTTTTCAACTGAAAAGGGGGAGATTGAGATGAGATCTTAGGGAGAAATGTTTTTCTGTGAGGGTGGGGAGGCCCTGGCCCAGGGTGCCCAGAGCAGTGGTGGCTGCCCCATCCCTGGAGGGGTTCCAGGCCAGGTTGGATGGGGCTTGGAGCCCCTGATCCAGTGGGAGGTGTCCCTGCCTATGGCAGGGGTGGGACTGGATGGGCTTTGAGGTCCCTTCCAACCCAAAACATTCTAGGATTCTAAGCCACAGTTTCATGGTGAAGAGGTGAACCACAGGATGAGAGGCCCATCCCAGTTCCTTAAACCAGGGGAATTCACCACGTAGTTTTAAGTGAGGTAGTGTCTGCTCGTCTACCTCCTCTGAGTCCCCAGACTCTCCTTCTTTTCTCTGAAGTGCCCCTGTGTCATAGACTCATAGAATCACTAGGTTGGAAGGGACCCACTGGGTCATCGAGTCCAACCATTCCTAACACTCCCTAAACCATGCCCCTCAGCACCTCATCCACCCGTCCTTTAAACACCTCCAGGGAAGGTGACTCAACCACCTCCCTGGGCAGCCTATTCCATTGCATTTCTCTCTGATTCTTTTGGCAGGCTGGGCTTGGTGCTGGAAATGGGCCTGGAGAAGGACCTCTTGCAGTTGTGTTTGGGTGTTCCTGCTATGGCTGGTGATGAACTTGCTTTCAGCCTGCTGTACTGGTAAGCTTCTCCAAATAACCTCCTTCGTTGTGTGCTGTTGCTCTCCAGTGGAGGCTGGTGAGTGGGTACAGAGCTGCTCCCTCTGCCTGGGACACCTGCAGGCTTTCAGTCTTGCTTGAAGCTGTGACTTGGTATCTCGTTAAATGAGGGAATTTAAAGCTGGCCCCATTTGCACAGGGTTCCTGGTCGTGAGCTTTCTCACTGAATCAGCTTCGAGGTCTCTGGTGACTGCCCTGTGGCCAAGATAACCCCTCACATAAATACAGCTAGGGATGGAAGAGTTAACATCAGCAGCTCAGACATGCTGGAGAGTTACCTCATGTTGCTGTGGAAACTAACTTTCTGAAACCACAGTGATGTATGGTAAAGCTTTGGGTCAGCGGGTAATAAATTCTGTTTAAAAAGTGATTTTTTTTTTTCCCCATCTGCTGATGTAAACATCATTAAGAGAAATGACGGCTGAGAGATGGATTTCTTTTTATATCAATTTTCAGACAAAGAAAATAATTTTTTTTATAATAAAAAAGTTGCTGGGAATCAGAGAGTGCTATAAATAATGAAATAAAGGAAAAGCGCCCGTGATGGAACAGAAATTTTCCCTAGCGATTGGTTTACAGCTTTCTGTGATTTAATGGGAACTTGGAGTTGCCTGTGGGAAGCTGCAGCAAAGCCCTGGACGTATTCATAAGCTGATGCTTTGCAAATTGGAGCCTGAATCTCAAATTTGGAGGACTTCAGAGCATTATTGTCTCACAGATTCTCTGTCACCTGCAATTTCTTGTCCTGGAGGGGGAATGTTTTCCACCTGCATGGGCTGTCAAGACCTGACCTGGTGTTACTGGGATGCTTGTTGAGGTGGGGGGGGTTGGGTTTGCTTTTTTACCCTTCAGGACCCAGGGGGTCTAGAGGGAGGCAGCAAAACTCTCAGTTTGCATAACGCAATGTGACAGTCCCAGATGACTGCAACTGTGCTACTGGGAATGCAGACAAAGGTGTCACTGTGATTAATGGGGTAATTAATAAGCAATTAATGTGCTTTAGAGCATGGTTATACCTTTTATCGTGGCTATCCACTCAGCGCTGATGCACTTTCTTTGATGTCCAGGATTCAGACTGGCTTGGGCCGATGAAGATGGTGCTTGCACGTCTCATCCTTGATGCCACCAAGAGCACCTCTGTGCAACTCTGCATTGGCACAGCAGGGCTTCTGCATTGGAGGGAAGGGAACGAAGTTTGGGGGTTTTCTTACCAATTCATGGGATTTAAAATTGAGTGGATTGCCCTTGAAGTGAGTGCTCCGGAATGCCCTTCTTTGACTTCCAGCTTCTCTGTTATCATCCCTGAACTCTGAAAGCTGTCCTGTGTGCGTGGGCCCCCATGTGTGACCTGACCTGACATCACAAATTTGCGATTCCCTAACCTGCATGTGAGCGTGGCTCTTGGCTCATCCTTCTGCATCTTTGCTCTCCCAGCTCAACGAGCATTTCATGCCCTCCAGCAGCCTGTGTTAGCCTGGTTCTCCATCGAGCCTGGGCAGGTTCTCTCCATCGTATTAAATCCCGTCAAGGTGTTATGCTGATACCTCGAGCTGAGAAAGAAGTGTATTATCCATTTCTGGAGTTTAATTTAAATGTATTTTTTTGTTCTGAAGTGTCCCTGTGAAACCATTAGGAAGTTGTTTACATATTGAGTTGATTTTGGCATTTAAGAGCAATTGGAATATAAGAGAAACTTCTAAGTGAAAAGTTGCTTCAGAATGAAAATCAAAGTATTCTGTGCCCTCCAAATAACGAAACGTGATGTTTTGATGTTATCAAAACACATCCTCATTTTTTTTCACTTGGTAATGAGAATGTGTTGGTATTGTCATGCCCAGGTGAGTTGTATATTTAACAAGAAATTATGTTCTCTTGATGGAAAATCCCCAGGCAGCTCTGGAAAGAGTAGCCAAGCTTTGCCCGCTTGTGCAGTGCCATCCCTTTAACACAGCTCCAAGGCTTGTACTCGATGAGCAATCGTGAAGGCTGATACTTAATCAGCATAGATGCTTTGTAAACAGAGAGAGGGGAGACCTTAGAGCAGCTTCCAATGCTGAAAGGGGCTCCAGGAAGGCTGGGGAGGGGCTCTGGATCAGGGAGGGCAGGGACAGGATGAGAGGGAATGGTTTTGAGCTGCAAGAGAGGAGATTGAAATGAGATCTTAGGGAGAAATGTTTTGCTATGAGGGTGGGGAGGCCCTGGCCCAGGGTGCCCAGAGCAGTGGTGGCTGCCCCATCCCTGGAGGGGTTCCAGGCCAGGTTGGATGGGGCTTGGAGCCCCTGATCCAGTGGGAGGTGTCCCTGCCCATGGCAGGGGGTAGGACTGGATGGGCTTTGAGGTCCCTTCCAACCCAAACTATTCTATAGGAATATGATAAAAAGAAAATAATTCAATGTGAGTGATGAGGTAGCCACGGAGGGCAACCAGGGCTTGCTGAAGCACCCAAGTGTCTTGGAGGATATGAGTGCTGTAATTCGGTGTGATAAAAAAGGAATTAATGTCATAAAAAGTCTTGACCAGGTCATCAAGAGGCAGAAGGTACCACAGCTCTGACACAGTGGAAGTGGGAAATTTTGCACCTTGTCGTAGACTGGAAACTTTAACAGAAATGAAAGCTCGCTGGTTGCTTTTGAGAAGCAGAGGAGAGAAAAAATGTTTGTGTGAGATAGCAAGAAACCTCATCCCCCAAAGGCAAACACACTTGTGTCATCTGAACTTGATGGTTCTGACTGTGAAGTGGTTTAAGTTGCCCATTTATGAAGACCAAGCGTGTTGCTGGTAAGCTGCACTGCTCCACTCCTGCGGCTCTCGGCAGTCCCCATCCCTGTGCAGGAGGGATCCTCGTTCAGGGAGACACTTCTCTCGAGCACTTGGCTGAATTTGCTGTGGCGTGGACACGGTCACAAGTGTGGAGACCAAGATGACCCTCGCCCATGGTGCTGGTCTTGTGTGCTGTTAGAGGGAGTCCCTGTCCGTTGTATGCTTGTTTTCCCTGCCAGGAATGGGGTTGTCCCTTCGCCCCAGGAAGCTTTGCTCAAACAGTGCTGCCTCCACTTTTAAGTCCACCCCTAATCTTTCATTTCAGAGAATCAATGGTTGGAAAAGACCTTTGAGATCATAGAGTCCAACTGTACCTGTCCTCTACTGAACCAAATCCCCGAGCACTTTGTTTCTCAGGCCCAGCCTGGTGTGTAGATATTTAAAAGACCACTTTTAGCCTGCCTGTCTGCCAACACAGCTTGCCTACTGCAACCAACCCGTTCATTTCGTTATTTACTGTTCCTCCAATATTTGTGTCAACTGTGATCTTTGCTGGCAGTGAGCTAACGTACTCCCCTCCAGATTGTGGAGAAACATCTCCAGCAGCACTGGGCTGAGAGCAGAGCTGTCCCTGAACCCTGCTTGAGCTCCTGGGTCCCTCCAAAGCAAATTGGTGGCCTCCTCTGCTTTGGAGGGGTCAAGATTTCAAGTCAACGCCCCCCAGTTCTTCTGCTTTGTTTTTATCCACCCAGCAGATTTACAGGATGTGAGCCAGGGAAATTGTTTGAGCTGTGGTTTTATCTTGACAGCAGTGACAAGAGGGCAAATGATCTTTCTGTCAATGCAGTGAAGACCATCACGTGCTATTGATTGGGTTTTTTTCTCTTTCAGCAGAACACCCCATTCAAAGCCGGGCAAAACCTGCTTTAACTATTACTGGTTTTCCCCACTGCTTTCTGTCTGCCCCATCTCCTGTGCTGCTGCGGGTCCCTCCAACTGCTGGGCAGCTGGAGGATGTTCCCACCTAATGATCACTGGGGAAGAGCAGGGAGAGGACAGCATGCAAAACACCCATCAGTGCCCCTTTAACGTGGAAGCGACTTGACTTTTATTGCCAGTGCTGAAAGCATCTACAAACGTAGATTTAGCATCAGCCTCCAGGCTTAAGATACAGCTGTTATATTTTTCTTCCTTCCTTTAATTTTTTTCCCCTCTCCTTTGCACTAATGTAATGCTTATTTAGGAACTGCAGCCATCTGTGTCTGCTAGGGATGGCACTGTTAGATTTGCTATCGCTCTTTCCCTGGGTTTTTGATGAGACTCCCAGCGCATAGAAAATTTCCCAGGACGGCAGAGACTTTCTTTGATTGCTTTTGATTCCCTCTGAAAGAGATTGTTCACAGTGCTCTTTCTCTGCTGGAAAAAGGTAGCCAGCGGGAGAGCTGAGGATCCTGCCTTGCGTTGGGTTAGCGAGGCGAGTTGGTGAAGAGCCGGACAGAAAAAGAATTGATTAAATTGGAGGTGGTGGTTTTATCTGCAAATAAAAAGGGAAGGAAGAAGGAGGATCTGGGACTGTCTCTTCCCATTCCTCTGAGCAGCTTGCGGTTGACGGTGAGACAGTTCACGTGGGAATTGGGGCAGTTGCAGTACTCCAGGGAATTTTTTTTTTAGTGTTTTTCAAGTGGAATCATTCTGCCTCAACAGATGGACAGGGACCCATCCCAAGTCGGCAATCTGGCGACCAGCGCGTGCCGCGGGTGTCTGCGGCACAGCTCCGTTCCAGCCAGGCAGAGCAAGGACGGGTGTGCAGCTTCGCCATCAGGCACAGGGCTATTTTTGTCAGACGAGGCAGAAGTTGGTTTCTTCCTGTTTTGTCGACAAGTTGCTTGCAAGTGGCTCGTGTTCACCCTTGTGAGGAAAGGTAAACCTTAAAAATATCTTTGAAGAGAAGAAAAAATATCTCCCATTTGGCAAAGCCCTATAGCGAGCTGCTCTAGAGAGAACGCCAGTCCTACAAGTTATCTACCTTTTAATCCCCCTTTCTTTGATTTTTGTGTAGTGTTTTCTCTGTCATGGGCTCCTTTAAACTCTCCTCTGTGGAACTGTAGCTCCTTTTTGCACCCTGAGCCCTTTGCCCTGCTGATTGCCTTCTTAATGGGACAGTTAGTAATGATTTTATCTGAAAATACATATCCCTCCTATGGGAAATCATAGTCCCAGGCATTCAGTGGTGGAGATGCTGCCGTAGTGCTTTATGGTTCATAGAGGCTGAGGAGTTGAGACATGTCTGATCATAAACCTTTCAGCTCCATCTGTTTGGGCGCCCAGGACTTGGTGCCTGCCCATAATCCTCCTCCAAAGCGGGCTGACTGGCTGCACGCTGCCTGTTGGGAATGCCCTTGCCAGCCCTCAGGATGGGACGAGGCATTGTTAGAAACATTGAGAGCTGTCCCCATTCAAAGCCAGGACAGGCCAGGACAGGGACTGCCGCAGTTGTAAGGTGGTGGAGTTGGTCAAGTTCCAGAGGCTTGGTTTTCTAGGATGCCTGAAGGACTCTGTCTCATGTAGCAGACTCGCTGGAAGCTTATCTGCTACCAAGACTTTCATGGAGACCTCTCCATCCTTTGAAGGCAGGCAGGCAAGAGCACATGCTCACGCCTTGGGTGCTCCGAGTCAGCCCCTGGGAGGTGCCGCCAGCCTCCAGCAGCGGTTGGCTCCCTGCGCGGGTGCTGTGGATCGGTACCTGCAGTACTAGAGGTGCGCACACGCCCCACAGCACCAAGAGTCTTGCAGTATGGCTTTGCAGCTGTCAGCATGATGAATGGGTGTTATATTTTATTTCCTGCTTTATCAAATACTAATTACGTGTGTGATAATTCTGAGCATTGTGGTTACTTTTGGTTCGTTTGTTTTTCTTTCTGGAGACATAACAGAGGTTATTTCTATCCGAGCCCCTACTCCCATTCTTGAAATTCTGCTTTAATTGCTTCTCTCTGGCTTTTGCTTAAGGTTCCCCACTCCAAAGGGGTCAGCGTATCGATCCTGTGCTTTGATAAGGTCAGCGGAGATCAGCTGTGACATTTTGAAGAGATTTGCTCCTCCTCTAATGGGCTTAGTCATCAAAGAGTTCTACAGGGGACAGGACAGGGGAGAGATTGGGTTCAAACTCTTACATATGTTTATTGAGGCAGTCCTGCAAGGCTCTGCATAGCAATATCGCTTGAGAGACCAGAGCATCTGATGTACGGGCTATGAACTCTGCGCGGTGCCGAACATTGTAAGGAAACATCAATCATAGAATCACAGAATGTCCTGAGCTGGAAGGGGCCCCACAAGGCTCACCAAGTCCACCTCCTGTCCTTGCACAGGCCACACCAACACTCACACCGTGGGGCTGAGGGTGTTGGCCAAATGCTTCTGGAATATTGTCAAGCTTGATGCTGTGACTGCTTCCCTGGGAGCTGTCCCAGTGCTCCACCACCCTCTGGGCGAAGAACCTTCTCATGTCCAATCTGACCCTCCCCTGGCATCTTCCTGCCATTCTGTCGAGTCTTCCTTGAGCCTCCCTGTCTGTTGAACCTCCCCATTACAGCAGATGTAACCATCTGGGTGAGGTGGCACTAACCCGTTCCAAAGGGCAAGCCATGGGCTCACACTTGAGAAGAATGTGACCTCTGCTTTGGTACAGCTTCAAAGCCTGGGCGGTGCCTCCAGTGTGGTGTCTCCAACCCCAGTTAGTATCTGGTGATTCAGAGGAAGGTGAGGGAAAATAAAAGAAATGGCAAGCAACTTCTCCAGGCTCATTTGGCCGGACAGGAGGGAAATAAACGAACTCCTTCCTTATGTCTGCAGGCAATCGGCTGAGGTCCTGGGGGCTACCGGCTTAATGAGGAGCTCCAAGGCTAAGCAGCAGATACGTGGAATTTCCTGTTCTTGTCATGGCAGAGGGCAGAAGGAAGAGAGCAGGGGCACAGAGGGGTGCCCTGCACAATCCAGCTCTGCTCCCTCTGAGCCTGGGGTTTGGACTCTCTCCCAGGGGCTGGATTAAAGCCTAGCTGTTCGAAAGTTATCTACTGCTAAGCTAAAGATGTCAAACAAGGAGGATCCACACCCTTGTGAGGTCCTCCAGTGTTCAGCTTCCCTCCCTGCTGGGAAATGGCACTGTATTTTGGGATTTATCTGACCCGAACTTCCAGGCATTGAATCTCACCATGTCTTTGTCAAAGCCTGGGAAGTTCCCTGCAACCCAGAATATTTCCATGTTTAAGACGTCTAGACATCTTGTGATCTCTCAAGGAGCCCTTCCATAAGGGAACAACTGAGCTGAGTTATGAGTTTTTTCCAGCTCTCAGCTGTGTCTGGCCTTCAGCTGAATGCTCTCCGGTGTATCCCCTTGCTGCACGGACACCACGGGCTGGGGCGCAGTCTGTTAAGGAGCCGGTGGTGAGAGAAGGATGATTACACAAGCTGGTTGACTATGGTTGAATCTTTAGCATCTTTGTCACCCTGCTGTCCTGCTTATCTGGTCCCCCATGGCAATGTCGAGCAGCTGGTGCTGAGACCAAACCTTTAGCACCCTACATAAACCTGATGTGGTCTAGCAGACAGGCTTGTCCGCAGCACCTCAGCCCTCCTGGAAACGGATGTGTTGTTGTCTCCTGCCTTTGAGAGGCTCATGAGGTTCCTGAAGGAGGGGTAGTTCTCAGTTTAGCTTGGAGAGGAGGAGGCTGAAGGGAGACCTCATCGTTCTCTGAAGCTCCTGGAAAGGAGACGGGTGAGGTGGGTGCTGGGCTCTGCTCCCAAGTAACAAGAGGAAATGGCCTCAAACTGTGCTGGGGGGTAGATTGGATATTTGGAAAAATTTCTTTACTGAAGGAGTGGTGAAGCCGTGGCAGAGGGTGCCCAGGTCAGGAGTGGAGCCTCCATCCCTGGAGGCGTTAAAGTGTAGAGGTGGCACGTGTGGCTGTGGTTTAGCAGGCATGGTGGGGTTGGGCTGGGTGAGCTGAAAGGGCTTTTCCAACCTCAATGATTCAATGATTTTATGATTCTGTGATTCTGTAGCTGTATTTTCTGCATAAGACATCCCTGCTTCTCCTGGAAAAGCTCTGTAGACCCAGTGCTGTGGTACACTCTGCAGAGGGGCCTCTGAGCTGCTATTTAAAGTGTTGGAGGGGGTTGGTTTTTTTCATGTAAAGTCGTATAAATATGGCTAAAAAAGGAGCAAAATGGTGGGTAAGAGAGGAAGCAAATGCAGAGAGCCAGGGAGAGACTGGTTCCTGTTCCTGCTTGGATGAATATTCACTTGCTCCGTGGAAAAATCATCTTTAGTCCTCCTGCAGTCGGTGCTTTCTGAGGTAATCTCTCACATTGTAAGTAGCTGTAATTTACATTCCAGCTTCCCAGAGGTGTTGTCTTGCGTACGGTTGCATCAGAATGCTTTTTTCCACAGTGCTGTGCCTCGGCAGTGCAGATCCACTTGCAGCTGAGGGACCACGAATGAAAAACCTCCGTGTTGTGTCATCCGATTCATCCACGTGTAAATGTTTATCCTCTGGGATCTGGGCTTGGTCACACAGATCAGGGGCCTCCAATCCTGGTAGGCTCTGTTGACACCTGATAGGACAGAGTGACAAAAATGTCTTTAGTGGCTCTGTAAGGGGCTGTGAATCCTGCCCCTGGTATCTGATCTCATTTAGCCTGCTGTGTAACCCCCCCGTGCTCATCAGGACTGATTTCATGACCTCTCCTTCTGCTGTCTATAAATGTTCCCAGCAAAGGGTATCATGCCAGCTAACAAGGGAGAAAACGCCGAATGATGTGGACAGAGAGCAGAACGATGGCATTGATTGAAACAGCTCGGAGGTCCCTGCCACTGGAGAGCAAAAGCTTTTTGTTGATGTTTTCAGGCCATAAAGTTTTCAGGATATCCCAGGCAATGGCAGAGCAATTCAATCAGGCTCTCTTATCAAATTCACTGTATCTCACTTATCTTTGCCTTCTTTTCGCCTTCAGGGTAGGAAATGCCTTTTCTTAAGGGTTGGTTGTCTTGCTGCAATGGACAGCTGTGGCAGATACGAGACTATGAGGTAACTTAAAAACTCAACTCGTCTGGCCTGCAGGTCTTCCCTGGCTCCAGCCCTGCACACCCCCGTGCCTCGGGGTTCACCACCAGACTCCCCAGGATGGGAAGGACTTGTTTCTTGCCTGTTTGATGCAGGCACCCTTCTCCTCCGTGGAGGGTTTCTAAGATGCGGTATCTGAAATGCTTCTGGCTGCTGCTCTTCTTGGAAGCACTGAGGAGACATATACCAACTTCAGCCCACTGGAGGTGGCTACGGGTAGGTCACTTATTGAAAAGTCACTCTAAATGACTTTCTCTCACCTGGGTCTGAACTATCTTGGGGAACAGAGCAGCTTTGGGTGTTATGGCCATGGTCCCAGCCCTAGCCTTGCATATCCTGTGTAGCTCAGGTAAGGAAGAGCAGCATGAGAGGGAAAAGCAAAGAAGTTCCTTTGCGGGCTGGGATGTCACTGGACCATGCAGATGGGTTAGTTTTTGTGTCATACTCATGTTAATATTCTGCAAACGCTATTTCCAGACAAGAAGTGGGAGCTCCAGTAACGTTAGAAATAAGTTTAAAGACTGGGGATGAGATCCTTAGGCCTTGGGGTGGGTGGACCAGGACAGCAGAGTCTCAGAAGTGAATTTGAGATGTATAGGTGCCTTGTCTCTGTTTGTCTGTGGTATTGTGCGAGTTGCAAAGTTGCAAAGCTCTCATGGTGAAGAGTTTGAGGTACCTCAATATCACCAAGCTGAAGGGTGCTGTATGGGCTGTGATGGTCCCCTGTGTCCCCTCAAGGACCTTCCTGCGTGCTCCTGGATTCGTGGCACAGCACAGGCTGCAGTGGCATTGGAGCTGCAGTGAGCAAGGTGCAGAACAAGGCTTGAAATGCAGTGGGAGGGTGGTTTGCCAAATGTGGCTTGGGGGTCCATGTTGGTGGGGCTGTTGGCATCTCCCTGCCAAAAAGCACCTGGCTGGCAGCTGAGATCTCCCTCTTCTCAGTTCCTTTTCTTCCACTCTCCTGGTCCTGTTAAGTTCTCTCTACTTCACTTACCCTAATGGTCTCTCTCCTGGTTTATGTCCTTCAGACTCCTCTCTTTAAACACTTAGTCATCACTTAGCTAAACTACCATATACAAATATAGCTCTTTTGATCTTCCTACATAAATCAATACCTGCTGCCCTTTAATCTTTGTAGTGGCTTTCTCTGAGCTCCCTCCAATTTACTATCTGTCTTTGAAAGTGAGTTGTCTTTTGGGCCTGATTCTCCACAGTTTCAAATTGCCCAAAGTCACAGTACGTGTGGCAAAACGTGGTGGCTCCTAGCCGCCTCCATTTATCTTCAAGTGTTGCAAAGTGTTTTGCACAGAACATCTCTTGACCCTTTGGACTGGTGTGGCTCTTCACAAGCACCTCAGCTTATGCTGGAAGGGACCTGTGGTGCAGCCCATGCTCACGTCCCCAAGACAGGTCCTACAGGACCCCAAACGCCAAGGCACTAGCCAGCCTCAACACTGCTGTGCAGTTTTGAGGTGAAGGACAGTTGTCCTACCTGGCTTATGGAGAGGAATTACTGCACTAATTGGTGGCTGTAGGTGATCTGAGGGCTGGAGCACCTCCCAACGAGGACAGCCTGAGTTGAGGTTGTTCATCCTGGAGAAGAGGAGGCTGTGGGGAGAGCTTAGAGCAGCTTCCAGTGCTGAAGGGGATCCCAGGAAAGCTGGGAAGGGCAGGGATAGGACAAGGGGAATGGTTTTCAGATGAAAGAGGGGAGATTGAGATGAGATCTTAGGGAGGAATGTTTTTCTGTGAGGGTGGGGAGGCCCTGGCCCAGGGTGCCCAGAGCAGTGGTGGCTGCCCCATCCCTGGAGGGGTTCCAGGCCAGGTTGGATGGGGCTTGGAGCCCCTGATCCAGTGGGAGGTGTCCCTGCCCATGGCAGTGGGAGTTGAAACTGGATGGGCATTAAAGTCCCTTCCAACTCAAACCATTCCATGATTCCAATTCAGTCGTTCTATGAATATGACGTGGGTATAAGCGAGTCCAAGATGAGTGAAGGAAAATGAGCTGCAAGAAGCAGCTATTTGTCCTTTCAAAGTGGGTAATGGGGGTGTCCCTGCCTGGATGCTGGTGGGTCATCTTCATCTGTGGTTGGTGAGGCTGCGTCGTGGGCTTAGCAGGAAGCTGGCCTGAGACACCCATCCAAGGTGCCTGAGTGTCAGAGGCACTTGTCATCGCTGCGGCAAGGAAGTATTGCCTCTCGTCAGCTGCTTGGCTGGAGCCATGGGAGCACCAGGAGCGTCCTGCTGGTGTGGGCAGTGGGAGGTAACGTTGAGTGCTGATTTACTGCAGGTGTCAGGCGGCAGGCCCAGCTCGCGCTTCATCCCGAGTGCCCAGCCTGTTGATTGTGGTAAATTAGGTAAATAAAACTGTCACTGAAGCAGTCTTGAGCATGTGGCTGTAGCTTCAGGGCCAGAATTAAGGCTCTCTGTAGGGCTGGAAGAGACCATTGTGCAATTCCTCCCCCCTCCTTGCCCTGACTGTCACCTTTAGTTACTCTGGGACTATTCCACCACTGTATTGGGATGGGAGCACTGGGAAAGTAATTTAAAGCTATTACAGTATAAAGCCTGCAACCCCCCCCCAGCTTTCAAATGGAAGGTTTATAATAGCAATAAACCTCTTATTTTAGCATCTCATTATGGGTCAAATAAAAGCTGGTCAGAGCATGAGACAGACAATCTTGCCACTCTGCTTGTCCCTGCTGGATGAATATATTAGTGCTGCCATGGGCCCTATAGCTTAATTAGTCACCATTCTCTGCTCTTTCTAAGGGGGGGGAAAAAAATGCCACCAACTTTGCAAAGCCTAGGCAAGCTGCCTGTGTCATATTTCCTGTGTTCTTAGAGGTGTTAATGAATTCATTAATCACTTAATGGCAAGGAGGGTCTTGAGGGACCAGCATCGCAATTTACTGTTCCCAAGAGGCAGCCTCTCTCTGTCACTGATCTAAAGTTTCAGCTCCACTAATTTGTGCCAGCAGAGCCGCTGAGCTTCTGCCTGCAGACCTCGGAGTGCATGCGAACCTCTAAGCATCATGACTCCAAGGAGCATCGCAGCGGTGTAGGGAGCAACGGACATGTGCATCTGCTGAGGGAGGTCCTGTGATGGCGAGTGTGCCAGATCTGGAATGTTCAGAGGCTGAAAAAGACCAAGGAAACATCTCCTCATCTTTGTGGGTGTGTTGCTTTCCTTTCTCTTTATCACTGGTACAGGTTTCCTGCAAAGCTACTGGGAAAGCTCCTCCTTGCTGTAGGCTTTAGGAGCGCACAGTGAGCCTTGGAGGCTTCTCGCTGACTTAGAGGAGATACCAGCTCTGGGAGCATGGCTGTTTTATGTGGCCTGGGACTGCAAGCTATGCCGTGAAATGAGTCTGTGAATCTCTTCTAATTGAAGACTGTCAGGATGATGTATTTTGACTGAAACTGTCAGTTAAGATGCGAATTTGAATGTTTGCATTTCTTTTCCTTGGAAAATGTTGATTATTTCAGTCTCTCGCCCTTGTTGCGGGAGAGCGGCTGATGCCAAAGTTCCCTACATACTGGCTCTTTTGGCTTATTTCTAATTGCACAGCAGTGTGGGGAGAGGGGGATGTGAATTGAGCCCTCCTCTCTCCTAGTTCCTTTCCACCCGCCTGTCATCACTTTGCAATTGCACCTTTTTAAAGGTTTTTTTTTTTCTCCTTGCTTTTCTGTTCTCCTGTTTAACTTCTGCTCTGATTTCTCTTCCCATCTTTCCTCTCAGTCTGTTGCTTTCTCAGACCGAGAGCCAAGGGAAGCGAGGTACATCAGATGAGGGGTAGCAGGGACCATGGACTGTGGTTCTCTACGCAGACGTTTGCTCCCCATTGCTGGGTACCTTCCTGGGATTCCCCCCCACCCCCCGACTCGTGTTCTTTGCTCATAGTTACTGTAGGGGTGTGCCAGAGGGAAGCCACACGTCAGGCTGAAAGGGAGGAGAAAGGAGAGAGAGAAGGCAGGAATACAAAACCACTTCATCATAGAAAGCACAAAGGGAGGCAATTTCAATAAATGCCAGATGGTCAAAATTAACCAGAGACATGTAGAGCCCTACATGTCCAACTGTTTGCTTTGGCAAGGATCCTTCGGCTTTTTAAATGAGTCTCCCAGGCTCCCTGTTCTCCTTGGCTTTCCTCATCCTCTTCGCTCGTATTCTGGACTCTTCTTCTTTCTCTGCCTTTCTTCTCCCTTTGGTCTCTATCCAGGCCTCTCATCTCCTACTGCTCTCCGTGCTTCATGTTGCACCTCGAATGCTGGCTGTGTAAGAGCAAAGGCTGACCCATGCATGGGAACCAGGCTTCTTCCACCACGGAGAGGTGTCCCCATTCAATAGCAGACTTGTTGAATGCGTGAGCTTGCTGCGTGGCCAAGGAGAGGGCGTGCATCCTGCTGGGGTATCAGGATGGTAGCTGCACAGGGTGGCCACAGGTGCAGGAAGACCACTGCCACTCCAATCTCATAGAAACATTGAAGGCATCCCAGCTCTCGGGTTGTCCTTCCCATGAACATCAGCTTCTTCCTGGTCTCCATAAGGACTTGGTTCAGCCTTTGTTGTTTCACTTTGGCTGGAAAGCCAGCAAAATCCCGTGCAAGCAGAGGACCCAACACACATTGCTTACCCTAGCGGAGCAGGGCAACCTGTTAGATTTGAGCACCACCACGTGACGTGTTACTCCAGACAATGCAATCAGGAGGGCCCTTGTACGCCACAGGCGGAGAGATCCAACTAACGATGGGCTCTTTTTTGTGCGTGTAATCTCTGCATTTGAAACATTTATTATTCTAAATTGCCCTCTGCACATTTTACAATAATTACGACTGGTGTTTGCCTTGTTATCTCTACAGCTACTAACAAGAACGCCATCATTATTCCAGCCATTAGCAAAATGGATGTTGTTGTCCGGAGTTGCCGGCTGTGGGACTGCTTTCAGAAGGAGGCTTGTGTTCTCCAACCTTGCTTGCTCCATCTGTCTTACAGGGGGATATTGTTGTTCTCAGTAGGGTTGAACCTGAGGGGGCGAAGGGGGAATGGAGATTATGCAAAGAATTGGTTTGAGGGACTGGTGGTGGGTGTCAAGATTAGCAGCGGTGAGCTCAAGGAAGCTGCTAATGGTGACGTCAGTAGAAATGAGAGAAAAGGCAGCCATTTTTTGATGCTTCTGTATTTGATGCATCTTAGGTCTGTGTCTGGCAGTACAGTTTGATGCCACTCTATTTAAGTCTGTGTTGCTTGGACCTGAAAAGACGCTTTTGCTCTGCTGATGGAGATATGTGGATGAAGGGGAAAAGGCTGGAATTAAGGTGACAGCTCTCAGCTTCTGTAAGGTGAGTTCAGCAATGTGCAGTCCCAGTGTCTGCGTGGTGGTACCCGTATCATTAGCAGTCGGAAGCTCCAGCAGAGGTTCTGGACTCAGTTGGTCTCTCCCATTGCCTCCATGGTGGTCTCCCTTGATAAACAAGCAAGAAAAGTCATGTTGGGTAGGATCTGTTTTTCAATAAGAGTATTTTTTTTTTTCTGTGACCTCCCTGCCAAACTTTGGCAACGCTAAAACATTTGGAAGTTCATTTAGATTTCCTTAATTTCAAGATAGAGATATGGGAGGGAAATTATATCCCCCCCAAAACCCCATTTTTACCCTGGTGCCTTCTGTTTCTTACAGTAATGGAAATGTTCAACTTCTGATTTCTACTCTTGCATAGAATTTTCTTGAAATTGCACCAAACTTTTCACAGACGCTGGGTGACCCGAGGACATGTTTTGTTTAAATTGAGTAATTGGTTTCATTCAAACCCAAATGGTTGCTGTTCTCGTTTTAGTGATAAGGAAATAAAAAAGTATTTCTTAATTTTCCATCAATATTTGAAATCTTGGAGGCTCCAGAACCGTTAGGTGTCTGCCTCACCATGAGACTCCAGAGGGAAGGACTTATTGGCTTGGAGTGTAACAACAACATGCACAAACACAGAGGCAAATTACAGGCATGGTTTGTTTGGGTTTTTTCCCCTCAAAATTTTTTTTTTTTTTTTTTTTTTACCATGGTGCAAATACTGCCACGTTCTCCGTGGCCCATTCTCACACAGCTTTGTTGCCCCGTGCTTTAAACCTACTTACATCTCTGCAGAACAACCACGTCCTCGGTGCTTTTTAACTACAGAATCACATTGGTTGTCCTTGTGTATTATAGGAAGGTAGGGGAAAAATTATTTATGGACATATTTTCCTCCTTTTTAAATGCAAATTGTTAGTTCAAGGAAAGATGTATAATTGTTTCCTGATATTCGGTATTTTTAGGTGTGCTTACATCTGAATGTCAGTGAGCAGGCCTTTTTCCATTACGCTTTGGAAAAGAAAACAAATTTTAATGGGCTTGTATTTGTTGAATACTGATTAAAGTAACTAAATGGAATTTAGGGTTTTCATGGGAAATAGGGTATAAAACATGACTTACCAAGTTAAACTGTTTCCTGTATCTTAGAAGGCAAATGCCAGATAAGAGAGTAACTATGATAAAATACAGCTTGTAATGCAGGTGATAGAATAATGTTCCTGATAATCAAGAAGGAATTTTTAATGTTCTGCCAAACTTGGAATGCAGCTGAAGCAGGAATATAGACATATAATAGGGACATGGAGCTATTGGAGTGAGTCCAGAGGAAGCCACGGAGATTATCTGAGAGCTGGAGCACGTCTGGTACGAGGACAGGCTGAGAGAGAAGTCATGGCTGCCCCATCCCTGGAGGTGTTCAAGGCCAGGTTGGATGGGGCTTGGAGCCCCTGATCCAGTGGGAGGTGTCCCTGCCCATGGCAGGGGTGGGACTGGATGGGCTTTGAGGTCCCTTCCAACCCAAACCATTCCATGATTCTATAAATCCAACTCCAAATTGAATGACCCTATGTATGAATTGATAATCTGAGTGTCTGAAGACCACTGTTTTTTGGCAGCATTTGTCTGTAGGAGAGAGCTTCCCCTGCTGTCCTGCGTGTCCTCTGCTGTGCAGCACGTGGCTGTCAGTGTCTGAGCAGACCCTCTGAAGGAGGTTTTACTTGGTGACTTCAGTGCCCTCTGCCCAGTAAAGCAGTCCCAGTCCCAGTAAAGCACTGGTGGTACGTTGCAGTGACCAGAGACTCTGGTCTTGTTGTACTGGACTCTCCATCCACCTCTGGTCAGAGATGCTGCCAGGGAATGATGTTTAATTAAGCAAGATAGAGAGGGCAAAGGAGGCAGAGGAGTTAGAACTAGGGCTGAGTGTCTGGGAGTTGCTGTTGCTCTTGTTTATGCGGAGGCTCTCGGTGGGGGATGCTCTTCAGTTTGTCTCAGCGTGCCGAGAGTCCTTTAAGTGAGAGGCTGTAGTTTACAGAGTCAACAGATTTAAGCCAGCTGCAAATATTAATTATTAATTACTCTTGGAGAGTGCTATACATTAGATTGGTGAAGTAGTTAACAGCTCTGCATCCTCCTCCCCACAGATATGCTCTTGCTGTCAGATTCCTCTCCCTGACCAAGACCCCAGCACTAGAATTAGGCCAGAAACTATTTTCCAGTCGAGTGGTTTTTAATGGGCTCTCCAGACCGGTTCTTTGCATCCTGTGAGTGACTGGATGTGCGGACAGCAGAGGCTGGAATTGATTTGCACTGTAAGAAGTGTCAGGGCTTTAACTAAGCCGGGTTTGGTGCTGCTGGAGGCTGTCTAGTTCTCCAGAAGCACCTGCTAATTACCCACAAGGCAGGGCAGGGCTCTGCTCTGGAGAAGCCGGTTTGCAGGACTCCCAAGGGAAGCTGTATTTCTGATGAAAGTCACAGCTGTGGTCTTCTTTGGATCATCTCTTGTGCAAAGAGCATCTTACTATGCTCGGCATGTTTCCTGGAATCCCTTGTCCACCTCAACTACAGCGGAATGAATGAAGTGTTTTTGTGTGGTGAGCATGATGGATTGGAGGTAGTGGCATGTCCCGGCTCTCTGCAGATGTTGAGGAGGTGTTTTGGGTGTCACCAGGAGCTTTTAAAGCTATTAAGATATCACTTCCCATTGGGGTTTTCCCTCTCTGACTGTGTGACACAGCATGGTTTGTTTGGGGCACATGCTCTATTAAGGTCACCCACGACTTCTTGTGAAAGGACTTGCCATGGGACAGGAGTGCCGCGAGGTAAGGCGCTTTGGGGTGATGTTGGTGGGGTCTTCTGCTGAGCTAACCCAGCACAATTCTGCTGGCTTTAGGGCTAAATGTGAGTCTGAGCTGGTGTCTTACAGCGGTGGATGGAAAAGTCACTCCAAAATTAGTATCAACCAAAAGCAAGCTAATAGTCCTACCTGGTGGCCAATTTGCATGCTCCATAGCCAAGAGAGAGGCTCAGTCCTGCTTCCCGGCCAGTTCTCCCTTCCTTCCTTCACCCACTCTTGAGTCAGGCATCTCGGAGCAGTGGACTGACAGGCTGTGGAGCTGGAGGTTGAACAAAGCTCTGCAGGTGGGAGCCAAGCAAAGGAGTTCCCCAAGTGAAGGATAAGCCACAAGCCTCTGCGGACATGCAGCTTCCCATTCTCTTAATTGGGCCAGGTTCCTCCACCTCCTGGAGGAGTCCCTGATGTGGCAGTTTGGGATAAAGGACAGCCCTTACTATGGGAATCGCTCAAGCAGCAACAACAGAGCAGTGGAGAGGAGGCTCAGGAGCTTCTGCAAGAGGAAGGAGTATTGTGGTCCGTTAGCCCCTGATGTGTTTCCAAACACCTAGCATGCTTTGTTCGTGGGTGACGTTAAAGACCCTGCAGAATTCAGTTCCTTTGGGAAAAAATCTGCAAACAAAACAGCCTCCCCACCCCCAAAGCGCAGCGATGTTGTAATTGGGCTGTGACAAAGCTGGGTGCCTCCTCATCGCGGAGGGGGGGTGGTGGTGGGTTGTAATTCTGCATCGTAAGAGAGACACATCGTGTGATCCTCAGTCTAGGCAGACAGTTTGGCAGGGAAAGTCACAGCTGGGTGATTCCAGCTCCCCCAAGCCAGGGCTTTTAGAGTGAAAATGCTGACAGATCCGCAGCAATAGCAGGCAGGGCTCTCGTAATTTATTTTTAATGCCATGCTGTCTTGAACTGCAATTTCCTCTGGGGTGTTTGCTTTGAGATTGCAAGATAATTACATCTCAGAAACCAGGCTAATTACAGTTAACAGCCTGAAAAAGTGAAGGTCCCCATTTCTTCCCCCCCCCCCCCCCCCCCCCCCAAGTATTTCCACCAGTGTTCCTCACGACTGCCCCTTTGTGCCGGTTTGGCACAGCACCGGGACATTCTCTTCCCGTTCTTGCCCCACAGAGGTGACACCCTATTGATTTGTGATGGGCGGGGATGTGGCAACCCCTGCCAGGACTATGATGGACAATTCGGTAGTGGGAAGGTCATCACTGGTGCAGAGGGGAGGAGAAGGCAGTGCTAGTGGGGAGGATGGGTATTGGTGCTCTCCGTGGGCTGGACCAGCCCCCTCCAGCATGTGTATGTTGCTGCTTGAAGAAAGATGCTTCCTTTGGCCCAGTGGAAAAAAATTCGTGAGTTTTCCAAGCCTCACCATACACGATAGAGGCCCAGCATTGTGCACACAAGCAGTTATCTGGGGAGCTAACTTTGTCTCCCTCTAGCCGGCATATCTCAGCCCATCCATTTCCATTTTCACCCTCAATATCATGCAGGGTATGAGCTGGGTGTTGGCAAGCTCTTGGGCTGGGATTGAGGGTGGAATTGGAGGGACATAAAGATGATCCAAGGGTTGGAGCACCTGCCATACGAGGACAGGCTGAGAGCTGGGGTTGTTCAGCCTGGAGAAGTCTGTGGGGAGAGCTTAGAGCAGCTTCCAGTGCTGAAAGGGGCTCCAGGGAAGCTGGGGAGGGGCTTTGGATCCGGTTGTGCAGGAATAGGACAAGGGGGAACATTTTTCAGCTGAAAGAGGGGAGATTGAGATGAGATTTTGGGGACAAATGTTTTGCTGTGAGGGTGGGGAGGCTCTGGCCGAGGGTGCCCAGAGCAGTGGTGGCTGCCCCATCCCTGGAGGGGTTCCAGGCCAGGTTGGATGGGGCTTGGAGCCCCTGATCCAGTGGGAGGTGTCCCTGCCCATGGCAGAGGGTGAGACTGGAGGGGCTTTGAGCTCCCTTCCAACCCAAACCATTCTGTGATCTTATTGCCAGACCTTCCCCTGTACCACACTGAAAGATTCTTCCCCCTCCTGGCCCTGCACTGTTTTTTTTCTCCATTTAATGTAGTCATTTATTTCAAGGGTGGTGAGGCTGTAACTGTTGTGAGCAACAGCTTTTGCAGTGCAGTTAATGCCTTTCTTAGCCCAAATGGGAAACGAAAGAAATTTCAACCCAAACCTGACAAACTCGTGGGCTTGGACTCCTGTGAGACACGAGCAGACTTTCCATCCAAGATGTGTTTCTGTCTCCATCAGCTGATCTAATAAAAACTCCTAATGTTTCCTGCAGGCCTTGGTGCCTTAATTTATGAGTTTGGTCAGGGACCAGGAGCCCACTCGGCTGTCAGAAATGCGAATGGGTGGGAGGGATGCTAATTTTAATTGGAGCACGGGGAAGCAGAGCTCCCTAGGGAACAGGGATCTTCTTTCCCTAGAAGCCTGTGGTGGCAGCTGGTCGGTCCAGGTCCTCATGGTGTTTGTGCAGGGCCTGGCTCCTTGCTCAGGCTCACTGGTGTAGCCCCACCACAGCAACTGCAGTGCTCGACACAGCCCATGCTCCTTCAGAAATGACTCTGAGAGCTCAAAAGCTCCTTCCACCTTGAAGGGTGCCTTGCTTGATCATAACGTGGTTGCCGGGCTCCAATAACGCATGGCAGCAAAGAGCTTCAAAGCAAGACACCCCCTACAGTCCTCCTGCAGCCTCAGGTGCTGTCGGCAGTGTGTGCGTCCACTTTCCCTTTGTGTTTTTACACGATCTGACCACTTTCTTGCAGTCTTGAAAAATAATTAATTTCTGGGATTCCAGATCAGAGATTAATGTAATGATTTTTTTTTTCCCTTTCCCACTGTTTGTTTTTAATGATTAGGGCGATAGTTATAAATTGTTAACAAGTTCTGGTGGAAAAGTAATCCCTGGGAACTTTTTTTTTATGCTGAATAAAGTAACAGTGAGATTGATTGATTCAGCAAAGCCGGCTGCCTTGCTGGGTCTTCAAAGGTGATCTTGGTTCTGCGCGAAGGGCCAGGTTTTTTGAAAGTGTTTTGGCTTAACTGAAATCAGGTGCTTAAGCACCTCCAGAATCAGAGAAGCTTCTGTCTGTATGGGGTGATAATAGTGTGTGTTAAATCAGCTATTCTGATAGGTTTTACTTCTTTGGCTGGGTAATTTCTTTTAGGTGGATGGTTTCCTCTGGCAAACAGCTGAGCTGTCACAGAGTGAGTATTTTATGACAAAACCCCCTTCACTCTACTGGAAACAGCCCATTTCCCTGGAAGTCACCAGGACTTGCAAGGGTTGATACTCAGCCGGTGAGATCAAACCAAACCATTCCATAGTTAAAGCCACTCTCTGCTGTGGGGAGGGACACCTCCCACTGGATCAGGGGCTCCAAGCCCCATCCAACCTGGCCTGGAACCCCTCCAGGGATGGGGCAGCCACCACTGCTCTGGGCACCCTGGGCCAGGGCCTCCCCACCCTCACAGCAGAACATTCCTCCCTAAGATCTCATCTCAATCTCCCCTCTTCCAGCTGAAAACCGTTCCCCTCATCCTGTCCCTGCACTCCCTGATCCAGAGCCCCTCCCCAGCTTTCCTGGAGCCCCTTTCAGCACTGGAAGCTGCTCTAAAGTGTCCCAGGAGCATCTCCTCTCCAGGCTGAACAACCCCAACTCTCTCGCCCTGTCCTCTCTCCTGGCACACCTCGCCACTCAGGCACCCTCAGCCTGCCCCGCAGTAACAGGGTTGGGGCAGGACCCCTGAGCCATCCAGTCCTGCTCTCTGAAGTGCAGCCTCTTGTCCCTCTCCTAGGCTGATCCCCCCCTGCCCCTCTATATTGCACTGGCTTTTTCCCTAATTGTTTGAATAGTGAGAAACCTTATTCTAGTTTCTCAACTAAATTTATTCATGGGTGGTTTATGACCTTTTGCTGATGTTGTCCTTTCACTTTCAATAGCTCTTTCTCTTCCTTCATGTTAAACCTCCTGGTACATGGAGAGAGAACAATTTCATGACCTTTCCACCTTTGTTTTCTTAGAGTAACACGTCAGGCTCTCCTAGCAGCTGACTCTTCTAAAAAGGCCACCTTTGCTCTGGCGGTCTTGGTAGCCTTCTTCTGAGCCAGTTCCAGCCCAAGCTCACCATCCTTGGCCCCAATTTTAGGTGACAAGGATTGCACAGCACTTCACGTGTGCTCTTACCAAGCACTGTGATCCACCCCACACACATGCAGATGCTTGTGAAGCCCCAGTGTATACATGGGGCTTCTGCAATGTGCCAGACCCTTGTGTTGGAGGAATTGGGATTTTAAATGGCTTGATCCCTTTCTCAATGAAGTCACAGTTGAAATTCCCATTGATTGCTAAGGTGTGTGTCCAGGACAAGTCTTGTTGCTCAGTGCTACAAGTGGTGAACTACTCTTGATGTGATGAATCACGTGCCAAAGGTGTTGATGTGTCTGAGGAGAGTGGGAGCTCAGAGCAGACAATGGTGGTATGGGGCAGGGATGAGGCCTCTTCTCCTACCGCCTTTGCCTTTGCTTTGCTCAAGGACTAAAGTGCTCACAAGTATTGTTAAATCATTTTTAAAAAGAAAAATTGAGTCAAAATTGTACCCTTGGCTTCCTGACAGACGGGAGTAGAACTTATGCAAGGCTGAGAAGGACTCTAGAGGCCTAGATCCTGAGCTGGTGGGAGATTTTGGGCACAGCCAGCACTGTGGTCTGGGTCTGAGGTGTCTGGGTCCTTTACGGGTGGGAATGTGGGGAGCAGGTGCTTGGGAGAGGCACAGCTGTGGCACATGGTGTTGGGAGCTGTGGTGGAGTCCAGAGGCTGGCTGGAGATCAACCAGAGGTCCTGCGTGATGGAAACCGAATCCTGTTTCACATTATGGGGCTTAGATCAGGAAGCAGATGTAAAGGTCTGGCTGAGGTCAGGAGATCTTCTGTGTGTGAGGTGGAGGCAAATGGCAACTCTGCGTGCTGCCAGCCCCAGGAGCCCGGGCAAGGGGAAAAGCAGGTAGCTCTGGGGCAGGAGAGAGCTCGTTCTGCAGGGGAGCGGGTGTGATGCCTGCAGTGTAACCTCTGTGTGTATATATAAGCATAACGTGGCTTTCTGGAGTGGTCTAGAGTTAAATAATGTCTGTGGCATGCCCTGTGTCTTCTGCAGGGTGAGAGGGATGCCGTCCCTCTTCCATCGCGCCTCCATCACTCCAGCTCTGCGCCGCGGAGATCCCTCCTGCCAGCAGCTGCCTCCCGCCTTGCCGCACTGCAAGTTGCTAAACAAAGCCAGGGAAAATCAGGCACAAGCTGTGCAATTTGCAGATGATCTGTGTACCTGCTAGTTCGTAACAGATGTTTTCCTTTGCGTGACCATTTGTGAGCTGCTTCCTTGTCACAGTCTGTAGTAGCTGTAATGCTTGGCAGTGAGTGATATCTTACACCTGCACAGAGCAGCGTTCCTGTCTATAAACTTGCTTTGCAATTTCAGAAATCTCCCATTGCACAGAGTTTTATATCCAGTGCAAACAAAGGCAAAAATAAGACTGCATCATATTTTTGATACAGACTTTAGAAAACAAAACAGAAGAAGGGAATTGCAGGATCTGGATGAGATCCATGTAACTCCCTGTCCTCTCCGAGGGTTGGCCGGGAGCGGATGCTGCAAAGGAAGGTGCAACAGAAGGCGACTCTGCCCCGCGTTAGATCTGCTCGTTGACTCCAGTAGCTGGAGCTTGCCTGCAATATTAATATCGCTTTCAGCAGAGACGTTGGTATTTATCTGCTATAGCTGCGGCTATTCTTATTATCCATGTACATGTCTGCTTCCTCTCTGAAATGTCACGAATTCTTGGCCACGGCAACTTCCCATGGAAGTTAGCTCCAGAGTTTAACGATGCATTGTGCGAACCCCGTGTTTCCTCCTGCAGGGCTGTGCCTGGGTGGTGTCAGCAGCTCAGAAATGCTGGGTCAATTATTATGGAATTGCTTCTGAACAGCAAAGCATCAGTACACCATAACTAGCATTTTCAGACAGATAAAAGGAGTGCAATTCTTCATCTCCTGGGCAGGTTGGCAGGTGCACACTAATGCGATACTTCCCTTTGGGTTACCCACAAGGGAAAGGGGGGTCTGTCTCAGGCTGTTGATTTTTCCTGGCTCCTTGCAAGCTCTACTACTGGAGCTCCAGCCTGATATTGCAGATAAATGTGCGGCAAAGCCTATAACGAGCCAAGAAGAGACTTGTGTGGAGGAGATGAATTTTCCGGGGAACTTTTCCCCTGGTGCGTGTCACTCTCCTGGATAACCAAGGTCTTCCAGTAGCTCAGGGCTGGAGTGCACAGTGATGGTGTGTTGGGTGCACCTCTGCGATGGGAGGGTGCTCTGGCTGGGACCAGTGCTCACTGGGCTGCTGTAACTGTGTCAGCACACTCCCAGAAATGCCTTCCTCGTCCAGTCTAGAGGTGGATGGTGCTAATCCCCAGCGGCGGCTCTTGGAAATCTGCTCCTGTCCTCATTTGGCACCAAATTCCCATGTGGGTTTACCTGCAGGAATGTGTGGGAGCCTGGATTCCCCACAGGTGCTGCCGGAGCGTGCTGCAGCCTGTTGGGAAGGGCTGCTTCCCATCTGCTGCAGAGATGGACAGCAGAGAGCAGGAGGCCATGGCAGGTTTTAGTGAAGTACCTTCAGGCACAGTGTTCTCTGTTATATCCAGAGCAGCAGGATCAGGTCCCATGCAGCTGTTAAGCTGAGAACAGAGTGTGATACTTTTGGCTACGTATAATAGAGGAGAAACCTCTGTTTCTTGGCCAAGGTTTGTTGACCAGCCCTCTGCTGATTGTGAGCTTGGCTTGGTGAGGACTCTTTGAAACTCTTCGGGCAAAATGGGGAATGTGGGTATAGGCAGCTGGGTGCATCTTTGTACCCCTCAACTCACTGCCGCTTCTTCACCTCGCTGTGTGAACTGCTCTGCTGAGACTTGGGATGGCCCCTGCCTTTTCGGGAGAGTAGGGTGAGCAATGTGGGTTTAGGGGTGAAGGTCGGGCTGGGGTAAGGAGCAGCGCTGACTGGGGGATGTGCAGGGCGGCAGGAGCTGCAGGGACGGGGGCTCTTGCCTGAGGCATCCGTGCTTTGGAGATCAGAAACATTTAAGGCAGGATGAAGGAGGGGAGGGAATGGAAAGGCAAGAAGTATCCAATGCCACGGCAGAGGGGCAAACAGGTATTTTCCCACAAGCAGTTTCAAAAAGCTGGGGCCCAACGGAAGCCAAAAGATTTCCTCTGAAACATAGTTGTAAACAAGGGGATTCTCCTGGCCAGCTCAGCTCTCCGTGGCTTCTTAACTGAACGAGTCCAGAGTAACAAGCATTATTTAACTTGGAAATGGAGAACAAGGTCAGGACAGAGGGAAGCTTTGCCCTCGGTTTCTGGCTCTGCCCGTGTGACCCCTTGTGCCCACTGCTGCTCGGTGTGCAGGGTGATATTTTTCTTCCCTTCCCTCTCCCGTTGTCAAATTCATGCCCAGCTAACCAACAAATCCATCTCTTCGGAGATCAATTATGGTGTCTGGCTGCGAAGCCTGGAAATCCAATTAACTTCCAAATATTTTTTCTTTTTTTTTAAAAAAGGGAGGGAGGAGAGAGAGACAAAGAGAAACACATTGAAGTGGGGGCATAAATCGCCTCGGAAACATTCCAAACATTAAAATAAACAAGGACGAATTTCAACTTCATTTGTCTCTTTTTGAGACTCTGTCACTGATTTATTTTACTGCTCTGTCTGAGCCTCATTTTTGTCTTTGCTCATGTTTGGAGTTGGTTACTGTCTTTGGAGTGAAGTCCCAGGGCCAGATGTCTCCTGCAGTGGTGCCAGGGTATGCTGCCTGCCCAGGGCACCCTCCTTTCTGAGGGTCCACTCACCTGAGGTTTTAAGGGGTTAAACTGTCTCCACTGCAGGGTGTTTGGGTGCTGATTAACATGGATGCTTGGATGCTCGGCTCTGCCTGGGTCTGAACAGGCTGGTAGTTTGGGTGAGGAGTGTGGTGACCTGCTGGGCTTTCTAGAAAGAAAACTCTGCTTCTCAGTCACAGACTTCTGACTTTCTGCAGCCACCCGGAACTGGCTGTTCAACTGAACATCTCCATCTCAGCCTAATGTCCTTGATCTTTTAAGAGTCTTTACTCTATTTTATCACCTCTGCCACGTCCTCAGGCCTCTCAGCAGCTTAAAGGAGACTCTTCTCCAGAAGATAGTGAAGTAGTGGCCAGCAGGGCAAGGGAGGGGATTCTGCCCCTCTGCTCGGCTCTGGTGAGGCCCCACTTGGAGCCCTGTGTCCAGCTCTGGAGCGCTCAAGCCCAAGAAAGATGGGGACCTGTTAGAGCAGGTCCAGAGGGAGGTCACAAAAATGGTCGGAGGGCTGGAGCCCCTCTGCTATGAGGACAGGCTGAGACAGTTGAGGCTGTTCTGCCTGGAGAAGACGAGGCTCCAGGGGGATGTTATTGTGGTCTGTCAGTACCAAAAGGGAGCTTATAAGAAAGATGAGGAAAAATTTCTTAGTAGGTCTGCTGTGACAGGATGAGGGGTTTTAGACTGAAAAAGGGGACAGTTAGACAAGACAAAAGGAAGAAATTGTTTACAGTGAGTGTGGGGAGGCCCTGTACCAGGTTGCCTAGGGAGGTGGTAGAAGCCCCATCCCTGGAGGTGATCAAGGCCAGGTTGGATGGGGCTTGGAGCAACCTGATCCAGGGGGAGGTGTCTGTGCTTGCTGCAGCGGGGTGGGCTAGATGACCTTTAAAAATCCCTTCCAAACCATTCTGTGATTCTGTGGTGTCCATGTGGAAACACACTGAGTCTGTTGAAGTGCCTGAAGGTGGACGAGGCCCATCTGTGTCTTGGGGAGGGGATGTCACAGAGATATTAAGAGAAGGACTGTGAAATATTTCAAGAATTTTAAGGGAAGAAATAAGGACAGATGTATTTGTGAGATTTCTGGCTTTGGGAACTGCTAGGATCTAGCAAGTCATCGGTGATATGGCTTCTTATCAAAACAAGGGGATATGAATAGTGGTGGAGTCAGAAGAAGCATCTTTGCCTGAGTAAGAGGCTTTTCTGTCTCAAATGCCTGCTGTTTGGCTGAAGATGTTCTGGAGCAGGAACATGGGCACTTAACCGTGGTGGTTGGTACCAGTGACAGGCACTGAGAGCACAGTAGCTGCACATAAAACATAATGTCCTTGAGGTACCGGTGCCCATCTCGAGTAGCAGCACGCTGAGGAGAATACCCTGGGACATCTCAAACAGGAAGGTTTCAGCCCTGCTCTTTGGGGCTGGACAACATCTGTCTTGCTCAGGTCATGGGCATGTGAACCTTGAGGCATCTGTGCTGCTGTCTGTAGTCTCTGTCCACCTGCTTTAAGAAGCTTTAGTTTTCATTTTAGAGGAGGCTGAATAATCCTTTGGGGATATTGTGAAGAGAAATTGTCACCCTTCCTTCAGCTCTATCAGCAACTCTTCAAGAGGCAGTTAACAAATAACCTTCCCTTGGGATAAATTAGCTCCCAATCCCAATTCAATAGCTGCTCATTTTAAGATGTCCTTGTTACCTTGTGTGAGTGGCTGATCTTCCTTTGAATCCTGCTGTGTTTTCAGACCCCGTGATTGCCGCTAGCAATCATGAGTTCCACATTAACAGCTCATGCACTGATTGCGCCGAGCAGTCCCAACACAACCTTTTGTGAAAAGTTTTGGGGAGCTGTGCTCCATGCTCTGCTGCCAGGAAGCTGCACAGGTCTCTCTCCATCACGTGTTCAGGCAACTGACTTCAAGCGAGGACTATTTTGCAGGAGCTGCTGTGCGGAGATCTGTGCTTCAGAGGCAGCCTCAGGAAGAAAATCTTGTAGGCATTGTCAAGGAAACGTGGTGATGGTGCAGAGTTGTCCAACAGCCTCCAGGCAGCCTGGAGCAAAGGCTCTGAGATGTGCAAGTAGTCATCCAAATGGATTTCTTTTTCTTCCTTCCAGCTAGACCTTTGTTGCAGAGTAGGAGAATAGCATCAGGATCGCTCAAAAAGAGAAAAAGACCCCATCAGAAAGAAAACCTCCTGCTATGTCATCCAACAGAGCTTCCAGTGATATAGCCTTTCCCAGCTCCATTGAGGACCATCCCTCATGTACTAAAAGCATCGTCGCTGTAAGCAAGAAGTAAGTCATCCTTATTAACGAGCCTCTCTAAGAGGAACAAACTGAAACCTGCAGTGATGCTCAAATCTCTCTTTGGCTTTCAGGACTGTTGTGGGATTTATATTTCCTCTCTCAGCTATGGCAGCTGCATTGGAAGGTATCTTGTGCCGATTAAAAATCTCTTTAATCAAATACTGGCAGGGGAAGTGTTCAAAACACTTGAAGAATGACTCCTAAAAGCTGCCACTTGACTGTGAGGGAATTCATCCAGAGATTGGCCTGCCAGACTGGTGTGCAATACAAAATCTCCGCTCACCTTTATTTCCAAAGCTGCCAAGAAACCACAGTGATGGCTATCAAGAGACATCTGTGTCAAATAGGATAGGGTAGGCTGTGGTCAGTTCTTTCACAGGAGATGTGGCCCCAAGAAACGTTTGATGTAGACAAAACCCCTTACTCAGTTTATCAGTCCCCAGTAATGCTTCAAATTCCTGTATCCCAAATCCATGGGATAGATTAGATAGCTTAATTTGAAACGTGAAAGTAGGCTGGAAATCATTGCTGTGCGAATTGTGTCGAGGATTGGGGTTTCTTTTCTGTTCTGTGGCTGAACTGGACTTCAAAAGAATAAATAAAATCCCTTCTGGTAGCTCCTATGGAGGAGTGTATTTCTTTGGAGAAAGAAGAAATAAACCCAATATTTTATTCAACGCAGAGTGAAACATTTTGATTTGGGGGAATTCAGCTAATTTTCTTACTCCTCGAAATAGGTCAGCTTTGAAATAGAAAATGTCACAATGAAATAGAAAGCTGAATAGAAATGTTTAGAAAATGTGAGATTGTGTATACATATATTTGGAGGTTTAACAAGCTTGTGAATGGGAAGAAAGTATCCAGGCTATTTATAATTCAATTAGGCATAGATTTAGGACTGGTTCTCCCTCTCCGTAAACTGCATTTCATTTTCATTTAGAGCAATCTCCTTCCTCCATCAAAGCCCTTTCTCCTGTCTTTAGCTTCAAATATATAGCTATAATATAGTTGGGATGGCTGTAGCAGTACTGTGTCAGTAACGGCTGTTTTTCTTTCCCAGGGCTCTCCAGGCATCATGTTCCCTTGGGGTCACTGGCACTTGGGACCAAGGTATAGAAAACCAGGGCGAGTGCTGCTGGAAGGGTTATCAGGGAAATGTAACGCAGCAGCATTCTCCTGCAGGGCTTCTCAGGGCTTTGTCTCTTTTCCCCATTATCATAGAATCATGAAATCATTAAGATTGGAAAAGCCCTCTTGGGTCATCCAGTCCAGCCCTCAGCCCAACCCCCCCGTGCCTGCTAAACCATGGCCCAAAGGGCCACAGCCACATGTTTTTTGAACCCCTCCACAGATGGAGACTCCACCACTGCCCTGGGCAGCCTCTGCCAGGGCTTGACCTTGTATTTTTTCTTAATATCCAATCTAAATCTCCCCTGGCACAACTTGAGGCTGTTTTCTCTCATCCTCTCACTTGTTACCTTGGAGAAATGACTAATACCCACCTCACCACAACCTTCTTTCTGGGAGCTGCAGAGAGTAATGAGGTCTCCCTCCAGTGTAGCTCCAGGTCCTTCAGCTGCTCCTCATAAGACTTTTGCTCCCGACCCTTCCCCTGCCCTGTTGCCCTCCTCTGGATGCACTCCAGCACCTCAGTATTTCTCTTGTACTAAGTGGCCCAAAAATTCCCCTGCAAACATCTTCTACCACATTTTCCTCTCATTATAAAAGATAATCTTAACTAATATTCCTCTCTCCTTTCTCTTTTTGGTAGCTTTTCGGTGTTCTTGTCCCGTCTCTCTTCGCGGTGCTGGTTATTTATGTGTAAGTAGTAAGTTAATTTCTATTCTCACTCTGGGGGGTTGGCTTCCAAACTGTTTATAGAGTAATAAAAAGAGAAAATTACAAGGCATTGCCCAGGGATAATGTGCTGATAATTTGATGAGTGGACAAATGGTTGGAAAAGCCCACAACTGGTGGTAAGCAGGAAATCTGGTATCTGTTGCCGACAAAGCCACCCCCAAGGAGATAAAACCTCTCTGCTGGTAATCAAAGTTGATGCCACAACTGTGAGCTATTAAAAATTACTTTGGGGATGGATGGTAGGATGACATTAATTTTGAAGCAAAAGTGGCAGATAAGCTTTTTGGAAGGTGTTTAGAAGTTAGTCCTACATGGAGCGAATGCGAGGGACCACCATGTCTGCTCACACTGGGGTCCACGCAGCCCACAGCTGCTGGGCTGGGGGCTGGGGGTTCCTGGAAAAACAAAGATTAAAGGGCGTTAATGCTCTCAACATGAATCATCCCAGAGATAACAAAGGGTTTAAGTTTCTTTAGACATTGTCTAATTGTGTGGCACTTAAGCCCCCCAAGTTTTGATGCTGAAGAGCAGGGAGTCAGAATCTGCTGCTGTGAGGCTGCACCCAGCTGCGTGCTACCATGCCCCATCCCTCTCCCCCCAGAACTTGTGGTTTTAATTATTTCTACTTTTTAAGCCCATATCTGTGGCCGATTTAATTCCCATCCAGTAAATCATCCACTCTTTGAGACTCCTGATGAACTCCTGGCCTCCGGTGCTGCAGGTACAACAGGAGCTATTGGCTTAGTTGTAAAGTGTACCCTGACCACCTGATGTGGTCAGCTGCTGCCATTTAAGTGATTCTGTTCACTTGCTAGAGGCTTAGGAGTAACCAGCACTGCTCTGCTTGCCTGTCCTAAACCATTCTGAGATGTGCCCCATGCACCATCTCCAGGAGGATTCCTAATCCTCAGGGCAGAACATCATATCTGCACTGTCATCTTTCTATACGTGTGGAGTTCAGTGGAGGCCTGAGTGAGGGGGGCCCTCGAGAGGTCTCACTCTGCCCATCTCCTGTGAGGCAGGCTGGGCTGTGTGTCTTCAAATGAGCAGCAGACCCAACTTTCACTGTGGGCAGGAAGCCACGCAACTGGGAGTAGCTTGTGCACAGCTGCCAAGACCTCACATTTGTATGTTGGTGATGCAGATAGAATCTCATAAACCAGTCTCCATTCTGCTTTATTGCCGATTTAATGATCGGAGGAAGAACTTGACTGTTTATTAAAACATTAGACAGTAAACTTTAACAATAGACAGTAAAGGGTTTTGGTTTTCTATCCTTCTGATTGTTAAAGCAACAACAGATTGAGCTGGAGAGGGACTTGCTCCTGACCTTAAATCCGGAATGACGGTATGGGGTTGTGATGTGACTGGGCAATGCCCCTTCCATCAGGCAGGGTGAAGAGGTTGGCATTGCTGCTTCTGTGCATGGCCAATCCAGTATCTGAAGAAGGGCAGGGTCTCATCCCCAACTGGGCTGTCACACAGGGCTGGATTGCTGCGGGCAGAGGGGGTGGAGCAGCACAGCTGCCTCTGAAGCCTCAGTTGTTGCTCATCAGCAGCACTAACTCTGCGATGCTTGCCAAAGGTATTTGCTTCATCACCCATTCTCATTCCTCCCTGGCAGGAGGCATCTCTGCTAAGAGGCCCTGTTGGGAGCCAAATTCTCCAGTGTGTTGTGTTGGTCTGGAGGATGGACGACCTCTGCCAGCTTTTCTGTCTTGTAGCAGCCTAAGCTAGTTGGGACCCGGATCCCATTTGATAGCTGGGTGCAAGGCATCCAGGGGTGCCTGTTGACACCTCATTCAGAACTGTGAAAGCAGGTCCTTAGGGTTAGAGAGTTTTGCAGTTTCTATGGGCCGTGGGGTTCTCTCCTGCTATCATGTCTTCAGCCTGGTTCCTGTGCCGAGCTGGTTGGCCTGGCTTCTTTGAAGATCAGTGCAGAAAACCAGGACTTGCTGGGATCGCTCATCCTGCCTTAAGAAGTGCCTCCAGAAGGGCTGACCTCTCTCCACAGATTTTAGTGGGACTGTAGATTAATTTTTTGGACATCTGACATGTAGATGGGGGCTAATGCCTGCAGAGGCAAAGCCTGCTTCAGACCCTGAACTACAGTAAATGTGTCCTTCAGCATCCGCTTCCTTGGGATCCCTTGGGGAACCCTGAATGCAAGCACGGCAGCCCTGCTGAGGGGTGATGGGCTTCCTGAACCTTACTAAGCTCTCTGAGTCCTGCACAAGCCCAAAGCAAGGTACATTCTAGCTCGAATCTCAGTCCTGATAAAGGTTCCTATCCAATGGGTGTCTAGTGGATCACATAGGGAGGTCAGTGGTTCAGATGTAGGAGAAGCTTCTACCATCCTCTCATGCTGCAGTAGGGTGGTATTTAATCGCTGCTGGATGCCAGCCTGGTGGGTGAGGAGATGGTTTGTTAGGGAGATTTATCCAGTGGACCAGAGCAGGGTAGTTTGTGCCTTTGCTAGGCTTGAGGGGGGAAAGGGACAGAACAAGCATGTGTGAGCACCAAAATGGCAAGGAGAGGGTTGATTGCTCATGGTCGTGGCACGAAGAAGTGTTTCCATAAACTCAGTACATTTTAGGCACTGAGCTGCTTTTAGGAGTCCTCCAAAAAAAGGATTTCAAGAATGTGCCGTTAGGAGCCAACATCCTTCTCCAAGTGTCTGGGGAGAAGCAGTCCCTTTGCACTGTGGGCAGGGCTCACATGTGAAGTCCTCCAGGGATCTCTGGTAGGGCTTGTGCTGTCCTATCCACAAGCGAACTGGAAGAGGTTGCGAACAGAAACCAGGATTTGCAAGGTTGCAGCATTTTTCAGGGCAGTGCCAACAAAAGCTGACCGTGAAGCGCAGGAGGGCTGCGCTATGCTGGTCTCTACGTGGTGACAGGGCAGAGAAGTTCACTGTCAGCAGCCGTGCTTGGAGCAAAGTCAGCAGTAGTTACACCTACACATGTTGGCATGGTCTGAGTGAGCTGTTACCGCTCTGGAAGGAGCTTGTAGAGGTAGTACAGGCTGTTTCTGGAAATGTCAACAGTGATCACAGAGCGGGGGGCAACGTGAGGCATTACAGAAGAGAATATGGAGGGTAAAAGAGAGCCTGTAATCTGCGACTGGATGCATCCTGCATGCACCCTGTGGTGCTTGAATGCTGTGTGTAGTTCTGGTATCTGTGTTTCAGGGAGTCAGGCACAAGGAAAGGTGTGAAAGGAAGCTACTGACTGCCTGCCACAGCAGTAGGACCTCAAGAAACTAGGAGACCTTGATCTGAAGAGGACAGAACTGCAGGGGACAAATGAGAGGAAGAAAATCATGGGTGGCTTGGAAGAGGTGGGCGTAGAGCTGGATGGACCTCTGCTCTCAGCAGGGCTGATGCCATATAGACACTTAACCTTGGCTCTCTGTGTTCAGCAGGTGGGAATGCTGAACTGGGCCAGCACTCGAGAAATACATCAATGAGGGCACATCAGTGAGAAGTATCCCCCCCGGCCAGACCCCTGTTGCCATATGCCTCTTGGACCATGAGCACCATGTTGTCCCCTGTCCTTGTCCTGGCTGTCCCCAGTCAGCCCGCCTTCTCCGGAGAGTTGCAAGGCAAGTGGCACAAAGGTGCCATTTGTGCATCGTTCTGCCACTGGGCTGCACGGGGTGACAAGATTCGGCCTTAAAAAGACTTAAATGGACTTGTCCTGACTGCTCAGCCCTGGAAAATCTCTGTACACCCAAGGATTAAATCCTTGGCCCTCTGTGAAACAACTGACTATTCTCTGGTTGAGTCTGGTGGGCCAGAATTTAATTCCCAGTTTTAAAGGCTCTTTAAAACCAACTGTGATGTATAGCCAGTCTTGTCGGGCTCTAAATGCTTCAGTGAGATTGGCGGTGCTTTGGGAGCCCCACCGGCAGCGTTACTGGCAAATCCGTGGGTTGGGAGAGGAACTGGGGAGCCCTGCTGGGGCAGAGCAGGGCTGCGGAGCTGGAATTGCTTCTGGCTGGGGCTGCGGTGTGCCGGAAAAGCTAGGCAGCAGGCAAAGGCCTTTGCGTTTTAAACAGCAAAAAGCTGTTGATATATTTGTGCTGGGCACGCACCCGTTGCAGTGTGTTTGTGCATGTATATTTATATATGTTTGTGTACACACAATGGCCTCCGCACGAGCAGACACACCAAAACACCTCAATTTCCTCAGCCTGCACCTTCGTGTACATTGCAAAAATATAGACAAAAGGCTAAAATTAAGTCCCTTATCATTGCTAAGTTATCAGAAACTAATATTGCAGCTACTGGGCATTTTTTTCCTGAACTATCCCCTCTTCGAGATCCTAATTTAGCGATTCTTTCTGTAGCTCTTTACATTCTATTATTTATAAGAAACAATATTCAGTCCTCCCTTGACAGTATTTGCAGGACTGCAGAAAGCAGTGCGGCAGAAAGGTGGTAGAACAATTTTGGTTATGTTTCCATAGCTACCTAGCTGCTAAATGTGGTTTATTCCATTTTAAAGTCAACCAACACACACACGCGTGCGCACTCGTACATCCCCTCTCACACACAGGCACTCACAAATCACCAGATGAAGTATATTCAGCCTAATCCCTGGTCTGCCTGCTACAGCCTAATGTTCCTGCGATTTGTGTGTTTAAAGGGGTTTTTGCTGCATAAATAAATGGCAGGGCAGCGTTCTTGCTGGGTAGAGCAGAATGATAAACATATTGTTTCTTTCTTGCTCTCCTCTCCGACGTGTGTGTTCCAGTCGGTCTCCATAATGTTATTATGGATATTTTTTACCCAACCGTTGTGCCGGGGAAGTCGGAGGTAGGATGGTGTCCTCTCGTGGTAAACGGCATCTCTGCAGCCTCAGAGCTTGTAGCACCCATGAAAAGAGAAGAGAAGAAAGGGGTCCTAGAAGTATTTTAGGGGCAGAGCTCTTTGTCTGGAGCCTCCTACTTCTGTGACTGCGTAAAGCCAGCTCGGCAGCCCCTGTCCCCCCGAGTTGTGCTAAGAGAGAAACGCAGCCCAGTGCTTGCTGCTTGCGTGTCGTTCTGCGTAGCCAGCTGGAAGCCGCTGGTTGCACTCAGGTTTCCAATCCTATCAGTGATTTAAGTTGAAGGAAGAAGAACATGAGGCCTCAGGTTGGGAATGATTGGCACCAGGTTTCTCAAGCAGAGCCAGTTCATCCCAGGAGGGCGTGCGTGCCTCGAGAGAGCTGTGTTTTGTCAGGGAACACAAATGGTGGCATTGACACTGACTTCCACCAGTTGGAGGGGAGGGAAGGGGTAAGGATGCAGAAGAACGGGTTTAAGGTGGCCTTCAGAAATGCCTACCCTGTCACACCTGGGACCCCGCGAGGGCAGCATCCTGCTCCTCAAGCAGTGTGGAGGGTGCTGCCACGAAGGAGGGAGGAGGCACCTCCTCACCCCTGTACCCTCACACCTGCTGCTCTGCCGGTGCACAACGGTGATGCTGGTTTATTGTCAGCAAAGGGGTGCAAGGAAGATGGGGAGCCTGACAGTTCCCGCCGCGCTCCCGCTGCCTTGTTGTTAGCACCGTGCATTTGCGAGATGCGCTCTGACAGCTCAGCCTTGACAGTGCCCTGGGGCAGGTGGTGTCCAGCCCTGCTGGAGCTGAGCTGCCTTTGCAAACCCCTGCTAACCAAGGAAACCTGCAGCTTAGGCATCTCTGATCACTCCGGAGAGACTTCCAAGGCTTAAGCCAGCCCTACTGCTGCATATGTGGGGCTTAACCCTCTCATTCTCCAGGCACTCATGGCCTGTGGCGTGACTCCCTCCCAAGCGTGTGTTTCCCAGTGCCTCACTGGTAGGGCTCCTCTCCTTTGCAAAATGAGACTGGTGAAAGCCAGACAAGAAATAGCTACAGACAGGGATGATGGGCAGAGAGTCCACAAGTAGATAAGGGAAGGGTAAAGAAATAGGCAGCAGGGATTTCCTCCCTTAAGGATTAGCTGAACGTAAGCAAAATATATGTGAGGATGGTAACATATACGAGGACTGTAAATAGAGTGTAAATATATACATGAGGAGATGTTGTCCATCCATCCTGTCTGGAGCATCCCGGTGCTGTTCTGTCCCACACCTCTGCAGCGTTAGCATTGTGTCACACCACAACTCCTGTGACGTGGCCTTGGTGATGGCATGCGTCCTTCGCACTGTGACGGGGGCTGGTGGGCCCTGGAGCATCTATAGCTTTTGCTGGAGGGTTGTGGGTTCATTGCTGTATCTCAGTGACCCGTGCAAGCCCGTCTTGAGGTATGCTCTGTGGTTAATCTGTACTGGAGCAGTCCTGCTCCTGCAAGCGTGGTTAGGGATTGCTTGCACATGTCACCCTGCAAGAAATCTCTGTGGCATCATCAGGTGAACAATATTTTCCCTTTTTGCTCTCCCTGTTACTGCAGAGTAGGAAGTGTGATCATGCTGATGTGCTCCGTGCAGCAGTCTTGTTCGAGTCACTTCTAGGTCTGAACAAAAAGGTCTTTTAAGTGGCTTTTTGCAGTGACAAGGATAGGGAAGTCTGACCTGAAGTGGAGCAGTTTTGTCGCTATTTTTTTTGTTTCTGCCTAGAAAAAAATAGGAGAGTGAAAAATGCTGCTGAAAATCATGTTTTATTAGCATTTGTAACCGGGTCCGAAACATAAATCGTCATTGTGAAGCAAACAAAAGCTCTGACCATCCGTGATCTGCTCATACTTCTTGTTTTGCAGATTCCCTCTGCTCCACGAGGTTGCCTGGGGGTCTGCCAAGGTGCCAGGCACAGTTAGTCACAAATTCATCCTTCAGCTGCCGGTGCTGAATGAGGAGGAATGGTGGAGAGCTGGCAGACAACGTCCAGGTGAGCCGCTGGGATCGAGTTGAGCCCCGGGTGGCTGTGCTAGCGCAAGAGCAGTGCCGCTGTATTGGCGTGGAGCTCACATCTGGGCTAACCTGGTAAAAACTCAGGTGGGTTTTACTGTCCCAGCTCAGTTCCTTCCAGGCATAGACCAGCGCCAAGCTGCTTTGTGCACCAGCAGCTCAGGTGCTTTCTGTTGGACTAGGAGGAGCTGGTGATAAATTGATTCCCTATGGCCACGGTGCTCTCTTGTGCCATTACGTGTGATTATAAGCAATAGCAATGATCACCATGTCATAGTTTCCAAGGCAGGCTTTACTGTCTTTGTATTGGCACTCTTTCAACTCTGGCCCCTGAACACGTGGATGCTGGAGGTCAGCATGGTTTGCTGGCTCTGTAGGGACAGGTAATAATCTGAAGGATACAACATCATCAAAAGCCTCACCCCTTTTCTATCAAGAAGCGGGTAGCACAGATGTGTTTTTTCTGCCCTTTCTGCCCCTTCAGCCACCAGCACTGGGCAGAGGAGTTGTGGAACCTGGCTTTCCTGCTGTGGGAAAGGAATGGGTCCCCTTCTTGTCACACTGGGAACTGGCAGAGCTGACAGAGAAAGCTGGCTCCATGCGGCACAGCCATGGCTGGCTGGAATATTCACTCTACCCTCTGGATTAAGGAGGACTTTTTTTTTTTTTTCTTTTTTAATCAGTTCAATGTTTTACAGCTCAAATTCAAATAGGAGCTTAAGAGCTTAAACAATGAAACATGAGGACGTGTTGGCATGGATGAGCCACCTCTCCTCTCCCTGCCTGCTGAGCCTGTGCGCAGCTCTTCTTGGTGGCAGCCTGGGGAGAGAAATACCCATGCTTCACCATCACAAACTGGTCGGCCTTTCTGGGCTCTTTGCTGCCAAGGTGAGATGCCCAGGCAGACCTTCAGCTGGTCAATCAGGGTTAACCTTAGCAGGATCTTGCCAGCTCATACGTGCCGACTCAGTCTGCACAGCAAATCTTTGTATGGGTTCTCCTCCCCTGATGCCAACATCTGTGGCTTTGTGCATTCTAGCATCCCCAGGGCTTTTAAGGAGGTGGCTGTTGTAGGGCAACCTCAGAGTTGGGGGAAATAGCAGACAGGGTTTGGGCTTTCCTGGAAAAGTGCGTGTGTGGGGTGAGGTGGTGTGGGGTCTCTGAAGAGCCGTCTCAGGCACTGCTGTTCCCAACCTCGTTCCAGATGGATGATGCTGCCTAAAAATAATTGCAGGTAGCTGCCCGGCAGCTTGTTGCTCTTCAGCATCAGCGGTCAGCCGCTGTCTGCTCCTTCACTTGGGCGACTCTGAATCCCAACGGAGCCTCGCCATCCCCCGCCCCCAGCTTGGTCTCTCTTGTTTGGTCTCCTCCATCCTTGACTGCGTCTCATACTCCTCTGCCACCCTCAGCAGCTCCCTTTTTCTTGCTGCACCCCCAGCTCTGATCACAGCTGCTTTCCAAACCAAGAACCTCATCTCTCACCTTGTAGTTACTGTGTGAAGCAGCAGCTGTGCAAGAAGCCAAGGAAAGCCCAAAAAACAGATCATGTCTGAGAAAAGGTGTTTTTTTTTCTTCCCACCATGATGTGTCCTATGGAAGTGCAGCTACTCGCAGGTTATTGTGTTACCAGGGTAGAGAACAGAGCGTGCCTGAAGCCTGGATGAAAAACAAAAGAAGATACTGCTCTGTTTGGGGAATGGAGGCTCCTCCCAGGCTTCTGGACCAGATCCCCAGCTAGTGTAAATAAAAAAGTGCTAGACTAGTTTATTCTATCTGCAGCTGCTGTAAAATACTGTTTCCAAATCATTTTCCTGCCCAAGTTGGTTTTGTTTTTCTACTTTCTTCCAATGTAAAATGTCCTCGCTAAAATCGAGGCATGCAGCCTGCCCCACCTTGTCCCTTGCAGCCCGCTCGGGGTGCAGCGGCTGGCAGGATGGCTGTGAAATATCAGTCCTGGGATGAGTTCAGAGGCAGAGATGCTGCACTGCCCTTCCCATGAATGAGGCCAAGCTGTTCTCTTTGCCAGTGCTCCCAGTACCTGTCCCGCAGAGCACCCAGCAAGCGTGCTTCAGAGGCACAGGGCTGCTGCACCCGACAGCGAGTGGAGGTGCCGGACCTGGCTGGAAGAAGGAGCGTTGTCTTGAGCGGTGGAACATTCTGGGGGTGTCCCCCCTGTCGTCATGCAGTGCTGAGGTGGGGACAGCCACACTGGCTGGAGGGCACGGGCTTGGCCTGAAGGACTCTCCTGAAACATTTCTGTTCCTGCCAGGTAGGTGAGCTCGCATTTAAAGTCCTCAAAGTCAGGCATCTGACAGCAGTTTTCGCTCTGAATGACAGACACTTAAGGGTCACCTGCTTGCTTTGATCTTGTATTCATCCGAGCTGTGCATCATATTAATTATGTTCCTTTTATTCATGTCCGTGCCAACAGAGGTGTATTGTTACTGCTATTGCTTTCCCTTTCTATTGTTTGTATGCTCTTATCTGCTGGCCCTGAATATTCTGTGCCACAAGAGCACACTTCCTTGATCGCTTTCCTTCATTAAGAAAACTTAATTTTAGTGCTGACGGGAAACTAATTGGATTGAAGAAAATAAGCCACCCTAAAACAACCGTAAGGTTTCTTCCTGGATTAAATATTAAAATTAATAATCCAGTGCTGCGTTCAGCTCTGTATTTATGTTAATATTTAATTCAATAAAAGCTCATGTTTTAGAACACTTTCTCATTTGTTTAAAGCTACAGAGGAAATTGTAATTTCTGTATAAAGTAGAACAATACGTAGCTGTTTTGTGGTAATGAGGAGGAATGGCAGCTCAAAATCCCTCTACCTGGCAGGGAGTGGGGGAAGGGAGGGATTGAATGCAAATGCGTCTCATGGGAGTAAAACTGGACGGGTTGGAAAGAGGCTGCAGGGCGCAAAGCTCAGGCACAGCGAGCGCCCTACGTGTGCGAGCGCTTGGATTCAAAATGTGCACTGCCCCTGTTGCACAGGGTTTTATCTCTCAAGCATCCGAGCGCTCGAGGGTGTTTGCCCTTGGGGAGGATAAGTGAGGGCCACCAGTGAAGATGCAGGTCCTGGGCTGGGAGTGTCCCCCAGCTGGCAGGGACACGGCAAAAGCCTTGCAAGTTCTCCACTGCTTGTGTCTGGGAGGTTTTCTCTCACATGCTCTGCCAGCCGAAGGGATCCAGTGGTGGTGCTGCCACACAAAGTCTGAGATTTAGATGTGCGCTGGGATCGGGTGAGGAGGTGGGGTCTGGTGTGAGCCTGGTCTTAGGCTGAGTTTTCTGCTGATGTCTTTGAGATGCCTCAGCCCCTGCGGGGAGTATCAGGCAAGGTGCAGTAAATAACCAGCTTTAGTCCATTCCCTTCGCCAAGTCTGGAAATACATTTTTGGGTGTACAAACTGAAAAAAATGTCTCATCGCTGACCACATCTGCCTTTCTGCGCAGTTACGCCGTCTGTGTGCCCATTGCTGATGGAGCCGTTGCAGATGAAAGCCACTGCCCAGCGTTCCCTAGGTAAGGGGAGTGGGAATTTCTTGGTCCTTTGACTTCAGTGATGGGGATAATTCAGTGCAGGCATAGGACAAGGGGGAACGGTTTTCAGCTAAAAGAGGGGAGATTGAGATGAGATCTTGGGGAGAAATGTTTTGCTGTGAGGGTGAGGAGGCCCTGGCCCAGGGTGCCCAGAGCAGTGGTGGCTGCCCCATCCCTGGAGGGGTTCCAGGCCAGGTTGGATGGGGCTTGGAGCCCCTGATCCAGTGGGAGGTGTCCCTGCCCATGGCAGGGGGTGGAACTGGATGGGCATTAAAGTCCCTTCCAGCCCAAACCATCCCATGATTCTGTGATATGATTCAATGAAGTAGACCTCAACCACTGCTGCCGTCCTGGGGTTCAGCCTCAGCATCCCAACAGCAAGGGGCTCAGTTCAGGAGGAGAATCGATCGCCTGGAGGTTTTCGTGTTGCAGTGCAGAACATCAGCTGGGAAGGACTTAAATAGTCTTGCTCATTTGTTTTCATTTTCCAAGGAATGGAAAATGGATCTTCTCATTTCCCAGGGATGAGCAGAGCCCCTCGCAGAGGCTGGTGCTGGGATTTTACCCACTGGGAGATGTTAAGAAAGCCCTTTACTTCCTCAGGATATCTGCGATGTTGAAATCAGAATAATTATTAATGTATTGTCTGATGTTACCTGGAGGAAGAATGTGGAGCACGTAGCAGTGATCAGTAAAATTAAATGCTTTGGAGGTAAAGTTACAAGTAAGTTTTCCAAAGTTTAGATACATTCCCAAACTTCCTTGAACCTTTTGGGGCCTAATTAAATTCAAGTGGATTTATAAAAAACCTGCATGGAAGATAATACTCTTTTCTATCAAGGAACTGCTTAATAAAACAGATTATGTGTAAAATAGAAATATGGGCCTTGTGAAGGAAGAGTGAAAAGACACTAATGAGCAGTGCCTGAGTGTTAATGAATCGTATTAGCATGGCATTACCTGCAAATATTATAAATAGACCGACTAGTTTTAGGTTCCCTTTTCTGCAAAGAGCCTTGCAGGATTTCTGAATGTGGCCTGATGCGATTAGTCCCATTTTGTGCCAGGGGTAACTGAAGCAGAAACATCACGTGCAGACTTGAGCCTGAGGTTGAGGTGGGGACAAGAACGTTGTGGTTTTCTATTTTTGCACCGTATGCTTTGGCCTTTGAGGATTCAAAAATCGCTGGGTGCTGTCCTGACCTCTGTGCAGCAATTCAGAGAATCACAGAATGGTTTGAGTTGGAAGGGACCTTACAGATTGTCTAATTCTGTCCTGCCTGCCATGGGCAGGGACACCTCCCACTGGACCAGGCTGCTCCAAACCCCATCTGACCTGGCCTTGAACCCCTCCAGGGATGGGGCAGCCACCACTGCTCTGGGCACCCTGGGCCAGGGCCTCCCCACCCTCAGTGTGAAGAATTTCTTCCTTATGTCTAGTCTAAATCTTCCTCTCCAATTTAAAGCCATTCTACCTTGTCTTATCACTTTGTAAAAAGTTCCTCTCCAGCTTTCTTGTAGCCCCTTCAGGTACTGGAAGGTCGCTAGAAGGTCTCCTTGGAGCCTTCTCTTCTCCAGGCTGAACACCCCCAATTCTCTCAGCCTGTCCTGGTGTGGGAGGTGCTCCAGCCCTCGGATCATCTTTGTAGCCCCGGCCCTCCATCTGCCCAGAGATAGTGCCGAGAAGGTGAAAGCTTCGGCAAGTACCTCCGTACTTGGAACCTGAGTGTTCTGTTCCTCTCTGGACCTTGTGTGGACTCGGCCACCTGGGTCTGCTCTGAGTGATGGGGATGGGTCCTGGGGGCACTTGGCAGGCAGGGAGTGCCAGGGCTTTGCCCACATCTGAGCACATCCTTCCTGCGTGGCTGATGCATACATGCCACCAAGCGGTCCCACCAGCCAGCAACCTCTTTGGGGTACCAGAGCTCAGTCTCCTGTGGCGCCTATGATTTGTTGATCCATCCCTGTTTTAAAAGATAGTCAAGCATCCTCCTCCTCCATCACCATGTCAGGCTCAGCCTGTTCAGAAGTGGTTTAATTTTTGTTTTCTTGCTCTTTCCAGCTCTGCTGGGAGCTGGCATTGACATCCGTGATTGAGAGGGATCCCACTTACAGCTGGACAGGACTAGGAAAGATGGGCTGGTTTAATGGTAATATGAGTAAATATGTGTTCAAGGCTGTCTCTGTCACCTCAGCCTGTTGCTGTGGAAAAGGGGATTATGGCTTTTCATTTGGGCTCAGCCCGCAGAGGCCAAATGCTTTGACGAGGAAGGTGTAAAGGAGACAAAATGCCAGTGTGCAGGGCTCAGGGGCTGTGCCGGTTCACACACTCCTCCCTTGTTGTTATTTACAGCAGAACTCCCCGTGGCAGTGATGGACATGTTCAATAATACTCTGGATAAAGAAGCTGGGCGGAGGCAAAGGATTAATTGCAAAGGATGTCAAGAAGGAAGAAATAACATGTTTAAACATATGGGCTGGGATTCCTCTCACCTCACCAATCATGTAAAAATTAAGTGCATGTTCATTTTATTTCTCCCTGAAGTCTGGGCAAAAGCAAGTTTCCAGAAGGTGATTTGTCCTGTCCCAAAGGAGTATCCGTCATGGACGGGTTCAGAGGTTCTCTGGAGTCTTTTTCATCCTGTTGACAATAAGAAGGAGTATAGACAACTTCTAGATTAAATACGTGACTTTTAGTTAGAGCTGCTAGCAGAGAAAAGCCCTCTTCCCTCCTGGAAAAAAGCACAAATAACTGTAATTTCACAAAATTTCTGTCAGTGAGGTTTCATTTCTTAAACAGCCCTGATTGTCAGGAAGCGCCGATGCATTTGAAGATGCGTGGTGGTTGTAAGCTGTTGTGAAGAAAGGGTGAGTAACTGCTGCTTTCTGGCTGGTGGTGTGATTGAGTTTTCTGATGTCACTTCTTGGCTTCAGAGTTGATGGCCAGAACCTTGGTGCTTGCCAGGAGTTGCCCTGCCCAGTGCTGAAGACCTGGGCAAGTAAGAAATGTTCCTTTCAGTTTCTGTGGAAGAGCTGTAGTCTTACTAAAAGCCACTGGGACTTTGTCTCCTGCATCCCCAGATAATGTTAGCAAACAGACTGGTGTGCCAGATGGGTGAAAAACAGAGCTGTTGCACCTCAAAGCAGAGGGCAGGCTCTCCTGCTGGAGTAGAAAGCAGGAAGGTATTTTCTCTGTCTGTTTACCTGATGGGTCACTGCTGCTTTGCTTCACTGCCTGAGTGTTCTTTTCCTTCTTCTTTCTGGAGGCAAGCGTGAACGTGTTTTACATCTGCTCTTGAGGCACCTGGATTAACACCAGCTTGCGGAGCCCAGAGGTGGGTGGAAAGCAGAAGCAGCTGTTATTTCAGGCTGGGCTCATGCTTTGCTCTCATCACATTGCTCATGCTCGGCTGGACCTGGATGAAAGCATTGCTTCACTGGGAGGTGCATCTTCTTGCAGATTTGGGAGTCCAGCGTGGCCTTGCACAGAAGAGACTCTTGGTTGGCTGTCTTGCTATTTTTTCCCCTCTGTTTGTGAACAGATAAGGGGGGGGGAAAGGGAGAGATGACAATATTTTGCCTCGTTTTACTGCTGGAAGCAAGGATGAGCAGCTTTGTTTTACCAGACGTGTCTCTGCAGGCTCCTGGCAGGTCGTCCGCAGATTCCCAGTCTGTGATGGCTGTCCCGTGGAGTGGGAGGGCTGTGACTCTACACGCAGAGGGGGTGAAGGCTCATCCTCACTTTCTGTTTCACCCACAGCTTTGGAAAGTCTCACTTGTAATCATAGCCCTAATCCTGTTCCCAGGCATTGTCTTGGGGGCAGCCTGCAAAGCTGAGATTCCTGCAAGAAGCTGAAGGTGTAGTGAGCTCAGGTTCCTGGGGCTCCACAGAATCATAGACTGTCCTTAGTTGGAAGGGACCCACAAGGCTCATCGAGTCCAACTCCTGTCCCTACCCAGGACACGCAACATTCACACCTGGGGCTGAGGGCATTGGCCAAACGTTTCTGCAATACTGTCAGGCTCAGTGCTGTGACTGCTTCCGTGGGAGCTGTTCCAGTGCTTCACCACCCTCTCAGTGAAGAACCTTCTCCTCATGTCCACCCTAACCCTCCCCTGACATCTTCCTGCCATTCCCTCAGGTCCTGTCATTGGTCACCAGAGAGAAGAGCTCAGCGCCTGCTCCTCCTCCTCCCCTTGTGAGGAAGCTGCAGACCCCACTGAGGTCTCCCCTCAGTCTCTGCTTCTTCAGGCAGAACAGACACAGTGACTTCAGCTGCTCCTCACGTGGCTTCCCCTCTGAACCCTTCACCCAGCTCATCTTGCCATGTTTGTAAATGTGTTTTAGTTGCATCCGAGCTGCTGGTCCGATCTGCTGTGCCAGGACACACAGATACCTGCAGCCGGACACCCCTGCCTGGACCGGCGGGGAGAGGTGGCCGGTCCATGGGGGAGCACTAGGCTGGCAGTGGTGCTTATGTCACATCTGCCACTGTGTAGGGGCAGCATCTGTAATCCTGAAACACCCAAGGAGTCGTAAAAGCCCCTTTAGAGTCCACAACCCCCTTTTGTTCAGAGCAAGCAGCGTCCTCCCTCCTGCAAAAGAGCTGGAGCGGAATTGCAAATGTCCAAGCCCACTAGGATTTTGCTACGCATTCAGCAGCCCTGCACAGGTGTTTTTTTCCCCACCTTAGGGGTTTAGATTGCACAGCAAGTCCAGTAATGAACTGTTACTCCGGAAAATAAGACTTTCATTAGGTTAGGATTCTGCCAGGGTATTTGCGTTCCTTTATAATGAACCATGATATTGTGTGAAGCCCCGGTGTGGAGTGCAGCGCTGGTTATCTCGCTGCTATCATTTACCCACTTATTACAACCAGGTCCCTCGCCTCTGCCAGGCGTTACAGCTGGGAGGGGCCCAGTGGGGGCCTTTCTGGGGATCTTTTTGGGGGGGTTGATTCCAAGCGTGGGTCAAGCAGCAGTTTTAACTGTCGCAACACTGCCTTCTTGTTAGCAATGTCCTATAAACTAATGCTGAGCTGTTTTTCTTCTTTTCAGTGTTCATTATTCATCACCAGCAGGTCCTGAAATTGCAACGCGTGTCTCTTCTGGTGTGAAAACATTAATAACTGCTTTGGGTAAGCAGAGAAAGATCATTTATTTTACAAATACGCAGAAAATTCAGGCCAGCTGGGATTAAAGCACAGTGTTTCTTTGTAGGCAAGGGTTTTGGGGCATGTTTTACTATGAGAGAGAGTTAGTTTTAAGTAGATCTACACTTCCACAAGCAACCGTGGGCAGGCTGCTCACCCGCCAGCCCCAAGCTTAAGCCACGGGGCAGGTAGAGAGCGACGTGTGTTGGTAAGCCAGGCATGAGCATGGGGGCTGGGTGTTATTTGTGCCCTCTCTAAGGGTCTTGATTAGAACCCGTGTGGGGCTGATGCTTTCTTCCTGTAGCTCTCCTTCATCTGCGCACGTAGGGCTGGGGAAGGTCGGATCCTGCCTCGCTGCTGCACTGGTTGTCCACCCATGCACTGCCTCCCCATCCCTGCACCAGCCTGCGGAGCCTCTCCGTGCACCTCAGCTCCGTCAAGGACAAGGAGCAGTAAATCCCAGCAGCCTCCTAAAAAACATTTTAATTAAAAACCACAACATAACGGAAGCTTTAAAGGACATGAAAGAAAGCAGCTGTGGCACTCATCTCTGCCGTCTACCTTTGCCTCCCCCCTCTCCGCGGTGCTCTTCAGAGCAATTTTCATTTAAAGCTTCTTTGATTTCATCAGCTCTGGACTCCATCAGCGGTTTTCAGTGCAGGCCAAGTCGGCAGCCTGGCAGGGAGGTTTTTAGGCTTGGAGGAGCAAACAGCCCTGCATGAGAGGTTGTCCCAGGGCTGAGGGACGTCTCAGCTGGGTAGGGTTGCCAGGAGCTGGATGCACAAGGTGGCAACCCATGCTGTCCTGCCCCAGAGCAGGCTGTGCTGCAGAGGCTGAAGTTGGAATTGGGAGCATCGAGGAAGAGGAGGATCTGAAGGTCCTTTGCTGACTGGACTGGCTCAGATGAGTTTGGGGATACCTCCAGGAGTTGGGCAGTTGGTGTCATAGAGGTGTGTCTTGGTGTGCAGCTGGAGATGTGACATGCTGCTGGTCCTGCAGGGCAGGGGATCTCCTTTGGAAGTAGCCAGCCATCAAAACTGAACCCAAGATGGCCCTAGCTCTATGGGTCTGTCCAACCTCGAGCTGGTTACCGATGTGTCTAAGCCTGGTTTTGCTGTTAGCTGGACCGGTCCCTGACCTGGTAGTGCTGAAAAAACGCTGACCAAACCACAGAGGCTGCCATAGATCCCCTTGCCTTGGTACAGAAATGCACTGCTTTGGCACAGGTGCCGTCATGACTGCTGCTCAGTCAAGTTGCTGCTGGAGGCTGAAATCTGCAGCGAGTGATGTTTCTTACCCTGTTTTACTTAAAATAGGTTTCACGAGACCAGCACTCACAGTGCCAGAGCTGGGGGCGTGCAACCATCTCGTCCTTCCAGGACATCTGAAGATGCCCCCAGGACCACTGAGCCAGTGGAGCAGGCGTCTCAGCTACAGGAGTTTCCAAGCTCTGCTGTTAATACCAGCACATGATTTGAGGTAAAACATGCTGGGGAATTAGCAATTTAGGTGGACACACTAATTTTTTTTTTTAGGAAATCAGATGAGAAGGAGGAGCGCCTAAAGCGCCTTGAAGAGGGTAAGATGATGGCGTGGTTGTTCTTTGATCTGATCACCTCTTCTCCACCCCGTCTATCCAGAATCTCGGGCTTAAAATCAGCAGGCAAAGCGATACAAGAGCAAGGCCAAACACTCCCCACCAGGACTGATCATGCTTTGCATTTTGCGAATGTGAAATCCTTGCTGGTCCAGGGCTTCCAATTAGAGCTGGACAAATGAAAATCTCCTCAGCTCGCTGCCCACTTCTCCACAAAAAAAATTCAAATAAGAAATGGTTTGGATCAATGCAAAGTACAGACCCTTTGATTCCTCCCCTCCTCCCCCCCCCCCCCACCAAAATAAACCCTTCTCCTCACAACTCCGATAAATTTTAAATCAAATGAAATGTTTTATTCAATTTCAGGCTGAAATGTCATTTCAGAACCTTAACTTGAATAATACTCCTTTTTAAAAAGTGGCAGAGGAAAAAGTTCAACATTTAAACTTCTTTTCTCCCCTACGGATGTAGGAACAGATTTCCTTTCTGATGAAGAAAAAAGAGTTTTTTCATGAATTTTTTTGGTGAATGCGCGGTGGCAAAGCTGCCCCTGGGAGGACAGGCTGGGACGACCTCGCTGCAGGGGCAGCGCAGGTTCACAGAATCATTAAGGCTGGAAAAGGCCTCTCAGCTCATCCAGTCCAACCGTCAGCCCAACCCCACCGTGCCTGCTAAACTAGGTCCTTAAGTGCCACTTCTACACAATTTTTTAATCCCTCCAGGGATGGAGACCCCACCCATGCCCTGGGCAGCCTCTGTCAGGGCTTCACCACTCTGTCGGTGAAGACATTTTTCCTGATATCCAATCTACACCTCCCCTGGTGCAACTTGAGGCCATTTCCTCTCATCCCATCACTTGTGCCTTGGGAGCAGAGCCCAGCACCCACCTCACCACAACCTCCTTTCCAGGAGCTGTAGGCAGTGATGAGGTCTCCCTTCAGCCTCTTCTTCTCCAGACTGAACAATCCCAGGTTGGCCAAAATCATCTTCATTCCCCAAGAGCTTCCTCCCACTTCTCTGCTGACTGCTCTTTAATCAACTATTTAAAACCCAGCTCAGAGACTTTCATCACTTTCCAAATCCCTAGGACTTTAACAAATATTAAATAGGAGAGGAGAAGCCACCCCACTGGTGGCCGCTGACTGATCTGACCCTGACCCAGAGTGGAGGGCTGTGATGCTGCCACACGGGGAGATGGGTCTGGGACAGGAGGAAGAGGGAGTCTTGGGGAAATGGGCAATAAATTGATTTTCATGGAGTCTGAGGCCACTTTCAGCATGGCTACACCGTGCATCACAGGCGGATCTGGAGGCAGGGCTCCAAAGGGATTAGCAAAGATTTATTTTTCTTTTTCTGGAGTGAGATGAAAGCGGGGGGGAGGGAGCAGCGAGCAAGGAGGCCTACAGAAAGGAACTCATTATTTTTTATCTTTTCCAATGACCTTGTTTGTTTTATTCCTACTTGAAAGCAGTTTCTTTCCTTGTGAAAGTCTGGAGATATCTGGAGGCTGAGGCCAGTGAGAAAGGTAAAAAGGAGAAAAAAAGGGGCTGGATGGAGAGAAGAAACATGGAAAATAAACAGCCTGGTTGTGTTTATTATACATAAAACCAGACTGTGTGGGGAGCAGAGACATCTTCTGTGTGAGTCCCCTGGTCCTCACTCTAATCCTACCTGTGCATCTCTTAAAGGAATTGTTTTAGCGCTGTTACGAGGGAGATTTTGGTTTTCCCCTTCTTTAATTCAGCAGACTTGGATTCAGATGAGGGAGCAGTGGAAGCTCACTAACACACACGTGCTTTCCTTCTCGGCCTACATGGGCAGCTTGAAAGGGGCAGGATGCCACGGAGTTCGCCTTGCTCAGGGGTTGGAGTTTGCTTTGCAGCACCCCATTAGTTTAACCCTGGTGTGGGTTTTTTCTGCTTTTTTGCCTTACGCACCCTGTTCCCCAACTGGCCTCTGCACTGCGGGCACGTGGACTCTGAAAGAAGGTGTCTGCATCACAGAGGTGACCAGGCATGGGGCAAGGGGCCACCAGTAGATCTCATGAGAGACCAATACCCAAGGGCCAGCTCTGCCCCATCCGGTGTCGTCTTTGCAAGGTGAGAAGAGCTCCCCAACCCCCAGTAGGTGACCCTGAAACCCCTTCGTAGTCCCCATCACTTCCATAGCCTATGGGCCAGGAAGGTGCATGTGCCCATGCCCATGGCCAGCTTTCAGGCTGGGGTTTGCCCTTGAATTGCAAAGACACAGCGGCACGTTCTTCCACGCTGTCCCTGTAGCTGCATTAACAGCCTCTTCCTTTGCATTAAATCACTGGCGTTGAACCTCCAGCTCCTTGTATTATAAAACAAAACCTAAAAAGCAGGTCTCCCAAAGGTGCAAGGACAGCTGTTAACCTAGAAAAATGTCCTCTCCCCAACAGGCAGGGTGGCCGATTTCAGATAAAACCCAATCCTTGCTTTCAGCTGGCGTTTCAGGTTGATCTTGTGGTTACTCATAAATACTTCCGAAAATGCTTCAAGTGCTCAATTTGCATAGCTATAAAGTCTCATAAATAATTCTTGGTACTAGTATTTAATAATGTGACCTATATAGTGGAGGAAATTTTACCTCATTTGTGGAGATCAGAGTCCTTCTGAATGGAGACCGGGGTATTAAGTGAGTAGCTGTTGGAGCAGCTGTAGAGAAAAAGGGATGAGGACCCAGCTCAAATGCTTACCTGCAGCTTCTTGGCAATACCAGCATTAATCAAGGATAATTTAACTTCAATACAACTGTTATGCCTACTATTGGGAGCTGCACTTTAAGCAACAGGAGTCCCAAAGGAGCCCGTGTATAGTAGGGCAAGGTTTCCTTGGCACAGGAAGGACATGGAGCTGTTGGAGCGAGTCCAGAGGAGGACACAGAGATGATCCAAGGGCTGGAGCAGCTCTGCTATGAGGCCAAGCTAAGAGAGTTGGGGTTGTTCAGCCTGGGGAAGAGAAGGCTTCAAGGAGACATTAGAGCAGCTTCCAGTGCTGAAAGGGGCTGTAGGAGAGCTGGGGAGGGGCTCTGGATCAGGGAGGGCAGGGATGGGATGAGGGGGAATGGTTTTGAGCTGAAAGAGGGGAGATGGAGATGAGATCTTAGGGAGAAACGTTTTGCTGTTCAGGTGGGGAGGCCCTGGCCCAGGGTGCCCAGAGCAGTGGTGGCTGCCCCATCCCTGGAGGGGTTCCAGGCCAGGTTGGATGCTCTGTGAGCTGGAGGTCCCTGTTACCTCTAGATAATGTGCTTGCAGAGAGGAAACCAGCCTTCACGCAGTACTAGCCATGCATGGGGAAACTCCGGATAAAGGAAGGGGTTTCAGGCTGTCTCTGATAAGCAGTGACTTCAGTTGGAAGGCTCCTTCTCCAGATTTAGCCCTTGGACTTCAAAGGGAATAAAGAAAGTCTGATATAATTTTTTTTAACCCGCTGCACTGAGCTGCGTTTAAAGCCCAGTGAAGAGGAGTGAACAGAGGGCGTATAATAGAGAGCAGAAGGAGAGGGAAGAGAAAACGAAATGAAAAGGTCTTTGTAGTAACTGTGCTTCAACGAGAGACTTCCCAGCTGCTGCCTGTGTGCGTGGCGTGAAACTCTCCTGGGCTCCCTTCTGCTCCTGGGGCGACTGAATAACCCCAACCCCTGCCCCGAACGTCCTGAAACGAGAACAGCCCTCACAGAGCAGAAAACACCATTCTATTTCCAGGGAAAAACCCTGCTAAGTTGTTCCCCTGTAGAGAGGCAGCGGGATGGATCCAGCCATCGCCCCAGCGCTTTCGCCTCCCCCCAGGGCAGCACCAGCCCTGCAGAGCTGCCATCCCGGCCCCTCTCGCCCTTGGCCCCCGCAGCGCCGCTGTGCAGCGTGAGCAGCGAGGGCCTTCTGTATAATTTATTCTCTGGGCAGGGAGAGGAGGAAGCGAGAGCGAGCTTTTAATTAAAATGATATCTTACAGATCAAATAAATATGAATAAGATGCCAAAAACAACTGTATAAATCCCAAACATTCTCTTGTGTTTTAATTATTTGTGTTGATAAAGCAAGAGCGAAAGCATTTTACTGTGCTTGGAGGGCCAGGAGGCAAAAGGTTATGCTGGCATTCTTTATGTTCTTTTCAAGGAACAAATGTTTCAGAAGCACAGATCTGACAAACTATAATTCATATCAGGAATTAAATTGAAATTTAGAGAACAATTGTTAATATTTCAAAGTAATTGTTTAAGAAATTATCATTTTGGTATCTGTCTCAAAAATAATTACCCACCACTAATTTTTCTTTTTCAAAGGCTGCTATTTGTTGGAATTGTGGAAAGATGAGTTCTTGCCATGGGCTATTTATGTAGTTCAAATGAGGAGATAAATAGGAAGGGACTTTCATGTTCCTAGGCAAACGAGTCCAAGTAATGCTCGGCTTCAATCGCAGAAGTGGGATTTATTTGAAGATTCAGGGGACTTTTTTTCTGGATGAGATTTGCAACTCACAGCAGGCATGTGAAGAATCAGCCCCTGTACACGTTCATTAGAAACTGGGCCCCCAAATAAAACCCTGTGCAGGTGAAGCCCTGACCACCCGGCACGGGGCTCTTCCTCAAGGTGGGCAGAACCCAGCAGCGCAGACACAGCCTGGACGTCTTTGGTTGCTTGGTGTCAAAGAGGATATGGTTGTATATTTACAGGCTATATGTGCTGGTCTTTCTAACAGAGACAGCGCGTCCTCCTCGACAGCCAAAGGGAGTTGTGTCCATTGCCCAACCCTGCCACGCAGCCTCAGCAGCACTTTGGGGTGGAAGAGGAGGATGTGCGGTTCAGACAGGACACTGGTAAGTTGAGATGTCTCTGGCTTCCTAGAAAGGGGATGGGTACTTGACTATTTAGAATAGAGAATAAGAGAATTTAAGCTGAAAAAAGGGGAGATTGAGATCTTGGGGAGAAATGTTTTTCTGTGAGGGTGGGGAGGCCCTGGCCCAGGTTACCCAGAGCAGTGGTGGCTGCCCCATCCCTGGAGGGGTTCCAGGCCAGGTTGGATGGGGCTTGGAGCCCCTGATCCAGTGGGAGGTGTCCCTGCCCATGGCAGAGGGTGGGACTGGATGGGCTTTGAGGTCCCTTCCAACCCAAACCATTCTGTGATTCTATGACGGTTTCCCAGCAGGTTGGTCCTTGTACCCTGTGAAGAACCCATGCTGCCAATAAACCTATCCAGCAACCTCCTGGGGGAAGATCCTCTGCCTTTTGCGTTGTTAACGTCTTCCACCCCCTTCATGCTAGATCTCCCTCTTCCCTTTGATCTCAAGCACTCCAGACTCCCCTGAAGACACTGGTCTGGAGGCTAATGAGGAACACACTTGACCTTTGCAGACGTGTGATTAAAGAGTACCGGAGAATGTGGGAGAAGCAAAAAAGCTTCTTTTGGCTTCATCCTCCCAGCTTGTTGTAAGTATCCCAATTACAAAGCAGATCACAGGGGCTGTGTTGGAAGACATCAGTATCAGCAAATTAGCAAGCTGCAGCAGGAGCAGTAATTAAGGCAGCTTTGTATTTGCCTGGGTTTGGGGCTGTCACTCCTCTTCGCATGCTGCTTGGATTCAGGGTCTCCTTGCATGCCTGGGGTTTAGGATCCTGCTGTGTCAAGCTGCAGCTTGTGCCAAATATACTGTGCTTTTCAAATAATTGCCATGTTTTAGGAATTAATTGCAGTCCTTGCAGGCGAAGGACAAAACAGAGGCAAAACAGGGTTGGTCTGTGTGGCCCTGCTGCTGCTGCAGCGCCCAGAGGTGTTGGTAAAATCCTGTCCAGCTGAGGATGGGCAAGGAAAATCTGGGAGGAAAATAGTCTGTTTCCCTATGGAAAAGTGAGGATGATGGATTTGCACCTTCCCAGGCCTCCTGCTCTTGTGAGGCAGTGGGTAGGTCTGTGAGAGCTCCTGCTATGTGGGAGAGCTTGGAAAACGGAATCCAGAGGCTCTTTGCTCAGCTGAGGAGCAGAGAGGGTGGGTGAGGGAACAAGGCCTTGGAGCCCTTCCATTGCGCGGTCAGCTTGCCACATAGATCTCTTCATCAAAGACAGCTCTGCCAGGAAGTTCTCCCCTCCTATTAAGCCACTATTTTCCTATTCTTAATTGAAGCCCAGACTTGTTTTACATCTGTGTAGGGGCATTAAAAAAAAAATCCCCCTTTCTTGTTGTTTATCATCTCTAAATATCAGAGCCAACAACCAGGTTTCCTTTGTGCTTCGCTGTGTGCCTCATGAATTGCATGAATGGCATGGTTGAGATCATCTCGGAGCTCTTCCCTGCCATCCCTGCTCAGGGAGCTGGGCTGCAGATTTCCACACAGATCAGCTCTGAACTGGTTGTCCTAACCCAGGGCCTAAACAACCAGCGATCCTTCTCTCTCCTGCAGCATGTTTATTTCACAAAGGCGGAAAACTGTTTTTTTTTCTTCTCTGATACAGCACAATACATCTTTTTGGATTGTTTTTTCTTTTCCATAAGGTTTGTTATGGAAAAATGAGGGAGGGGAGCAGAGAGGGAGAAGCCGATCCCTTCGCAGGTAAAGCTTCGCACCCCTGAGTGGATCCGCGTGCAGAGACTGGGGTGAGTACCTTGCAGTTGCTGTAGCAGATCTTGCCAGTGGGTCTTTGAGGCAGGATTTGGCCACTTGAAGGTGCCATTGCTGTGTCACCATCCCCTTCCCCTGGGAACAGCATGTGGTACAAGTCCTCTCCGGCAGCAGCCAAGGGTCATGGAGCACTCTGCTCCCTGCAGGATGCCTGCCGGGTCAGCGGGCAGGATGCTGGGAGGAACAGGAGATGCCCAAATAGCTTTTGTCACTGATTTTCCAGCAACCCAAGTAGTCCACGAAACGTGAGCCCTACCTTGGAGCGTGCCTTAGAATGATGATGTGACCTTTGGCCCTAAGTCCTCACCTTTCTCTTATTCTTTGAAGCCTTTGTAGTGTTGTGTCAGACCCAGACGTGACCCGACAGACCCGTGTGCATCCAGAGCATCCTCAGGAGTTTGAACAGAGCAGTCACCCAGCTGGTACCTGAGGCAGGTCTCTGCCAGGCAGGTGGGAGAGTCCATTCGCTGCAGGACACCTCAGGCACCCCAGATGCCGGTATGTGTGATCGCGAGGAGCCATGGTATCCACATTCTCTTTGTAAATTCATCATAGGCATAGTGCAGTTTGGAATGGAATGGAATGGAATGGAATGGAATGGAATGGAATGGAATGGAATGGAATGGAATGGAATCTCAGAACCATTAAGGTTGAAAAAGACCTCTTGGCTCTCCCAGACCAGCCATCAAACCCACACTACCGTGTCTGCTAATCCACGTCCCCAAGTGCCAAGTCTACAGGTTCTTTGAATCCCTCCAGGGATGGAGACTCCACCACTGCCCTGAGGAGCCTCTGCCAGGACTTGGTATCATTTATCATAACAGTGGTGAGGCCCAGCCAGTGCCACCAAAAATACAGAGACCGAGTACTACTGGTTTCTGAAAAAGGCTTTGCAAATGACCCAGCTCTCCTTAATAATCACTAATGAAGAAAAATTATCAGAAATGGATCAGGTTGGGCCTGAATGAGAGGAAAAACTTCTTCCCTGTGCGGGTGATGGAGCACTGGAACAGGCTGCCCAGAGAGGGTGTGGAGTCTCCTTCTCTGGAGATACTAAAACCCACCTGGACGCACTCCTGTGCAACCTGCTTGAGGTGACACTGCTTTAGCAGGCGATTGGACTGGATGAGCTCCAGAGGGCCCTTCCAACCCTGACCGTTCTGGGATGAGCAGTGCTCTGTGGAGCCATCACAGGGCACTTGGGGAGTGCTGGCTGCTTTGGTCACCAGAGCAGCTGCTCCAGCTGAACAAAATCAAGGGGAGGATTGGAGAGCAAGGTCTGATGAAGAAAGAGAGGCAGTGAACAACTTTTTCCCTCCTGGGAAAACTCTGTATTTGCACCGAAGATAAGTTAAAAAAGAGAGACAGGTGTTTATCAGTGTTGGCAATGCCACAGGTCCCAGGAGGCTCACTCAATAGTGAGGGAGGCATCGATATATTTTTGCATACAGGGGAGCTGCTTGTGAGGAAAGTGCTCTAATTAGAGGAAAATATTTGATCTCCATTAGCTTTCAGTGAAATATCTTAGCAAGGCAGCAGATGTTGCTGAAATTATTTCATTTGAGTGTTTCCCCCCCTTTCTTACCTTTTTTCTTTTTTTTTTGAGGCACGTTGAATTAAAATTCGATAAACACCTCATGGCAGTTTACTGGGGGGTGCAAAAAACTTGCTGTAAATAAAAGCTGATGCCTTATCCTCAGCAAAATACATTTACCTGTACCATCATCCTGCTGCCTGACTTTGGAAAGCCACAAGTTATCCAGAACCTCCAGCTCACCCTGGAAGCTATCAAAGACCCCCCAGAACATGTCCTAGCACAGACAGAATGCATATGTTTCGAATATTTTTCCAATCCTCGAGAACTGGGATTGTTTAGGCTGGAGAAGAAAGGATGTTGTGGTGAGGTGGGTGCTGGGCTCTCCTCCCAAGTAAGAAGGGATGGAACAAGAGGAAACGGCCTCAAGATGTGCCAGGGGAAGTTTAGATTGGATATTAGGGAAAATGTCTTTACTGAAAGAATGGTGAAGTGTTGGAAGAGGCTACCTAGGGAGGTGGTGGAGTCTCCATTCCTGGTGGGGTTCACAATGCCTGTAGAGGTGGCACTTGGGGACACGATTTAGCAGGCACAGTGGGGTTGGGCTGACAGTTGGACTGGATGATCTGAGAGGCCTTTTCCAACCTCAGTGATTCTACAATTCCATATGCCTCCACTGCATCTTGGGTCACCCTGGTTACCACACCATCCCGATGCACTCTGCACGGGGGTCCTGCCTTGTATCGCTTTGACCAGTAGTTCACCTTCAAGGAACCAGAAGGCTGCAAACATGGCTCCTTCCTGTGCCTAAATACAGGACCGCCTTAAAGACCTTTGAGAAGGTCTCATGGACGCAACTGACTTCTTCAGAGCAGGTTCAGATGAGGATATTTACAAGACAGGAACTTGAAGTCACATGTGAGCTTCGGTCCAAGGAGACTTGGGAGAACAGAAGTCTCATTTTGGGATATTTTGCCAAATTGTACAATATTCTATTGCAGTCGCAGCTATGGCAGCACTGAGCTCATTCTGAGCTGATGTACGGTGAGAGACTGCACCTGCAGCCACCTCCATGAATGGGTGGAAAAGTGGAAAAGCGATTCTCCTTCTGTGGATGAGGAAATGAGGCATGTATGGAGAACATGCATGGAGTTCTACAACAAAGGGGGAGGAGGAAGCCAACAAATACAGATGACACCGCATCCCCATGTGAACTTTTTCCTTTAAAGTAAGAAGTAAATGGATTTTCCCCAGAGAAGGAGGTGCTGCCCTCGAACCCCGTCCGAGCACATCCTAAATGCCATCAGGGTGTCCCGCAAGCACAGGCAGCTCCACGCGAACAGGGAGCATTTACAGACCTTGCTCCGTGAAACATCATCATCCAAGGGTCTGCAGAGACTGGGCTACGCTGGCTGAACACAAAACATTGCCTCGGATCAGCGACCCCGTCATTTTGCCTACAGAGTCAAAACAAGAGTCTTGGTGAGTTTGCTTGTCCAGTGTCACCCCAAAAGCATCTGCAGGACAGTATGTTGAACCCCACAGGACAGGTCAGTTAATTATGTTGAGTGAATCAATACATTGATCGATTTATCAAATGATAAACAGAGTTTCTGCTTTCATCAGGGCTGTGAATATTAATTGATTTGAAGCTTGGTAAAACAAGTAGAAGGGGCATCGGGGCATCACTGTATTAATTAGCCGTGTTGGAGCTGCTTTTAGCTGCTTCCGAAGTTTAATCAATATGCTACGTTTGAGTCCCAAAAGGCTTATGAAAACAGCCTTTGAAATCCTTTAAATTGTTGCCTCTGTGAGGTTTTAGACTCTTGGAGTGTTCATGTTCTGCTGTTTTTCTTCCTTTTCTTTTCCCTCCTGAAATCAATAGTGACCCGTAAGGACTGGTAGGGGCAGACTTTCTTATTTGTATCACACATTTGCATTCAGTAGGAATAGAAATAAAATGAAAAAGATCTGTTTTAGTGCAATAATAATAATAATCCTAGACATTAATGAGCTGCCCTCTGCTTTCCAGTTTCTTTAAGCAGTAAATTACCTCTGTAGGTTTAATCTGATGTGAATGGGCATGGCAACATTTAAATCCTGTTTTCCTGAGCCTCTGCACACTGCTCAGACTTTGATTTAATACAAAGTAAGGTTTGAGCTCGTGAAGACATTTTATGAAGAGGGAGGAAGTAGAAGGTGGAGCTGAAAATACAGGTGGGAATGAAGCTGTGAAGAGAAGGAGACAGAAGGATCGTAGCCACGGGACGAGCTGGGGAGACGCTGGGGAAAGCAGAGCCACTGCCGTATGCTGAGCCTTGATGTTTCCTTAGGAAGAGAAAGGAAGGCAGGTGAAGGGAACAATGGGAGCACGGTGCACGTGAGGAGGAAGATGTGAAAGGTGGATCGGGAGAGAGAAAGGTAGGCTGGCCTGGTCTGTAATGCTTGGGTAGCGGGGCTGTTGGGAGCATGAGGAGGAGCGGATCATCAAGACACTCCACAGGGAGGGGGATGAAGGGTCATCCTTTGGGCTGGGCCTTTCAGCAACGTGTCTGACCTCTGTGTTCAGGTGGGCACGGTGTCGGTGCCCCCGGCCGGCTTTACGGGGAGGTTCGGCAAGGAAGGGCTGTGCATCCCTTGCAGAGAGGTCTTGGTGGCCTGCCTCCCTGACACCTCTTCTATGGCTTTGTCATTAGCTCGGTGCTTGCCCAGGGACCCAGCTGAATGTTGGGCACTCCTCTCCCAAGCGTCGCCTGAGGGCTCAAGTCTTCAATCTCCTCTGGCCACCGCTCCAGCAGACCTGTGAATACGCAGAGACCTGAAACAATTTTTCCGAATCCACGAGTTTCTGACTGGTAATTTGTTGCAGCATTCTGCTGTTTTGACTTCTCATCTCTTTTTAAGACAAAGCTTCCCCAGATGTGCCCGTAGCAGGTTTCCCAGCACACTTTCCCCCCTGCGCCTTCAGCGGTTCCGCTTGCGTTGACTCCCTGAGGTCACCGCTGCAGATGTCACACCGGTGCAGTAAACACGGGGAGACCAACAGCGCTTGAAACAGTTCTCAGGGCCCCAGTATAATTATAACAATTAGAGAATCAGGCCCTGAGCTGTTCTTTCTGGTGCTCACATCTGCCGCGGAGATCTCAGTGCATGCACACATCCCTTTGTTAATAATGGAAGATGCTCCTGTCTCTCTGGGCGCAACGCTCTCTGCTCTGGGCAAGGCACTAAATCATGTTTGAAGTTTCTAGGCCGAAATATTTTCCTTTATTTTTGAGGAATAAAGTTCCCCAAAAGCCTGAGGCAAATTTCCAGGCCCTGACTACCTTGGCTGACCTGGTCATGGGTGGAAAAGGAGGCAGCCTTGCAGTAGGTGAAGGTGAGACCATCTCATAGTGATGGTGTGGAAGTGATAAGATTAATTATAGGGAAAAAGAGGGCTGAAGGGGACCCAGAATTTGTGTGTGCCACCCCACTCCAAGGCAGAGTTAACGCTTCCATTATCACAACCAGGGATCTGAGAACATCTCAGCAACATCCCTGGAGGCACCAGTGGTTTCTCAGGTCTTTGGATCACCGACAGTTCCTGCTACCAAAGAGCCTCAAGTGCACTGCGGTCCTCAGAGCCAGGAGTTAGGGCCCCAAAACAAGGAGTGAAGCCAACTGATGTGAGGGACATGGGTAGGAGAGGTCAAGGCAGTGCTGCAGGACAGAATGAACCAGTGGGTGAAGAACGTGCTGAGAAGCAGAGGAGAATGATCTGACAGCTTCAAAGCTGCTTTGGGAATGAGCCCGGAGTGAGTGCTTTACTGTCTCCATCACTCCTCTTGCTTACAGGAGACTGAAGGGAGGCCCAGGAGGAGGCATCGCTGTTTATGATGATCAGTGCTTGGGATTTGTCCAGAAAAAAGAGCCGAAAAATGCACGTCCTTTGCCAGTGGAGCCTGCTTTTCTTCTGGTGAAGCCACGAATGGTGTCAGAGGTATCATGAATGTCTATCTATTTGTACATTTATGTGCCATCCCCTGCTTTTGCAGGGCAGCGACGGGAGCTGCCTGCCCTGTACGCTCCTCTCCATTGCCGCGATGACCCCCCTACTCCAACTGGGCCCATGGGATGGAGACCCACCTTGTCCATGGGGTGTGCTTCCTCTACTGCTAACCTACTCCTCCAGAGGGGAAAGCCCTTTGCTGAATAGGAATAATACACGCCTCATGTCATCGTTAGTTTTAACATTATAAAAGAAACCCTCCATCAGCACTGCCACGATTACCTTCCCATTTTCCTGCTTCACCTCATTAAAAGGAAAATGTTACAATTAAGGCACGGGCTGGAGGAACAGATTAATGTTCTGTTTCTAATGCATTGATGAATTGGCACTTAGTCAAGGGGTTTAAAAATATTAAACCCTTCTCAAGCGCCATCCCAAAAGGGAGCATTCCTTATTCGAGGAGTACCCTTCAGCACAGACCAGTGATTCTCCGTCTCCAGTGATTCTCCATCCCATTAGACAGGGGCGTTTGCCAGAGGAGCGGGGTTTGTTTGGGTGCATAGAATAGAATCATGGCATGATTTGGGATAGAAGGGACTTCAAAGCCCATCCAGTCCCACCCCCTGCTATGGGCAGGGACACTTCCCACTGGATCAGGGGCTCCAAGCCCCATCCAACCTGGCCTTGAACCCCTCCAGGGATGGGGCAGCCACCACTGCTTTGGGTAACCTGGGCCAGGGCCTCCCCACCATCACAGGATGATTTCTCCCTCAGATCTCATCTCACCTCTCTCAGCTGAAAACCATTTCCCCTCATCCTGTCCCTGCCCTCCCTGATCCAGAGCCCCTCCCCAGCTTTCCTGGAGCCCCTTTCAGCACTGGAAGCTGCTCTAAGCCCTCCCCACAGCCTTCTCTTCTCCAGGCTGAACAACCCCAACTCTCTTGGCCTGTCCTCATACAGGAGCTGCTCCAGCCCTCGGATCATCTCCTTGTCCTCCTCTTGACTCGCTCCAACAGCTCCATGTCCTTCCTGTGCTGAGGACTCCAGAACTGGACCCAGGGCTTCAGGTGAGGTTTCACCCGAGTGGAGCAGAGGGGCAGAATCCCCTCCCTCCCTGCTGGATGCAGCCCAGGACACGGGTGGTTTCTGGGCTGCCAGCACACATTGCTGGCTCATGTTGAGCTTCTCATCCCCAGCACCCCAAGTCCTTCTCTGGAGATGCAGTGCTTATCTTTATATTTACTGCCCGACCTTTATATATTAGGATTTTATGTTATGTTTTATGTGCTTTGCCTTTTCACAGCTGTGCGGAGCAAGGAGCGCTGTGACGGCTCCACTATTGCTGTTCCATTATAAATACACGCACAGTACATACAATTACAGAACTTTAATGCCTGGTATAATTACTGTCTGCAGTTTGCATTAATGCTCTGGGTTATATAGGGATGTGAGCCGTTCAGACACCAAGAGACCTGCATCCCAAGGGGCAGCGGAAAATCACTGCTTACAATCTTGCTATTAATTATTGTGCCTTGCGTGGAGGCTGAGGCTTTCCAAAGCGCTTTGCACCCACAGTTGATTGAAATGCCTACGTGGGAACACCGCCGCTGCATGCAGCCTGCAGGCAGGGTGCTGCCTTCTAATGAAGCAAGGGTCTTTAATTTTATCCTTGTAATACCAAAAGGGAAAAATTGAGGAGAGCAGCACGTGTAAGGAAGAGAATGTACAACTGGCTGAAGCATCTTAAAATGTGCAGGATTTCTCCCATATGAGGATGAGCTGAGAGAGTGGGGGTTGTTCAGCTGGAGAAGAGAAGGCTCCAAGGAGACCTTCCAGTACTGAAAGGGGCTGCAAGATAGCTGGGGAGGGACTTTTTATCCAGGCATGTAGTGATAGGATGAGGGGGAATGGCTCTAAATTGAAAAGCAGAAGATTTAGACTAGCCATAAGGAAGAATTTCTTCACAGTGAGGGTGGGGAGGCCCTGGCCCAGGGTGCCCCGAGCAGTGGGGGCTGCCCCATCCCTGGAGGGGTTCCAGGCCAGGTTGGATGGGGCTTGGAGCCCCTGATCCAGTGGGAGGTGTCCCTGCCCATGGCAGGGGGGGTGAAATTAGATGATCTTTAAGGCCACTTCCAACTCAAACATTTTATGATTGTATGGTCTCCTCGTGTTTCTTGCCCAGAGATGCTGGGGACCTCCCCTGCTCTGCAGAGGAACTTGTGCCCCTGCTCGCTCTGCTCCTCCTGGGCAGGGCAGCACCTGCTCGCAGCCCTCCTGGAGGAGCGACAGGATTTATAGGTGTTCAGTGGATCCATGTGGACCCAGATGCCAAGAAACAGGGCATCTCCTGCAACAGCGGGGAGCGGGAAACCCTCCAGACAGCCGTGCCTGAGAGCCTCGGCTGTTTTCCCTTCAAGGAGGACGGCCGGGGGGGAATGACAGCAAAGAGTTTAGTAGGCTTGATTGGACTTAGCTGAAAAACTTTGAGAGAAAGGGAAAAGAAAGCGCTGAGGCAGCTCCTTTTTGTGTCTTTGAACTTCAGGTTTTGAAAAGAGGTGGGGAAAATCTTAAGGAATTAACGAGGACTACTGGGAAATTACTCAGGAGAAACTTTCAGTCCTCTCAGCTTGCAAAGAACTCGAGAAAAACCCTCTCTCTCTCTGTATAGATATCTCTCCATCTGCCTTTGCACGCACGTGTGCGAGTGCCCCCCCCGGCCCAGGCAGCCGTCCCACTGTGTCTCGCTCATCTCTGTTAATGATGTATTAATTATTTGGTTTGTTGACACTGCGTCTGGGAAGGGTGAGCGCTGCCTTTCTCACTTCAGGGGCTGCGGAGGAGGCAGAGGCAGCTCGGCAAGGACCCAGCCACGTGTGCTGAAACTCAGCCTTGATCACAATAGCTCTGCTTTCAGGAAATACCAACTTTTATTTGTCAAAAAAAACCCTTCCAGATAAATATTCTTGGATGAAAACCTATAAAAAGCACAGACCAACAAACTATTTTTTAGGCATTTCTTTTTCTCCCAACAAGAATATATCTGTCAAGAGAAACAGATGCTTGCGATGAAAAATCTTCTTTAATTACAACTTTGTCACAAAACCTGCAGACAGATTTCTTTTTCCCCCACCCCAAGCCTATTAAAATGTACATGAATGGCTGAGGTGTGAAAGCTCCGGTCCCTGGCAGGGGGTGGAACTGGATGGGCTTTAAGGTGCCTTAAGCCACAGCCCAGTCTGTGATTCTGTGATAATATGATATTTAAATGCACTATTTCCCTACTGAGCAGGCTGAGGACCAGCGAAGCCACAGCTCCAAATGCATGGACAAATTCAAGTTGCTTAAGTTCTCCTATGTTTAAGTGCAGTGTTGAGCCTAACCTTGAACCTTCCCCACCTGCATGCGGTGTCTGTCTCTTTTTGGGACCATCACCTCTGTGAACAATCCAGATTTCCCCCTCCAGAGTTAAGGACTTCTGCAAATCGGGCCACATATTTGCTTAATAAAATACAAGTTTAAGATCTGGCCATCGGTCAGGCACTTCTTTCAACCACTCACTATTTCTTCTGCAATTCTCATTGTGTATCCAGTAAATGATGCGGCTTTGAGCCCCCCGATCCCGTGGGAGGTGTCCCTGCCAGTGGCAGGGGGTGGGACTGGATGGGCTTTGAGGTCCCTCCTGATCCAAGCCATTCTCTGATTCCATGAACCCAGGAACTGGCTTTACGTTCCCTTCCAACCCAAACTATTTTGTGACTCTATGAAATACTTTCTTTACTAACTGCATTAAAGCACTAAGCAGCCTCTTTGCTTTCTCGGGGCTGATCTGCTCTCCAGGAGCTTGCAGACGATGGCAATGTGACATAAATGTTAAAAGCAGTTTCTCCAGCACAGCATTTCCCTGAGGCTGGCACAACACCTATTATCCAGCGGAATAAAGTTCTGCCAGAGAGAGTGGCAGGAATGCAAGGTTGATATTTCTTTATTTATTGGTTACAGTAATTGGCCAGAACATGGCTGAGGAGTTGGATGAAAATAATCAATAGTTCTTGTCCACTAATGAATGATTTTCCAGCAGTGCTGGTGTAAATAGGTTTCATTAAAATAGCAAATCCTCCCAAACAAGAAAATTACGGAGAGCTTATGAAACCTATAAAATTGCATGGGTCTGAATATCTGACAGGGATGACAAATATCTGCTATTGTTATTTTTGGTAAACAGATTTTCTTTTCAATTTTCACTCTCGTCACTTAAATAATAACAATACTTAGCAAATCCATTATTCCTTTCCCAGAAATCTTCAAGTGCAAAACGCGTCAGTCACCCATCAGGATAACATCCTTCTCCTCAGCCACCCCCACGCGCAGGGACTCGCGTCCTGCCGAGCCAGGGCCTGGTTACTGCGCTGGCACGGCGCAGGCGTCGCTTTGCTGGGTGGCAACACTGGGCTGACACCCAGCACCAGAGGGTTGGAGGGCAGGGGGGGAAACTGGGACTTTGCACCAATGCTGCTGGAGAGTCCTGGCGTCAGAGAATCACAGAATGTCCTGAGCTGGAAGGGACCCACAAGGATCATTGGCTCCAGCTCCTGTCCCTGCACAGGACACCCCAACACTCACACCGCAGGGCTGAGGGCATTGGCCAATCGCTGATGGAATAGTGTCAGGTTTGGCACTGTGACTGCTTCCCTGGGAGCTGCTCCAGGGCTCCACCACCCTCTGGACTATCCTGATCCAGAGCCCCTCCCCAGCTTCCCTGCAGCCCCTTTCAGCACTGGAAGCTGCTCTAAGGTCTCCTCGCAGCCTTCCCTTCTCCGGGCTGAACAACCCCAACTCTCTCAGCCTGTCCTCGTACAGGAGCTGCTCCAGCCCTCGGATCACTTCTGTGTCCTCCTCTGGACTCACTCCAACAGCTCCATGTCCTCCCCGTGCTGGAAGGTATAAACCAAAGCTGGCTGAGTACTGTAGCCACGGGAGCAGCTTGTTTTCATCATACGAACCCCACTCCCTCGAAAGCCCAGCCAGAGATCACAGCTAAAATTGCAGGCATGGCCTGAGCATGAGGAACACGCACACTCTTGGTTTCACCACAGGGGAAGCCACTTCCCCTCCACCTCTCCAGAGCATCTTGAAACTTTTATGATAGAAAATGCCATTCAAGTGACTCTGGTTTCACTGTCATGGACAGCCTGGTTGGCTGCCGTCTCTGTCCCTGCTCCTCTCACCTGGCACGGGTGCTTCGGGACTGGGCCATTTCTGTTGTCTGGGTCCAGCATCCTCGCAGCTAATGGGTTCCTGAAGCCACCCTGCACACCTGTGTCCGTGATCCTCACAGTGGTAAATCCTGTGCTGCTGTCATGAACAGTGATTGAGCCTGTCTGGCATAATTTATTCCCTGGGAGCCCACGCAGTTCCAGCAGCGATGATCACCTGCTCAAGGAGCAATGCCCGGGATGAACTCTTTTGCTCTTGAGAGCTCTTAAGGATAACCACAGCGTGTCCACAAGCCACCAGCACTGGTAATGCCCTGCACCCCCACCTCGCCTCTTCCCTGCTGCCCCCGCTCCTGCCTATTTGTGGTGCAGCAGCTGAAGCCACGGAAGCTTAGAGCAGCCCTGGGGTGGAGGCCTGAGCTTTGGAGCCTCTGGTCTGCTCATAGGCACATCCTTGCCCTTTCCAGCAGCTCCCGGGCTTTGCACAGGAGAGGGATCATCTTTCCTGAGGAGAAATCCCCTCCACAACATTCCCTGCTCTCCCCCAACCCCTCACCTCGCTGTGGCTCCAGAGCTGAGTGTGACGTCTGCTTTATTGTTTGTCACCTGAAGCACTTGAAAAAATTACACGAATCCATCAAAGTAATGAATCTTTGCAGCGGTAGCAAATAGACAGAGACAGAAAGGCACTCACCCGCAACATGGCATCTTTAAAAATTAATACAAAACAAACAGCTGGCCTTTCGCTCCCTTTGCAAGGGGGGCTGCATGGGAAAGGGGACGGCTCCGGATTGGAATGTGACCTCCTCCAGGTCCCTGACCCCACCGCGGTGTCGCACAGCACCTCTGGCCTCAGCAGCATATGGGAACGATGGACCAATGCGGCAGTGTTACCACTACCGCGGTGCGTAGGGAATGGCTGGGTTTTTGGGAGTGTCGGAGCCTCATCACTTCCTTCCAGCCTTGGCCAGCCCCCTCCAGCCCTATGGGCCCTCAAAGCAGTTTGTCTGCGTCTGAGCAAGCTTGTAAACCCCTTAGGGGAGAGACCGCAGTTGCTTTTACACCTGTACACTGCTTGTCACTGTGCAGGCTCCATAAATAATAAATAGCGGTGCTTCAGTCTCCTCCAAGCTTTTATTTTGTTACCCAGGTGTAATATATCCACCTACAGAATGTGTGTATGTGTATGCTGTGTATATAAAAAGATGTGTGCATATATATACACACTATACACATACACACACACACTTTAGTGTCCATATTACCATTATATGGACTTGGAGGAGACAGTCTGAGACCACTGCATGCAGGATGGGGATGTATCAGCACACGCTGAGCTCCTCTGCTCCTGGAGTGTTTCCACTCCCCCACCTCCCAGTGCCCGGTGCTCGCCCCCTCCTTTAAAGTCCCAGACCTTTAACTCCAGCTGTTGCAACGAGTTTTGAATGATGTAAACCCTCTTCTTGCTCAAAACTACCGTTTCACAAAAAAGGGGGGAGAAAAGGAAAAAACCAAACCCTGTTGTTGTGTGAACCAAAGCCACAGAAATGGAGTGAGGCGCTTACCTGGGGAATGATTTTTCTATGGGATGGGGTAAATCTTTAGAACACGGGTGTTGCTTCTCGAGGCTGGCGTCGCCGCCGAGCAGAGGCTGAGCCAGGGGAGCAGGGATGCTCTCAGGGACATGGCATTTCCACCACGGCTCCTCCTCTGGATCGAAAGGAAGGAAAACAGCAGAAGGCAAATTGGTTTCGACCACAAAAATTCCTCTGTTGTTCAAGCCTCTCCCATCTTGAGGGGTTCTTTTATTTATTAGTCTACAAAGAGGCGGCTGTGCCGGTACCTGCGGGGCCTGCCCTTGCCCTGCAGAAAGGTGCAGAGATGGAGCGCGGGAAGGAAGATGGATGGATCCTGAATTGTTTCTAATTTATGGGACTCCGTGATTCCTGCTGCCGTATGTCTCTGAGAAATGACACCACTACTTCAGGAGCGGAGATTAATCTGAGCCGGCAGGAGAAGGACAAAACAAATCATCTACTGCAGGAATCTCATTTGATGTCTGTTAGTAAGAGCACTGGGATGAATGGCTTTTGTAAAGACCGCACTGCAACATGGTTTTTTTCCCCTTTTCTATGCTGTTCTGCTAATTGAGGTCTATGAGGCATGTGGCAGAGGCAAGCTCAGCGCTGCTTTTGGCGTTGCCACTCCGTGCTGGTGCCAGCAAGAGACCCAGCACCTGCAGGCATGGGATGAAGTGTTCTGCATTGAGGCTGCATGAAGCTCAGAGCATGGGATACAGGAGAAACAAGAGAGCTGGAAGCTGAGCTGCAGTGGTGCTCACGCACCCAGGGCCAGGGGAGAGACAGACGGTCCTGCACGTGCCTGCTGAACCCATCAAATCCATTTTTTTAACCATGAAATCAGCTTAATGTCAGGGAGAAGGGTCAGGTTGTAAAGAAAGGGCTGGCGTCCTCTGGAAGAAAAAGAGCTCTGGAGGAAGCAAGTGCATGTCCTGTGTCCCCAGGGCCCGGGGAGCAGAAGGTCATAGACAGACAGACAGACATCCATCCTGCCAGCGCCAGGCTGCTGCCCATACACCTGCACCCACAAAAAAGCAAAGTTTCTCAACTTAGGAAGCAGGCAAGGTCACAGCAGACTTTAACTCCAGCTGTGGACCCCATGGTGAGCCCTGCACAGCTGGGTGGATCCCAGCCTTTCCCTTCCCTCAGCCTGTTAAATCCAATCCGTCACCACTGAAAAAAAGCCCCACCGATGCTCCTTATCCTACCAAAGACGTTCAGCTGGGGCAGGAGCGGTACCCGGGGCGGAGCGCTGTTCCAGTGCTGCGTGGTGCAGCTCGGATCGATACCCAATCAATTCCATTGATCGCTTTTAAGGTGCAGGCTCAGAATAGCTGAGACTGCGTAAGGCGTAGCAAAGCGTGTACTCCCACAAAATAATTTGTCAGGCCCCACTGTAGAAACCCAATGACGGTTGTAATTTATTGCTGACAGACGATATTTATCACCGCAGCATCCTCTTTTTCTCTTCCTCTGTCTCGTTAGAAATAGCATCAATAATGTTTATTGTAGCTTTTAATTTTTTATCATTGGTATTCTTACCTGTGCTGCTCCTGGCTGGCTGGAGACGAGCAAAGGCATTAGAGCAGACAGAGGCTTTGATCTGCATTCAACGGTAAATGATGAATTTAAGACATTCTTCCTGAATGCTCACAGAGGGCGCACACTGTAGCAGAGCCGACTTTCTGCAGCCCAGAAACCACCCGTGTCCTGGGCTGCAATCAGAGCAGTGGGACCAGCAGAGAGGGAGGGGATTCTGCCCCTCTGCTCCGCTCTGAGAGACCCACCTGGAGCCCTGGGTCCAGTTCTGGAGTCCTTGGCACAGGAAGGACATGGAGCTGTTGGAGCGAGTCCAGAGGAGGCCATGGAGATGATCCAGGTCCGGAGCATCTCCTGTACAAGGACAGGCTGAGAGACTTGGGGTTATCCTGGAGATGAGAAAGTTGAGGTTAGAGCAGCTTCCAGTGCTGAAAGGGACTCCAGGAAAGCTGGGAATGGGCTCTGGATCAGGGAGGGCAGGGATGGGATGAGGGGAATGGTTTTGAGCTTAAACAGGAGAGACTGAGATGAGATCTTAGGGAGAAAATGTTTTTCTGTGATGGTGGGGAGGCCCTGGCCCAGGTTGCCCAGAGCAGTGGTGGCTGCCCCATCCCTGGAGGGGTTCCAGGCCAGGTTGGATGGGGCTTGGAGCCCCTGATCCAGCGGGAGCTGTCCCGGCCCATGGCAGGGGTGGGACTGGATGACCTTTATATGTCTCTTCTGATCCAAACATTCTATGATACTGGGGAAAAAAATGGGCTGTTTCCTCCCAGAATCTTGCCCTCCCTTTCTCACCAAGTCTGCTGAGTTGTGCAAGGTCTGCAGAGGATGCTCGGACCCTGCACCCTCTCCAGGCAAAGCCCCAGCCCTCACCCATGGGCTCACGCTTTATAGGTTGCTCTCAATTACCCTAGAAAGTTGTGATCCCATCCTCAAACCCATGCCAGGCAGCTCCTGTGATGGCAAGCGGAGCATCATCTGCAGCGTCTTCCACCCAGGCTTCACTTGATGCTTAGTTTACAAACAATACCACCTTGCCATCAAGACCAGATCCGAGTAAATGTTATTTACTTGTTTTTTCTGCACAATTTGCCATTACCTCTCCACTAAATGAAGCTTGGCATTCCTCGATAGATGTTTACATTTTGCATGCAGCCTCTTTTCACACCTATTAAGTAGTACCCTGGTTAAACCGAGATCTGTGAGCGCGCTGGCGGTTGCTGCACTGCAGGGGGTTGTTCGCTGCCTACACTTGAATATTCAGGTGTTTGGACTGGCTGACAGGAAGATGCGCTCCTGAAAAATGATTTATTCCAGGCACTGCTTCTCCACCGAGCTCCAACCACTCACATCTCACACGCGACACTGAGAAGGCCCTGTCCGCCTCCTTTCCTTACCCTACGTGATCATTTGCCATCACAGGGCACCTACCTGTGTGCCTAAAAACACCTGAAATCCCCCACCTTTAATTTTTCCCCATTTTTTTAACACTTTTTACCAGCCCTCAAGGGACTGCGTTGCGTTTTGAAGTTGGGGCCAAGAGTTCCTGTTTGGGATTTTACTTTTCCCCTCTCTTTCCAGACATGAGTAATTCCCACCGCAGTGGTTATTTTAGCATCATTACAGCAGTCTCTCAGACGAGCCGGTCATTTACAGATTAGATGGATGCTGCCTGCATTGTTCACAACTGATTACGGGATTGACAGCTTGGCTTCCACCCAAAATTCCGAGTTCCAGTTTAGCGTAATTGGAACTGAATGGCAGAGCGGGCTGCAGGAAGGGGGTAGCAGCCGCTGATGGTTTAGTTAACACTGATTTTTATCGATCCCTAAAAAGCCTCAGATGTTGCAGGTTACTCTTTATAGGGCAATAAAGTTTATAGTTTGGGTTGTCCTGGGGGAGCAACTTCTACGTGTCTCTAACCACTCTCAGGTGACTGCAGAGGCCACTGCCAGCCCCGGTTTGCTGATTAATAATCAGGATGCAAGCAAGAAGACAAAATTTGTTATAGTCAAGGAATCAAAGTTCCAGAAAGCAATGGTGACCAAATTAAAATGTAATGTGACTACTGTAGGGTTTAGTGCTTTTAGTGTAGGGTTTTATTGCTTTTAAGAAGAAAAATCAGATTATTCTAGTCCATTCCATTCTTCTCTACTCTTCTCATCCTCTTTCATGTTATTCATGTCCCATCCTATCCTTCTGTTTAAGTCCTCTATTGCTCCTTTCTTATTCTGTCCCACCAGATGCTGGAATTGGTGGTGGCCGCCCCTCCTGCACCTACAGCCGCCCCTGCGCTCGCAGTCGCTCTCTGACCGGGACCTCCCGAAGCAGCTCAGCTGCAGAAGATGCCGCCACGTGCGCAGCGGGGGAAGCTGCGAGGCCACCGAGCAAAGGCAGATGTTTAACCAAGGCCCAAGCAGGCACCAGGAGGTTTTCAATCCACAGCCCTGAGTGACTGCAAGCCGGGAGGCTGAGGGCATTTCTGGAGGGGTCTCAGGGGCTTTTTTGGGTTTTTTTGCCTCTCCCAATCCTTTCACTCATTGCTTGTTCCCTCTGACGGTGGAATTCTCTCTAATGGACTGGCAGAGCCCCGGCTCCCAGTCCTGTGGCTTTGAGCTCATTTGTCAAACCGGGAGATCTTTATGAAGAGCTGTTAGCAGAGCATTTACTCCCCATTTCTCATCCTACGCTGTCATTGCCTTCCAAGATTAATTAAGGAAAAAAGAAAAGACATCTTGTCTCTCTTTTGTTTTTTCCTTTCTTGCCTTTTTTTTTCTTTTCCAGCCCTTTCTCTCTGTTTATGTCCTGAATACTGCTGGGGAGCAAAACAAGCAAAACTCAATGCTTCCCCTCTTGCCTCTCGTGGACAATAAATCTTTTTTTTTTTTTTTTTTGTTTCTCTTTAAGTGGAAGTGCTTGGGTGAGCTTTGTCCTGACCATCAGTTCTCTCGCACGGCCTCAGCTGCTAAAGCTAAGCCAGTAAAGACCCCAAATCCATCGACTTATGATTGCTTTAAGTGCTAGGTTCAGACTTACAGCCCCAGTCCCAAGAGTCGGCGTCCTGTCCGTGAATTGCTTCCAGGGCACACGACGCTATCCTTCTTGCTCGCCATGGGGCAATTGGGTGCTTTTGCCCAGGCACCAGTTCATATACACTCTCCTTGTACCATTTGCTTCCATCTGCAATCATAACCTCTGGTTATTGCAGTGCAACGGCCTTGTCCACAGCCCCTAAGATTCTCAAATGCTGTGTTTGCTGTACCTCAGGCTATTTGGTTTGCCCAAAACTACGATCCCACAGGTGAATTATACATAAAACCCAATGCTGCCACTTGCCCTGCCCCCTTCCCAGCCCAGTCCCCACTCTCGCCCCACTCCAGGAACCTCTGTCCCAGGGGACTCCTTTTTACCCTTTTAGTCAGTGGCAAACTCACGTGTCGTCTTACATAGAGGTTTATTTTGCAGTTTGACTGTCCCCACCGCTCTGCCTCATTCTCCAGTCTGACCAGTTCTCCCAGTGGCTGTCTGTGCTGACCTGCAGGTGCCAGGGCGCTCCCAAGGGATGCTGCTCTCGGCTCCTCCTCGCTGGCAGGCAGCAGAGGAGCTGCCTCTTCGTGTGGAAGTTATTGCTGATCCAGGAAAATTGAACATCAGCCTGAGGAAACACAGGAAAAAGGCCGTCCGTTGGCATTTGCTACCCTCAGGTGTTTGCATCAGCCTCACCCCTGACATTTTGTCTCACAGATGAGAGTCAGCCAGAGAGGAGGAGAACCATCTAACTCTGACTCTGTCTTTCTGACCGTAGCTCCCAAACACTGTCCTCACTGTTGCGTGCGACACCAGCAGAGTGCCTCCTCCCCATGGCACCGTCCCCAACAGCAGCTCCATCTCCCTGAGATGAAGCGGGAGCGGGCAGGCACAGAGGACACTGGGGGGAAAGGATGAAAACACTTCTTCCTTTCTCCTTGCTCTCCCAGCTGCTCATCCTGAGCCTGCTCAGACCAAGGAAAGCCTCTCCCTGACTTTGCTGGCCCTCGGACCCCACTCTGCATCAGTGCAAGTTTAGCCCCGTGGTTCTTTGAAGGCATCCATCACCACCAAACCACACGCGGAATGAAGGGGTGAAGCAGCAGATCCATGGCTGCTGTAAATCAGTACGATCTCCCATTGTTGGCAGAGTCAAACTCACAACCAGCCGGGGAGGTAACCCAAAATGCTGCGCATTGGAGCAAAAGAAATTTCTGCAGTAATTAGATCTGGAGCGTGATTACCCAAAGGGAAACGAAAAACAAATGTGGGTGACAGGTATTTCCAGGATAACTGCAGTTATTAATGCTTTTCTCTACCAGTGACAGGCACGAGGGATTAGTATTGCCTGAAAAAGTCTGGTTTACTGTGGGAAAAAATGAGGGCTGGAAATGAAGCAAGTCGAAGGCCATATGCTGCTCTGTGTGCTGGTGGGGTCCTGGGAGGATAGCTGTAGCCAAAACAAGAAAAGGCAAATATGCGAGGCATATGTGAGGAGAAACATGAACCTGTTGCTTAGAAGTTTCCAGTTACAATAAAGAAAAAACATTAGGAACCTGTTATTCTCGGCTGCACAAGCTCACCCTGAATTAGTGACCCTGTCAGGGGGTGCTGAGGGCACGGGCCGCAACCTGGACCTCAGGGCTGGGGCTCACCATGACCGTCCTCAATTGAAAGCCTCACCTCACGCTGAGTTATGTGGGTGGAACGGAACCCCAGCCTTCTGCCCATACCAGTGTCCTTGGAGTTCCGCGGGGAGGGGGGGCCCATTGCCTCCGAGCACTGCCAAGGTGCTGCAGAGACCATGCGCTGCTGCAGGAGATGCGGTCCTTCCCAGAAAGGGAACAGGAGAAAAGGCTTGAGCTGGTTCCTGTCCTGGTGGCACAGCTTGAATCACAGAATCATGGAATGGGTTGGAAGGCACCTCAAAACTCATCCAGTCCCACCCCTGCCATGAGCAGAGACACCTCCCACTGGATCAGGGGCTCCAAGCCCCTGGGTGTCCCTGGGCTTTGAGGTCCCTTCCAACCCAAAACATTCTATTATTTCCCCTTCCCTGATAAAGAAAATTGTGACTTTTCTCTTTGACCTGGAAACTGGAAGTCTTTGGCCAAAACATAACTGAACACAGAGGACGGTGGGTGCAAACTATAAGAACCACAGATCTGCTGCTGCTCCTCTTTGCCTAAAACTGAAAAAACCACCCCAACCCTGCATCCCTCCAAGCCTCTGTTTCCATAGCTCAGTGAAGAGGAAAAGAAAGAAGGAAGAAAATTCAGACAGCTGGAAAGATGCATCCCAGGTGGGAGCTCCTGGACCTCTTCCCACGGTAAAGCAAGATATTTATTTAAAGACAGGATGGACTTGCAACAGATGCAAGGAAATGTCAAAATATTCCACAAGTAGGAAGATGAACGAACACAACCGTCCCTGCAGCCGGTGCATAAGGAATAACCTGAGAGCCTGGGCAAAGCAGAAGTCAGAATAGAGCAAGTCTGAGGAAAGCACTGCTCAGTCGGTCTCTGCAGAGGGAACAACACTGCCTGCCATGGCCAAAAGCGTTCGATCAGACAGCACCAACCGAGTGCTCCCACGGCAGAGCGCAAAGAGGAAGATATTACTGCGATAACACACAGTAATACAGGGGTAACAGGAACTGGATAGGTAAATCATAGAATCACAGAATCATTAAGGTTGGAAAAGACCTCTCAGCTCACCCAGTCCAACTGTCAGTCCAACCCCACCGTGCCTGCCAAACCACGGCCCCAAGTGACACCTCTCCTCTTTCTTAAACCCCTCCAGGGATGGAGGCTTCACCACTCTTTCAGTAGTTTTCCCCAATATCCAATTTAAGCCTCCTCTGGCACAACATGAGGCCATTTCCTCTCATCCTATCCCTTGTCACTTGGGAGAAGAGCCCAGCATCCACCTCACCACAACCTCCTTTCCAGGAGCTGCAGAGAGTGATGAGGTCTCCCCTCAGCCTCCTCTTCTCCAGACTAAACAGCCCCAGGTCCCTCAGCTGCTCCCAGAACCCCTGGGGCTCCAGACCCATCCCCAGCTCCGTTCCCTTCTCTGGACGTGTTCCAGCCTCTCAATGTCCTTCTTGTTGTGAGGGTCCCAAAACTGAGCCCAGGATTTGAGGTGCGGCCTCACCTGAGCCCTGGACGATGGTCCCTTCCCTGCTCCTCCTGGCCACCCCATTGCTGTGCCTTTCCCCAAACGTGGCCACTCGGAATCACAGCATCTGGACTGGAGTAGCTATAGAAGAGATGGGTGCTGGTGGTGCCACTCTCTCTCTGAAAGACAAGGGATCCACAACAGTGAATTTAGGCTTAAACCCTTGATGCGGAATGGCTGAAGTCAGACAAATGACCGCCCTCCCACACGCCGTGCAAGTGATTTGCGGCAGAGCAGAGGGAGATGATGAATTAAAGTCTTTGAAAATTCCTGCTTGAAAACATCCCAGAATTGCTTTCCAGCAGTGCTGCATTTGGGGGAGGAAAGCAGCGTTTAGGATTTGTTTTCAAATGACAACTGAAACCTAGAATTAAGGTTTGCTGCGCACAGACACGTACAGTCCTGCCAATTCCCATCATAATGCCTTTATTTACTGTCTCTTTCCTAAACACAAACATGAAGTCACTCCAGCAGCCAAAGTAGCTGTGTTCAGTCAGCCTAGACCGTCACTTTCAAAAATACTTTAAAAACTATTTAAATTGGGGTGTGGAAATGCAGAAATTTCCCTAAAAAGGGACTGAATAATTTTAGAAATCAGCTTTGGAACTGGCTGGATTCTGAAAATATCTAGAACTAAAAATAGAGAGAAACAGTTGAGTTCTAATTATTTTCTCTTTTTTTTGTTTTGGGTGTCACTGCTAAGTTTACGCCCAGCCTACGAGCCTGGGCACAGTAGACATTTTCACTGCTATTCTTGCCTGACTGACAGCCCTGGGCGGCACCCAAGCGCAGCCACAACAAACCCTCAAGAGCCACCAGCCAGCGGGAACACCGGGATGCCTCAAGCCTCCTTGGAGCGATGTCACCACCGCATCTGGCCCTGCCTGCGGGTCGGTCTCTGAGCCACAAAGCCTCTGGGAGCTTCTTCGCTGGGATCCGGCAGGAGTGAAGTCCTTGTGCAGGTGTCCATCTCCGTTGGAAATACATTTGGAGGCACACAGACTGGAAAGCTGGCTCATCATTAACCACATCTGCCTTCTTGCGCAGTTGTGCCATCTGCGTGCCCACGGCTGATGGATCCGATGCAGACGAATGCCACTGTGGCACCACAACCCAAACCAGTCCCTGGGCAAGAGGAGTGAGAGAATATCTTCCCACTTTGACTTCGCTGATGGGAATGATTCAGTGCAGGGATAGGACAAGGGGAATGGTTTTAAGCTGAAAGAGATGGAGATGAGAGCTTAGGGAGAAATGTTTTGCTGTTCAGGTGGGGAGGCCCTGGCCCAGGGTGCCCAGAGCAGCGGTGGCTGCCCCATCCCTGGAGGGGTTCCAGGCCAGGTTGGATGGGGCTTGGAGCAACTGGTCCAGTGGGAGGTGTCCCTCTGGACTGGATGGGCTTTAAGGCCCCTTCTAACCCAAACCATTCCATGACTCTGATTCTCTGACAATTGCAAGAGCAGTGGGGGTCTCAGCACAGCCCATCTGCTTGGCTCACAGAAAGGTTTCTGCTTTAGACTCACCGTCTGCTTGGCATTTGGGAGCATTACAGCGTCGATCACAGCAGAATAAATTTAAAAAAAAAAAAAGAAAAGAAAAGGAAAAAAGAACCTGTGATGAATTCATCCTTCACACTGGCATTAGCACAACCCCAGCCCTGTCCCTCTGCTCCTCGTCAGCAGTGAAAAATGTTTCCTCTCCACCAACAATTACCTGTTTGGGCTCAACCCTTCGAACGCTGGCCCTGCTGTAAATGGCAGTGGTGGCCGTGCTGCCGCCCAGGCGCTCTGCCTGCAGCGGTGATGGATGAGCCCCGGCTCAGCCCCACTGCAGCAGCCATCTGCCACCCCGGGTCCCCTCCCTGGACCCCAACAATTGACACTCCGGTTCCTTTGCCACGGATCAAGGGCGAGCAGAAAAAAAATGGCAGTGATAAAACGTGCCTGGAAAAGCATGCATTAGCCCACGGAAGAGAGATGAATGAAAAGGCTTAGGACGATAGAAAAGAAGAAGACAAAGGAAGGGACTACCTGGCCCAGGTCCAGAGCCCTGGCTGCAGGTGCACCTCCATGACCCGTAAGGCTCCTGTCGGCTTGTTTGCTCGCTCGTGGCGAGTGCGCTCTGCCACGATGAGCCTGCTCCTGGGCTCTCCCCAGCAAATGGAGCATGTCCTGGCTGACACTCTGCTCACCGCCCACCACAATGTACTGGGCACAGCAGAGCAGGGCACTGGATTAAATTGTTCATATGGAATCTGCCAAGAACAAAATGTAACAGGGTGATACTTGGCAGGTGAAGAAACCTTCCCTGAAGCCAAGGTGACCAAAGGTGAAGGTGTCTTGGTAGCAGGAAGCCAAACATCACTTCTGCATTTCTCTCGTGTTTCATTCTCCTGTGGGATGCTGTAAGGCGTTAGGATGGGCAGCTTCACCTGGAGGAGCCTGGGAGGTCTTTGGAAACCTGCCTCCATCCTCAAGGAGAGGGACATGCAAGTATCAGAGAAATCACTGCTTTGCTGACAGCACTTCTCCAGGGAGTGGATTGCTTCCACCTCCAGAGCAAGCCAAGAGTGACCTAGTTGTCCACCCCACCTCCACATTGTTCAGGTTTATCACGTCTTTAAGACCTTCAGCTCAGGTAGCTCTGCTTTCAAGCAGAATCCCTTTGGAAGGGAATTGGTTGTTTTCACTAAAAGATCTGGATTAAATTTATAACAGTAATAAACGCACTTCTTCACAGGTTTGATCCCAGGTTTGCCTGGTGCTGCTCAGGTCAAACAAAGTTTTATGTTTGAGCTGAAAGCCTTCAGTCAGGATTTACAAACAAAAGCCAGATGACAGAGGAGAGGCTGGCACTTCTAAAGATGCTCTGAAAACGCTCACACAAGCAGGAACAGCCCCACAAGAATTACTCTCCCCATGCCAAACCACAGGACGCTGTCCTTGCCTGTCTGTCAGCTCGGCTTCTGACACCGAACAAATCTCATTAATGGTCACCATAGATTCAGCAAACGCTGCACCAGGGCCATAACACCGCGAGGGCCTTTAAAGAGATAGACAAAGCATCCTCTGTTTCCAGGCACACTAGTTGTGAGGAAGATATCCCAGAATTATAGAATGACCTGAGTTGGAAGGGACCTTCAGGGACCATCGACTCCAACTCCTGTCCCTGCACAGGACACTCCAACACTGACACCGTGGGGCTTAGGGGATTGGCCAAATGCTTCTGGAACACTGTCAGGCTCAGTGCCGTGACCGCTTCCCTGGGAGCTGTTCCAGTGCTCCACCACCCTCTGGGGGAAGAACCTTCTCCCAGTGTCCAACCTAACCCTTCCCTGGCATCTTCCTGCCGTACCCTCGAGTCCTACCACTGGTTGCCAGAGAGAAAAGCTCAGCACCTGCTCCTCCTCCAAACACCAAGCTGCCTCCCAGGGATGCTGGAGAAAGGCCAGGCCAGCGGCACACCAGGATCTTTGTTTGTACTCAACTGTTGGGATGAGCGCAAGCAGCAGCAGCAATGAATAATCACTTCTTAAGACGTGGTGCAGGAAACAGGAAAAAACAATCTTTCCCTAACATAAGGCTGTCACCAGCATTAACGCAAGAACAGTTACTGAAGCGAGGATCCTGGTTAGTGCAGTACTCTTTTGCAGGTGGGAATAGCTGGGTTCACTCTTGATCCTTTCCACTTAGCAGCAGATTTGGCAATAACGCTGTAGAGGAGGCTTTCAAAGGCACATTTGGCCCCTGCGAGGTGAGGACTGGGAGAGGCTTAATGGCTTTGAAGGAAAAATACTGGTGGAACTAAGATAGGGGTTGGGAGGCCCTGGCCCAGGGTGCCCAGAGCAGTGGTGGCTGCCCCATCCCTGGAGGGGTTCCAGGCCAGGTTGGATGGGGCTTGGAGCCCCTGATCCAGTGGGAGGTGTCCCTGCCCATGGCAGAGGGGGGGACTGGATGGGCTTTGAGGTCCCTTCCAACCCAAACCACTCTGTGATATTTTTCTCAGAAAGTATGAAAGTGTAATGCATTCAGGGTCAGGAATTTTTCATTCCAAAAGCACTTTCTGGACAAACACATTCTTCCTCAAGTTTCATGGATTCTGAGTAGTTTTGTTTAGGAAGGATGTGTGTTTTATGATGGACAAAACTTTGTGAGGCAAAGAGAAAATGGTGACAAAAAGCAGAAAACATTTCCCCATGACTCTGCTTTTTAACGCCTCTTGATTTTACCACCTTAACACCCGTAAGCTAAAATACTGGTTTTCAAATTGAGAAAATCTCCTTCTCCTTCCTCCTACCTCCTCTTCCCTCAGTTGTTTTTGCAGACATTTTTCTTTAGCAGAAAGAGCCAAATAATCTAATTTGACGTTTTAGGATTTATTCCCTACAGGAACTGTAGAAATGCCACCTGCTACCTGTGTGCTAGATTTGACCACAAATCAACAGCACCCAGCGCTGTACAGGATCTCTTGATATTTTAATGACCAAGAAATGCCTGGCCACTAATGACAAAACCTCCTAAACCGCACAGCCTGTGTTATTCTGTAAATGCCAAACGCTACCTTGCTATTTGTATCACTCTTAATTGCACCTCTTTAATTACAAGAAGGGAGATCATTAATTATATGAAGTGAAAAGACCTCTGAAAGCTTGTACTTCAGGCTTGGCTCTCTTGCAAGTGCACAATTACTCCTGGAAAGGGCATTTAACAGCTCCGTGCTCAAGCTTTTCTACATTCATGTCCATGGTAGAAGACTTGTTCGCTCCTTACCTCGTGTTGCTGAAACAGCTAAGCACGAGTAGCTCAAGTCTTCTGCTGAATGCAGCTGCCAAAAGCCAAGCTGAGAGAACAAGAGTCCCTCAGACCAGGAGACAGAGGGCTGCGTGACCAGTTCTGGAGTCCTCAGCACAGGAGGGACCATGGAGCTGTTGGAGCGGGTCCAGAGGAGGCCACGGAGATGATCCGAGGGCTGGAGCAGCTCCCACATGAGGACAGGCTGAGAGAGTTGGGGTTGTTCAGCCTGGAGAAGACAAGGAGACCACAGAGCACCTTCCAGCAGTGAAAAAGGCTCCAGGAAAGCGGGGAGGGGCTCTTGATCAGGGAGTGCAGGAACAGGACGAGGGGAACAGTTTTCAGCTAAAGGAGGAAGGGAGGTTGAGATGAGATCTTAGGAAGAAATGTTTTGCTGTGAGGGTGGGGAGGCCCTGGCCCAGGTTGCCCAGAGCAGTGGTGGCTGCCCCATCCCTGCACTATCCCTGGAGGTGTTCAAGGCCAGGTTGGACAGGGCTTGGAGCAGCTTGATCCACATTTTTAAATAATTTTAACAGTTATTCTATCAGGCAGTGTGGTGAAGAGACAAGAACCCACTTACCTGTGAATTAGGGTGCTTAAAACACCAGGCTGAAGTCCACACCTTGGCCAGAAGCTTTGCTCCCAAGAAATCAGAGGTCAAGTGGTTGGGTACCTACCGAAGTCTCACACCAGGTTACGTAGCCAGCTGCAACACCGCTGAGTGAGGGAAGCCACTCTCCATCAGGGAGTTCCCGTTGCCATGGGGTATACTTCCTGTCCTTTCACTGGGCCATAAAACAACTGAACCTGCACTTCAGGTAGATAAGGAAGTTTGCACTATTTTGCTTGAGAAGCCAAATGACTACAACCTTTCTGCTCAGCACTGCAGAAGAATATTAGGTTCAGTTTCCACAGGTTCAAACTAGGGGGAAAAAAAAAAAAAAGGTAAGAAAGAATGAATTGGGTAACGTTGGTTGTTGGTTCCAGCTCCAGCCTCAAACACAGCAAACACAAATATGACCATATGACCTCTCTAAGCAGTCCTTAAGAAAGCAGAGAGATGTTGAGAGACGTGTCCAAGGGGCACACGGCTTCCTGAGGCTGCAGCATCCTTTCTGAAGGGACGCTCTGAGACAGTAAATCCACTACATTCCACTGTCTTTCCATGACCCCACTTCTCTGAGGAACAGGAAAGGCTGAGAAGCCCTGAATGGAGCTTTCGGTGCCCAAGGCTCTTCTGACATCGCAAGAAGATCATCTTGACAGTCTCCAGGCCAAGCTGTGTCATAAACAGTGCTAGAAACCTTCACAAGTCATCAAAGTTTCCACATGATTATGTGAGCAAATATTTGGATTGGAAGTACTGTTCGTCATTATTTGCAGTTCATTTTCTCTTATTTGTTCTCTGTCTTTTAAATAATAAAACAGAGAAAGCAGAAATGACAGCTCACAGCGTTCACATCCCCAAGCAGAAACGACACCTGGTTTTCTCGGCAAACACCTCGGTTGCGCACAACCAGGCTCTGCAGCTCCTCAACGATCTCAAACATCTTTTCCACCCAAACGATTCTATGAGAGGCAGCCTGCGCCAGGGAGGAATCTAGCCCCTTGCTCAGAGCTGGGTACCACGACTGCTGGGGCACCGACAGGTCGTGATTATTGACCGGGAAAACTCCTGGCCCGGCTGTGCTCACACACAGAGCTGTTCTGGATTCACACCCTGGGGCAGAGAAACACAAACCAGTTCCCTGTTTCCAGGCTCCCTGGGTTTTGGGGCTTTCCTGCTTCATTGCTGTTTGGCACCTCATTTGGAGGCTTGATCTTGGCAACAGCTGTTTCTCAAGCTCGGGGCTGCGCGCTATTAATCATGTCAGAAAGCAGTGGTGTTACCTACAGCAGGAAACGCTGCAGCTGGTGGCAGGGCTCTGCAGAAACAGCCCCTGAACATGTTCGCCGAGGAAGGTTTTACACCTGCCTATGTAAGTGCAAGACTCCCCGGGTACAGAGGCACAATGGGAACTCTTCAACAGCAGAAAAGCTCCACGGTAATGCTGGCACTGCTTCCTCAGGCATCTTCTTCTCAAAATATACGTGTCCCAAACACCTATTAATTACATTTCCAGCAGCCTGTTTCTCCGTGCCTCCAGCACTGGGTGCCTCTGTCTGTGTGAAAGCAATACGTACCGCGTGCTGTAGGAGTGGGCAGCAGCAAGCGACGAGCCAGCGCTCTGGTCCGGAGACTGCAAAGAAAGCACGGTGTTAATTCTTTTTGGCAGGGTGATGGCTTAGCGAACAGGAGAAGCCAGGACACTAATGGGTAAGAGCTGGCTCCTTCCAAAAGCATGGATCAGGGGCTCCAAGCCCCATCCAACCTGGCCTTGAACCCCTCCAGGGATGGGGCAGCCACCCCTGCTCTGGGCACCCTGGGCCAGGGCCTCCCCACCCTCACAGCAAAACATTTCTGCCCAAGATCTCATCTCAATCTCCCCTCTTTCAGCTGAAAACCATTCCCCTCATCCTGTCCCTGCACTCCCTGATCCAGAGCCTCTTCCCAGCTTTCCTGGAGCCCCTTTCAGCACTGGAAGCTGCTCTAAGGTCTCCTTCTCTTCTCCAGGCTGAACAACCCCAACTCTCTCAGAGAAAAGATGTCAGTTTATCTTGTATTTAGGTTTCTCGAAGCACTTCTATTTCAAGAGAATTCTCCAAAGCAGAACAGCTGCCCAGAAGGCAGAAGCATCTCAGGGTGGACATTTCTGCTCCCTCAAATCCCAGCCCATAGAGGAGAGCAGAAACACATGAATCTACACCAAACCCCTCCTGAATCATCACATTGAACACTCCCACCTCCAGCGAGACAGTTTCGGCTTTAGAGGGTCACTTGTAGAGATGGAGGAAGGATTTCCGCTGTGGGCAGCACAGACTTATTGCAAATGTTCATGCTGAGAACATATGGGCCTTTCTATGGAAATGATTTCAAACATCCTTATTGACAAGGAAAAGAGAAGAGCCCCAAACTGACAGAAATCCTTGCCTTAACAGAAAAAAAAGCTGAGGTACTGTGGCAATCTCCCAGCCCAGCCCTGCTCACCAGGCTCCGAGTCACGCAGAGATGTGACGGTTAACAACGCATGGTTATGAAATCCCTCCCGGCGGCAGGAGGGGAGCTGTCAGGACCCCAGTAATTTCTTGTTTTCAGTGAAATATGGGTAACATTTGTGTTGCGTTTTCAATTCCTCTTTTCAGGTTATTTTCCATTTCCACTTTCATAATAACCTTTACACCTAAAAATAGTGCCTCACTTGTACAATCGCAGTGACCTTTTATATTACGTGTGGATTACCACAAAATAAGCAGCTTGTTCAGTTCACAGATGACAGTAAGCACAGCTGCTTTCATCTCTGCGGCTTCCACCAGCTTCGGTTGGTCCCCAGTTGGGGAAACTGAGGTAGAGGGAAGGAAAACCCTTCCTCGCCAACACCAGCAGGGAGGGCAGGGCCTGGGTGCAGTGCTGGGGGTGCTGCCTTCGGAACTTGAGAGTCCTGAAGCATGTAATTCACTTCATGGTTAGCGTTTTTGAGTTTCTCTCCTCTCCCACCCCAAAACAGTGACAATTCTCTCTCTGAAAAGAGACACTTCTCTTTCACATTTCAATCCTAGTATTAGGAAAGCATCAACGTCTTCACAAAGCCGTGGTGTGTGAAGAACGGGCTTTGGTGCAGCACCAACAGGATATTTTTCCCTCAGGTTCCACACCATCTCCAAGTGCAACCTTTCCTGTTCCAGCTGCACCAACTTTGTGCTTCCTGTGGGCATTTGAATTCATCGGGGACCACAGCACCAGGCAGCACTTGACTTTAATATCCATAGCTACTTTTTATGCTGGAGTTACCTGGCGTAGTTTAGAGAACGTTCTCCCTGGTAAAGCCCTCACACTTTGCTTCACAATGGAAGCGTTCAGTACTGCCACCTTCTTGGGCTGCCTCTTCTGAGCGCCCACGTTAACATCTCCTGCAATACCAGAGGAACTACCAAGCAGTTCCAGGCAGGGTGACTCTCCTGGCCCAGTCTAATAAATGCCCTGACACTTTCCCCACAAGAAGTCAAAGTGATGCTGCATTAAGCCTTTTAAAGAAGAAATACTCCATCCACTCACCATTCCTCTCGGGGCTGAGGCAGAAACAGACCACAGTGCCACAGCTGCAGTTTTATGTGGGCCATTGCTTCCCTTCAGGCTGGACACTAGGAGAAGATGCTTCTCCCAGAGGGTGGTGGAGCACTGGAACAGCTCCCAGGGAAGCAGTTGCAGTGCCAAGCCTGACAATGCTCCAGCAGCATTTGGCCAACACCCTCAGCCCCACGGTGTAAATGTTGGAGTGTCCTGTGCAGGGACAGGAGCTGGACTTGATGGACCTTGTGGGTCCCTTCCAGCTCAGGACAGTCTACAATTCTATGATTCTCATAAATCATAGACAAGTTGACTGCCTGGGGACTATAGGAGCTGCAGCTCTCGGAGAACCTCCTCCCTACTGGAGCAAGCATTCCTTCATTATAAGAAGTGATCCATATTCTCTCAATAAAGCCATTTTGGTCCAAGAAGGCCTTTAATATCAAACAAAACACATGCTTAGAGCTTCCAGTCTGCTCTGTTGCCACACTTGATGAAAGAGAAACTTCTTCCAGCTTTTGAAATGTTTTTCCACCCCTTCGGCAAGACCCTGGGCTATAGACAGACACAAAAAAAGAACAGCTGCATTTTTCTTCTTTTCATTTTTTTTCCTTTTTGAATAAAAGATTTTTCCCCCTCAAGATTTTTTTTTGCGCTTACTATGGACTTAAGTTTTGCTGCTCACTCTAATCTCAATCAGCACTGAGCATGGGCTGCCCGAGATGGTTTTTAAGGCTGCCTGCATCACAGAATGCCCTGAGTTGGAAGGGACCCGCATGGATCATCAGGTCCAACTCCTGTCCCTGCACAGGACACCCACAACATTCACACCGTGGGGCTTAGGGGGTTGGCCAAATGCTGCTGGAATATTGTCAGGATCAGTGCTGTGACTGCTTCCCTGGGAGCTGTTCCAGTGCTCCACCACCCTCTGCGTGAAGAACCTTCTCATGCCCAACCTAACCCTCCCCTGGCATCTTCCTGCCATTCCCATGGGTCAGAGGGAAGAGCTCAGCACCTGCTCCTCCTTCTCCCCTTGTGAGGAAGCTGCCATCCACGATGAAGTCTCCCCTCAGTCTCCTCTTCTCCAGGCTGAGACCAAGTGACTTCAGCCACTCCTCACACTCTTCCAATCTAAACCCTTCACCAACTCCATGCCCTCCTCTGAATGCTCTCCAGCAGCTTTACATCTTTTTTTTTTTTTTGGGCCTCCTCACCACAAAGAATTTCTCCCCTATGCCCAATCTAAATCTTCCCCCTTCCAATCTGAAGCCATTCCCCCTCATTCTGTCACTCCAAACACTTGTAAAAACCCCTCCAGGGATGGGGCAGCCACCACTGCTCTGGGCACCCTGGGCCAGGGCCTCCCCACCCTCACAGGTGAGCATTTCGTCCCAAGATCTCATCTCAATCTCCCCTCTTCCAGCTTAAAACTATTCCCCTCACCTTATCCCTGCCCTCCCTGATCCAGAGCCCCTCCCCAGCTCTCCTGGAGCCCCTTTCAGCACTGGAAGCTGCTCTAAGGTCTCCCCACAGCCTTCTCTTCTCCAGGCTGAACAGCCCCAACTCTCAGCCTGTCCTTGTATGGGAGGTGCTCCAGTCCTCGGATCATTTCCATGCTGCCTCTGGACTCACTCCAACAGCTCCACACCCTTACGCTGGGGATTCCAGAACTGGACACAGGGCTCCAGGGGGAAGTCTCATCAGAGCAGAGGGGGCGAATCTCCTTCCTCATCCTGGGATTTCTGTCAAGGGTCAGATTTGGGTGGGTTTGATCCCTTAAAAAATTGCTTGTTAAACATAACAGCCTCTACTTTCCTCCTAAAATAACACCTGCAGCAAAACAATCCTGGGCTCCATGGGAAGCAGCGGCATCATGTGATGAACTGGGATACACAGAGGTATCAGGGACTCTTGCAGACCCGTTTCTTCACACAGGCGAAGAGAGCGCAGCATTAGAATGGGGGGACAGGGGATATTTATTATTGCTTGTTCAGGCAAGGCTGGGTTTAATGCACAGCAGCGAACAGGAACCCACAAGTGAAATAAAAATCCTCTAATTCACCTCCTCACTGCTAAAACTACAGATAAAAGAGTGATCTCGGGTGTTCAAAAGCCAAGCGAAATAGCAGGATAGATAAAAATAATATATGCCTGGCTGAAATCCAAAGTGCCACAGACAAACCCTATTGGATGAAGCCGTTTATCCTGGAGGAGAGGCGGGGGCTGGACAGAGAGGCCGTGGCAGGAGAGGATGAACGGTTTTATGGGCTTTGGTACTTAATGGTCCAACTGGAAATGACAGGAAAGTCCCCAGTTTTCAAGGTGACTGGTTTGAGCCGTTTCCAACAGCCGCTCTGTCCTTGCTGCCCGCTCTGGAGCCTCTCTGCACGGCGATCTGAAGGGTCCCCAGAGACCTGCCCAGCGAGGAGGCAGCAGCCTCCCAGCCTGGCCCCAAGCCAAGCTCTTTAGGCAAAGGCTGATCTTGGCAAACTTTCTGCTCTGCAGTTCAAATTCAAAGAGCGTCTTCATGCTTTCTGTCCCAGGATTTGAAACGTTTTCATTCAAGAACTTAATTTCTTCCTCTCCTGCCCAGTCCCAGCTCCTGGGAACCCGTGTTTTCTAATCAGTTTCTTCTTTCTCTTTTACCCTGGAGAAACTCTACTTCTTTGCATGTTGAGAAGCCAAAGGCATGAGCAAAGCCCGTTCCCACCTGCTGGGAGGACAGAGTGGTCTCCCACCCAGTCCTGATCAGAGCCCCATGCTGGGACTGCTTGGGTGATGTCCACATTGGTAGCTTTTGACTTCAATGCAACCAAGTCAGTAGTGACTTGTGTATTTTTTAATCTCCAACCTCCAGCAGTTCGTCCAATACAATTACCATGATAAGGGAGAGCACGGATGACCTGGTTGCCTGCCATTTGGAGGACCTCAGCCCCACTCTTGACACCTCATATGAACCCGGCATCATGAAATGGTTTCTCCTAACCATCCACACCTTCCTTTGCGGGGAAGACAAGGCAGAGCAGAACCACCAAGACCCCCAGTAACAGACCCTGCTTTGACTCACCATCAGCTGGTCACGTGGAGTCCTCAGCACAGGAAGGACATGCATCCATTGGAGTCAGTCCATAGGAGGCAATGGAGATGATCCAAGGGCTGGAGCAACTCCTATCTGAGGACAGAGTGAGTGAGTTGGGGTTGTTCAGCTTAGAGAAGAGAAGGCTCCAGAGAGACCTTAGAGCCCCCTGAAAGGGGCTCCAGGAAAGTTGGGGAGGGGCTCTGGATCTGGGAGGGCAGGGATGGGATGAGGGAGAAGGGTTTTCAGCCAAAAGAGGGGAGATGGAAATGAGATCTTAGGCAGAAATGTTTTCCTGTGAAGGCGAGGAGGCCCTGGCCCAGGTTTTCCAGAGCAGTGGTGGATGCCCCGTCCCTGGAGGTGTTCCAGGCCAGGTTGGGTGGAGCTTGGAGCCCCTGATCCAGTGGAAGGTGGTGAGATTGGATGGGCTTTAGGGTTCCTTCCAACCCAAACCACTCTGTGATTCTATGAAAATGAAAGAGCACTTCTAGCTTTGCTTTAACATAGCAGAAAGATGCCAGGGCTAGGTGGGAATCAGTCCTGGACTGCCCTCTCTGCCTGAGGGTTCACCATCATGAGAGCACCCCATGCCTTCTCCTTACCTAGGGGCTTTCAGTTTTGAAGACCTCAAATCCTTGGGTGCTCCGGTCCCCTTGGGCACAGCAGTGGGGTTCCTGGGGTCACACAGCTCAGCCAGAAGACAAACTCCAAAGCATGTGATGCAGATCACTGGAAGGGCCCTCCGAACTCCTCTGGAGCTTGCGAGCGCTAATTGCCAGTGGCCAGATTACATTCACGTCTCTGATGGATTTAATTGCTGAGTTGCTGAAAAGAGCAGTGACCTATTATGGATCATTGTTTACAACAAATTAGTTCAGAACTCTGCCTGTCCCACTCAGAGGGCAAACTCCTGCTCTGCCACCCGAGGACTCCACCGGCTCCACTGCATGCAAACTCATTCATGAGGAAAAGCTGAGCAAAGACACAGCTGGGGCAGAAACACAGGCTGGCTGTTGAGAAGAAGAAAGCTCCAAGATGAAAGGGGTCAGAGAAAGAGAAAGCAATAGCTCAGAGGGAAAAAACACCAAGGGAAGAAGCCACAGAAGTTCAGCAGCAGCACAGAGGGTGGCTGATACTGACACACCTACAGCAGAACTCAAGACAGACGTGAATCCTCACACCTGAGCTTAAATGGACCTGGTGGCGCAGTGGGCACAGGGCGGGTGGGTGGAGGTCCCAGGTGAGGCTGCTCAGGGCAATTAACACCTACAGAGCCCTGACAGCTTCAGAGAAAGGTGTTTGCTTCTTGAGGAGTCTCTAAAGGAATGTCCCAAGAGAGAGTTACGGGACATCCAGATGGCTTGAAACCTAGGGGGAAGGGAAAGGAATGGGGAACATTTCTCTTTGGAGTATATGGAGTTGGGCTGACAGGAGTTAGGAGAATTCTGTGTGTTTTCTAAATGGGGTAAAAAGGCATTTTTGATGGCTTAAAGCTCCCCGCCAAGTGGAGGGGGGCTGCCTACGGGGCAGACTGAAGGCAGGGCTGGTGGTGGCCCTCTCACCGCCTTGTTATGCTGGTGAGCCCTCTTGCAGGCGCAGCAGCTCAGTGCAGTACTTGTGCAGGACCACTGATGGTCTTCTGGAGTCCTCAGCACAGGAAGGACATTGAGCTGTTGGAGCGAGTCCAGAAAAAGCTATGGAGATGATCGGAGGGCTGAGGCACCTCCCATACGAGGACAGGCTGAGAGAGTTGGTGGTGTTCAGCCTGGAGAAGAGAAGGAGAACTTAGAGCAGCTTCCAGTGCTGAAAAGGGCTCCAGGAAAGCTGGGAGATGCTCTTGATTAGGGAGGGCAGGGACAGGATGAGGGAGAAGGGTTTTCAGCTGAAAAAGGGGAGATTGAGATGAGATTTTAGGGAGAAACGTTTTGTTGTGAGGGTGGGGAGGCCCTGGCCCAGGGTGCCCAGAGCAGTGGTGGCTGCCCCATCCCTGGAGGGGTTCCAGGCCAGGTTGGATGGGGCTGGAGCCCCTGATCCAGTGGGAGGTGACCCTGCCCCTGGCAGGGGTGGGACTGGATGGGCTTTGAGGTGCCTTCCATGCCAAATCATTCCATGATTCCACAAGGCAGCACTGGGCAGTCACCATCCTCTTGGAAACCAGGGCTCTCCTCTCCCTGGGTTCGAGGTTACAGCCTGTGCTCTGGGCTTGGTTTCTTTTGTCCATGGATCAACACAGCTCTAGGACCATGTTATCCGCTCTACTACCTAGAGATAAAAAGAATTAAAGCAGGGGAACACAAGAAGCTCAATACCAGGCCTGCCCTTGACTTGTGTGATGTATTTCAACAGACCCATATAAAGATCAGAGAATTCACTCGAGCGTGAGTAGTTGCAAGCATAAAAGAATGGTGATATTATATTTATTATTAAAGCCCTTTTAAAGCCCCCTTACTGCAGATGGATTCGGAGCCTCTGGGGAAAGTCAGGGACAGGATATTTAGCAAAAATGTTATTAAAAATAGAAATTGTTTCCCATGACTTAACCTCATTGCCTGGGGGAAATCACTAAGGTGACGTTACAGGAGAGCAAGCAGTGAGGAGGCCATAATTGGTATGGAAGACAACACACAAGGTTTCTGCAAGAGCAGCAACATCTCTGCATCCAGGAGGTGGTGTTGAGGATGGGAGCCTCCACACCGCACAGTGCCATGAGCACAGGGTACGGGGGCTGTCAGCAGCGTGTGATGAGTGCAGTTCATCACATCGAAACCCCACAATTTATCACAGGGATATCTGCAGCTCCAGGACCTTAGAATCATAGAATGGTTTGGGTTGGAAGGGACCTCAAAGCCCATCCAGTCTCATCCCCTGCAATGGACAGGGACACCTGGATCAGGGGCTCCAAGCCCCATCCAACCTGGCCTTGAACCCCTCCAGGGATGGGGCAGCCACCACTGCTCTGGGAATCCTGGGCCAGGGCCTCCCCACCCTCACAGCAAAACACTTCTCATCTCAATCTCCCCTCTTGCAGCTGAAAAATGTCCACCTTGTCCTATCCCTGCACTCCCTGATCCAGAGCCCCTCCCCAGCTTTCCTGGAGCCCCTTTCAGCCCTGGAAGCTGCTCTAAGGTCTCCCCGCAGCCTTCTCTTCTCGAGGCTGAACAAACCCAACTCTCTCAGCCTGTCCTCGTACAGGAGGTGCTCCAACCCTCGGATCATCTCCATGGCCTCCTCTGGACTCACTCCAACAGCTCCATGTCCTCCCTGTGCTGAGGACTCCAGAACTGGACCCAGGGCTCCAGGTGGGTCTCTCAGAGCGGAGCAGAGGGGCAGAATCCCCTCCCTCCCTGCTGGTCCCACTGCTCTGGATGCAGCCCAGGATGCATTTGGCTTCTGGGTGCAAGCATGTATCACCCCAGGTCACCCTCCTTGGTCCAGAGGGACTTGGACTGGTGGCCAAATGGTAGTGTGCAGGATGGTGCCATTGTTTGCTTGTTGCTCGAGTTCCAGCGCCACATTAATAACAGAAAGCTTTTCTTTCTAAGTTTTCTTGAGGACCTGCAAAAAGGTTCAATTACAACAAATTGGCATTTTCTGACAGAAAACCTCCTCTGCCCCCTCAGCCGTGGCCAAAAGCTGCTTGTCAAAGCAGCACCGAGTGTGATAGGGCCTGGAGCTTTTTGAGCAACGTGGCTCCAGCAGCCAGGGAAATGCCAGGGGATCACTGAGCTGATCAGGTTGTCTCCTGTCCTCCTCCTGGGATCCGTACCAAGGAAGACGGGCAGGTATCAAACATTCATCACAGGCACTTGGCCCTTCCACAGCTGACACTGGTGCAGCAAAAAAGTCCTTTATCACTCGAGCTTAACATCACTTCAGTCACCGTCTGGAATGGGATTCTGTCAAGGGAAAGGGAAAGGGAAAGGGAAAGGGAAAGGGAAAGGGAAAGGGAAAGGGAAAGGGAAAGGGAAAGGGAAAAAATGAGCCTCGGAGGTCTCTGTGCTTCAGATAAGCTGGCTCTGAGGTTCAGCTGTAAGCACCAGAACTCAGCAAATTCTGTAAACACCCCCCCTTCTCCAGACCCCGTGTTTGGACATTTTCCTCTTACTTAATGATGTTCTATCAATTCTGTAACTTCACAGATCCTGGAGACCAGGATTAGGGAGTTCAAGCTTCATTATTAGAGCAGTTATTGTCCTTTGGAGACTGAGCTAATGGCCATTTGTCTTCTTCAATTCAATTAACAACAGTCCTCTCTGGACACCACATCGGTTGCACTTGGTGACGTGGCGCTGCATCCCCTCCTCCATCAGAACATGACCCCCATCTCCACAGACAAGACTTGGCTCCTCTCCTCCCAGCTACACATTTTAGCAGTGCATCAGGAAAAGGCACACTGAATTATCAAAGAATGAAACCGGGCAGGGCTTGAGCCAAGAAAAATCCATTTATCGATGACCATTCCTCCTCTGAAGTGCCTGACACGTGCCTTTCCCTCCCAGCCAAGAGGACTCTTCCCAAGGAGGATAAGGTCACATGTTCCAGCAGAGGATGAAGGGTGGAAACTGAAGGTTGGAGCCAGACTGAGGGAAGAATTTCAACATTTCTTAAGCAAGTAGAGCTTACAGCTGCTCCGTTTTGTCCGTGTGACTCTTCCGTACAACTGTAGATCACAGTGCATTTATTGTCCCTTTATCCCTGGCCTCTGGTCTATGAAATCTCTTGTCACTAGGGTCAAGGAGCCTCAAGCTGGAGCTGTTAAAACCAAGCACGTTCCTCCATGACTTTGCTGTCTTCCACCATGGAAACAACTCCCTCACTTCTGCAGAGCAATGGCTTGGCTTGCGTCTCCATCCCTTCCCACTTCCAGCTCTGTAAGGACCAGGTGCATGCAGGAGTGGTGCTGAGTCGGTTTTAGAGTGTTCAGGGCTCCCTTGGAGTCAGGGCTGAGACTCTCCTGCTCCATGTGGGCACTGGGACAGGAGCCACCGATCTCAGAGGCTTTCACAGCTGGCAACTGAGGCCCTACAAGCAGAGGGAGAGGCGAAGATGCCTGGCACACCACGCGCAGCTCTCCAGCAGTGCTCAGGCGAGCTCTGCGGTGGCACGTGGTGTGCAGAGGTCGGAGGCCAGCTCGCCATCACCAATAAGACCCCCTCTGCTCCTGGCATGTGGCGGTTTCAATGGGAAGCATTAATTGCTTACAAATTGCTCTGGTGGCAATTCAACCTGACAAATGCACTAACAGCTTACACTGAGAAGGTGTGAGATCGGCTCCTAATTTATGGGTGCAGAGAGCGCCAGGCTCACCGGGAGTCTCCTCACCTACTGGAGTCTGCACATCCCTCAGGAGAAGAGCTACCAGTGGAGGCAGAAGAGGTGGCTGGGAGCCGGTGAGATGCGTCCTTGCGGGTGCGGTCTCTCCTTTGCAGCTTGTCCCATGCCCCCAGGCAGTGTGACCACACAGCTGGCCTGGCTGAGCTCTCCCCAGTGATGATATGAGCGCACCACGGATGGCTTCCCCAGCAACTGCTCCCTAGAAGGTCCACAAAAAAACAGGGTTCAGTTTGTTAACACGTCCTTCTGCTTGAATGAAAGGGAAATCCATCCTCCCTGCCCCTGGAACAGACACAGCCCTGCTGCTGCCACTGTAAGTAACGGTGATGGGATCACTGAGATGTAACAAGATTTATCTCTTTGTCCCGAAGAATGATTGCCTGCTTGGTGTCCTCAGTAAATAATGTTCTGCCTGCATCGTCTGGGGACATCATTAACCCAGGAGACAGTGACAACACTTAACCTTTCATGGGCTCACTCAGCTTCCCTAAGCTGCCCGAGATGTATGGTTACTCAACAAGTCCTTTCAGGGACAAGGCAAGGATGTAATGCCAAAATTCATGCATGGGAAGCAGGAACGCAGTACAGATGTTCACACTCAGAGGCTCATTGAAAACCTTGCAAAGAGCCTCAGACCACATCTCCAAAGCTGTCGTGGTTTGCTTTGTAAGGAAATCCCCTTGCACACACTATTACAAGCATTTGGATGGGTCAGGAGGTGATGCAGAACTGAGGAGCACCTATGAGCACCCCACTCCACCGGCATGCAGAGCACAGCCTTTACCAGGAACCTACAGGACGTCATAGAATGGGTTGGGTTGGAAGGGACTTCAAAGCCCATCCAGTCCCACTCCCTGCCATGGGCAGGGACACCTCCCACTGGATCAGGGTGCTCAAAGCTCCACGCAGCCTAGCCTTGAACCTCTCCAGGGATGAGGCAGCCACCACTGCTCTGGGCAACCTGAGCCAGGGGTTTCACCACCCTCTCAAGGGAACATTTCTCCCTAAGATCCAGTCTAAACTTCTCCTCTTTTAGTTTAAAACCCTCACTCCTTGTCCTGTTGCTACAGACCTGCTAAAAAGTTTTTCCCTATCTTTCTTATCAGCCCTCTAAGTATTGATAAGCCACAATAAGGTCTCCTCAGAGTCTTGTCTTCTCCAAGCAGAAGAACTCCAAACCTCTCAGCCTCTTTTCACAGGGGAGGTGTTCCAGGTCTTCGATCACTTTAGTGGCCTCCTCTGGACCCACTCCAACAGGTCTGTGTTTTTCCTGTGCTGAGCACCCCAGGATGCAGGGCTCCTGCTGTGGGGCCACTTTGGTTATGAGAGTAGCCAGGCACAGGCTCCCACTGCCGGGCATGCCAGGCCACCTTCCACCCATAGCCACGATGCCCTTCCTGGGTTGTGGACAAGACTTTTCCCAGAGAGTACCTGGGATCTCCTCCCTTCCTCATCTGCTGAGTTCCTTCACGCAGGGCCCAGACAGGTCCTGAAGCTGCTGAGTGCTCAAGCCTTCGACTTGCCCACTCCTGTCTCCTCACTATGCATAACAACTCTTGGCTGCTCCTTCACTGTGTCTGTGACCCAAACACTGGATTTATTAATGCATTTTTAATTAACAAACTCAACCTCCAGGGGGAAGTGCCTTGCATCTTAAAGACCTTTGCTTTGAACCTCTGCCAGAGAGAACGTTATGCCGCAAACTTTTATCTGCAACCAAGTTTCCTGATGACCCTCAGCTCCTAAGCTGAGCACCCAGGGCAGGGCTGGTAGGTGTGGCTGAGGGATTTGCTGGGTGGACATAGTTCCAAGTACACTGGGAAGTTACAAGCCACTCCATTGAGTATGAACAAGTCACAGACAGCTTACAAAGCCTCTGCACTGTGCAAGCGCTGTAGGAAAGGCTCACCAGAGCACAGCAGTGGGGTTCAGATGGTCCCAGGAGCTGGGGAGGTCTGGGCAGAACTGGGGACAGGAGCCAGCCTGGCTGCGCATACCACTCCTCTTGTTCTCAGGGACAAGGGAAGGGCCACAGTTATTTTTCCTCAGAGCCCTGTTCAGGGTGGTTCACAACCCAATTACTCACCACATTTCTCCAGGAGGGGCTGTTTTGTAAGCCACGTCTTCCCAGATAAGCTTGGAGCATGAGGGGCCAGCATCAAGACCTGTTTTTTCCTGGGAGTCAGTGACATTTTAATCAACTCTTCCAGACAGAGTTACACATTTAAATGTTCTGCTGTTTCCTTCAGATTTCCCCAGGCATTTCATGGTTTCAGCCTAGTTTCAACGTTTTCTCTCTCCAGTTCCAGATCTCCTTTCAAACCAGCCTTTACGATGGAGCCATTCCAAGCCCATCAGTGCTGCAGGAGCTCACGGTCCTTAGCTCCATGTCAGAATCCATTCCCACCTCTGGGAGGAGCAAGGGTTGAACCCATTTCCTCCTCTCCTGTGCTTTGGGAAGGGCGGGGGGCTCAGTCGACAGCTCTGTGGTTTATTACCCACACAGCTCTATAGATCCATGCCTTCCAGATGCATTGAGCAGCACTGTGTGCCTGCTGCCAGCTGTTCCTCGCTTCCCTGGCTTCTCTCTCACACAAGCTGTTAATGATGCCATTTGTCTCCATCCTCCTCCCAACGGCACACTATCCCCAGCAGTGGCTGCTTCCCTGCCCTCACCCACACGCAGCCGCGCCCTTGCTAGAACTGAATAACAGGATGTCGAGAGGAGCAAGAGGACCTCACATGGAAGGAGAGCAGCGGATGCTAAATATTCACAGAGTTGCTGGTTGCAGCACTGAGCTGCATATGCAGGAGGAGTTTATGATGAGTTTATGCTCCGTTGAGCCTCGTGATGAGCATCCAACCCTCAGCTCCTTGGGGTCACCATGCAGAGGCAGAAGCGCCCCAGAACCAAGCAGTGCTGATGTATGCATAAGCAGTAACCACTGTACTAGAATACATATGCAAGGCTTCTTCCCACAGCAGGATGTGTATTAATCCTTTCTGACTTCTCCACCTACCCAAGAGCTCCTCTCACTATGGGTGCGTGGCTGTCCCTGTGCCATGCCCCAGGTGCCCGGCAGCCCCAGCCACACCGGCTGCTGCTCAGCAATTCCTCCTCACGCCTCCTTGGAGGATCACTTTGCTGCCTTAAGCTCTGCTCTGAGGGACTTGGGCAGCAGCTTATGCATGACTCAGTCCTCCCCGTTAGCTATCTTGTCTCAGAGGAGAAGATTCAATTGGCCCATGGCCTCCAGCAAGGTCTACCAGATCCATGTCTTCCCTGTGCTGAGGACTCCAGAACTGGACATGGGGCTTCAGGTGGGTCTCTCAGAGTGGAGCAGAGGGGCAGAATCCCCTCCCTCCCTACTGGTCCCACTGCTCTGGATGCAGCCCAGGACACGGGTGGTTTCTGGGCTGAGAGTGCCCATTGCTGGCTCTTGTTGAGATTCTCATTCCTCAACACCCCAAGTCCTTCTCCTCAGGGCTGCTCCATATCCGTTCTCTGCCCAGCATATATTTGTGCTCTGTCTTCTTCCTCCAGGCAAGATGGAGCAGTGGTTTCAGGCAGCTCAATTTCCTGGGCAGCTTTCACAACCCCTTATCAATCACAGAGCGCTGCCGTTGCCATCCATCACTCCTCCATCTCACCCTTTGCAGGAATCAGCCTGATCCATCAGCGGCGCTCCTGACAGCGGGGCAGGGTATGGGGTTCCTGCACAGTGAAGCCAGTGGCCAGTGGGCCTGGGAACGTCTGCGGGGCAAGGCCAGGGGCCAGGGACGCCCTGCATCTCCCTGTAAAACCTCAAGGCATGGGCTGCAAAGGCAGCATTTCACAGCCTCTGAGAGGGAGCGATTTATTACCCCCCTCCTCCCTGGACGCAGTCTCCGCTGCCCTGCATCCCAAGAGCCAACATCCAGTGGTTTTTCTAATCCAATTTATCATCGTGTTGTTTCACCCAAGTCAGCAGATGCCCCTCTGCTCAGGTTACCGACGGATCGATTTACGTCAAGGCCTCAGAGATGCCGTTTGCCAGGTCTCTGAGTTTCAATTCCCCTCCTGGCTCAGCAAGACGTGGGAGAAGGGAGGGCAAGAGGAAAAGCGAGTGGCGGGGGCAGCCCAGCACCCTGGGAGGGGCTGCTGCTCCGGCTGCAAGGGCAGCGCCCGGGGGCTCCACACGTTCCTCAGGAGCAGCCCCCAGTCACTCACCCTCATCCAAGCAGCGTGAAGCGAGGCTACGGCTGTAAAGACATCTGGGACAGGGGGTATGAAAGCAGAGTGGGGCAGTGACGCTGGCTCAGAGGGGCACACAGAGTCTTGCAGCGGCACCTGGTCTGCGCTGCAGGTACAGATCTTTCCCAGCCATTTCTGGTGCCCAGGGGCTAGGGCTGCAAAGGGAAGCAGCAGCACAAAGCTGCCAGAAGAGCCGTACTGTACGCAGCATATCTATTTCCCATTCCTGTCCAATCTGCTCGACCATTTTCTTCAAACGGGCATCTTCTGCATCTGCCTAGTCTGTGCCAGGAGCTGGAGAAGCACAGGCCCCCCCACTGCACCTGGGAGCTCGCAATAACCGTTTATACGCACACCCTGTTTGTACACATCCTCCCCGGCCTTGGGGTGCAGCACACAGCTCCACCTCTGCCTGCAAACCACCCAGCAATCAGGCACATAGCGCAGATGGTACGGTGTGCCTGCAACGCTCTGGTCCCTGCACGATGCTCTTTGGGACTGGTACTTCCACAGCTGACCTCCAGCTCTGCCCATGTGCAGCAGCTTGCCCTCATGCTGCATCCCTGCCACTAACGATGGGAGCCGTGGGGCTGGAGCTGTGCCCCTCCAACCAATGGCTTCCTGAAGTAACTCCAAATCCAGTCCTTGCAGCAATCCCAGCCCCACACCACATTTAATGGGAAATGGAGGTCGAGGTCTTCTTACTTCTCACTCCCAAGAGCGAGGCTCACGATGAAGCATTTCAGTGAGATCGAGGCTGATTTTTGCTGCATTCTTCTTCCATTCTGGAAGAGGAAAGGTGCGCAATGAGACTCAGGGGAACCAGCGAGTTCCCCATCTGTCACTACAGGGAAAACCTCACAGAGTGGTACTGGAATTTAACCATCTGGATCAATAACAAGGACAATTAGGACATTCATTCTCTTCCCCTCTGAGAGAAGGACACAGCAAGGTGGTAGGCATTTCTGAGAAGAAAAACACCTGGGGGTCACAACCCAGCAGTTCTCACACTTAGAGTCCTTAATGGATTTCTTCCCAGGCTGGTCAACCCCCTGTACATGCAGTTGGTCCAAACTCTATTTTCTCAACCCACAAGAGCATTCGCTGAATTCTCAATTAGATACAAAACCCCTTTAGTGAGCGAGACAAAGCTCCCAGAAGCGGTTTTATGGCATCTAGGAACAAAGCTCTCCTCCTCAAAAGGACTTTACTGACAAATACTCATTCCCTGGCTTTCCAAGTGCATTTTCAAACCAAAGTCGCAGCTGAGAAAGGTGACCTGGAGTACGACTGGCTTCATACCACACTTTACTGCTCTGCTTGGAGAAGACTTTCAAAGAAACCAAATGGAAGTCTGCTCTGGTGAGACCTTACCCAGGGCCCTGCGTCCAGTTCTGGAGTTCTTGGCACAGGAATGACATGGAGTTGTTGAAGCGAGTCCAGAGGAGGCCATGGAGATGATCCGAGGGATGGAGCACCTTCTCTACAAGGACAGGCTGAGAGAGTTGGGATTGTTCAGCCTGGAGAAGAGAAGGCTGTGGGGAGACCTTAGAGCAGCTTCCAGGGCTGAAAGGGGCTCCAGAAAAGCTAGGGAGGGGCTCTGGATCAGGGAGGGCAGAAATATGACAAGTGGAACAGTTTTGAGCTGAAAGAGGGGAGATTGAGATGAGATCTTGGGAAGAAATGTTTTGCTGTGAGGGTGGGGAGGCCCTGGCCCAGGGTGCCCAGAGCAGTGGTGGCTGCCCCATCCCTGGAGGGGTTCCAGGCCAGGTTGGATGGGGCTTGGAGCCCCTGATCCAGTGGGAGGTGTCCCTGCCCATGGCATGGGGGTTGAAAACGATGGGCTTTGAGGTCCCTTCCAACCCAAACCACTCCATGATTCTGTGATCCAATTTTTTTCCCTCTCCCACAATGAAAAGCTACTCACTGTTGGGGAAGTCGCTACACAGAGGGGAGGACACCACACGGGTGGAAGAGATTTCATCGTCCTTATCAAGGAGGGGAAAAAGAGTCAGCATTAGTAAGGTCTCCGAGCTTAGTCTCCCTGTTTAAGGGGCAAAGCGCTCTCCTCCAAATGAGAATTGCGGCAGTAAAGGGACAAAAGTTAAAGCAGTGTCATTGGAGAGACTGGGACAGACTTCATCAAAGCCAGGCTAGAACTGCCACCTATCAGCAAAATCCAGTGAGATAAAGAGCTTTAGTTATGCATTGTCATGGCGTATTAAATAAAGGTGTCTGCCCTCGAGCCCTCGTTCCCCAAGCCCTTCACCCTGCTCCCCTCAGGAGGGGTAGGTGTGCATCATTAGGATGGCGCACGAGCCTCAGACCCAAAGGGTCGCGCTCCCCAGAGTTGGTGAGCTCAGCACAGTGCGAGCAAGCTTTGCTGAGAAGTGCCAGAGTGACAGTGAAGGTCCTTGCCCTTTCCATTAGCTTTATTTTAATTTGAAGCCGCGCTGTTCATTACTTCCATTATATCTGGTCTCAGCTGGCTGGCACAGGGCGTTAGATCGCTGCTGACTTTGGGCAAGAGCCTGACGCTCCAGTCTCTGGGGGCCCGGCTGCACAGGTGCCACAGCAATACACTGGCCAGCAGTGACACCTGAGCACTGGATTTTGCACGTACAGGTGCCACGGGTCTGACAGGACACTGCTCTGCTCCTCTACCGCACCGCACCACACTCAGCTCTGTAGCAGGAGGTGGCTGTGGGTCTGGGCATGCTTGGGGTTGGAGAGTCCACACTGTGCCCAACCCCTTACCACAGAAATGCCTTCATTTACTTAAGGCTGGAGCCAATGTAATGGACATGGTGAAATGCCAAGTTGGTTTGCTAGCAGAGAAGTTTCCAAGCATCAGTTCTGCTTGTGGAAGCTTAGAATCAAAGAATGGTTTGGGTCAGAAGGGACCTCAAAGCTCATCCAGTTTCACCTCCTGCCATGGGCAGGGACACATTCCACTGGATCCGGTTGCTCCAAGCCCCATCCAACCTGGCCTTGAAAACCTCCAGGGTTGGGGCAGCCACCACTGCTCCAGGAATCCTGGGCCAGATCTTGTAAACTCAGTATCCAGATCCCTTCCCCATCCCACCAACACTGCAGATTAAGTCCAGACCCCTCCAGCCGAGGGTGTGGGAACCACTAAACCGGCTTCTGAAACCACACAGATAAGAAGGAAAATCCTAGCTGTCACTGTTAAAAGGGTTTCTGTTGCAGTAAACTATCAATTTTTGTTTGGGTTTAATATTAATGTATTTATACATTGTTAGTGCAATTTGTTGGAGCTGTTTCCTTGCTTGCAAAAGCCTGGGTTTAGCAAATCTTGGCTGGTTAACTATGTTGTTCCTTAGCAACCCTAATTGGATTTCAAATTGGAGATTTTGTTTTGGAAATATTACCTGTATCACTTAGCGCTGCAAAATAAGTTCCTACCTTCATCATGCAGATAAACCCCATCAGCATTCCTCAATTCACAGGGGTTTAATCTTGTTTACATGCTTCTGAGACAAGGCCTGACACCTCCCCTTCTACCCCAGCCAAGACCTGCAATCCTTCACCAGGAGCTGGAAATCCAAGGCCAGCACAAGCTCCTGCTGCCGATATGAGCCAGAGGGGCTGCGCTACAGTGACACCAGTCCTGTTCTCAGCCAGTCCTGCAAGCTTGACGTGTCCCAGCTCAGCTGCTGGGCACATTGGAGGTGCCTCCAGACAAGATAAACAGACTTTAAATGAAGCTTCTGGGCCACTGAGAGACGATGTGTGGGTAGAGATCCCAGCTGAGAGCAGTCAGAGCAACAAAGGTGCCCACAGGGCCCCGGCACCACGGCTGCTTTGATGGTCTCCTGCCTGCCTGCTACAGTCACAGAGTCATGGGGTGGTTTGGGCTGGAAGGGCCCTCAAAGCCCATCCGGTCCCACCCCCTGCCATGGGCAGGGACACCTCCCACTGGATCAGGGGCTCCAAGCCCCATCCAACCTGGCCTGGAACCCCTCCAGGGATGGGGCAGCCACCACTGCTCTGGGCACCCTGGGCCAGGGCCTCCCCACTCTCACAGCAAAACATTTATCCCCAAGATCTCGTCTCTGTCTCCTCTCTTTCAGCTCAAAACCGTTCCCTCATCCTCTCCCTGTCATCCCTGATCCAGAGCCCCTCCCCACCTTTCCTGGAGCCCCTTCCAGTACTGGAAGCTGCTCTAAGGTCTCCCCACAGCCTTCTTTTTTCCAGGCTGAACAACCCCAACTTGCCCAGCCTGAACCAGGAATGGCTGCTTCCCATAGGACCTGACTCTCTTTTGTGCCTCCTGTGGGCTTTACCAACCGCTTATGGCTCTTCGTCCGTGCCGGTGCCATCGCTGGAGCTGAGGGGCAGGCAGGAGCTCCAGGAGTGCTCCCCGCTATTGAGACAGCAGACGGCGGGAAGCAGGGCTGTCTCAGGCCCCAGGCGCCGATCAATGCTCATTCCCTGCCCTCCATGCAGTTGCTGGCCTGTGGCCGGAGCCCCAGCGTTGCGCTGCTGTGCAGTGATTTGTAGGCTATAACTGGCTTAACGTTTGGCTTACCCGTTTAGCATCGCTAAATGGCACAACATCAGCCGCCATCCACTCGCACTAGGAATAAATCTCCATGGGCAGGGAAAACTTTGCTGGAGTTCACACTGCAGTTTGCTCGATGGTCTGGTGTGCTGGTTCCCTGGTTTGAGCTGAAAGAGATTGAGATGAGATCTTAGGGAGATATGTTTCCTTGTGAGGGTAAAAGCCCTGGCCCAGGGTGCCCAGAGCAGTGGTTGCTGCCCCATCCCTGGAGGGGTTGCAGGCCAGGGTGGATGGGAGCCCCTGGCCCACTGGGAGGTGGTTGTGGTGAGGTGGGTGCTGGGCTCTTCTCGCACATAACAAGGGACAGGACAAGAGGAAATGGCCTCAAGTAGCACCAGGGGAGGTTTAGATTGGATATTAGGAAAAACTTCTTTCCTGGCAGAGGCTCCTCAGGGCAGAGGTGGAGTCTCCATCCCTGGAGGGGTTCAAAAAGCATGTAGAGGTGGCACTTGGGGCTATGGTTTAGCAGGCACCGTGGGGTTGGGCTGAGGGTTGAACTAGATCAGCTTAGAGATCTTTTCTAACCTTAATGATTCTGTGATTGCATGGTAACTCTATACACCCTTGACGCTAACCCAGGAGATGGCAGGACCCTCCTGGTCTTGCTTGGGCTACTCCTTCACAATAAAAAGGTCCTCTCGAGGAGCTTTGGTCAGAAACTTGAAAGCAGAGGAAGATCAAATGAAAGGAGAAAAAAAAAATGTCATCTCCTTTGAGCCCTCTCATTTGAGCCAGGCCGGGAAGATGCAGTGGACAGCTTCTTGGTGTTGGAATCAAGTGTGGTGGTGACTGGAAGGACTGTTTCCTTCAGGTAGAACCAGACCATGTATTTCAAGGGGAAACAGGCAGGGAAAAGCAGCATTATTCTGCTGAAAATGGAAATGAAAGTGGATTTATTTTGTCTTTGTTCCAATTCTCAGGAGATGGCATTGACTTGTGTGTTGGAAACCCAAACCCTGCAAACAGCAACTCTGGATTGTTGTATTAAACCTGCCACCTCCCCTAAAGCCCTCAAGCAAACAAAAACGCGCCGGAAGCTGTTGCCTTCTCCTTGGCTCACACCCCGATTCGTCTGCCAGGTTCCAGATGCATTTTACAGTGGTTGAGGGATTTTTTGTTGTTGCTGTTGCTGGATGATTTTAGCAAAGCAAATGTTGAAGAAGAGCAGATCTGAAAGCGAAAACATTTTCCTGATAAAACTCAGCTTTCTGCAGAAAATTATCAGGGAGTTTTCAGCCAGGATTAAGCTGCAATTACACGGGATCTATTTTAGCTGAGAATTAAAGAGTGTGTTGAATAGCAATGTTGCTGTGTTCTGTTTGAACACCCACAACCCAAAGAACATCCTTTATCTTGGAACACACATTACTGTTCCCTTATATTATTGCTTCAGAACACTGCTCCGTTACAGCCGAGGCGTTTGCGCTGTGTGATATCTGCCAGTCGATCTTCCCTCGCTGAGCCCTTCAGCGCACTCAGACAGGTCCTATTTTAAGATCTTAAAATGATACGAAAAACAAGGCGTTAAGAGTGCGAGCGAGGCTTTTCTGCATAAACGCTGCCTTTACAACCCCATCAGCATTCAGCTCGGCTTCCAAATGACCCCGACTGGCAACGACGTTCTGTATATTCCCACAATTAAACAACATTTGAACTTGTGTTAATGGCAACAGAACGATTATCTGAAACAGGCATCCAGTGAGCAAGCCAGCCCTGTCATCAGGAGTCAATCTTGGAGCGAATAAAGACCTTCCCTTGCAGAGGAAAGGGAGGGAAATCTTCAATAGAAGGAATAAAGATTCTTTACTTTACTAGCGGCACCGTAAAACTGGTGCGTGAGCCATATATTGAATGTCAGAAGCCCGAATCTACTGAAATTTAGGCAGCATTTGGTGGCTTAATTGTAAACCTCCCTGACTATTCCCACTGCAGAAACATCTTTAGTATTTGGAGCCTGCAAAGAGATGTTCACCCGGTCCTGGTTTCGAATCCATTCTTTTGCTGTTTGAGCTCCGTGTGGGAAATGCAGAAGCAGCCGAACAGACTGTAACAACGTCGAGGGAGCAAGGGACAGCTTTTAAAGGTCCGAATTCATTTGTAATGAAAGAGCCAGGCATTATATTCCTGGAAAATGTAGAAATAAATGAGTAGGGGGCTTGCTTAACAGGAAATCTCTCCTGGCAGCTTCTCTTTTGTTCCTCACTGAACAAACATATTCCATGCTGATGAGGGGGGCAAAAGAAACCGTTTTCTGTGGGAGGCAAAGAAAAAGCAGGAGAAGCTTCCTTTCTCCCATATTTTTCCCATCTCCTCCATGCCAGTGACAAGCAAAACATTTTCCTCTTGAGAACGGAAGAGCAGAGCCGAGTCAGAAAGAAGCTGAAAGAAGTCACCATAAAAATGATGGCAGGGAATTGAAGGCTGGCTGGGGTTACGAGAGACAATAACAGAACTGCTTTCACAGGATAATGGACAACGTTTTGGTAGCTCATGCTAAAGAGGGCTTGGGAATCAGCAAGAGAATTAAAAATATTGAGATCAGCTAAAACATTTCTCTCCTTTGCACATCAAAGAGGATACCCACAGGGACAGATTTGCTGCTAGAGAGTAATTTCCACCACCTTTTGCTACAAAAATGAAAGTGTTTGGTGCTTCTCTCCCCTTCCGTTAGCACAAATCCACTGTACAGAGGGAAATTACCTCTCTGTGCTCCCTAGGAACATCTCCACCTAATGCAAACGCTGCCAGTTAAACACGGGGGCTCGCTGGACACCGGGAGACAGGTCTGCAACCCATTAGCTGGGTCAGAGAGCTGAGAGATGATGGACGGAATAAGGGAAGGGCGAAACTACCTCTGAAAACAGCCGATAAGTCATAAATGTGCTGAGTCCAGCAGCTGAGCACACCACAGGGCTTTGCTGCCTGGTCCAAGCAACCCAGTTGCCCGCAGGTGGGTCTGCAGCCTGCACTGGCAGCAATGGCAGCGATGCATGAGAAACTGCACAGCTTTCTTCTACAAACCTCATTCCCAAAGAGATACAGGGCTGAATCCACGGCAAATCTGCCCCAAACACTGCAATGGGGGATTTGGGGGTGATGGAGCAGGGAAAGCATCACAAAGCCCACCTGCAGACTGGGCTAAGCGCCTGGGCCACAGTCACTTGAGCTCAGAATAAACTCTTTTGTGTTCTTCTGAACTCCCTGAAAGCCGGGCAGGAAAATCCGCGCATGCACAATTGCAACAAGCCTGTGAGACTGATCCATGGCCAGAACAGAAACTGCATTACTAAACTGGATAAAATGAAATACATCTCCACAAGCACACCCTTCCCTCCCTTGCTGCAGACCAGACAGATTCTCTATTATTTACTTTTTCTGCTGAAAAACATTTCAGCAAAGCTGAAAAAAAGCTTTGCTGAAAAACATGCTTAGTTCCAGGAGAGACATGAGTCCTGGGCCTGTCCCTGGAAGAAGCAGAAGATGTGGGTGCAGGGCACCTACTTCTGCCCCAACACTGCAAGATTCCTCCAGATCCTGGGTCAGGAAGCCACTTGGAAGTACTTAGCTTGGCTGCATTCCATTAGCCCATCCCTAATCCATGACTTCACCCTCTTGTTTTCTCCTCTTTTTTCCTGTCCTGCTTCTCATCTCCTGCTTTACACGTTTGGTGATCAGGCAGCTTTCGGGGCCAGCTTCGCTGCATGGCTTCAGCGTGGCACGGCTGGGCCCCGAGCCCTGAGTTCATAGAATCGTACAATCATAGAATCACTAAGTTGGAAAAGACCTCTTAGACCTCTCCAACCATTCCTATCTGCCACTAATTCGGCACAGCCCAGGCAGCAGGACGGCAGCCAGATGATGCTGCTGGGATGGGGACACCAAGAGCCTCGGCGGGCCCTGAACGATCCACGCAGCACGTACTACAACAGTATAAAAGAGCAGCAGAACACTGCTCCGGGCGCTGACATAAACCAGGCAGCCCTGGGGTATTAATTGGGATTCAGGCTCATAAACACATTGCCTCTGCACGGCACAGCTCCCCAATTCCCTGCATATGTCTACTCCATCTCTTCAGCCTGGAGAAGAGGAAGATGAGGGGAGATCTTATTGCTCTCTACAACCGCCTAAGAGGAGGTTGTAGAGAGGTGGGTGCTGGGCTCTTCTCCCAAACAGCAGGTGATAGGGCAAGAGGGAATGGCCTCAAGCAGAGCCAGGGGAAGTTTAGATTGGACATTAGGAAAATTTTCTTTACAGAAAGGGTTCTTGGGCCCTGGCAGATGGGATGGTGCCTTTCAAAGCCATGCCCACCCTGCAAAGGCCCTTGAGAAAGCGTGAAGGAAGCAAGTGGACACATGAATGCATCTGGCTGCTTCTCAACCCTTGGAAATGATACGGTCAGGCTGCTTCCCCTCCAAGTCCTTCTTCTCTCTCCATTTTTGCTGTCCTCCCCTGCCATCCTGTGCACGTAGAGCACTGCCACCACTTCTGTTTTACTGTCTCCAGAGACTGCTCTGCACCAATTCTGCAGCCAGCACGGACAGAGACACTAATTAAATTGTTCGAAAATCCAATAAAAATGCTTTACGAGAGTGTCTGTCATTGGCAAAGGTTTAGGGAAGAAAATTAGGCTCCTCCAAAAGCAAAAAAAAAAAAGTCCTTCCTCCCTCATTAGCCCCTGACGCCTTTCAGTGTAAAGGCTTCCTGGGTGCTGCAAACAGCCACTGGCCCAGTGGGACCAGTCCTCTAGCACGGGGCTGATGGAAAGGGCAGGGCTGCTTTCTGGTGAGCGCTCAGCCGTTTTCTCTCCTCGCTCTGATGACACCACTGTCTCGGGCAGAAGCTGGGACCGACAACCCACACTGGTTTATAGATCTCCTCGTTCCCCAGCCAGCGCCAGGGAGCATCGGGAATGCAACCAATTAAGAGGATTAAAAGCTGTATTTTTTATTTCCTCTTTATGACAGTGACGCTGCCAGCTCTCACGGCTGTGACTGAGGTCCCCACACTGTCCTTATCCCAGACAACTCTGGGACTGATTCACTGCTGGGTTATCGCTCTGCACTGCTCCCCCAGCTCTCATGGCACAAGAGGCTGGGGTCTCCCTTAGGTGCTCACAACCACAGGGCTGCTGTGTTCAGCCTTGTTTTTCACCTCCTGTGCCCCAAAATAACATGCAGTTATTTACGCATGTGGAAGAGCATCTCTGACAATGTCTGTTACCATTGTGTGCTCCGGCTCTGGACCCTGGCAGTTGTTAAAAACACTTGTGGATGAAATTCCCTGTGACTTCCTGCCTCGGAAGGGGGGATCGCCAGTCCATGCTGGAAAGCTTTAAGAAAACCGAATATCTCAAGGATTATGATATAAATACTACAAGCAGGCCACGTGCTCTGTAATTTCTCTTCATTATGCAAACAGGAAAGTGCCAGGGAGCACATTTTCCACTCACAACAGGGAGCGCTTGTGCAGAAGCATCCAGGAGTGGGAAACCTGTTTGCAGCATGGAGGCAAAAAGCATCAATCTATGCTTACCTGGGCAAGCACTGGCAGAAGCTGCCCAAGGCAGGAGTGGAGTATCCATCCCTGGAGAGGTTCAAAAACTGTGTAGAGGTGGCATGTGGGTCATGGTTTAGTGGGCACAGTGGGGTTGGGCTGGCAGTTGGACTGGATGAGCTGGGAGGGCTTTTCCAACCTGCATGATTCTATGATTGCACACTAGACCTGGTGGAAGTTTCTACCCCACGGCTCACCATGGATGTCAATAGAATGACATCCCTGCAGGCAGAATGGCCCAGCCTGAGCCAGGGCCTCGGATGGTCCCTGTTGACTCAGCTCACGTGGGGCTGACCGCTGAGAGGGGGTCCCAGCGCCGCCCCCCGCCCCACCACGGGTCACCTCAACCAGGCAGAAAATGGGAGCCTGACCGCTGGGAGAGAAAGAGACTCTCTGGGAAGACGCACTTCATCTAAGTGGGGTTTCAGCTCGCTCTCTGCTGGAATGTGGATGCAGGATCATCCCTTCAAATCTTCTGGGAAGAGCTGCTGGAATCAAGCCGGCTGCTGGCACCCTTTTGTTCCGCAAATCTCCTGCCAGGAGGGACTCTTATTTTATTTCAGAAACTCAGAAATTTGGATTGGTTTAACCTTTCCTAGGTTTCCTTCACACAATAGAACAGATGAGCTCTAAAGCCTCTTCAAGAGCACAGGTTGGAGAGGAGATTGGGGAGGAGGGAGAAGAAACCACATAGAGCCAGAGGAGCTGATGCTGTCATTTCCAGACGTGATTTGCTTGCCAACTCCCTGACACTTTCTGCTCAAGCAGAGCAGAGCAGGCTTTGCTGTGAGAAGCAAGGCTGCGCCGCTGCACGCCCTGACCCTGACCAGAGGCAGCTGCCATGGGCTCTACCGGCGCTTCATGGGCTGCAGTAGCCCAGTGGGACCATCCAAAGCCAACGCCACACGAGAGCTGGGGACCAAGCAACACTAGAGAAGGCAGGAGACCAAGGAACCCCCCGTGGGTGTAAGGATGAAACCCCAAAGCCCAGCTCTCCATCAGAAGGTGCTGCACAGGGTCCACTGGGCTGTCCCACCACCCCATTGACCCCTCAACATCCCCTCTTACAGAGGCAATTCCCAGCTCACAGTGGGGCCGAGACTGTCTTTGTCTCAGGGGCATGCAGGTGCATCCGGATGCGCTGCCTCCGGCTGAGAGCTGAACCCCACTGCAGCCCCAGAGGGAGCGTAAGGCTGGAAATGCCCCTAAAAGCAGGGAAGAGGTGATCGCTTAGCAGCGCAGGGCAGCGTTTCTTTGATGTTAAAACAACAAAGACGGGTGTGCAGAGAGAAAGGTAATCTAAATGCTGGCGAGCAGCAGCCTGTGTTTCAAAAGCAACATCAATAGCTTTGAAAATCAATCTCCCCAAAGGAAGCAAACTGCTCTTCCTGGGCTCCTCCAGCCTCCGGAGCCCTGCCCCCCGCTTACAGAGTTCCTGGAGCCCAGCATCTTCTAAACACAGACTTTGGGAAAGTGCAGTTGGGGTTGTTCAGCCTGGAGAAGAGAAGGCTCTGGGGAGCAGCTTCTGCACTTTTTCTGCTTCAGCATCGCTCACCTCTGAGGATGGGACTTCAGAATTGTGGAGTGCTTTGGGTGGGGAGGGACATTTACAGGTCATCTAGTTCCAATCCCTTCCAGGAGCAGGGACACCTCCCACTGGATCAGGGGCTCCAAGCCCCATCCAACCTGGCCTTGAACCCCTTGAACCCCTTGAACCCCAGAGCAGCCACCACTGCTCTGGGCACCCTGGGCCAGGGCCTCCCCACCCTCACAGGAGAGCATTTCTTCCTAAGATCTCATCTCAATCTCCCCTCTTGCAGCTTAAAACTGTTCCCCTCACCCTATCCCTGTCTCCCTGATCCAGAGCCCCTTCCCAGCTTTCCTGGAGCCCCTTTCAGTGCTGGAAGCTGCTCTAAGGTCTCCCCAGAGCCTTCTCCTCTCCAGGCTGAACAACCCCAACATTACATCTTTCAGATTCATGTTCACTGTTTAATTTGGAATAGTTCCTTGAAAGAAAAAAGGAAATGAAACAAAGCAGTTGTTTTTGTGTCAGTGTTTTCTAAGCAAAATGTTTTGAGTGTTTGGATTTGTTTTTGTTTCAGCAGTCACTTACGCGATCTTTTAAAACCAGACACAATTAACACAAAACATAGCGAGATCTTGTTGTTCCTCGTGATTGTGAAACGCCTCGGTTTTACTTCTTCATCTGCTAAACATTAAAACATGAGTGTACTCTGCCCCTCCCTCCCTTGCCCCTTTGCTTTTTCAAATTCTCCAGGAAGACTAAAACTGCCGCCACAGCCGCCCAGCTCAACCCTCGCCTGGCGCCCACACCTTGGTGGGGACGCGGTGCCAGGGTGATGATCACCCAATTGCATTATGTTTTTAGTGGTTCCTCGTTTTGATTTCCATGCAGAGTAGCCTGTTCCAGCTCCTCGTAACAAAGCCAATTATGCTAACTTTATTGGATTTGCATTCGGGGCTGATTTGTCAGAATTGTATATTGGTTCTGGGAGCTGGGGGGGAGGAGGGAATGGTGCATTTGCTTTTCATGAGTACAGAAAAAAAAGAAAAGGTATAAAAATTCATCTCTGTTTCACAGTCTCCTGCAGCCAAGCCCCTTCTCAAAGGCAGCAATGCTGCCCGGAACCCCCAAAGCCCACTGCCCTGCAAACACTCATGCCTGGCCTTAACAGCCGACGACTGCACACGATGGAAATGGAACATGAAAGGCTGCAAATTGTCAGTGTGTTTGTCCTGCCAGCACTTGGGGAGAAGTCAAGCCACGCGGCTGAATGCTCGCAGCCCTTCTGACGCCATGTGACACGTTGGACAAGTGGAGCGGGCCCTGCAGTCAGAGCCCAGGGCTGCGACCGGGCTGTGCTGCTGTCACAGCACCGTGTGGACACTGAATGAAGAGGCGACATCATGCACGGATGCCACAGCCAACCCCCCGCAAGCTGATTCAGAGAATCACAGAATCCAGAGGATGCCACAGACATGATCCGAGGGCTGGAGCACCTCCTGTGCGAGGACAGGCTGAGAGCTGGGGTTGTTCAGCCTGGAGAAGCAAAGGCTGTGGGGAAACCTTAGAGCAGCTTCCAGTGCTGAAAGGGGCTCCAGGAAAGCTGGGAAGGGGCTCTGGATCAGGGAGGGCAGGGGCAGGGTGAGGAGAACAGTTTTAAGCTGCAAGAGGAGAGATTGAGATGAGATCTTAGGAAGAAATGCTCTCCTGTGAGGGTGGGGAGGCCCTGGCCCAGGGTGCCCAGAGCAGTGGTGGCTGCTCTGGGGTTCAAGGGATTCAAGGGGTTCAAGGCCAGGTTGGATGGAGCTTGGAGCCCCTGATCCAGTGGGAGGTGTCCCTGCTCCTGGAAGGGATTGGAACTAGATGACCTGTAAATGTCCTTCCCCACCCAAAGCACTCCACAATTCTCAAGTCCCATCCTCAGAGATGAGCGATGCTAAAGCAGAAAAAGTGCCAGCTGGCAGGGGGATGGGAGAGGCTTGTCCAAAGGGAAAGCTAGAGGGAAAGGCAGGAACAATGGGTGAGAACAATGAGCAGCTCCAGTAAGGTTTTCTAAACCCACCAGCCAGCCTCTAGTGGAGTTGGCCTTCTAGTGCCCAGCCCTGTCCTGCCACCCCCACGCAGCACTTGTTCAAACACAGCTCCCTGCACTGTCCCACCTGCAGCCACCACAGAAGAGCACAGCCCTTGGACAAATGTAGGTATTTCCTGATCCGTTTCCGACTTTCACACAAATCCCACTCTGCTTTATTGCAGTTTTTACCCTCCCAAGGCCCCAGTATTCTGTTTGCACGGAACCTCGTTGTGCATTTACCAATGCCATCCCGGCAGTCTCCATGGCAACCCAGCCCATCACAAGGCACAACGCTCCCGAAGTCAAGTCAGCAAAGTGGGAATGGTTGCCGGCTAAAGAGGGACACTGACAGATCCATCCCTTGTATTACCCTGCTAGGAATGACCATGTGTTATGATGACCATGCTTCTCCTCTGGCTTCTCAAGTTCATGCAGTCCAGACTGAAATGTTCAGCTCTACCTTGGCAGCGCACGCTTTGGATTTCACAACTCCCCGAGGACATCCAAAGGGAAGTGCAGGCGGACACACATGGCTCCTGTCCCCGGGCAAACAGAGCCAGCCTCGGGAGCTGGTGCTGGGGGATGGCAGGTCCTGCCTCAGGCTCACTGCCGTATGATCACAGAACCAGAATCACAGAACGGTTTGTGTTGGAAGGGACCTCCAGTCCCACCCCTGCCATGGGCAGGGACACCTCCCACTGGATCGGGGGCTCCAAGCCCCATCCAACCTGGCCTCAAACCCCTCCAGGGATGGGGCAGCCACCACTGCTCTGGGCACCCTGGGCCAGGGCCTCCCCACCCGCACAGCAAAACATTTATTCCTAAAATCTCATTTCAATCTCCCCTCTTCAAAACCATTCCCCTCATCCCATCCCTGCCCTCCCTGATCCAGAGCCCCTCTCCAGCTTTCCTGGAGCCCCTTTCTGTACTGGAAGCTGCTCTAAGGTCTCCCCAGAGTCTTCTCCAGGCTGAACAACCCCAACTCTCTCAGCCTGTCCTCATACGGGAGCTGCTCCAGCCCTTGGATCATCTCCGTGGCCGCCTCTGGACTCACTCCAACAGCTCCATGTCCTCCCTGTGCTGAGGACTCCAGAACTGGACCCAGGGCTCCAGGTGGGTCTCTCAGAGTGGAGCAGAGGGGCAGAATCCCCTCCCTCCCTGCTGGTCCCACTGCTCTGGTTGCAGCCCAGGACACGGGTGGTTTCTGGGCTGTGAGCACAAGTTGCCGGCTCATGTTGAGCTTCAAGAAAGAAGTTGCTTTAAAAGAAATACGCCACTGGGTTTTCTTTTCATTCTTTTTTCTCCTCCTTTTCAAGATTGATCTCTTGCACCTGCACTTCGTCCAGATGTTGTGTGCATGACTAAGAAGGAATGTTTTAATTCTCTCGTTATGGGCTCCATATTTAAAACCACTGTTAATTTATTCCCCCTTCTGCAGCTTCTTGATGTCTACTAGTAATTGCAAAACATCAATATTTTTCCAGACTGTCCTATGTTTCTTACTCCAATTGCAGGCAGTGTTGGATGGGCTCTTTTTTCATGGCTGTTAGGGGGAAAAGCTCAGCCCTATGAAAAATGCTGAATGCTGCAGGAAGAGAAACGATCCACAAAGCTGAACAATGCATGCCAGGCATGGAAAACTCTCTCTTTGAGCATTCCTGCGTGTTCCTGGCATCATGGATGGCTGCAGAGGGCCCTGTTTGCCAGCTCAGCCCCACTGTGGCATGGGATGGAAGTCACATCATCGGCCAAGGCGCGCTCCCAGCGCTATTCCCGTGAGCCCCTCACTGCATGCCTCATGCGGGAGCTGGGATGCGTTACAGGTGCTGTCAATGTGAGGCCTCTTTCCTGGTGCAACAAATCCTCCAGAGCGATCAGGATTTGCCACCGGTGCTTGCTGCACGTGACCATCATGTGTGTCCGAGGCGGGCGACACCGCAGCCGGCTCCTCCAGCAGAACCTGCACGCGCAAAGGGTGGCTGGGAGAGGAGAAGCATGTGAGCTCTCACAATAAGCCCTCACGCTGTGCATGATAATCAGTTGTAAACCCCAGCTCTAACCCTTCTCCGTCAGACAGTTGTGACTAATCTGGGCTCTTCCTCTTCCCTCCGCAGGAGCTATTCTTCACAGGGCCCTTTTTCAACTCAGTTCCAACATCAGGCATGTTCAAGCTGCTCCCAGACGAGGGTAATTTTTTCCACCATTTGAACTGTCACAGTGAAGCTGAACATCGATGAATTGATCCCTTCAGAGATCACTGGGCCTCTTGTAAGAAGCTTAAGTATGCGCTGTGTGCACTCGCTGCACTTGGTGAAACATCCAGATTGGCTCCTGGACCGTGGGTAGCAGGAAGGCACCACTGACACCCAGAGGAACTCCAGTCCAATCAGATCTTCAGCTTTACATGCTGCTGGCATCTGGATTTGTGAGTATTTCCATTATTGCCAGCACCAGGCTGCGAAAGCATAGAATCATCCAATCACAGATCTCACAGAATCGCTTGGTTGGAAAAGACCTTTCAGGTCATTGAGTCCAACCACACCTGTCCACTCCTAAACCACAACTCAGGTGCCGATCACGTACAAGATAAGCCTTGACAATGTGATCTTTGTTAAAAAAACACTGGAGTGGATTCTTCTCATTTGCTTTCTGGTGCCAGAAAACTGACCATGGACAAGACCTTCTCCAGAACCACAGGCAGCCAGCGTGTTCCTGTGCTTAATGCAAGACACAGAACCTTGAGCTCCATGGCTGGGCAAGCAATGAAGCACATTCACCTGTGCATGGATCATAAGCCTGAATGAAGCCAGAGAAGTAAAAGGAGCTGCAAACAACAGAGCTAAAATGCTGCGCCAGAGCAAATCTGGACAGCAGTTCCAGGATATGAAACCAGTGTCCATACATTTCATAGAATGGTTTGGGTTGGAAGGGACCTCAAAACCCATCCAGTTCCACTCCCCTGCCATGGGCAGGGATACCTCTCATGCAATCAGGTTGCTCAAAGCCCCATCCAGCCTGCCCTTGAACACCTCCAGGGGTGGAGGGTTTGTTCCCATCCCACAGCCAAAACACTTAGCAGAGTATTCTTCTGAGCTGTGGAACTGGTTCCCTTCCCAGCTGGAGCACTAATGGAAAGGAGGCCTAGCAAATACAACTAAATATCAGACTGAAAATGAGTTAAGTGCCTGCTTTAGGACTCAGTTAAGTGATGCAAATCATTAGAGGCAGTGGGTGGATCCTACAGTGGGACTAGGCTCTGCCGCGGTGGCTGAACACCATTCTCCTGCCCTCCTTTCCCAGGAGCCAGCTCCGTGGCACGGAGGCGAGCCTATATCCACACCTGGGCTGCCAACCTGCCCCCAAAGTTGCTCCATGCTCAGGCAGAGCCCCATGGGGCTGCAGAGGCAGCACCTGAGCCAATAATTCATCATTAATTTACTCTGGTTCTACCAAAACCTGCAAACTAAGATGCTCCTCAGCACTCCCTGGCAGAGCAGCCTAGGTTTGGCGCAAGGACATGGCCTGCAAAGGAACCAGGTTGCTGCAAGAGGCACAGGAGAGCTTCAGTGATAAAAAGTATCTCCTTCTCTTGCAGTAAATATAGATTTCTGTGATGTGTTTTGCGGGGATCAAGGTGTTCTGGTTTATTCCTGCATCCCCTGGTGACAGCCAAGATGCTGCTCTGCACAAAATCCCCTGGTGCTTGAAGCAAGTGACACAACCATGAGCTCACACCCACATCAGAGGACCTGTCTGCAGGTGCCTGCTTACAGGAGACTGATGAGGCTGTAGAAGACTCTAGGGGTGACGGATATTCCAGCGACACCTCCCAGAATCACAGAATCAGCGAGGTTGGAAAAAGTCTCTCGGCTCATCCAGTTCAACCATCAGCCCAACCCCACCGTGCCTGCTAAACCATGGCCCAAAGCGCCACCTCTACATGTTTTTCTGAACACCTCCAGGAACAGAAACTCCACCCCTGCCCTGGGCAGTCTCTGCCAGTGCCTGAGAACTCTTTCGGAGAAGAATTTCCTAATATCCAACCTAAACCTCCCCTGGCACAGCTTGAGGCCATTTCCTCTCATCCTGTCACTTCTTACTCCTCCTTCCCGGGAGCTGCAGAAAGCAATGAGGTCTCCCCTCAGCCTCCTGACATATCCCTCCCCCTCCTGAAGCTGCTGAAGAGGGCAGCTGTCTTTCTGACTTGCGGCATGGAGAGGGGCCAGAAGGAGGTCTGGTGGCCACTCCACATCAGCGTCCATATCAAAGCCCACCTGTGCAGCAAGGATGAGTCGAGGAGAATGAGCCATTATGTCTCTGCCACTCGTTTGCCTATCGGGATGACTAAAGTGGCACCTGGTCATCCCCTCCCTTATCAGATTTGCACCATAGATTTCAGAACAAAGACTCAGAGGTGATCCTCAAAACAAAAGTATTAATAAGATTTGTGAAAAGAAATCTACATATGTTGTACTTGGGTGATTTAGACTATGAGTTTTTGTGATGATCTACATCCTGATCTACAACCCTGGATTTTCTGGATTCCTACACGGTTGGCAGGGATTAAGCAATCCACTGTATCCCATACCATCAAGCGCCACATCTGACGCCATCAGACCAAAGTAAAGCAGATGGGCCGACTGGCACCCGAGATGTTATCACCCCAGAATGGACTATAGGAGAATGAGAGGAGCAACCCTTAATCAGAGCTCCCTCTCAGCTGGTCTGAGATCCCCCACCACCGTCAACAATCTACGAACACTGAACACCAGAGTGTTTGCAGAACACCTAAAGATTTTATCACCAAACTCTGTACATGTCATATGGTCCCTCACAAATCCTTATAGGATGCTAATATTGGTTTGACTTAAGCTTAATATTCTTGACTTGGAATTGTAACATTATAGGTAATAAACTAAATGTTTAAATACAGTTCTGGGTCCTACTCTGTCTCCCTCAGGGTGTGACACCTCCTTTTCTCCAGACTAAACCTGCTTTAGCCCATTTAGTCTAAATCCATTCAGTCTGGAAATGTGCTGGGCTCACCTTTAAAATCTCTGCAGGTACAGGAGGCTGAAGCAAGGTGAGGAACAAAGAGATTTCCTATGTCTCTGCAAGACTGTGCGGGTACCTATATGATGTTTGGTCGGGGGCACCGTTCCCTTGCAGCTGGTTCAATCCAGTCTCTGGTTCCAGAGGCAATGGTTTCAGCAGGCAAGGAACGCAGCAGCTGAGGAAGTGCTGGGTGCTCTGCCACCAGCATCCAGCTGCGAGGCTCCTCTGCAGAGCCCTTTCCAGCTGCTCGCCTGCATTAACACGGAGGAGCCAACAGCCGGGCTCCACAGTTTATTAAACTCTGCCTCTCTGTGACAAGGTGTGAACCTGTGCTCTACATTAATTTCCCAAAGCTTTTACCTGCCAGGGAAATTAGAGCCATGGAGCACCGAGCCGTGGGACAAAAAGCAGCCTGCATGTTAGGGAGGATCATTTGGTGTTGACCAGATGGGTGAGCAAGCAAAGTGTGAGGAACATCTGCATCACAGACCCGAAAGCAGTCTGGGATGGGGGACTGCCACCTCCTCACCTCTCTGGTACCGACCAAGCAGAAGCAAGGAGATGCCACCATTCCCTCAGCAAAACCCAGAGCACAGGCAGCAAGACGTCCTTTGGTGACGCAGTAATTCAGGTGTGGCTTGGAGGACTCCCTTGGGGTCTGTAACATGCTCTCAAGATGTAAAACCAGACATCACGTGTTATCGGGGTATTTTTTATTACACGATGAGAGCTGCTTGGGCTGGCTCAGCACAATCCCAAGGAACACATCAGCCTTGAGCCACCAGGGCAGGCTGGGGAGCATGGTCTCAAGGTCCTTTCAGTCATGAAGCAGAGACCTTTCCAGTTTCGTCTTGCTGCCTGCTCAGCCAGAAGCATCATGCAAGCTCCCTGCCGTGTCGCGGAGGACTTTCTTCCTGACTTTTCACACACTGGATTAATTTATTCCCATTTTGTCAGTGGCAATTCCCATTTTGTCAGAGCAAAAATCCATTCTGACACGTTCCATATCGAGCCTTGAGGATCTGAGTTATGATAATTACCATGGGCTTAATTCAGTGCCCAGGCTTTGGCAGGCACTCAAGACAAATAATGCATCCTAGTGATGATGAAGGGACAAGGGAGAGGGAACAGGAAGTGGTCCATGCTGTACAGTCCTTCTGGTGACAACCTCACCTGGGTGGTTGTCGAAGAGAGAGCTGTAGCCTCCTTCGGCAGTGGTTGGAGAGAGATTGGCCTCAGGACCCCTCCATGGAAGGGCAGGGCAATCTTTCGGAGCTGCCTATCTCTGAGTACAGGAGCCCAGGTGTGCCTGCAAGTCTAACTTTGAGGAGCCCAAAGGAAGGCAAGATGGACCCATCTTCAATGTAAAGGTCAACCAGACCCTGCAGTAATTTCTCTGGGGCTCTGGCATGGGATGAGCTTTACACACTGGCTCCCTCGGTAGCATTTGCGGTGTGAGTCAGGGGATATTTATACTGAGAATTTACACAGGGGTATCTAACAACAAATCTTTCCAACAAAATACCAGCACAGGGCGAGAGGATGGGATGAGACAGACAGCTTTAATGCATCTACTCCGTTCTGCTCATCTTCATTTACCCAGTGTTTCATCCTCTCCCCCTGGGTGTGAACTAACGCGCGAGTCCACAGTCCCTGGTTATCTTCCATTTCATTAGAGATGCAACTGAGAGCAAAACTGAAAACTGCTGCTTTAGACGAAACCAGCCTGTGTTCCCCTGATGCACCACAAAGCTGTCATGTGTCCAAGAAGCGACAGTCATCTGCTGTGGGACACCACAACCTCTAAGTATCAGTAAAAACCCGCAACTCATACAGCATTTGGAGACCACAGTGACTCTACGAGTTGTACAAGGGAGAATGCAAGGACAGGAGGGTTTGGGACAGAGGAGATAAGATTCAATGACCCTTTCAACTTGGTCACACTGCTTCTGGACATTTCCTTGTGACCCAAAGACTCTTTTGAAAGTCACAGAATCATGGAATGGTTTGTGTTGGAAGGGACCTCAAAGCCCATCCAGTCCCACCCCCTGCCCACCTCCCACTGGATCAGGGGCTCCAAGCCCCATCCAACCTGGCCTTGAACACCTCCTTGAACGCATCCTTTTCCCAGTGGACCATACACCTTTCCTTGAGTCTTTGCCCTCATGGCACCACCTAGAGCTCATTCAGTCTGCTCTCAAGGAAAGATGATGGACTGTACCAGGTTTGCCGATGTTCTGGAATTAAAATGAATTCAATATCAGCAGGGAAGTGCTGGGGTTCCTGCCTGTTTCCCAGTTCTGCTTATCAGGTGAGGGCATGTTGGAAACCTTTACAAAGAAACATTGTTCACTCCATAAACACCTTCTGGGACGCAGCATGAAGATGAGGACAAGTGAAGGATGGCCAGGCAAAGCCCTGCTTCCCACAGTAATTAAGGCTCAGCAATAAATCGGGGAACAACTACTTCACAAGCTCTAGAGGTGTGGCCTCCCACGGGCCTCTTTGTGTGATCAGCAAAGACCTCTCTCCTCAGCCTCTAGCCACTCGCTCTTGGCTCATTGTTCCTGGACAGGAACAGATGTGCGAGAAGGAGACCGAGGCTAAAAATAAAGATAATGGAAGTAGTATGTCACATCCACGCTGCTGGCTGATAATGAAAGGGTGTGCGGCACTGCTCTCTTGCCTGCAAGGTGGCATGGATCCAGCGGATGTGAGACATGCTTGGAGGCCTTCCTGGTGGGATGCACCCAAACCATGGCAGGAACCTGCTCTTGCTCCAGAACATCCACACAAAGGCCAGTTCTTTCTCCAGATCTGTTCCACCACCAAAAGCAGCCTGAAGGCAAACTGGTCAGATAAGCTGAATTTAAGCACCAGCCATGTGGAAGAGGCTTCATGCTTCACCACACGACTGCTGTCAACACGGGCCAGCACTCAGCCAAGAGCAGCATCTGGATGAAGCTGATTCAAGCAAAAGTTTGTTGATGCTGGTTGGCAGAGAAATGCTTGAGAGAGCCTACAGTCATGATTGAGCTCTTCAACCACTAACTCCTCAGGAACATGAGGCACCATGACCAGCCACCTAGTTGTCATATCAACTCCCTACAGAACAGCTCATTAGGACAAGGTCTGGCCCTGTACGTTCATAGAACATAGAGTAGTTTGGGTTGGAAGGGACCTTGAACTCCATCAAGTCCCACCCCCTGCCATGGGCAGGGACACCTCCCACTGGATCAGGGGCTCCAAGTCCCATCCAACATGGCCTGGAACCCCTCCAGGGATGGGGCAGCCACCACTGCTCTGGGCAACCTGGGCCAGGGCCTCCCCACCCTCACAGCAAAACATTTCTCCCTAAGATCTCATCTCAATCTCCCCTCTTTCAGCTTAAAACTGTTCCCTCATCCTCTCCCTGCACTCCCTGATCCAGAGCCCCTCCCCAGCTTTCCTGGAGCCCTTGTGTTGAAGTTGTTCCTTGAATTGAAGAGATCCCATGGCACTGATTTGGGATACCCATGACACACACAGCCCTGGTGAGCAGCCTTGCTTTGTGGGACCATGGGGGACTGCAAATGGATGCAAGCCTATCCGTGCCACAAAACAGGCTCCGGGAAAAGAGCCTCTCCAGGAAGGCCAGCTGCAAGGGTAAGGAACATTTTCTCAGCACGGTTTTTCTACCATGAACACAAGCCTGTGCAGACACTGGCTATGAATAAATAAATGGAAAACAAATCAACAACCTTCTCCTCCCCTTCCTGCTGCAACTCTCCTCTATTCCCTCCTCCTGGGGAACTGGATGAGCAAACAAACCACGCAGAACAGACACGAGTCGAATTGCTCAAGGCACTACCAGAAGGTGTTCAGACAGCAAGGTGCTGGGAACACACAGAGACAACTGGATAACGAAACATACTGGCAAAGTAATGAATTCTGCCAGCACTCAAAATCCACTGGGTGAATCACCGGCTGGAAGCAGCTTGCCTTGCCCAGAGCTCTTGGGTAAATGAAGTATGAGCTCACAGTCGGTTGTGGTGTGCCCCGCTCCAGCTAGAAGGTCAACATGCAGCTGCGTGGTCTCTCTGTCCTTCAGCCCTGCAGGAAATTTTGTACAAGAGCAAAGGCTTATGGGGGAAGGGCAGGAGAAAAATAAAGGAAATGAAAGGATGGTGTGACAAACACCACTTCTTCCCAGGGAGCTCACCAACCCTCCACGTTGCCATCCATGAAGGTGACAAGTGCATTTTGCCAGCCACCTCCAAAGAAAGGCCTCAGAGCATACGGTCATCGGCCACCACCTCTGGAGGGGTTCAAGGCCAGGTTGGATGGGGCTTGGAGCCCCTGATCCAGTGGGAGGTGTCCCTGCCCATGGCAGGGGGTGGGACTGGATGGGCTTTGAGGTCCCTTCCAACCCAAACCATTTTACTATTCTATGTCCCCTGAGGCTGCCCAAAGGAGTGAGCGCTGCAGGAAGGATCTCAATGCCCATTGCTTCCTTCTCAGCCTCTATTCACCACCTCCGCTGCCAGAGCGGTGAGTCAACCCTGCAGCACAATGCCCTTTGCTGGACGCCAGCTGCCAGTTACAGCAGGAGACTGCTGTTAAGGTCACCTAACACTGTTCAGTTTGCCCAGAGCCTGCCAAACTGTGATGACTCAGGAAAACACTGTCATGCCCACTGCCTGCTTTTGTTGCTGACATCATTAACAAAAGCAGTGACATTGCATTTTCAATGGATGCCAGGAAAACATTGACTATTTTGGAAGAACATGAGGCTTTTTTTGCTTTACACATGAAAATCAAGAGAAATTTAGTTCTCTGTGATGAAATTTGCTGTTATCACAAAATCCAATTCAGATTGGAGTAAAATACATGTTTTTGGGGTTTTTTTGCTGCCTTCACACAGCGGTGTTTGTGGGATGCCTCCCATTTTGGCCTTTCCACAAGCAGTGGGGGTGTTCATGAACCATGATAGAGCTCTGCAGCCCTGGAAGCCCTGGCAGCCCCAAGGCACACAGACAGAGAGGAAACAACCCAGTTAACTCCTGTTAACTCAGTGTTACAGGGAAAAGCACTGGGAGACAACCAGCAGGTCCTGGGCTTCACCCTCTGGTTACTCCCTGCGCTCCTCAGTCAAGAGCCCCTTCGCAGCTTTCCTGGAGCGCCTTTTAGTGCTTGAAGCTGCTCTAAGATCTCCCTGCAGCCTTCTCTTCCCTTCTCTTCTCCAGGCCTGCCTGGCACCTCCTCCACCACCCCTGAGAAGGAAAGGTGTTGAGTCCTGGTCAGAGCCAGCAGCATCGGTGGAGCTGTTACAGCTACAGTCTCTGTACGCTTAATAGACCGACAAAAATAAGGTCTCTTCTCCAGCTCCCAGAAGCCTTCTTTATGCCCCACTGCCCTGTATCAGTGAGTGAGAGCTTCACCAAGAACAGCTGCACTACGTTTGACAGAGCTGGTTTGGCAAAAGTCCTTTCCCTTTGCCTGCTAACAATGTGTCCCCCCTGGTGAACACAGCGTGCTCTGCTTCAGTCCTTCTCCATCCTCATCACTAATGAAGCTGATGGGAAGCAAGGAGTAATCATGTTTGCAGGTGACAGGGTTGGAAGTGTATTGCTGGGAAACGCATACTTGGCAAGGAGTCCCCGTTCAGAGGTGAGGGAGGGCAGCCAATTGCGAAATCCCTGGCAAAAATGTCTGAGTCAGAGTAACGTTGCTCTGCGCAGCCCAGCTGCTGGAGGAGACACCGGAGGAGTGTGCAGAGAGGAGTGCCGTGTGGGCAGCAGGGGCTGCTGGGTGCTGGAGAACCTGTCTTTGGGGCACCGCAAACCCTCCTGTGAAGGCTTCACTGCCATCACATTCCCAGGGTTGCCCACGGCTGCTGGAGCTGCAGTGCAAAAGACACTTGTCTTGTGCTTGTGTAAAACATGTGAGTGCAGCCTGTCTAGAAATCAGGGGATGGTTGCACGGAGCCTGTTCTCTACCACGAGGGTGGATGGGTGCTGGGGCCAGGGACAGACAATCGCTGGACACAACACATGGACTCCAGCTCTGGACCGCAACCCATAAAAGGGAGATGTGTGCTGGTGTTCCACCAAGTTCAATGAAAAGATAAATAACTGATCCCAGATCCTGCTCTCGGGTACCACGATGCCATGGAAATACCACCTTTATCATAGAATCATGAAATCATTGAGGTTGGAAAAGTCCTCTCAGCTCATGCAGTCTAACCATCAGCCCAACCCCCCTGTGCCTGCCAAACCATGTCAAGAAGTGCCAACTCTACACGCTGTTTGGACCCCTCCAGGGATGAAGACTCCCCCCCTTCCCTGGGCAGCCTCTGCCAGGGCTTCACCACTCTGTCAGGAACGAAACTGTTCACCTGATATTCAACCTAAACCTCCCTTGGCACAACTTGAGGCCATTTCCTCTCATCCTATCGCCTGTCACTTGGGAGAAGAGACCATCACCCACCTCACCACAACCTCCTTTCTGGGAGTTGCAGAGAGTGCAGCCTCCTCTTCTGCAGCCAGAACAGCCCCATGGCCCTCAGCTGCTTCCAGAACCTCTGGGCTCCACACCCTTCCCCAGCTCCGTTCCCTTCTCCAGACATACTCTTTCCTGTACTGAGAGGCACAAACCTGAAACCAGGATTCAAGGTGTGGCCCCACCAGTGCTGCTCCCTGCTTGCTGCCGGGGGGGGGGTGCTCCAACTGAAAGCCATTCACCCTTGGCCCTTCACTCCACGCCCTTGTAAAAAGCCCCTGTCCAGCTTTCTGGGGCCCTTTTCAGTGCTGGAAGCTGCTTTAAGATCTCCTCCAGCCTTCTCTTCTCCAGGCTGAACAATACCAACTCTCCCAGCCTGTCCTCATACAGGAGCTGCTCCAGCCCTCGGATCTCTGTGGCCTCCTCTGGACTCACTCTGCAAGGATGGGAAGGACAGATGGGCATCAAGTGAAAGAATAAATTTGATCAGTGGAGCAGAGAGGGTAAAACGCAGGGAGACCAAGTCCACTGCCTCACACCAGATGAGAAAAAGTGAAGCAGTCACTTTCCATCCTATTTAGCTTTCACTCATGTCACACGAGAGCATGTTAATGAGATCCCAGCAAGCAGATGTCTGGAGGAGAAGGCACTCATTCCATCACTAAGCCTGGCTGCGAAACCTGACCTTAGAGAAACCAGGAATATTTTATTAATTGAGGTCTTCCAGATCTGAAAGCCTCACTTTCCAGCAGAGGAGACTTTTGGGCCTTCCATCTGCTTTTACGAGTCTGCTAGGCGAGGTGCAGCAATTAAAAGTCCTTTGAGATGACGAATGGTGTTTTAAACAGCCGTGGGGACCTTGAGAGGGTAGAGGGAGGTGGTCTGCAGTGGGAGAAAAGTGAGCGGCTCTGTTCCTTCACAGCCAGCTGCTTCCATGCACGCATCTCACACACACCTTGGGAAAGCAGTGCTCAGGAGGGATGGAACTTGCTGGAGAAGGCAGCCTCCTCTCCCGAGCACTGAGGTCTCTTCAAGGCAGCCGGTTTTAGCAGCACTGAAAATGAGGTGTTGCAGGGAATGAGCCAGCAAGACAGTGTTGTAGGACCAGGAAAGCCCAACACAGAGTGTCTGGAGGCTGTTCAGCACTAATTGTTATCATTCTGATTAAATGCTTCCACAAGCAAAGTCTCTGTTGTTAACACGCCCGTTCCTCCTTTCCCCAGCACCGTGCTGCCCCCCGTCAGCAGAGCCGGCACCTCTAAGGGGTCTGGGCCACTACACTCCACTGTTTCAGAGGAGCTTTGAGCAGATCATCAGATCTAGATGTCCAAGTCAAGAGAGTCCAGCAACGTTAAGCACCTACAGCCACCATTTCAGAAGAGTTTGGGGGAGATCATGGGATCTAAGTGTTCAAGTCAAGCAATGTTAAGCTCTGCTTTATAGATCTCCTGTAGGAGGAAATCTGAGAAAGGCTTGATCTCCAGGCAGATGATGCTGGAGTCTTTGAAGTCTCGAGGCACCTTGCAGGAGATGAGACCTTAGGAAGAAATGTTTCCTGTGGGAGTCAGGAGGCCCTGGCCCAGGCTGCTCAGAGCAGTCGTGACCGCCCCATACCTGGAGGTGTTCAAGGCCAAGATTGGATGGGACTTGGAGCCCCTGATCCAGTGGGAGGTGTCCCTGGGGACTGGATGAACTTCAAGGTCCCTTCTAGCCCAAAGCATTCTATGATTCTGTGACTCAACGACATGGTAGTGGGGTCTACGTGACTTTGAGGACCTGCTTCCCCTCAAACTCCAGGACTTCTTGGCAGCTCTGGGGAGGACAGCAATGCTATTCCAAGGCAGAACCGTGGTTAGAAAAGCAACCACATGGCTGGGGCACGAACACCAGGCACTTACCAGGAGGAGGCTGGTACAGGGAGGGAACAAAGCAGGAGGCAAAGCTCAGGTTTCAGTGACAGCAAACTAACAAAGAAGCTTTTCAAGACCAATAATACAATGAAAGGGGACAATGAAAGTCAGCAAAAGCCCGTTCTGAAGCCCAAGGGAGGCTGTGTCAACCCTCCCACCACTGGCTTTCCAAGCCGCTCCTCACGAACTGCACCCAGAGACTTCAACATTACCAACAAATCCATGGTAAGAAAACCCAGCCACGTCGCTGCAACATTTACTGGCATGGATAATCCATACAGAAAAACATTATAATCCTCTCTCCTCCCATTCTCGTTAGCCGGGCGCCGGCTGCCACCTCATCATCCCACAGCTACAACAGCGCTGGCCGGGACCCACAGGCACGGCACCTTCTCAGCTCTGCACCCGAGTCCAGGGCAGCCAGCGATGAAGTGGCTTTGCCCTCATCTTGTCCCAGACGTGGTAAAAGGAGGGGGGAAAAAGGAGGAGATGAAGGAGAAAGAAAAAACAGAGCGCAACAACCGAATGAAAAGCATTTCATTCCTCACAGCAGCTGGAAGCGAGGCAGATAAGTGAGCGCTGGCTCCCCTCCAGCATCGGATTCTCCCCAAACGAGGAGCAGGCAGGATTGGAAGCAGATTTCCAGCCTAACCTTACGCCACAGCAAAAACTGTGAAGTGGAACGATGTGGTTTGAAGGTGATTAATGGCAGCACGCTCCTGGGGGGAACTCAGCCGTGGCGCAGGCTGTCAGGGGCAATGGAGGGAACGGTATTTACCTTCCAACAAATCGGAGATGATTTACCTCCCTTTTCTCTGTTGTTGTTGTTCATAAAGGAGTGTCTGGACAAGAATCCCAGCCAAATGCATGGAGGAAAGCTCACAGAATGGGATCCATCTCTGCGGGCTGGGGCAGGCGGGGAGGAGCAGGAAGAATCATGGAAGGATTGAATGGGTTGGGGAGGAAGAGACCTCAAAGCCCATCCAGCGCCACCCCTGCCATGGGCAGGGACACCTGCCACTGGATCAGGGGCTCCAAGCCCCATCCAACCTGGCCTGGAACCCCTCCAGGGATGGGGCAGCCACCACTGCTCTGGGCACCCTGGGCCAGGGCCTCCCCACCCTCACAGCAGAACATTTCTCCCTAAGTTCTCACCCCAATTTCCCCTCTTGCAGTTCAAAATCACATCCCTCATCCTGTCCCTGCCCTCCCTGATCAAAAGCCCCTCCCCAGCTTTTCTGCAGGACCCCTTCTGTCCCTTTCACAGGGTTTGTAGTGCTACTCCTTGTGTCCCTTTGCTGGGAATGCAGTCAGGAATCCCCTGGCCCCGCAATGGCCATGAGCATTCCTTTCTCCGTGTCCCTCAGCTCCATGTGGCAGCTTCCCCTGCCGGCCCTGCAGACCCCAGGCACAGCCGCTCTCGCCTTGCTCAGCCGCTGAAGGGCAGGCGACAGCGTGGGGCAATCAGAGGATTGCTGCTCATGGGAAAGGTGAAAGCAGGACCACTTTGGTGCCAATGTGTGTGGGAAGGGCAGGGGATTGATTTAAAGAGGGAAGAAGATGGAGGGAGACAAGAGAGGTCTGTTTATTCCTTCCGCTAATCTCTGTGTCTCTGACAAAGCCAAGCTCCAAAAACACCTAAGATATCAAGCTACAGTGGTTGGTTTTCTCCGTCAGACCTTTAATGCGTACTCCGTACTGCCCATTCGCACAGGAAAGCTCTGGATCTTCCCCTTCACTTACAGCTCTTTCTGGGGAGAGGAAATACCAAAACACCTCTATCAGTGATGGCCTTTAAGAAGCCTTCAGATGGAGAGGATGAAAAGATGCACCACCTGCAACAAAAGCTCCCTGCAGCCTGGATGCTCTGCCACGAGCAGACGTGGAAGCTGGTTCCCACTGAAGCTAAATTTAAGGAAGGAAAATGCTGGCGCTGGAGTGAGGCTGTGAATCCTGGGGTCAGGCCTGGGCCTCTCACTTCAAGGACACTGATGGGCTGGAGAGAAGGGAATGGAGCTGGGGAAGGGTCTGGAGCCCAGGGGTTCTGGGAATGGCTGAGGGACCTGGGGCTGTTTAGCCTCAAGAAGAAGAGGCTGAGGGGAGACCTCATCGCTCTCTGCAGCTCTCGGAAAGGAGGCTGTGGTGAGGTGGGTGCTGAGCTCTGCTCCCAAGTGACAGACAATAGGACAAGAGGAAATGGCCTCAAGTTGCACCAGGGTAGGCTCAGCTCAGACATCAGGAAACATTTCTTCACCCAAAAGGTTCTCAGACCCTGGCAGAGGCTGCGCAGGGAGGTGGTGGATTCCCCATCCCTGGAGGGGTTTAACAGATGGGTGGATGAGGTGCTCAGAGATATTGTTTAGTAGTGGACAGGTACAGTTGGATTTGATGATCTCAAAGGTCTCTTCCAACCAAACGATTCTATCATTCCCTGAGAAGAGTCTCCGAGGCTGGGCGATCACACAGCACCCAGGGGAAGAGACTGGGGAAGTGCTGCCGGAACAACACCATGGGGATCACTACAGGAGAACATTTGTTGGAAAGAAAGCAGTTGCTTGGACTTATCTGTACTGGGGTGTTGCTGTAAATGTGTACGCAAGCAAATGTTCTTGGCAGACATGAGGATATCCACGAACAGAGACGGTCTCCCGGGTCTGCAGCCTCATAAAGCCATAGTTAACTTTAAGCACATGCTTAAACCCAGCCGGATTCACTATGAGTGCAGCACATGCTTTAAATTACCCATGTGGTTAAGCATCAAGCTGAAGGAAAATCCACCCCAATCTCCTGCGTTGAGGAATAAGAGCCTTAAGGTCCATCTGAGCTCCTCCACTTGGCCCTGAAAGCCCTGGATATGGCAGGAGCAGGGCTCGTGGTGGTGTGCAGGACAGCTGGGGAAGCCATCATTGAAGAGCCCTTTCCAGAGCAGTGAGCAGATCCTCGGGGCCGCGCAGGAGGGGGTGGTGTGGATGCCTCAGGTCCCACAGGTTTCTTAAACTTTCTGGCTTTGGCCTGAAAATGTGGATTTGATACAAAAACTCTTGACTTCAATGTGAAGGTTTCCCAAAGCCTGGATGAAAAAGATGAGGGAGAAGCAGAGCAAGGAACACTGGAGGGATAATGTGAAAGCCAGACTCCAACCCAGGCTGAAGCACTGCCTGAGGCATGGGAAGAAGCAGTCCCTTCTCTCAGCCTCATCTCTTCCACCTTCTCCACAACATTAAATGCGGGGGGTGGCGGGAAACAAGGATGAGGAAAGTTCCTGACCCCACGGATGGGATCCAAGGTGCTGATGTGGCCTCCTTCATGTACAAGCCCTGGTTCCAACTTAAACATAATCAACTGGAGCCTCCTTGTGACTCCTCTAGGCAGGGGGCTTCCCCGAGGTGCTTTTCCACCTCTGGTCTGATGTGAAAGCTTTTGCAAGACCTGATAATCCAATGCACAGGAAATGCCAGAGCCATGAGATGTTCTGCACCCCCCAAATCATATTCTGCACCCTGTCCCCATCATGGTGACCCAGACCAATGCTGCGGTGTGCCTTGGGCTGCTCTCACCCATGGACCACCACCACACCACTGACAGGCTCTGAGCAACTCCGTGCCTCGAAGCATCAGTCCCAGGAGGCACGTTTCTCTCTAATCCAACTAAAAGTGAATTCTGGATGAAATGAAACCTCTCAGTCCAGTTTGGGCCCTGAGCAGGTCAGCCTGGCTTCCCGTGCCTCCTGAGGGACACTCTCCATCATCTCCCCATGTCCTATTCACATCTTCCTCTCCTCTGAACTCAAGGCAGAAGGGCAGCTCTGGAGGGAGAGCTGCTGCCCAGGGGATAGAGGGTTGGACTTTATAATTCCAGGGGAGGTGACTTTTTGGAGGAAGTACAGAGGAGAATGAGGAATCGATGGTGGCAGCTCCATCCCTCCACTCGTTGGCATGATGATGCTGTGACGATATGGGTACCCAGCACAGGAGCGCACACACCTTTCCAGGCTGCCTTCCAAAACCAGGGTACAGGGAGGCTGCCCCGTGGAAACGGAGCCCTTTCATTCCCTGAGCTCTTTAATATTCCCCACGGCCCCCTCTGAAGCAGGTTATTGTCTCCCGTGTCAGGTAGAAGCCCTTCCTTCCCCCTTGCTCTGCCAGCAGCTCGGCAATCTGTAGATAAAGTTAATACGATGCAGAAGCAGCCGCAGGGAGGGAAGCTGTCGTAAGCCATTACCATTGACTTTGCCAACGTGATAATATTGTCCTTCATCAGCAAGAGGATTAGGAGCACGACGGACTGCGCGGTGCTGTGGATTAATGCCTTCACTTCTCAAGGTCAAATAGGGAGTTCAGTGGCTGAGACTCGGAGTTCACCAGGCTCCTCATCCCAGTGCACGAAGCCAGAACACCTACCGGCAGCAAGCAGGGAGCGGCACTGGTGGGGCTACACCTTGCATCCTGGGTTCAGGTTTGTGCTCCTCAGTACGGGAAAGAGCACGTCTGGAGAAGAGAATGGAGCTGGGGAAGGGTCCGGAGCCCAGGGGTTCTGGGAGTGGCTGAGGGACCTGGAGCTGTTCAGCCTGGAATCATAGAATCATTTGGTTGTAAAAGACCTTTGAGATCATCGAGTCCAACCATACCTATGCACTGCTAAACCAGATCCCTGAGCAACTCACCCATCCATCTGTTAAACCCCTCCAGGGATAGGATCTCCACCACCGCCCTGGGCAGCCTCTGCCAGTGCCCAGGAACCTTTTTGGCGAAGAAATTATTCCCGTTGTCCAATCTGAGCCTGCCTTGGTGCAACTTGAGGCCATTTCCTCTCATACTATCTCCTGTCACTTGGGACAAGAGACCAACACCCACCCTGCTACAACCTCCTTTCAGGAGCTGCAGAGAGTGATGAGGTCTCCCCTCCAGCCTTCTCTTCTCCAGGCTAAACAACCCGAGGTCCTTCAGACACCTCTCATAACCTTGTTCTACAGACTCTTCCCCAGCTTTGGAGCCATGATTGAGCCACATGGAGAGACACACCTGTGGAACAGGTACTGTATGTGGATGCACGATCCCTTGCTGAACCTCCTCCAAGCCATATGAAAGGGAGGAGGTACCAGCCTTGCTTCTGGGGTTCTGTCAGCAGCCACCCCCTCGGCAGAGTGGGAGCAGAGCCCCGTGGGTGCAGTTTGTCTAGCAGAGCGGTGCTGCAGGCAGTTTGGTGCCTGTGCACAGCCCCTCTCCCTCTCAGCCCGGTGGCTGCGAGTGAAGCCTGCAAGTGCAAAGCAGACGGGAAGCTGCCACTGCCAAACGCCAGCGGGCCCTTCAGTAGCGATCCTCGCCACATGCCATTGGTGCTGCCGAGCCTGCCTGTCCTACCGTGTGTCACCATACATATGAGATGGCAGAGTGTAACGTGCATGGGAAGATGCTGGAGCATAATACAAAGAAATGCTCCCATGTTGATTTGAATTCTGAGTCACACGGAAGCTCTTGTAAATTCCTGTGACAAGAGGATCTGGATTTCAAAACACATATTAGAAGAAATATAATTGAAGTGGAGAGGCCAAGATAAATTTGTGTTATCAGGTATAGTTACCTAAGCAGTAAATCATTGTCACAGCATAAGCTCTTATCCATATTTTCATATTAACACCAAATTCGTACTCTGTGCCGGTGCTGCTGCTCATAAAAGGGATCAGCACGTCCTGCTGCTGTTTTTTGTAGCTCGGCATCTGCCATCGGGAACCGAGCTGAGACAGCACTCGTCATCCCACCAGCACCCGCACCACGAGTCACCCCCATGGTGGTGCTGCAGGGCTGAACACCACAAGCTGTTCTTGTCCCGAGGGAGCCCAACTGGTACCACATGGGAAAAGTCTCCCAAAGTAGAGTGAAACATCCCTGTGATGTACAGGGAAACTCCTGACCTTGAGCCAGCTGGCTCAGCCTCCCCGACAACGTCCCCCCTGACAACAAGTGAAGGTGAGGTGATACCAAGCACAAATCCAGGCTGAGCGGAGAATGGATCGGGATCAGCCCTAAGGAGAAGGACTTGGAGTGCTGGGGATGAGAAGCTCAACATGAGTCGGCAATGTGTGCTCGCAGCCCAGAAACCACCCGTGTCCTGGGCTGCATCCAGAGCAGTGGGATCAGCAGGGAGGGAGAGGATTCTGCCCCTCTGCTCCCCTCTGGGAGACCCACCTGGAGCCCTGGGTCCAGTTCTGGAGTGCTCAGCACAGGGAGGACACGGAACTGTTGGAACGAGTCCAGAGGAGGCCACGGAAATGATCTGAGGGCTGGAGCACCTCCAGTATGAGGACATGGGCTGCCTTTGGATGGGGCTCTGGTTACCCAGACCACAGTCCCCACTCATCAGTGCAGAGTAACAGTGGAGAAGGCAGGATTAACAATGACAATGGCTTTTCCTCCCTTTGGGTGTTGAAAAAACAGCTTCCCAACCATCCCCCTGTTGCTGCCTGTGAATCCTGGTATATCCAGAGTACTCATTTATCCATAAGCAGCCACGGTCAGAGCTGAGACAAAATCTGTGATTAGTTTTACTCTGCCTAAACTCGAAACAAATTGCAGTGGGGCGATCTCGCTGGATGAGCTCTTTCCATTACCTTCCATCACCTCCATAAATTATCTGTCTACTTCCAGCTCACCACTCAAGCTCCTCCTGAAGATGCAGCTGGAGAAAAGCCCCCTCAGATGCCAATCCCCATCACCCTGAGCACGTGAGCCAGAGCAGGTCTCCAGCCAAGCATGACACACTGCCGGCTCATCAGCGTTACCGAACGGTCCATGAGGTCTTTAAACATGGATATGAGTCAGAGAATTTGAGCCTGGCAGGACGTGAATGTGATTTTTAGTACTGGAAGTGGAGCAGTAACCAAAATCGCTGTGGCAGGGTACAGGATACTGGAGTCTCCTGTCCAGTACTGGAATCCCAAACATAAGAAGGACATGGAGCTGTTGCAGCAAGTGCAGAGGAGGCCATGGAGATGATCCGAGGGCTGGAGCACCTCCTGTATGAGGACAGGATGAGAGAGTCAGAGTTGTTCAGCCTGGAGAAGAGAAGGCCGTGGGGAGACCTCAGAGCAGCTCCCAGGGATGAAAGGGGACCCAGGGAAGCTGGGAATGGGCTCTGGATCAGGGAGGGCAGGGATAGGATGAGGGGAATGGTTTTAAGCTGAAAGAGGGGAGATTGAGATGAGATCTTGGGGAGAAATGTTTTACTGTTCAGGTGGGGAGGCCCTGGCCCAGGGTGCCCAGAGCAGTGGTGGCTGCCCCATCCCTGGAGGGGTTCCAGGCCAGGTTGGATGGGGCTTGGAGCCCCTGATCCAGTGGGAGGTGTCCCTGCCCATGGCAGGGGTGGGACCGGATGGGCTTTGAGGTCCCTTCCAACCCAAACCGTTCCATGATTCTATGATACACTGAGAATGTTCTCTTATTTTCCATCATGACCTGCTGAAAACCTCTCACATCGGAGCAAACACGTGCTGGGGGCTTATTTATTTCTGATGGGTTGGACACAGTCCAGCAGCTCCGCCTGCTTGCCAACACCTCCTCACGCCGGATCCAGCCCATCTGCTCCCTCTTCCCTACCCTCGGACTCTCTTAAAATTTATTCCCCTATTTCCTGCCCGAGTTGAAACAGCAAAAGAGAAACTTGCTGATTGATTTCAGTCTCTGAAAGTCCCTGTCATCTTGTTTGATGACTTCATTGCCAAAATGAAACAGGCACGGGAGAAGCAATGTTTTCAAAACAATTTGGAGCAAGAGGAGGAAGGCAGTGGGAGGGGAGCCCTGGGAAGCCGATGGCCTTTATTCTTCAATTCCCATGTTGCGTCTGGCTTGCTGCAGGCTATAGAGAGAAAGCAAAATTGTTATGATTCTTATTAGCTTTTATTTTATAAAGCCTGAACTACACTCTGTAGGGGTTTCAAACTGGAGCTGCAAATCATACACACGCCTGCCTGCCTGGCCACCTTAGCTGTACATTAATGTAGTACCTGTCCACAGGGAGGACAACTTCTGTCTCTTTGCCAGGCACCAGCGAGGTGGCTGGTTAGGCGACAGAATCCATCTCACTGCAACACGGCCCTTTATTTCCCTGCGACAGAAACACATCTGACACGCATCAGGAATGACTGTTGCACGCCACTCACCAACCTCTGAGAACAAAGGGAGCCGTCCCAGCTCAGTTCCCTGCAATAACAACCGCGCATGGATAAAATCCAGCGCTCGGATGGCAGCTGCAGAGGAGCCCACATGCGGCGGCTGCTCTCGCAGCCCGCGGCCAAGGCACGTTGCCTGGCCCTTTCCCACACGAGCTGGGAGCTCCTCCGGGTGCCAACAGCCCCCCGCCTCCTCCCGGCTCTGCTGGGTGTTGATGTACAGCAGCTTTTCTTTCCTCTCAACAAGGCTTAAGAAAAGCCGGGTGCAAACAAAGGGGTCACCTACGGCACCTGCAAGATTTCATTGTTTGCCCTGGCAATGTCGGTGCTGAGCCCTTCCCAAGCACTGGATTTGAGAGCGGCTCCACACACCCAGACTTCGGCTTTACTCCTCTGAATGCTCTCTCAGCTCAGTTATTTGGGGATGAGCGGTAAAGCCAAGAGACTGCATTATTTATTGTTTGAGGTTGTTCAGCCTGGAGAAGAGAAGGCTGTGGGGAGACCTTAGAGCAGCTTCCAGGGCTGAAAGGGGCTCCAGGAAAGCTGGGGAGGGGCTCTGGATCAGGGACGGCAGGGATAGGACGAGGGGGAACTGTTTTGAGCTGAAAGAGAGAAGATTGAGATGAGCTCTTAGGAAGAAATGTTTTCCTATGAGGGTGGTGAGGTCCTGGTCCAGGCTGCCAGTCGCAGCCCCTGTTCCCTCTCCCCCACCCAGTCGGGAGCACCCCACGGCACAGAGGAGGCCCTCAAACTGTTCCTAAACACCAGCATGCAGATCAATGCCTCTTCAAGTGCAACTGCACAGAGATGAGGAGCTATTGATTCCTGGTGCTTTCCTTGCCCCTGCAACCCCCAAAACTTCTCCTTTTTGTCAGGCTCCATTCTCCTGTGCCAACAGAGTGGGCATTAGTAGGAAAAATCTTGCTGCATTTCCTTCTTTAAAAGAAATCTTATTTATTATTCCTATACAGGGTCTGAGCTGCTCTGCCCTCTTGGTACCTTGTTTTTCATCAAAATCCATGAATTCTGCTCTAAAAAAATAATTCACCCCCTTTGCCAGCCTCCTTTCCGAATAACCATGAGGGCAGGTGGAGCTGGAAGCCACGAATGTGTCTGGGAGCGGGTACTGAATTGCTGGCACAAGCGCAGCCAGGGAAGCAACCACCGCTCGTGCTGGCAATTCACAATGTCTTCCCCAAAACTCTGCACAATAATTATGAAAAAACGTGTTGCTTCAGCCTTTTTTCCTCATCTAAAAAGGACGGAGAGCAGTATGATGTCTATGGCTCCTGTGGAGCTCCTTGCTGCTCTGTGTGGGACAGGGGCTATTTTCCTGTCTGTGCGCTGTGTGTGAGTGCAGCGCAGGACTCCGGGCTCAGGGCTGGTTCTTGGGAATGGCCGGGAGGGGATGAGAGGAGGTTGTTAGAAGTGGCAATCATCGATTTAATTTGGATCCTGCTCATAGCAAAGGTGTGAAACACCCGCCCATGCTTGGTGCTTTGCTGGCTGCAGCGTGTGGTGCAGTGGCCCTTCTGCGGCAGTGCTCCAGAGGAGGAAGAAGCCGTTGCCTGCACCTCATCAAGCATCTCCATTCACTGCAAATCTGCACGCGTTCCTTTGTCCCATTCGTTTGCCTCGAGAAAAATATTGCTGCCAGTTTGCAGATGAGAGCTGAAAAAAGACTTTTCTCTGTGGGCCTTTACTCCCTCTTGTACCCCACATCTGTCTCCCTTATTAGGCTGCAAACCCCTCAGAGCCAGTGTTGTTGTAGGAGCGCGCAGCTCCTCACATCCTGACACTCCATGGAACTCGCTGCCTGCCCACACACTGTAACACAAACCACAGAATCATGGAATGGTTTGGGTTGGAAGGGACCTCAAAGCCCATCCAGTGCCACCCCTGCCATGGGCAGGGACACCTCCCACTGGATCAGGGGCTCCAAGCCCTATCCAACCTGGCCTGGAACCCCTCCAGGGATGGGGCAGCCACTCGCTAAGCTTGTCCTCGTATGGGAGGTGCTCCCGCCCTCAGATCATCCCTGTGGATTTAAGCAGATATCTGCACTGAGGTAAAAGCAGATCTAGAACTTTGGTATGAAAGGAAAAGAAGTCCCCAGGGAAAAGCCAATCCACTTTAATCCCCTAAAGCTTATGGGTGATAATGGAGGTCAGATGGGCAGTTACTTATATGGACAATATCTCACTACCGCACACTGGAACAATGTGGACAGCTGGAATTGTGTCGAAGCGACATATTTATTTGCCATAATTTAATGTCAGCTTCAAAGAGATCAGATTTTTCACGGCACTTCATATCCTGGCAGGAGAGCGGGACCGATGAGGGCTGATGCAGAGGCAATGAAAAATGTGAGAGATCTCCATAAAGCGAAGCCATCAGCTTTAAGGTTCAGCTGGATGAACTCCTACCGAGGATTTATGGTGTGGAATGCAAAGCTACGGCTGCTTCCGAAATCATTACTAAACTCACACGGAAAACGGGAATGGACTTGAGCTTGCGTGAGGGCAGGGCACGATTCACACAGGTTCATCCTTCCTGGCTCGCACTGCCCTGCTTGCTCCGCACACATCCATATGCAAAACCCTCTTAGGAGAATGAGTGCCACTGCCTTTCAATGAAACCTGGCTTTCTTATTATTTATACACTTTAGAGAGACCTCAGGATCATGGAATGGTTTGGGTTGAAGGGGACCTTAAAGCCCACCCAGTCCCACCCCCTGCCATGGGCAGGGACACTTCCCACTGGATCAGGGGCTCCAAGCCCCATCCAACCTGGCCTTCCCGAGGCCTCCCTGCCTTCATAGGAAAGCATTTCTCCCTAAAATCTCATCTCAATCTCCCCTCTTTCAGCTGAAAACCATTCCCCTCGTCCTGTCCCTGCCCTCCCTGATCAAGAGCCCCTGCCCAGCTTTCCTGTAATCCCTCCCCTGGCTTCCAGACCCCACAGAATACAAGCCAGGGACAACAGAGCTTTCCCAAGCCAAAGGTGAGATCCACCTCATTTTCTGGAACTGCATTTTACAACAGGCTGCGAAACAGCGCTGTGTGAGGAACACTGAAGCTAATCAGCTCATCCTGCCCATCTTCAACCACACAGAGACAGCCACGCATTGCAATGAGGTGATAAATTGGGGTCATAAATAATTTTTATCAGAATAACACACTTTATTGATGTGCAGATCTGCACATAACAACGGAGAGGTACTGTAAATGCCCTTATTACACAGCCATCACCTCACACACGTGTCCCAGGAGGCTTGGGTTCAGCAACCAAACAGGGAGCAGGTCCTTGCTTGGGAACTCGGTTATGAAACACTACCTGAGCCTCCAGAGGCCACAACACTACACTGAGACACAAAGTGAGCTCAGAGTTCTTTGGTCAAACAACAGAAACCACCCCTAACTTGCATGGTATCACAGAATGCCCTCAGTTGAAAGGGACCCATGAGGCTCATCACATCCAACTCCTGTCCCTGCACAGGACACCCCCAACATTCACACCGTGGGGCTCAGCGCATGGGCCAAATGCTACTGCAATACCTCCTGCCCAGCAGGTCCTTGCCTGGGGATCGTGCCCGGCTCAGGGGACAAACCCATGCCAAGGAGGGAATGCCTCGCAAGGAGGGAAGCTCACAGTACAACAGTGTCGTCGTTTTTGTTCCAGCCAACTTTAAAGTTGTTTTTCTTGGAAGAGTTTGTGCCTATTCCTGTCCCAAAGCTCCACCTCCTCCAGCTCTGGCGTGTGGAGCGATGCCGTTTTTAGGTGGCTGGGATGAGGCTGGCACTCCTAAGTGGGGCACTCGGAGCAGGGGAAGGGGCACAGAGGGGCTTGGGGCCTGACCATGGCCACAACTGGAGAGGAGCTGGGGTCCCAAACAGCCCTTGAGACCCATCTGGTTAAAGCCCCTCACCACCTGCCCTCTGCTCATTTGGCAGAGGTTGCAGCTCACCAGCATTCAAGTTTTCCAGCTTGAGGGTACTGATACACCATGACATCTCACAAGCGGCTGAGAGAGGGGAATCTGCCAGAAATAGGCAGCTGTTACTTCTGTTTCAAACTCTCTTTTCATCTCACATTCAATTATCAACCACGTAATGTATTTTTAGAACCTCACAGTACAAGAGCGCTGTCGCTTTTATTCCAGCCTGACTTTAAAGTTGTTTTTCTGGGAGGAGTTTGCACCCATCCTTGTCCCAAACCCAGGGAACAGGAGCAAGCAGAGGCTTGGCAGGCACCTACAGACACCGAAAAAGAGAAAAGTCCAGGCTAAGCCAGGTCCAGGGGATGTGAATCTGATGCAGAGAGGCTTGTCCAGGTGAGGGAGAGGCAGAAACTGAGGCAGCAGAGGCAGACGGTGTCGACAGCCACATTTTAACAGGGTATCAGTGTTGGGGACCCTGAGACCTTTGGCAGAAGGCACAGCGGTTTGGAAGAAGACTGCCAGAAGGTTGCAGCACTGATGGTGTTCTGGGAGGGCTGCATTCTCCCAACACCCCCATCCTGCCCTCCCCTCCGTGCCAGGGCCTCGCCTGGCAGCCTGGCAAGAGCAGGATGGCACGAGCCCTGTGAGGGAAGCTGTGGAAGTTATTAAAGTCTCTTGTCTCCACCTCTCCTTTACAAAGTACCTTTTATAATACTAGAAATATAAGCCACTCCAGTTAATGCTCAGGATTAGATTGTAAAGAAAGAAAACAAAAGGGAAGTGTTTGCTTGGGTTAGGAGCATTTTGAGCTGCAGTTGTCGCGCATCCCTGCTTCTTGCCAGGTTTTTTGTTGAGTTGGAGTAAAACATCAAAGTCCATTATCTTCCTCGCTTTTCCTTTTCTTCTCTCTCTTGCCCCCAGCTCCTCGTTCTACGGCACGGTACAGAATTAATTTGGTTTACTCCGGCACACGCAATAGCCGCCTGCCTTCCTGACTCCCCGTCTGTAAGGAAACAAATTTCCTCTTTAAGCGCTTTCCACTTGACCTGCTCTTTTCTCCACTGAGAAAATTGAGGTCAGGGAGCTGCTGTTGCACAGTGGCAGCCGCTCCCAGAGTGCCCTGGGTGCAACTGCGAGTGCCGCAGCCGACACAGACCAGGGGTCCCTGCCCTGCTGCCAGCAGTGGCTCCGCCTGGGGCTCACGGCTGCTCCCAGGGGACAAGGGCAGAATGAGGAAGGTGATGGCTCCACTTCCCACTTGGTCCAATTATTTTCCAAGCCTCCCCCATGCTGTTAGAGAGGTCCTGTGAGCCCATAAAATACAAGCAGAGCCGCGGTGGGGTCAGAGCTGCTTGAAGGCAGAGGGGAGTCAGGAGCAGCACTGCTGGCTGCAGCCATCCCACTCACGTGCAGAGGACAGTGGGCTACGCTGAGCTGGTGGTGCAAGAAGAGAGGGATTTGCCTTAGTGTTTCTTTCCTCCTTTCGTATTTCTGCATAGAAAAATCAGCATGGACGCCAGGACCCCACGCACCCCCACACACCTGCTGGTCATGCCCGAGCCACACGGACTGGCTAGACGGCCACTTCCAGCCCCCACGGGGTGAGTCCTTGGCTTCCCCACCTGGTAGACCAGTGCTGCCAGGAACTGGATACTGACCCACGTCCCAGGGCTGTCTTCAGACATCTGCTGGGAGGAGGACAGAGCACAAGAAGCAAAGCCAAACCTTGGAGCGCATCCTCAGCTCAGAGTCACCGCAGCAGCTCTGACACGGGGACATGTGCTACAGCCAAGCCACCTCCAGATGCTTGGATCACCTTCATGCAGCCACAAGGGCCTCAGGACTCCCAGCACAACTGGGAGATGCTCCTGAGCTTGCCAAAGAAGACTCATAGTCCCCCTTATCCTGTACCTGTCCTCCCTGATCCAAAGCCCCTCCCCAGCTTTCCTGCAGCCCCTTTCAGCACTGAAAGCTGCTCCAAGGTCTCCCCGCAGCCTTCTCTTCTCCAGGCTGAACAACCCCAACACTCTCAGCCTGTCCTCATACAGGACTTGCTCCAGCCCTTGTATCATCTCCATGGCCTCCTCTGGACTCACTCCAACAGCTCCATGTCCTCCCTGTGATGAGATCTCCAGAACTGGACCCAGGGTTCCAGGCGGCTCTCACAGCGCAGAGCAGAGGGGCAGAATTCCCTTCCTCACCCTGATGGTCCCACAGCATTGAATGCAGCCCAGGACACGGTTCGCATCCTCCGCTGCTCCCTGCCTCCCTCCACCCAGTGCTGCCCAAACGGTGTGGAAGCGAAGAGAGAGCTGCGCTCTCTCTGAAGACACAGCGCTTGACAGGCATCTCTCTGCAGCTCACTGCTAAGTCGACTGACAGCAAGTCCCTCAGCTCCAGCCTCAGCGAGTTTGCAGCATCAGGGCACAGCCCAGCACAGCAAAACACCCCCTTTAGCTGCTGCAGGTGCCCTCCCTGAGGACTGCTTGGGGAGCAGGGGGCAGGGACTGATCCCTGCCAGAGCAGTCGTCCTCCTCCTCTTTCCCTCACTGCTTCCAGGTCAGGAGGAAAGCGTGGAAGAGCTGGAGGCCCAGGCCAGGTTTGAGCTGAGCGGGCAAACCCTGGCCATGAGAAGGAAGGGCACCCACCAGCGGGTGGGAGGGACTCACGCCGTGTGTGAAACCTGCCCTGCCTGCAGCCATTCCAGTCCTGTGGTGGGTGGGGAGGAAGAGAAGTCTGAGTTAAATGCACAGGCACAGAGGGATCCATGAGACTTCAATTTCACGGAATCATAGAACGGCTTGGATTGGAACAGACATTAAAGATCATCCAGTTTCAACCCCCTGCCACGGGCAGGTACACCTTCCATGAGTTTGGTCTCGGCAAGAAAAGGGTCCCAGTCTTGCACTTTCTTCACTCACCTCCACCAGAGCCACCAGGTTTGTTCGCTATCCCTCCTGGACTGACCCTGGAGAGGTGGCTGGTCCTGGGCAACGGCAGGAGCCTGTAGCCCACCAGGGTGGGTATGGCAGGCAGAGCCAAGAGCTTACCGAGCAACCGCTGGTTGTGGAGATGTTAATCTGGATGTGTTAATCCCTCCGGCAGCAGCAGAGATGATGTATTAGTGCCAGCTGTGAACCTCTCATGCCTGCTGGTCCATCAGCTGCATCTTTGATCTGCATTCCCATTACTCCCTGATTACAATTTATTCATTTCATGGCAATCCTTGGAGAACCAAACCAAGGCCAAAGTCCTGCTGGGAGGCACTGTGCAAATCCGCTGCAGGGCAGCTCCATCCCAAGACAGCTCCCTTCGGAAACAGGCAAGACACAGCCATGGCTCAGGGGCAGCCAGCACATCCTGGGCACAGCACGACACCAAATGTGTGCAGCACACTGAGAAGAAAACCTGTCAGCATCCCTGTGGCACAGAACAACAGTGCTGTGCAAGTACCTGGGAAGGGCTGCACTGCATGAGGGGTCCCAGCACCCAAAGCCCCTGTCCTGGTGGGAAATCCCTCAGAGACATCTCTGGCACTCGGCTGCGATGGGCTGTGCTGATGCAGGAGCAGCACTGCAAGAGGAAGAGCAGCTCTAACTCCTGAATGTATCGCAGCACTCGTTTGGGGACCCAAAGCCAGAGCTGCCCCAGCAGCACTGCTGGATGAATGCACAGAGGGGAAAATCCAGAGCACAGTGACTGCAGCATCAGAGAAACACAAGTACAACCACAGGCAGCAGCACCCAGGAACAACCTGCAGGCAATGGACTCGCTGCCCACCCGCAGGCGATGCTGTTTCAGGGCACTTTCCTCCCACCCAAACACACAGCTGCATCTCTGAGGTACCAGGGAAGGGTACTTTTCCCCAATTCCCAGAGTTGGTTGTTGATTCTCAGGGAAACCTCCTTGCTCGCCTGTAGCTGGAGGAAGATGGAGTGAATAATTTACACAAAACTATTTACTTGATGAACTCAGCCTCTCTCTGCTCCTGGCACATGCACCAACTGACTGTGGTTTTGACCTGTTGAACGTTATCCAATGCACTGATCCTGAGCATTGCTTTTCCAAGGTGGGAGCTGATTTGGGGAAGATTTCTGGTGTCAATGCTGGACATTTACAACCAGATAACAGGGACTTGTTCGTGTTGCCTCTCTTCCTCTCCTTTCACAGGAAAACAACTCCATCTAGAAGCCGCAGCCAGAGAAGCACCTGAGAGCAGATGCCAAACAGTTCCTGCCTCAACTCTAACGAATGGCCACCATATTAAAAGCCTCCCGAATCACACAAAAAAGCCATCATGCCAACGGCTAATAAAGATCGCTAAGCAGTAATTATGGTATAATTACCTATCATGTCATTTTCAAAAGCACAAGCAGTTAAAAGCCAGCAAATGAAATGGCACCGGGCTTCTTACGCTGCCTGTGTAATGAACAAACACATCGCCTACGGCGCGCTCAGAGGAACTTATCTCTCATTACGATAAAAAAGTCTTAACCTTGACCAGCACTCTGCGTACAGGCAGTTTGCTGGGCTTCCCATCAGCTGTTCCAGTACTCAGAGAGTCACAGAACGGTTTGGGTTGGAAGGATCCCTGAAGCCCATCTACTTCCAATCCCCTGCCATGGGCAGGGACACCTCCCACTGGACCAGGTTGCCCAAAGCCTCTTCCTGGCCTTGAACACCTCCAGGGTAGATGAAGCTTTGAGCAATCCCAACCAACTCATTTTCAAGCTCTTTGCCTAACAGAAAATATTACAAAATGAAACATATCTTATTTAATAGCTGTGCACAAGTCTTTTTTTGTATTTTTTCAGATCCCTCTCATACAATTTAGAACAGAAAATGCCCGGCATAAATCCACGAATGCATTATTAATGCCAAAAGGTGAACACCTAAAGTTAATCTGTTCCACTAATGGGTGCTATATTGTACATTAAGTCAGTTAAGCGTGCTGTGTAATAAAGATAGTGGTGTGAGATATGCTGAGATCACTGGTTCAAGCACAACGGTTCTGTTGGGCGATGGTCAGAGCCCTTTTATGGAGCACCTGTCTGAGAGCTGCCCCAAGGTGGAGAAAACCCTGGTATGTTGAACGCACGTCCTGTACCAAAACAAAACAACCTGCTATAATGTTAACACTTCTTTCAAAACCAGCTCCCATGCAATTTCTAAACTCTTTGTACTTAAAGAACTAAAATACAGCACGGAAGCACCCGGTGAAAGGCCAAGAATTTTTTGGTCTTCCCATGATGCAACTCAAGTGGTGGCTCTGAAAGGGAGTGCAGCCTCTGGTCAAACTGGAATCATAGAATCATGGAATGGTTTGGGTTGGAAGGGCCCTCAAAGCCCATCCAGTTCCACACCCTGCCATGGGCAGGAACACCTCCCACTGGATCAGGTTGCTCAAAGCCCCGTTCAGCCTGGCCTTGGACACCTTAAACATCACTGGTCCCAACATCAACCCTCGTGGAACACCACTCATCACCAGTCTCCACGTGGACATTGAGCCATTGACCACAACTGTTCCAGTTCAACCATCCAGCCAATTCCCTATACACCAAGTGGTCCATCCATCAAATCCATGCCTCTCCAATTTAGAGTCAAGGGTGTCATGCAGGACAGCATCAAATACTTTGCACAAGCACAGGAAGATGACAGCAGTGACTCTTCCCTTATTCACCAACGCTGATGCCAGCAGCAGCTGCCACAACCAGGGCAGGACAGATGCCTCACTCCAGAGGGAAGAGCCGTGTTCAGCGCAATGCAGGCCACCCTCAGTCTCTAACAAATTCCTAGGGATGTGAATACATTTCATGAGTTATTTCACACGCTTTACAGGTGGCCAGGTAACAATCGGTAATTCACATACAAAACACTTGTTTATACTATTTCTGATTAAATTACTCTCAAACAAGTGCATGTATTGTGGCCACGTCTTGCCACACACCTACAAACACCCTGCCCTGCCCTGTCCGTGGCTGCAATGACAACGAGATACTGCTCCAAAGGTATCCTGCCATTATGATGCTATCTACCACCTTTTCTGGAGGAAAGAGGGAAGCTCCTTCCAGCCTAGCAGAGCTCCAGACCCCTGAGATAAATCCAGAGCTACTGGCCAGTGGGTCCAGCCTGTGGGCAAGCTGAGCTGCCTGCCAAATTTTGGTGCTGGCTGCTCAGCCATGAGGAGCTCCAACCAAACACCTGGCCAACTTCCCTGCTGTGTTCATGAGTATCACTGGAAGTCCTCACACAGAGCTCCTGCAATTTGTTCAAATCACACCTCCCTTCCAGAAGATGACAGAATATGGAGCTGGGAGCCTGGCTGCTGAACATTGAACCCGACTGCTGACCCCGGGTGTGAAGCCAACGTGACTTTCTCTCCAGCTCATGCAAGTTTAGCCAATTCCAAAGCCCTCCTGATTCCTGCCCGTGTGGCTGCTGCCATCCCGAGACACCAGAAGCACTAAATTTCTCTCTACAAAGGGCAAGATCTGCTCATTTCTCAAAGAGGGGCTGGACCTGGATGATCTTTAAGGTTGCTTCCAACCCAAACCATTCTATGATTCTATGACGTTTGCAGCAGCTGTGACCCTCCTCCAGTCCAGGTCGGATCTTGAAAGGCAGGGGCTGCAGCGACTGGGAAATGCCTCTGGCTCTGCTCGCAGACTTGCAGCGCGGTGTTTGCAGAATTTGTAGACATCTGGCTCAGTGGAGGAAAGTTTTCCCTGCTGCAGGATGCTCTTGTGGCAACTATCTGCTCAAGTAACGCCACTCGCTAGAGAAGGCTTGAGCTGGATCTGCTTTAGTTTTCATTCTGGATTTGCAATCTGCAAACTAAAGCAGACTCAGTTTGGTGCTGGATTTAGAGCTGATGGAGAAAACCTTCCCTGGCTGCTAGAAAGTCCTCTCAGAACAGGTAGGAGTGAAACGACAAAAACCTGAAGATCAAAACCATTAATTCAAAGGAGAAAGAAAGAAACCTGGCAAGGCACACAGCTCTTTGGGCTGTGATGTTCAGGAGCCTGGAAAGAGCTCCGGCCAACCCCACCAACCCCAGCAGCTCGAGAAGCGACCCTGGAGAACTTGGGTCTCTTTCTCCGAGGTGTCCTTGGAAGGCTGCTCTGCCTGGAGCCAGCCCTGACAGCCCGTGATTGCAGACTCCCCCGGAGAGGAGCTCATCCCTCACGGTGGGACGCGTTTCCGAGCAGCCGCCAGCTCGGGGAGGTGACTGACACTGATTGGAATTGTTATGCAAATAGACTTCTGCTCCTCTCCCTGCTACCGCTGCTCCCAGGTTGATTCCCACGTTCTTTAAGGAGAAACTGCTCCTTTTCTGCGGGAATTTGGCGCTTTTTTTCAATGAAGAACAGGTGAGCTGGGCTCTCTGGTCTGAAAGGTCCTCAAACAGAGCAAGTAATGTCACAGCCCCGAGCATGGCCGTTTACACGTTGCGAGGAAAAGAAACGTCTCTGTTATCTTCTTTTTTTCTTGCCCTGCACTTCCCTTTGTGTGTGTTTGTCACCCTCTGTTGATAGAGAACATTTTTAAAGGTATCAGAGCAACTTAAAGCCTGGTAATTGACTGCAAGAGAAGGCTGACCAAGCCCTCTTCGAGCCCTGCAACCCAAGCTGTGAGATTTGCTGCTGACACCATTGTTACCACTTACTCCAGACCAGAGGAGATGATCCTGGCATCCTCTAGGTCTGATCCTGGGAGTGGGCAGCTAAGAGAGAAGTGTCTCATTACTCCAGGAACACCTGGGGCTGCTGCGTGACCACCAAGTGCTTACAAGCCCTGACCGCTCAAGGAATGCATCACAGGCAGCTCCTCCCTCACCCCAGCACGGGTGAGAAGGGATTCAAACCAAGGCAGCGTGCCCTGGTGCTCGGCTGAGTCCAGCCTGAAGGGAAGCTGGTAGGCAAGTGCAATAGGAAGAGCAGAGGCTCAGTTTAAGACAAATCAAGGTGCTGAGTTTGTGCAAAACCATTTCCCTCTCCCATCCCCACCAGGGCTCCCACAGCACAAGTGCAGTCAGACAGCGTGGCTCCTGATTCACTGCACGAACCCTAGGAGCATGAAACAAAAATGAGTGACTGCTTAACAGGAAACTACAAACTACAAACGCTACATCACGCCCAGTTGTTCATGTATTTCTGCTGCCTTTGACTGGTAGGCAGCCTTCAGCTCCAAGAGAACGTCTCCAGAAACAGCAATGATGTCTCTTAATCACTCAGAAATAACTCACCCCCCATCACACGGGAAGAGCAGTCTGAGCAAACAACGAGCTTTTACACAACCCAGGGATCACTCATGCCTTGTGTTTCTGGGACACAAAGAGGCTCATCAGGAAAAGGGGAATTCCAAAGAATTCCTAAGATTGGGTGGAGTAAGAGGAGATGTGGCAAAGCACCAGTGTCAGAATAAATGATGCAACAAGAAACACGCCTTGGCCAGTGTATTCATAGGATCACAGAGTGGTTTGGGTTGGAAGGGACCTCAAAGCCCATCCAGTCCCACCCCTGCCGTGGGCAGGGACACCTCCCACTGGATCAGGGGCTCCAAGCCCCATCCAACCTGGCCTTGAACCCCTCCAGGGATGGGGCAGCCACCACTGCTCTGGGCACCCTGGGCCAGGGCCTCCCCACCCTCACAGGAAACATTTCTGCCTAAGATCTCATCTCAGTCTCCCCTCTTTCAGCTGAAAACTGTTCCCTTCATCCCATCCCTGACCTCCCTGATCCAGAGCCCCTCCCCAGCTTCCCTGGAGCCCTTTTCAGTGCTAGAAGCACTCCACAGCCTTCTTGTCTCTAGGCTGAACAACCCCAACTCTCCCAGCCTGTCCTGATATGGGAGATACTCCAGCTCTCGTATCTTCATGCCTGAATGCAGATCCGCTGGCAGGAATCATGTCTCTCTGCCTCAAAACTCTGTGGTAACAAGGCAGGAGAAATCCACAGCTCATTCTGGGAGTGCTAGATGGGGCAAAATAAAGGAGTTCACAAGGACAACTATAAAATCCAGCCATTGCCCTGTCCACACACATGGAGCAACCTGTGACCAGTAAATTCCAACCTCTGCCTCTCCTGACACTGTACACATGGATTAATTCCCACGTGCCAGTTTTGCAACCCAGTTAGCAGTGCAGAAAAAAGACACTAAACATTGTTAGAGAATTCATCATTTCTACTGGTTTCAATTTGCTGTAATGAAGATGCAAGACCTTTCAGTTTGATTCAGTCAGACCCATTCACAAGCCACCTTATGATCCATTAGTTCAATCCCTCCAAATCTGATTGCAGGGTGCTTTGATTCAAATCAATCGGTTTCAGCTCTTCTCCATTGATTTCCATGGACTCCCATTATTCTATCCAGACTTCACTTAAACTTGGGGATTTGAATCAAGACAGCGTGGGCACCACAAGGGAGGCATCCATGGGTTGTTCAGCCTGGAGAGGAGAAGGCTCCGAGGAGAGCTTAGAGCAGCTGCCAGTGCTGAAAGGGGCTCCAGGAAAGCTGGGGAGGGACTTTTTACAGCGGCGTGGATTGACAGAACAAGGAGGAATGGCTTTAGATTGGAAGGGGGAAGATTGGCCATTAGGAAGAAATTCTTCACAATGAGGGTGGGGAGGTCCTTTGCCCAGAGCAGTGGTGGCTGCCCCATCCCTGGAGGGGTTCCAGGCCAGGTTGGATGGGGCTTGGAGCCCCTGATCCAGTGGGAGGTGACCCTGCCCATGGCAGGGGGTGGAACTGGATGGGCTTTGAGGGCCCTTCCAGCCCAAACTATTCCATGATTCTATGATTTCCGGGACAGAGCCAGAGAGGGATGTACTTGAGAGGTCACAGCAGAGTGAGGAAAGAAGACAGCATCAGCTCTGAGGTTTCTTTCAAACCACCTTCACCACCCCATGCCTCTATGGCCACAGCTTCAGGGAAGCTCAGAGAGCAGGGACAGAGGAAGCTGTGTCCCTCAACAATCTGTGATCCAACCAGGCAGGACAAAGACAGAAAGGGGGAAGAGACATCGCTGAGGAGACTCCCATTATTCATTTAGAGTCACTGAATCTGTGAGAGGAACAGCCACAACTCAACCCTCCTCAGTCCCAGCCCGCCAGTCTCTCTGGAAATGAGCTGGTGATTGGTCTAAAAGCTGCGAAGAAAATAAGGAGCCTCTCTAAGAAAAGTCCTGAAGTGGAGACAGCACTGCTGGGGAGGCAGAGGAGAACCAAAGGAAGGTCTAGAAGATGGGGAAGATGGAAGATGCAGCTGTGCTGCCAGCTGCAACCATGTCTGAGTGGAGAAGCAGCACGTGGACTGCCAGCTTACACAGGAGAAGGACCTCACCTCCCCAAAGGAGATTCCCTCAGAGGAGGCTTCTCTCCTGCTGACACTTTCTACAGTCTAATACACAGGGCGCATTCCCTTCTGAAACCTCTCAAGCTGCCCTAACTCATGCAGAACTGACATCAATCCCAGCAGGAGGAGGCAGCGCAATCCTCCCTGAGCTTTGCCACAAAATCAGGTCAGCGAAACAAACCCAAAAACTATGTTTCCGATATGGTGGAAGGGTTTCTGTCAAAACTCCAGCACCGCATCTTTACCAAGAAGCAGGTCTGAAGAATGAGGAAGCCTGGAGCAAGACTTATGCAAATCCCAGGCTGAGGCAAAAGGAAAACCAGCTTGGCACCTCCCTCTGCAAAGATGAGATGCTGACAAAAAAGACGTGGGATGTCAATGGCTTTCCTTAAGTTGAAGCCTGCAGCACAGATGAACATGAGCTGAACACGAGTCAGCAGTGGCCCAGGTGGGCAAGAAGGCCAGTGGCATCCTGGCTTGGATCAGCCATGGTGTGGCCAGCAGGACCAGGGATGGGATCATCCCCCTGCACTCGGCGCTGGTGAGGCCACACCTCAAATCCTGGGGTCAGTTCTGGGCCCCTCACTCCAAGAAGGACATTGAGGGGCTGGAGCGCATCCAGAGAAAGCAACGGAGCTGGAGAAGGAGCCGGAGCCCAGGAGTTCTGGAGCGGCTGAGGGACCTGGGGCTGTTTAGCCTGGAGAAGAGGAGGCTGAGGGGAAACCTCATCACTCTGAGCAGTTCCCAGAAAGAATGTTGTGGCGAGGTGGGTGCCAGGCTCTTCTCCCAAGTAATGAGTGATAAGACAAGAGGGAATGGCCTCAAGTTGCACCAGGGGAGGTTTAGATAGCATATTAGGGAAAATTTCTTTACTGAAAGAGAGGCGAAACATTGGCAGAAGCTGCTCAGGGCAGTAGTGGAGTCTCAGTCCCTGGAGGGGATGTGTAGAGGTGGCACTTGGGGGCACGGTTTAGCAGGCATGGCGGGGTTGGGCTGATGGTTGGACTGGATGAACTGAGAGGTCTTTTCTACCCTTAACGATTCTACGATTCTATGATCCTCGAGCCAGCGAGTGGCACGGAGAGCGGGGCACATCACTATACCCTGCAGTCCAAGGAAAGACATGTCCAGTTCACAGCCCAGTTACCATGTTGGGATTCCCAGTCCCACCATGGGAACGCGTCACTCTGGAAGCCTCAGGTTTTATTCCCATCTGAGAAATCACGCTGCAATCGCTGCAGAACATGACCGGTTCTGCTCATGGGTATTTGGGCTTTCGAGAGATGACTGTGTACGACAGGGGGAGAAAAAGGACTCAGAGGAAGGAGGAGAACCTGACTCGCGCGTTGCTTAATGGAGTGCAAATGAATTGGACAGCACTCCTGTTAACGTGTCGGGATTGCACTTAGCAGTGTGAATGACCTCGTTGAAGCTAAAAAATGAATATTCACAGCTGCACGTACAAGCCTTGGATGCTCAACACACACGCTCAGCGCTGCTGCTGCCTCCAACGATGTGGGTGCAATTCTCCCCTGCTTCTATTTGATTTGAGGCCCTGAATGGCCATGGAGGACTGCAGCCTTTTGGGGGGGGCACTGAGAACACCTGGGCATCTGCTTTTCCCTTCTCAGTGGTGAGCGCATTGTGTTCTACCACTGCCCTTGCAGAAAAACATCGAACATAATAGCACGGAGCTACGGGGTTGCAGTGCACTAAATGAAGCCTGGGAGCGTGTGGTAATGGGTCTGACTCCTAAACAGCTCGTTTGCTGCAGCTTCAGGTTCGCCCATCAATCTCACAAGTGTTTATCAGGAACTGCAGGGAAGCTCTGTACGGAGTTACCTGGAAAAAAACCCACATGGTTCCTTTGGAACTCCACAACCACAGACATGGCATGGCCCATGCAGTCTCATGACTTCCAGACATAGTTAAAAGTAGTTATGAGTCACGTATGTAGCTACAGTACATAACAATCCCCACGTATTTAGATTTTGAGAGAACTGGGCTTGTTCAGCCTGGAGAAGGCTGCAGGGAGACCTTAGAGCAGCTTCCAGCACTGAAAGGGGCTCCAGGAAAGCTGAGGAGGGACTCTGGATCATGGAGGGCAGGAATAGGATGAGGGAAGTGGTTTTGAACTGCAAGAGGGGAAACTGAGGTGAGGACTTAGGGATAAATGCTTTGCTGTGAGGGTGGGGAGGCCCTGGCCCAGGTTACCCAGAGCAGGGGTGGCTGCCCCATCCCTGGAGGGGTTCAAGGCCAGGTTGGATGGGGCTTGGAGCCCCTGATCCAGTGTGAAGTGTCCCTGCCCATGGCAGGGGTGGCACTGGATGGGCTTTGAGGTCTCTTCCAACCAAATCCATTCTAGGATTCTATGATTCTATTTCTCATGTTGGCTTTTGAAAAAATGTTTCTCTTAGTAAGAAGAAAAGATAAATACATAAAATTGGTGAAATGTAAGGTTTTCTCTTGGTCTCTGAGTACACTTTTTTTGCTCAACTCAGCATATTTTTAAATCAGCACAAAGTCCTCTCATCAGAACAGGAGGCTGCTCCCCTTCTGTCCCTCACCCAGAGGAGCTGCTCCCGCTCTGTCCCTAACCCAGAGGAGTTCACCCTTCCTCTGCAGCCACGCATCCCAATGCTGAGACTTTTCAGGGTGCACTACAGTTTAAACAGGATTGATTTATGCCCCCATCCCACGTTCTCCAGTGTGTTGGAATGTGTTTATACATGCACTCCCTAACGAGGGCTCCGACACGCTACTTAGCCCAGTGTTATTTAGAACGCCTTTTCAATGACCTGCAACGCACCCACCTCTGCTTGGTCCAACACGCAGCCGATAACAGATTTGTCAGCGAAATTGCCTCACTATCAAAATAATAAACCCCAAGCCACAAGGTGACATTTGGGTGGAATTCAATTCACTTCTTTGTGTTTTCCTTTCTTTTTGTTTTATGTATGATATCTTTTTCCCTTTGAGTCCCACTCGAAGGTCAGTGGAACGGAGGAAGTGAGTTGTTATTAAAAGGGAAAGCTTTATTTGATTTAGAGAAGACTCGGAGCTGCTAAGCCGGATTTCTGACAGAGGAACACGGGATCAGTCATTCCTTACGGTGCAGTGCGAATGTACAGCTCTTAAAGACCAACACCTTTCACTCCAGGTCTTCCCCCTGCTGGAAGAGGAGTCAAATTGTGGAACATCATCTCTGAATTCCCAGAAGGCGCTTGTTGAGCCTCACTGCTTCTCTGCTTACAACAACAGAAAGCAACAGTTTGCAACTAACTACAGATGCACTCAAACCCAGACATGAGCTCACACTGCTGGCTGGGCAGAGTTAATTAATAAATAATGACGATGATGATGAATAAAGATGGGAATAAACAAAGGGGTCTCTGTAGCTGGCATGAAGTATTGATGCCTTTGATGACTTCTGCTGACTGCCCCTCCCTCCACAGGACTCCATTGCTTCTGAACCACCCTGCAAGCTGCCGGGAGCTGCAAGACTTCATCCACATCGACGTTCCTCAGCTATGACACAAGCAGATCCTTGGATAAACAGTCCATAAAAACTGGGCGACTGGGTCAAATCCCACCATGGTGATGACTGGGAAATGCACTGAAATCAAGCGAAGGTGAGTGTTTAAACTCTAGCGACCACACTCAGGCAGATGCTGTGATGCAGCGTGGGCAGCTCCTACCGCTAAGGAAGCTCCTGTGGGAGAAATGCCAGAGGATTTTGATAGATCTTCATCCCAAGCTTCTTGGCACTGCACACAGAGGCTGCACCCCCGCCCTGTGCCTCTGCCCCACTGAGCAACCAACAAGCATCCAGGAGAGGACGGTTCAGACACTGGCAGAAGCAGGTTTGGAGGAAGCCCTATCCAAAATGTTCGCAGATTCTTCCAAGGACCTTTCAACCCAACTGCCCCCTTGCACCCTACTCAGCCTCTTGCTGTGCCAGACCCAGCCAGCTCTGCCTGGGAAACTGGTGCTGCTCCACCTCATTGCCGCCGTGTTCGCAGGACAGAGGAGAGAGGGACGAGCAGGTCCTGCAGTTAATGACAAGGAGTGGGAAATGGGCAGGAGGTACACCAAGCTGAAAAGGGGCCCGAGAGTGACCCGAGAGAGATACCACGTTAACCACCAGTAAAGAAGAACCAGAGTCTGATACTGTTTATTCCTTTCCATCCTCCCTCTGGCCCTCTGCCTCCAAACAGAAACGATTGATGAGTGAAAATGCCAAGTTTAGCTGTGTACTTCTTTCCTCCAAAACAGGCTTTCAGCAAGTACCGCGATTAGGCGTGCTCCTTAGAAGGGCAAAAGCTACTTTAATGCTCATTTCATGCTCCTCATCCATAAATATAATCATAGAGGGGAAAGATGCTTTCCCTTTAAAGATCAGCAGCTCCCCATCCCTGGAGGGGTTCCAGGCCAGGTTGGATGGGGCTTTGAGCCCCTGATCCAATGGGAGGTTTCCCTGCCCATGGCAGGGGGTGAAACTGGATGGGCTTTGAGGTCCCTTCCAACCCAAACCATTCCATGATACCTGAGGGAGACTATTGGTGCTGCATTCACCTGGGAAACTGGGATTTGGGGATGCTGGGCTCAGCTGGTGAAACCAACAGCATACAAAGGACCACGCTTCATGCTAAAAACCACAGGGTTCAGGCAGTGGCAAACCCACAAGGAGGGAAGCAGCTGACTGAAACGAAGTTTCCTCATTTTTAATGTTTTCCATCACCACAGCTGGTGTCAGTCATTGTTAAGCATTAAATTGCATAAAATACAAACTCTTGGAAACAAACAGCAGTGCTTATCAGCCTGTGTCAAAAGTCAATTTTTACTCTACAGCAGTTTCACCTGGAAATTACTCCAGGCACGCTGCACTCGGCAGCTCAGCCCCGTCTCCACATGGCTCCCGGCTCCGCAGCACCAGACCTGCCCAGCAGGGATGGGGCAGACACCACTGGGCCAGGGCCTCCCCACCCTCACAGTAAAACATTTCTCCCTAAGGTCTCACCTCAATCTCCCCTCTTTTAGCTGAAAAATGTCCCCCATGTCCTATCCCTGCCCTCCCTGATCCAGAGCCCCTCCCCAGCTTTCCTGGAGCCCCTTTCAGCATTGGAAGCTGCTCTAAGGTCTCCCCTGAGGCTTCTCTTCTCCAGGCTGAACAACCCCAACTCTCTCAGCCTGTTCCCATACAGGAGCCCCGCAATGCCTCACAGGGTTTGCCTGCGACCAAGGGAAGATTTGCAGAACCACGTCTGTGCTTTGTCCCCCGCCCCAGGACAAGACGGGCTAGCGAACACGCTCTGCCAGCGGAGGCTGTGCCATATGTTATGCCAAAGTCATAACTCACCGCCAATAACCTTAATTAAAAATATTAATGCTGGGAAAGCGTGTCTGAGAAGTCCGCTGTTCCATTCTCCTTTCCATACAATTGCTCTGTAATTGCAGTAATTCCCGTAGCTCGGCAAGGATTGCTCCCCAGGGCCTGCCGCGGCCTCCGGGTGCAAAACCCGTTATTATATTACAGGCTCCCTCCGCCACCAAGGTGTTCCCACTTAATTAGAAAGAGGGAGAATATATATTAGGGAGAATGAATTATGGACTGGGAACGAGGCCACGCGTACGAGCTGCTGCCAAGCGGCTCCGCAAGCAGCTTCCCGCACACTGTGGCCAACTGGGAAGGGAGGAGAGGACACGCATCCACCTTCCTGACACAGCTCAGCCTTGGCAGGGAGGAGATGAAGCAGGACATTTCCCAGCAGCAGGTGCTCTCCTCCTCTGGACTACACTGGAGCAGCAAGGAATGTGAGAAGAAGCAAAGAGTAGAAAAGGGCTCCAAAATGCAGCAGCTTGGGGGAATCATTAAATCTTTTGGGTTGGAAGGGACATTAAAGATCATCTAATTCCAAACCCCTGCCATCGTGAGGAAGGAAGCTCCCTCTGCCCTCCAGGGACAGTGGTGTGAGCAGTTCCACACTAGGACAACTCCAGGAGAGGAACAGTGATGAAACAGAGTCTGAAAAGTATCAGAGGTTTAACTTTCCATATATGTAAGAAACACAGAACCATCAGCAGAGTCCTCTTGACTGCCACTGGAGGACAGAAGCTCAACTGGCATAAACTGGGATGTTTAGTCAGCCATGACTTCTCTGGACAACTTGTCCCAGGAACTAACTGCCCAGAGCAGTGGTGGCTGCCCCATCCCTGGAGGGGTTCAAGGCCAGGTTGGATGGGGCTTGGAGCTCCTGATCCAGTGGGAAGTGTTCCTGCCCATGGCAGGAGGGTTGGAATTGGATGGCTTTTGAGGTCCCTTCGACCCAAACCATTCCATAATTCTCTGATTCTCTGATCTACTCATGGGAAAGCATCACCAGCATGCAAGAATTCATTTCTGCAGAGCTCTGAGGGGTGGGTGTAACACAAGGGAATGCACTGCTGTGCGATTCCTGCCACCAAAACCTCCGAACATTTTCACATTTCTGAAAAATACAGAACCTTTGGAAGAAAAATTTCTCCCAGGTGAGAACATTTAATCACAAATATACTGGGGAAAACCATGTTTTCACCACAATTCTTATACCAGCACGTGACAGACAAGGACTGACGTTTTCCATCCCTAACGCGCCTGCTCACTACAGTTGGAAAAAGGTTTACCTAACGCTGCTGCTCTGCATGCACTGCAATTGCTTTGCGCACCGGAATAGATGTTTGCAAATTGAAGATTCCTCATCCCGGGTTTCCCAGCCTCTCCCTTATGAATACGGAATGTAATAAAGCAGACACAAGTTACCCTGAACGGAGTAACTTTATCAGAAGTGCTCCTGGGGTGCTCATCATAGGCTCATCACGGGGCGATGTGACAGTAATGTCGTGCGGAAACATGCTGCTGTCCTTCGCAGCAGAAACGAGGAGCTGTGATACCGGGACCTGTCACAGCTTGACAGGACTCATACAACATCTGGCGACAGTGTGGTAATTAACTTGCGTCACTGGCGAGCACTAACGGTTTTGCTTGCACATGGGGTGTAATAACAGGGATTAATTCGGGATATCAGTTATTTATTTATTGCGAATCACAGCACCCTCGGCAAGTGGAGGAGAACGGGCTGGGAACAGCCCTGAAGAGAAAGCTCTGGAGGTGCTAGGGGATGAGAAACTCAACATTAAACCTTGCTTCAAACGCAGCTGCAGACGTTTCCAGCTATGTCTGGGAGCAGGGGAGCCTCTTGCTCCCTGCACTCCGCACCTTGGAGAGACCCTGCGTGACTGAGGCACACGCTGACCCTGGCCATGAGGAAGGGCCACACTGGCAACAAACCCCCCCAGCATCGGCACCGCTGGTGCAAACCCGGTGAGCATCTGCAGCCCTGGGGCCCACTGCACTCTCCTGTAGGGATTTCCTCCTTTGTTTAATCCCTTTGTGCCATTGATCCAAGGAGATCACAATGAAGGGCAGGTGCTCCAGCCTTCCACATGGCCATGGAAAGAGTCAGCAGCCCCAAGGGGATGCATATATTTATTTAACAATCACATAGTAGGCTTTCAATGCTGTCATTTGCTTGAGCCTTTAATTCTTAGGGCTTCCACTTTCTTGTTCTATTGGAAGGAAAGACCCTTGCGGCCAAGAAGTGCCACACCTATATGGATGGGAACGTTATGGATGCCAAGCTGCTCTGTCACTCCCTGCCCAGTGCGGATCCCAGTGCTCAGCAGCAGCCACAGCACAATTAATTCTCTTGTAGCAATAAAGGGAGTAATATACTGAGTCTTACTTTCTAAGTCATGGTGCAAAAAATGTCTCTCTTTTGAAGGACTTCCATCTTTATATTCCTATCTCTCTTTCCTCCTTTTTTTGCCTTAACACAAGTCTCATTTGCAGAGCATTCATCCTGGAGCTTGATATCCACCATATGAGACACATCAGACCCTGCAGTCCTCGGTCTGACTTGCACAATCCAGAACACTGTGTTCCCTCTGCCCGGCCGCATCCCGAGCTCAGCTCCTGCCCGGGTACACCAGGTTGCCCAGCAAGGTGGTTGGGCTCTTCCGAAAAACACTGACAGGAGAGAAAAAGGCACTGCCCTAATTAAAAGCAGGACGATGGGGATCCAGAATGGTTTGAATGAGGAAAAATATGAGAAAGAGGCAACCCTGGAGGACCCTGCTTGGAGACCTTTGCCGCTGCAGGGTGGCACTTAATGACAGCAGGGACTGGAGAGGGCAGGGTCCAAGGAAGAGAGCGACATCCGCAGGAGAAGACGTTCCTCTCCCCAGCACACAGCCACGTGCAATTCAGCAGAGCCTGCGAAGGGAAAGGATTTGCCCCTAAGAGCTTTTCTAAGTTGCACCAGAAGGCTCAAAGCCCTCGAAAGCTGAGCCCAGACACCCAGTGAGATTTCTGGGTGCAGAAGAAGTAACGTAGGAGGAGGACGAAACAGGGCAAAAAGACAATGCCGCTGCTGCCAGGCAGGGAAGCCGGGGTATCGGCAGCCTGCCCCATCCCATGGACGTCCCCCTCCACAGCACGGCTGGGGGTGGCCCGGAGTCTACACTTTAGCAAAATCTTGGACTTCTAGAAGCTCAAAGAGAGATGCTCCTCAAACAAGCTGCACAGCAGGGAAGTTCTGGTGAGGACTTCACGGCCCTGTCACTGCAGACACCATTCAATTCAATGTCCTGCCATGCTTCGTACCAGCAAATGAATTCCCTTCACAATGACATTTCATACACTCACCGGTACGGCCCATCACAAACAGCCGCCAGCCCTGTCAGCCCCCTGCAAAACTAACTTTTTATTACATGTTTTTTCATTACCACATTTAAATTTTCTTTCTGCCTTGTTCTGTTATGGCTTTTCCTTTTCAAAGGAGCAGCCCAGGATGACTGATCTCACCGCCAAGCTCCTCCTTTGGGCCAGTGTCACAAGCTGTGCCAGGCACAGGTTCCCACTGCCAAAGAAAGTCCCAAACCGCTCAGGAGGTGTGACACCGGCACTGCCCCTGCCTTGGCAGCACACTGAAGCACCTTCTCGGTCTGTCTGCTCACACGCCTGCCTGGCCTGGGGCTACCCACACCGAGCCCATCTGCAGGACACTTACACCTCATGCACTGGTGACTTCCACAGGCAGACCTCCTTGCTTTCACTCTCTACAGTGACCAGCGTCTGACGCAAGAAAGTGGCAGCGCAGAGGCTCCTGGCACTAATGCAGAAATATTCTAATGGAAAGCTGTAGGAGCCGAGGAACGGTCCCCACAGTGTTTCTCAGCTACAGGCTCGAGCACCATGCTGGCCTTCAGCTCCTGCTGGCTTTATTTTTGGCTTGATGCATTTTTGAGAAGTAGCTTCTGGGCTGGAATAGTTCTTAGGAAATGCACTTGCCAGCAGTGAGTGGGACGTTTTCACCCCCTCTGGGATCACATCCACCTGATGTAAATGATCACCTCCTCAGCCGACCTTTTCCTTTGGGCTACAACATCAAATAAACAGAATAAACTGCTATGAAACTCCATGACAGGAGCCCGAGACACCTGAAATAACAGACAGAAGTGACAAGTGCTCCCAAGAGTGGTTTTCCTTCTTTCCCTGCTTGACACTTCACTGATCTCTTCTCTGCAGAAAGCTCTGATGCCTTCACACGTTGTCTAATCTCACTTAAGAAAACCAGAAGACTCCTGGTGAGGGGAACCTGCTTTCTTAAGCTTTTAAAGGCCCACAAACTCCTAGATAAAAACCAATGGGCAGCACAAAGTGGTACCTGGAGCTCCCGCAATTGCTACGTTAAGAACCAAACACACAGGATGAAATGGAAACCAAACAGCTTTAAAAACTGTTTTCACATCATGCCTTGATTTCTTTCCCCCATTTGCAGGAGAATGGGCAGATTGCATCCAGAAAGGTCCACCAGCCTGAGCGCACACTCTGAAGGGTAACATGCCAGTGCTTCTTGAATACCTGCTCCGAGCCTCCTGCGACCGGGGCAGCAGAAGAGCTCAGTGAGTACCTGATAGGTTTCTCCCCATGAATTTACACAAACATCACTTGAATTTGCAGCATTCGAGCAGCTTCATTACTTGTCTCATGAAGAGGTATCACCCTCCATCCAAACATAAAACCTACCAGTTTTGTTTGATGGCTCCCAGTTCTTGTGCTGGAAGAGACAGTGAACATCTCCTTATTCCAGCTCTCCTTCCATTCCCATCTGAACTGTACCACTGGAGACCTGTCGCGTAGGGTTGTTTCTAGCTTGTTAATCACTTCAGCATTCCTCACATCCAATTCCTCCCCACACTGCTGACCCTCACTGTGCCTTTCCCAGCTCCAAGAAGTCATTTTTGAGACAGAGGTACAGAACTGTGCCCAGCAGACAAGACACAGGGTCCTGGCTACAGGGTCTGCTGCGTCCTCTGATCCTTTTCCATCACATCTCTTGGTTTTTGACAGTTGCTGGGCCGAGGCGGTTTTAACTGAAAGGTTGCCCATTGCAGTCATGTGTTCAGCTTTTCAATCCTGAGTTGGGGCTCACAGCCCACTAATAAAGATTTGGAACAGACTCCTGGTCATGTTTGCACATCCCTTCTTGGAGGAGACGTTAAAGCACATGAGCATGAAGTCTCTCAGCTTTGCTGAAACATCATGAATTCATCCGGAGGCTTCAAGCACTGGCAAGCGCAGATGAGTGGAGCATGGGCTAAGGAGATAAACCTCGGGCTGCAAAGCAGCCTGACCTTCTGAGCTCTGGGCTGTGTCCCCCTGCCTCCGTCCCCAAAGAGCTGACGGCAGTAGAAGCAGTAGGGCAGCAGACTCAGACGTGATGCACATTTGATGCTGCAGCACAAGAGCTCTTCCAGCACTTCCTCACTGACCTAGAACCCACGGCTACAAAATCCTTATCCAGAATGATCTTTTAGCAGCCCACATGCTGCTCTTTTATCTCTGGCTCTTCCATCCTAGCAGTTTTGAGAAGGTGGAGGTGCGGGAGCAAGCGCAGGGAGCAGCAGGTGCAGGCACAGTGCTGCTCCACCACAGGCACCCACGCATTCCCTCTCCCCTCGACCCCAGGATGCCCAGCCGTTCCCTCCATTGGCATCGCCACAGCAGAGCGCTGCCTCTCTGCATCCATGGCGCTGAGCACCGCTGGGACTCACATCCCTGAACTAGCCTGGCAAGCGATTCCCCTCACTCTACCAGCTTTGTCTGGTGTTTGTGCAGCACAGGGAGCCGCTCATTCTCCCCAGGGCTGAGCAGAGCCCGTTCCCATGGAAACAGGCAGCCTTTTTATGGCTGTTGACAGCTTCGGAGAGTTTTCCTCTACAATGCTTGGACACAGAACAGGCGTCTCCAAGCCAGGCAGTCACCAGATAGCGCAAAGCTAGTACGGCCGGATAATGAGACAAGTGTTTATTTGAGATGAAACATTTTCACCTGGCAAGGGAGCCAGGCTGGAGCTGCATGGGCCCTGCCGCGGGGCCATGTCAAGGCATCTCTGGCAGAGCCACGGGAGGCTGGTGCAGGCTGCCGCGCCGGCAGCGGGGACGTGGCTCCTGCTGCCTTCCCTCTGCTCTGCAGCCACTGCGGCAGCAGTGGGGAACTGGCCTTGCCGAACCAGGGGCGCAGGCAAAGCATCCCCACCGGCATGAGCACTGCCAGGATGCCCTGGTGAGCCCGTCTGGCCAGGAGGGAGAGAGCTACAATCAGCAACTACATCCCCGTACCTTCTTCTGCCTTGTAGGGATGGACTCTCCCTGAATGGAACTGAAGGAAAAGCTGGGGAGGGGCTCTTGATCAGGGAGGGCAGGGAGAGGATGAGGGGAACAATTTTCAGCTGAAAAGGGGGAGATGGAGACAAGATCTTTGGCAGAAACATTTTCCTGCAAGGGTGAGGAGGTCCTGGCCCAAGTTGCCCAGAGCAGCGGTGGCTGCCCCATCCCTGGAGGTGTTCAAGGCCAAGTTGGATGGGGCTTGGAGTCCCTGATCCAGTGGGAGGTGTCCCTGCCCATGGCAGGGGGTGGAAATGGATGGGCTTTGAGGTCCCTTCCAACCCAAACCATTCCATGGTTCTCTGATTCTGTGAAAAGGGAGGATTAGCAAATGTGCAGCAGCCGCTTCTGCCCATGCCCCCTCTGCGCAGCAGCCAGCCCTGCCCCAGCTCACGCCAGCCGCACAGCACTTCCCCTCCAGACACCAAAGAACATCTTTCCCGTGCTGTTCCTTCCACAGCTCCAATTGTTCCTGGCACCTGAGCTTCAGCCAGAAACCATGGGTGAACACTGCGCAGGACCATTTGTAATCGTCGATGTGGTGTTACATCAAAAGTGATGTGAGCAGTGATTCTGGTTTCCAAGTCAGGTGCTCAGAGGAGCCCGTGCCAGGTTTAAAATTGCCTGTGCAAATTTTATTAGTCCCATGTGTGCTCACATGTTACGGAACAGCCTAATTACCCAATTGCCTCCTATTTTTCCCCCCAAACACCTGCCTTGTTCGCTGAATGGGTAATTGTTCACTACAGACTTTTATGACCCTAATTATTATTTAGTGCACAACATCCCAGTCCTGCCTCAAACAAACACAAAAGCGCTCATTTCCTCTTGAACTGGGCGCCAGTTTTCCAACCAACGGAGCTCAAAGCTTCGTAAGTTTTTAATTTCTCAGCACAAGGTATAAATGATTTCACATATAAATACATTTCTCAGGAATGTCAGATATAAAAGGAGGTTGTGGCGACGTGGGTGCTGGTCTCTTCTACCAAGTTACAAGCGATAGGATGAGAGGAAACGACCTCAAGCTGTGCCAGAGGAGGGTTAGATTGGGTATTAGGAAAGATTTGTTCACCAAAAGGTTTCTCAGGCACAGGCAGAGGCTGCCTGGGGAGGTGGTGGAGTCCCAGGCAGGTGATCCCAAACCATTCCATGATTCCATGACTATGACTTCACTCCACAAAGTCACTCTACTCTCCTGTCCCGGTCAGTTCTCCACTGTTCCTGCAGTAACATCATCTTCCCTGCAGCATGGGGCTTCTCTAAGCCCACCCAAAACGCAGAGCTTTTCTGCGGATGAAGTGTTGGAAAGATGGAAAGAAGCCATCATTTCCTAGTCAGTCCGAATGGAATGAGTGAAGAACAATGCTAAGTTGTTTTCAGACTAATCTCAGGGTGAGGAAACTGCTTGAGGTCAAAAGAATGCTCTCATTTTTACATTAACCTTCTTTGTTTCTAACTCCTTAATGTAAAATTCATTCTAATTCAAAGGAACTCAACCCTCCAGCCAGAGAGCAAATAAAAAACGTTGATGTTAGAGCATGCACTTCCAGCATTAAAGTCATTTTGAACATGAATACAATTTGACAATGAAAAAACATCACTTTAATCCAAGCCATATTTTATAGCGGCGATTGGCGCGATGATCATTTCTAACCAGCTCTCATCACAAGCACCAAGCGAGGCGGCAGCAGAATAAGAAATGTGTGACCATGTTGTTAAAGGTTGTGCAGAAAAGCATCTGCAGAGAAGAGACAAAATAAAGGTCTGCCCCTAAACCGATGCATTTTGAGTGCTTGACAGTACAACCAGATCACACCTTTTATCACAAAGGCTGCTTTTCTTTGGGGCTCACTGGAACCTTTATGCACTCCAGCCTGAAAGATGGGGGGAATGGGATGGGAGGATGGGAAGGGAGACCATCTAGAGGGACCAGCACAGGGTGGAGAGGTGGGCCTGCGCAAACCTGCTCCTGCTGGCCACCCCATGGCTGATGCAAGCCAGGATGCTGTTGGCCTTCTTGGCCACTCGGGCACACTGCTGGCTCATATTCAGCCGCTGTTGCCCAGCACGCCCACGTGTGCTGCCTGGACTTGCTTTCTCATGACCTTTGACTTGACGATGTTATGTCCCATCTCTGAATCTTCCCAGCTCTCACACGGTGACCAAAAGTGTACGGCAACCCATGGTCCCACTCCTTTGGAGGCAGAGCTCCTAAACCCGTTCCAAAGAAGACTTGAAAATATCCATGCCTCATGAGATGAATTCATTTCTGCTTATTATTCCGCTCAGCTGTAGTTAAACCAATTTAAGCTGCACAACATAAGAGTTATTAAAAAAGATCTGCGCCTGTCAACTTTTCATTATGTTACTGCTCAACATTCACCTTGTGAAAAAAAAAAAAAAAGGAGAGGCAAAAAAAGAGGAGACTTTAAAATTAAGCTCTGTTAAAGTGTAAACCAGACACAGAAGGGGAAGAAATTAAAGCCGTATCACTGGAACACGGCTTGCACAGCCACCCCCTCGCTGAGAGCCCTAGGGCATCAAACCACAATTCTGAGAAACATTACTTTGGTGTTTGCGTTCCCCTTTGGAACAGGTATCAGTGCTGAGGTTGCTCCTGGCCTCCTTTCCCAGGGACAGGCTGGACCCAGCACCCAGTCTCTACCCATACGTGTTCTCCACCACCACCACCCCTCCTCAGATCAGAGCCACAGCTTTTCCTCTTGCCCAGGAGGCTCCTTCCCTCCTCTTCTTAGCCCAGGCAGCAGCGGAGGAGGAAAGTGCTGACCTTCCATGCCCCAAAGGGGTCATTTTCCTTCAGAAAGGAGGGAGCACAACCACCAAGTTACTCTTCTCTATGTTTTGTGAGATTTTCAGTGTCTCTCAGAGTACTGCAATAATGCTGCCCCTCTCCTGCTGCCGGGCATGGCACTTCCCGCTCTGCTTCACAGGGGTAGTGAACTCCACTGGGTGGAGCAGAACACCAACCAGGCAAGGATAGCCCAGAGCTCGGGGCAGGAGCAGGAGGAGATTCAGAGGCACAGAGGAACTCCTCATCCATACAGACGTAAGAGAAGAAAGACACTGAGTGCATCCAAAGCCTGCTTGAGCAGCCCCTGAGCTCCTCAGGGCTCCTCCTTGCAGTCCCATGAGCAGCAGGCATGCCGACAGCCTGCTTTAGTGGGATGTCCCTGCCCATGGCAGGGGGGTTGGAACTAGGTGATCCTTAAGGAACCTTTCAACCCAAACTATACTATGGTATTATGATACCATGATCTTCACAGAATCACAGAATGGTTTGGGTCAGAAGGGACCTCAAAGCTCACCAAGTCCCCCCACTGCCATGGGCAGGGACACCTCCCACTGGATCAGGGGCTCCAAGCCCCATCCAACCTGGCCTGGAACCCCTCCAGGGATGGGGCAGACACCACTGCTCTGGGCACCCTGGGCCAGGGCCTCCCCACCTGAACAGCAAAACATTTCTTCCTCAAACCAGCTGTGGAAGGACAAGAGAAGGTCAATATTCCTCTGGTAGAACATTCAGTGAGCTTGTGTGGGTTAAGCGCTCCCCTCTGCACCCCCCAGAAGAGGAGAAGGTGCATGGAGCAGGGTCTGCTCCAAATACACTCCCTGCTGCCAGCGTTGACGGGACTGACAGCAGCTGGGAACGCTGCACCGCCAGCCCAGGGCTTCTCCGCTCGGAGCACGATGGATGGGCCCATCTGTAAAAGCAGAGGGAAGATTCTTGGCGAGAATTAGCACCGTGTTACACCAGGAACAGCAATTCTTCAAGTACAGAAAGTATCAAAAGGCTTAAATACTGCAAGCAATCACTAAGAACCACATTTACATGGAATAATGTTTCCACTAAGTAGATAACAGGATAAACTCCAGAAAATGGGACAACGCCTGATGTGGATTTACAGCGAATGCTTTGGTTTGGTGTTTTGTTCCATTTCTCCATGTTCTCCGTGCTTACGACCGTTACTTTGCATGTGTTCTGTGCACTCACAAACCTTGATTCTCTTTGTAAAGAAGACACCAGGGTATCTCACAGCACCCTAGGCACAAGGATAACACGAGATTAGTAGAGAAAGTGCAGTGAGCAGCTGCAACTGCACTTGTCAGAGGCGGCCAGAGCCCCAGTCCCAGGTACGAGACAAGTTCCACTGCATGAACCCATCAGGAAAAGGGAAAACAAAGATATTTACGGCCTAGAGTATTCCTGCCTGAAGAACCAAGGCACATCTAAGACACTGCAAAGGCACAAACCCGTCAGGTTTTCCACCAAAAGACAGAGCAAAACAGGAATTTGTGAGGATGTAACGGGGCAGAGATGGGGACAAGTCCTGTCAGGTTCCAAAGACAACTCTCTTATAAAACCAAACTGAAAATCTGTGTTGTACAGCACGTAGAGCAAACACACTGACATCTCTGCCCCAAGGTGACTCCTTCTGCAACACTGCTGTAACCCACAGCCCTGTTCCACTTACACCACCACTTGGGGTTTGGAATTCCAAGACACCCAGAATTCAAAGGCAGAATCATAGAATCACAGAACAGTTTGGGTTGGAAGGGACCTCAAAGCCCACCCAGTTCCACCCCTACCATGGGCAGGGACACCTCCCACTGGATCAGGGGCTCCAAGCCCCATCCAACCTGGCCTGGAACCCCTCCAGGGATGGGGCAGCCACCCCTGCTCTGGGCACCCTGGGTCAGGGCCTCCCCACCCTCACAGCAAAACATTTCTCCCCAAGATCTCACCTCAATCTCCCCTCTTGCAGGTCAAAACCATTCCCCATATCCTATCCCTGCCCTCCCTGATCCAGACCCCCTCCCCAGCTTTCCTGGAGCCCCTTTCAGCACTGGAAGCTGCTCTAAGGTGTCCCTGCAGTCTTTTCTTCTACATGTTGAACAATGCCAGCTCTCCAAAACAATCCCTCTGGATTCTTAGTTCCCTCCACACTTCCAGTTCTTGCCATTCAAAGCCCATGGAGAACACTCCAGAGGCAAGAGCTGTATTTTATCTCCAGTGACTGACAATAACCAGGGTCACAATTAAAGAGCTGACCCAGATCCCTCCTCTCTTGTATCTCCTTGCTTCACTGACTCCCCACTTCTTTCCACATCTCACCTGGAAACGCAGCGTTTCCCCCCCTCAGCCCCCGCTGTTCATTCCTCTGTGTGTATTGTTATTTATTATTTAGCGCTGCAAATCACCTTATGATGCAGTTTTCATGAAAGGCGCTACATAAAAGGAAGCCGCTTTTGAATATTTTAGAAGCGTGGCGTTCTGCTATTGATATTCTAATGCCATTTATTTGAAATCAAGTCAGGCCCCAACAGGTTATTCAACAAATTAACAAATGTTGCAGCTTTTGTCTTCCAGAGGGTTTTTAGCCCCTGGGATTTGCACTTTCATGTTTTTCTCTGGTAAAGTCTGCTGTGTTCGTTTGTTTAAGAGAGCAGACCTGATGTTCCTGTGTGATCCCGACTCCCAGAGCTGGGGCTGGAAAAGCAAACCAGCATTGCAAGGGGTATGTGAAAAATAGAAAGAAAAAACCCCAGCAATCAGCACTCTGCTACTCCCTCTGGTCAAGCAGCTTCTTAGGAGGCTTTATGGGGTCTTGCAGAAATTGCGAGCCACTTGACACAGAATTACAGAATGGTTTGGGTTATAGAGGACCTCAAAGCCCATCCAGTCCCACCCCTGCCATGCGCAGGGACATCTCCCACTGGATCAGGGGCTCCAAGCCCCATCCAACCTGGCCTGGAACCCCTCCAGGGATGGGGCAGCCACCACTGCTCTGGGCACCCTGGGCCAGGGCCTCCCCACCTGAACAGCAAAACATTTCTCCCTAAGATCTCATCTCAATCTCCCCTCTTCCAGCTGAAAACTGTTTCCCTCGTCCTATCTCTGCCCTCCCTGATACAGAGCCCCTCCTCAGCTTTCCTGGAGCCCCTCTCAGCACTGGAAGCTGCTCCAAGTTCAGCTCAAAAGGCCGGTAACTATGGCACTTCAGGTTCAGCAGGCACTGTGGAGTTGAGCTGATGGTTGGACAGGATGAGCTGAGAGGGCTTTTCCAACCTTAATGATTCTATGAAAGAGGAAACATTCTTCAGACAATAAACAAAAAACCCCAGACTAGGTAGGAAAACCTTCTGTCTCTCTTTGTCTTGAGCATCCGTGTGCCAGCACTGCAAAAGCCATAGGGTTTCTTTCTATTTTCCCTAGGAGAGAGCTCCTGGGTACTCAGCCCATCACTGGACCAGCCCACAACATCTGACCAGGAACACTGAGGGAACCTCGGGAAGTGCAGGAATTGGATGCAGTCAATAAACAGTCCTCAACAGAGAAAAAGCCATTTCAGTTGCAGACTGGCCAAAACACTGCAGAAATCGTGGCAAATGGCCATCGCAGCTGAGAACCCAATCAGCACGGTCACACAGGAGGCAGCGGTGTTGGCACAGGAGGCAATGGGAGGGTGAACTTCTCCTCAGTCGTGCTTAATGGAGCCGCAGCTCCACAGAGAGACTCAGGCCACCATAAACCACGAGTGCTAAAGTGGAGCCTTCAGCTCCTGGAATTATTGTCTTAACTGATGTGCATCAAAGAGTAGGAGGCACATCTAGCGTGCTTGGATTTTAGAAGGATCTGTCCCAGTTTGCCCCTTGTCCTCCCCTTTCACCTCCTGGCACTTTTCCAGTCGCTGTTGTTCCTGAGCACACCAGAAATGTTGATTTAATCCCACATCTTCACAGTCCAGGTTTCTCAATGAGTCCAGGGATTTGGAAATTAGCAAAAAAAAAAAAAAAAAAAGAGGAGAAAATATAATTTGAAAATGATAACCTGGAGGGTTTTTATCTCCCAGCTGATCGCAGGGGCAATGGCGCAGGCGACAGGGAAATTTTAATGCTCTTTTAACATCTCTATCTTTATGCTCATGCGGGTATATATTTATATGCATTTATGGCTGAGCTTCTGAGAGGAACGCAGGAGCTCTTCATGTGATCCAGGAAATGAAGGTGATTAATAGATCTCCTTCCTCCAAAGGCAGAAAGTAAATCCAGCCTAAATGATAATCACCAAGTTTGATTTTATCCATCCCCTCAGTACGAAACCTGACAGGCCATTTGGGACAGAGGAATTCTGATGGAGACCCCACTCTGCACGGCTTACTCCACACTGCGACTGCTGCACATTGCAAAGGGCTGATGAGAGGGCTGGGCAGCAGGTGGAATATTTATTACATATATTAAAATATATGCTAATTTTAAAGTAGTCAACTAAGCTTAGAACGTAGCTGGGACAAATTTAAACGAAGCCATCAAATCAAGAGCTATGTTTTACAACAAAGCCACAGGCAGAACACAACAGGTATAACTCTGAATTTGCCTGCTATTAAGGATAAGCACTAAACTGGCAGCAATGTTTGCATACCGATGGCTCTCAGAGCACGTCAGGAAGAAGACCCCAGAGCAGTGCTCCCGGTGTTTCAAACTGTGTGCCGACCTAGCCCATCACGCTGACCAGTGACTGCCAAGCAATAAACCTTTGCACAGCCTCCAGGGCACGATGGTTGGAACAGGCTGCCCATCCCAGGAGGGGTTCAAGGCCAGGTTGGATGGGGCTTGGAGCCCCTGATCCAGTGGGAGGTGTCCCTGCCCATGGCTGGGGGTGGGACTGGATGGGCTTTGAGGTCCCTTCCAACCCAAACCATTCCATGATATTATGTCCTCTGACAAAGCTCTCCAAGGTCTTGGCCACAGGCACGTTTAGGAGAGCTGCGTGCAGTGCCAGGAAGGTTTGTGCATCCCACTGCCCAGGATACCCACAGCCCACAGGCGGCCACAGACCTGGACTCTCCACGCTCGGTGCAAACCTCTGCTCCAGGCTGTGGGAAAGAACATCCTGAGCTGCTTGGTACCAGGTCATGCTTGGACAAAATCGCTCTCCCAGGCTCTCGGATGCCTGGGTGTCCTGACGCATTACCATAACACAAACAATAACATAACACCTCCCTCGTACAGCCCAGTGTTCTGTTTGTTTCCCTGAGCACTCCTGTTCATTTAACAGCTGTTTTCTTTCTCTGCTCGCAATAACCCCTAGGTCTTTTCCCTGAGTGGTTACAGTTAATTTACAACGCAGAACTGTGTATGAGTGGGTTGTATCATGGCGTTCAAAGCACATTAACTTGCATTTGTCAACATTTAATTCCACTGTCATTGCCTGGTCACCTGCCTGGAGAGAGGAGTTCTCAACTCCGCAGAGCCCGCACCAGCTCTCACTCAGTAAATTTGGCTGAGCAGTATTCCTTCTGCCTTTTCCTCCCCTATAATCATGGATTACTCCCCTCTGGTGGGTGGTGTCCCTCCCCATGGCAGAGCGGTTAGAACCGGATAGCCTTTGAGGTCCCTTCCAACCCAAACCGTGCTATGATTCTATCTTTAAAAGCCTGGTCCTCGCCAGGTCCTCCCAACACCCTCCCCTTCACCTACTGCCACACTCTGAACTGATTAATCTTTTGTGCTCTTTGCTGTTTAACTCCCAGACGCTTCCTAACCTGTGCCAGGAACTCATTTATTTAAGGGTGTCCCCTCGCTTCACTACCTTCTCTACTGGTACCATGTCTTTATTATCCATGGGAAGGGACTTCAGAGAGCATCTCCTGCATGGGGGATTCAGTGAAATCTGTGAGAAGACCATTAGCAGCAGACTCTGCTTCCCGTATATCCCCAGATTACATTCCCTCACTGGTTTCTGCTTCTAGTCCCTTACACAATCACTTGGTAGGAGCTCTTTTTTCCCTCTATTCAGGGGAAAAGAAAAGGGCTTTGAGTGCAAAAGCATCACCATACACAGCACTTCCCTCGCCCTCTGCCCTCAGTTTTCCAGAACACTCATGGAGGGAAGCAGTGCTGTTTGCCCCACAGTCAAGGGGGGTGAAACAAAGCACAAAGAAAATGAAAAGGCTTTCTGAAAACCACCTGGATTCCCCAGGAGCTGTTCAAGCACTCTGTTACAGACAAGGTAACTGCATTTAACACAGGCTTAGGTTCAGGGATACCTAAGGAGGTTTGGGAGACCTTAGCGCAGCTTCCAGTACTGAAACAGGCTCTAGGAAAGCTGAGGAGGGGCTCTGGATCAGGGAGGGCAGGGACAGGACAAGGGGAATTGTTTTTAGATGAAAAAGGGGAGATTGAGATGAGAGCTTAGGGAAAAACGTATTTCTGTGAGGGTGGGGAGGCCCTGGCCCAGGGTGCCCAGAGCAGTGGTGGCTGCCCCATCCCTGGAGGGGTTCCAGGCCAGGTTGGATGGGGCTTGGAGCCCCTGATCCAGTGGGAGGTGTCCCTGCCCATGGCAGGGGTGGGACTGGATGGGCTTTGAGGTCCCTTCCGACCCGAACCATTCCATGAGTCTCTGCCTGCAGCCCTCACTGGGAAAGACAAAGCATCATCTGCATTGGGGGAGGAAATGAAACAAGAAATCTGCTTTGTGAACTCGCAGTGGTGTTCGCAGGGCAGGACACAGGCTCATTTCAATGCTAACCAGATTATTTAGCTGGTTAATGGCTATCTCTGAAGGGAGAGTTGGAATTAGTTGATAGTGATTTAATTTGTGTTGCAGATTGCTAATTAAGCCTGTGAAGAGGACAAAAAAAAATAATCCATTTAGTTAAGGAGATACAATGACAGATGTGGCGCATTTGAGTCATCCACATCCAGGAATTAAGTTAAAAGGTTTTGCTCCATCTCAGCTTTGAGCACAGAAGAGGGGGCTGTGCACAGAGGGCTGGCGACGAGGCTGTGCATGCCCTGGGCCACCCTCACACAGCACCAGGTTCTCGCAGGACCTGTGATCCTCCTTGTGTGGCAAATTCTGTGGTCTTTGTGAACAATGCACTCAGACAATTCCCAGCAGGTCAGATCTGGAGATGTGCTGAGCACCTGCTCCGTTTCTCCAGCTGCTGTGGGGTGTAAGGGACGCATCGGATGCTCTGCAGTCGTGTGGCACCAGAAATGGTCTCCTGCCTTCACGATACCCACCCTCACCTCACCCTTGGGAGCAGGGAGACACAAAGTACCAAGATGGAAGCAAGGTCACTTTCCCCTGCCACAGGTGCCACCTCAGCATCTGCAGACATAGTGGATCAGTGCAGGGCTTTGGCTGGAAGCACTAACACTGAGGCTCAATCCAAGGGTGGAATTCGTACCGGGGAGGAGAGGTAACCCACAAGTACCCAGGGACCTCCTTAGAACACTCCCAGAGATCAGAGCCCACAGTAGCAACCCTGTTCTATCCCTCTCCTGTCCACCGGCATGGAGGAGGCTGACCAGACATTCTGCTCCATGTCCCATCCTGACTTTGAAATGCCACCTCCATGAGTGGCTCCAACATTTAATTAACCTGCTCACCCTTAAACCACTCCAGGCAGGGGAAGGCATTCAGAGAAATGCCCAGATGTCTTCAAAGAGGAAAGTTAAAAAAGCTAATGTTATTTTGGGAAACAGAATTCAATTCACTGATTCAAAAAATAAAAAACCAACACAAAACCATTCTGAAAGTTCTGTAAAGCTGTTCACAAACTGCTTCAGGAACTGCTGCATCAGAAAATCACCTAGATTGTTTGTAAGTCTAAACTTTTCACGGTTTTAATGCATCCAAGCTTTTAAAGGCAGCTGCTTAAGGACTGGATCTTCATCCCGGTTTGGAGAAGCACCCATGAAACTTTAAGAACTTTGATGTCTGTATGAGTGCAAAATGGAGAAGGACTGCAGCTCCTCCTGTCTAAGGCAGCCCCTTCTCACTTCCTCCTAGATATTATTCTCTCAGCCAGTTTTGATTAGAGCTGACAAGCTGCTAGAGGCACACCCAACCCAATACACTCCCATGCTCTCTGGGATCCAGCTGAAGATCCAAGCCTGGGGGCAATCACACCTTGGTCTGCTCTGCACACATCGTACCGTGGGACTACAGCATCATAGAACCACAGAATCACAGAATCATTGAGGTTGGAAAAGACCAGCTCATCACATCCAACCATCAGCCCAACCCCATGGTCTCTACTAAACTATATCCCCAAGTGCCACCTGTACACATTCTTTGAACCCCCTCCAGGGATGGAGACACAACCAAACCTGCAGTGGCTCCATCTTCACACTGGGATTGTTCAGCCCTTCAACGGAAAAGAACTTTATGTTTCCACATCTATTTGAAAGATCAGTCTGGGAAGTTCAGGTCTCTTTGAAGCTTTTTCAAGTCCAACAATGTGCCAGACTGTTCCTGAGTGAGAGCACGGTGCTGCGGCTTTAAGGCAGCCCTGAAGGAGTTAAAGCCCAGTGCCTGCCTGTGGGGATCCTGAACCACAGTGAGGCCCGGGAAATACTGGGCATTGTCTGGATAACAGCTGATTAGGCCACATTACAGGGATTAGCGTTCCTTTTGAACAACTTTGTGATGTCTTCTCCTTGTCTTTTTACATTAAAAAAAAAAAAAGGGTTTCTTTTAAGCTGATTTGGTTTTTTTAAAGGAAATTAATAATTCTCCCCATTCCCACCAGACAAAGCCCTGGCCACACTGGAAAAGGGGAGTCAAACACATACAGAGGCCACCACAAATCCTTTTGGACACGCCCTAATTGGCTTTAGATGTTTGCCTTTGTAGCAGGCGCACAGCTGGATTCCACCACAGCTCAGGGCACCACGGAGTGGTGGTTCAGCGGTTGAGCTAAACAGGAAAGAGAAGACAGAGCACAATCCCATTCTGAACGCTCCAGGAAAGCCAAAGAAACCACAGTTGGGAAGCGGCGGAAGCAAGGTCAGGGCAGCGCTGCTCCCTTAAGAGGGTCTCTAGACTACAGCAAGAAGGCAGTTGGACTTCAGCCAGGGGTCAAGGAGGAATAAGGTTCAGACATAGGGATGATCAAGGAGAGAACTACGGGCTTGGCATCCAGCAGGTAAGCCTGAGACAGGCGAGAAAGCAGAGACAGGGCTAGCCTGAACATTACCCTGGGCCCAAAATACCCAAGAAAGCTATCCCAGGTGGAACCCTAGTGGGAGAGAATCCCAGCTCCTCCCTTCCTTCTCCACTCACTCCAGCATGGGATTTCATAGAATTACAGAATGGTTTGGGTTGGAAGGGACCTCAAAGCCCACCCAGTTCCACCCCCAATGTATCACATTGTCCCAAGCCCCACTCAACCCAGCCTTGAACACCTCCAGGGATGGGGCAGCTACTGCTTCTCTGGGCAGCCTGGGCCGGTATGAAACCATCGATCAAACCCTGGACCAAGAGATGGGGACAGTTCAGCTACGGGTGGAAAGAGCCACTCCTCCTAGGGACCATCTGCCTCTGAATGCTGGAGGGAGGCGCGCAGCACCACGCACCCACTGGTTCCCCATCCACTGACATCTTAAACAGAGCTGCAGCTGCCCCATGTCCACCCATTGTGGCCAAGAGTTGGTGAAAGCACAAATGCCTTGAGAAGAGTTACGAGAAGAGACAAGAATCACTGTGGGGGAGAAAAAGAAGAAAAGCAGGAACCAGCCTAGTGCATCAAACACAGAGCAACCTCCCAAAGCTCCTCTCGGAGATTCATTAACAGGTTAGTTACTTCCTCTGGGAAACATGTTTTTTCCCTCATTCAGATGTGGCTTGTAAGGAAACAGGATGCTTGCTCTGAAACCAAGACTGCCGTCAAGAGACCATTCCACCTCCTTTGGGCTGAAGTGCTTCATTTATCCAAACAGCTTGAACAACCAGAGACCTGAATCATGTTCCGTGGAGTTGAAAATGCGCTTTTATCCCACTAGGAGACTGTGTTCATCAGAAACTGGGATGGAATCACGCGGCTCATTCCACCCGGGACCTTAAGCTCTGCGGGAACGTGAGCTGACAGCCCTGAAAATGAAGACGCAGCACCACACAGCCCCAGCACGAACACACTTTCTTATCCAAGAGCACACTTGCCTCATAGCAGGATCAACGGAGCTGGGAATGACCCAAACCTGTTCACCTACATGCAGAAGCACCTCCCTGCTTCTGCAGATTTAATGATATCTGGTGGACAGGTTCTGATGCAGCAACTTCTGCGTGATGTTTTAACCTAAACATAGGCAACTTCATTAAATCAACTGCTCTACAGCACGCAGTTCAATTGACTGATGACTAACACCACACTATTTTAGCTTCAGATAAACACACAAATCTAATTTTCTAGCTTTAAAACCCCACCATCACAAAGAAATCCATTCAGTTTCAAATCTCTTTCAAACCTGCAGCCAAGATTAGTTATGAGAAAATGGGAACATCAGGCAGGAAAAGGCTATGCTGTCTTGAATTGAGAACAATTAATAATACATGCAGCAAGCCCCTCAAACCACCACTTTTTCTCCCCTCCCACTGCAGACAGAGAAAATGAACTGAATTAGAAATTTGGTCAGGAAAAGAACCTCCAGAATTAAAAGACGAAGGCAAAGTGAGCAAATGAACAGTGTCAGGTTCACTTAGAACATCCACAGCACAAGGTGCAGGTAATCCCCTTCACAAAGCCAGGTTGCCACATGTTGTTGGGCTCCACAAGCACCTTAGCAGGTGTTGGGGCTGAGGAAGGAAGAGCCCTGAGCTCACGGAGCATCTCCAGAAAGGATTTGGGAGGAAAAACCAACATCCTCCTGGTGTTCAGCTCAGAGGGCAAGGTGAGGGGAAGTCCTCTCTCGCCTCAAGTCCTTGCTATGCTGTTCTGGGAGCTGAAGCAGAATCAGTTTCTGATTTTAGCTCAGTCTCATCTCAGTAACTTCATTGCCTGAGAGTCACCTGCAGTTTTCAGCTCGGGTTTCTCTCTGGCAGTGATCGCATGGAGCACTGGGCTGCAGAAAGGCCAGTGCTTACACCGATTCCTACAGAAATCCAGGCCATCCTGCAGCTGGTGGAGCCGTTAAGGGAAAGAGGCAGAAAAGGGAGGCACACGCGGGGAGGGGTGGACAGGAGAGGTGCCCCCAAAATGACCAACAGAGGATTCCACTACATGCACATCCCACTTGGGATAAAACTGAAAGATCACCAGGGTCAGGCTCTCGTTGATGGCCAACGTCCAACATGGACCTCATTTGTTTGTTTGCCCTGATCCTGGATCCGTGCGCTCCCGACTCCAGTTCCTGAGCCCAGCTCCCTCCAGCCCGGGACCTTTCCTCGTGCCTGCTCTGCAGCCTCAGTGGTGACAGAATCATCAAGGGGGGCAATTTCATAGATTCATATATAATTCATTATTAACAGTACTTTCATTATTATTATTATTATTGTTTCATTAAAGCTGCTTTAATTTCAGCTTCCAACCCAGGAATCTTTTTCTCTCATTCCCCTTCCCCTTTCTCTGGGGGAAGAAGGGAACTGGGGTCACAACTGCTCACGTTAGGCTGCCAATCAAGCTGGGCTGGGGCTGAACCATGACATTTGCGAAAGAGCCCTTGGTCTCTGTGTGGAAAAGGATGCACCTCAATTGATGAGAAAGGGTTCTCAGGACCGTGTCCACCTTGCACAGCATCCACGCTCCTCAATCAATGAAGCTACGACCAAGGCAGCGTCACCTCCCACCGAGCCACACTCCCGTCCCCTTTGCATCCTCCCCTGCCCAAGCTGCGATGGGGTTCCACAGGACACCACAGAGTCCTAAGTGAGATTAAAGAGCCCTTGGAGAAAAACACATTGAAAAATAATACAAAAAAGCACAATTCCCTCCTATCTGTTCCAGTCAGGCATGGACTTTTCAAACTGGGCGAGTGGCCCATCGGCACTCCCGATGCAGACACACCATCTCAGGAACCAGACAGGGATCACAGGGGTCTTAGAGAAGCACAGGAGTTCAAAATTATTAATCAGATTCTTACTATTATTATTAAATACTCTCTCTGCTGTAATACAGGGTGCAGCTGCTGAGATCAAAGACTCCTCGTTCTGCATGCACACACAGAATAAGAGAAAATTCCTGCCTCAGAGCATGTACAGGAGGATAAGTATGACAAGCGCTGGAGAAGGAAAGAGAGCTGCAGTGGACTGTTCCAGGTAAGCCAGAGCCTTGCCTGGTGCTCCACACCCTGGATGAGCAGCTGGCGAGGGACCAGCGCTGTCTCCTGTGAGGATACAGGACAAGTACAAGCCCTGTTACGGATCAGCGCTCTGCAGCCCCAGGAGTTGAAGGGCATCCGCTCATGATAAGCAGGCTCTGCCACATGGATGCAACATCGCTCAGGATCCTGATTAAACCAGCACTGTGTTCCCTCAAAGTGAACATAAAATGACCCAAAATGTAAGAGACTACAGTGAAACAGCAGGAACTGCTGGGGAACAGTTCTCTGCTCACCATTCCTGGCCTAAAGAAAGCTGGGAGGGGCTCTTGATCAGGGAGTGCAGGGACAGGACGAGGGGAAGGCTTTTAGCTGAAAGAGGGGAGACCAAGATGAGATCTTAAGAAGAAATGTTTTGCTGTGAGGGTGGGAAGGCCCTGGCCCAGGGTGCCCAGAGCAGTGGTGGCTGCCCCACACCTGGAGATATTCAAGGCCAACCCAAACCATTCCATAATCCTATAAAACATTTGTAATAACACAGTCCCCACCCCTGACATCTCCACAGCACCTCCTGCCTAGCTAAGCTTTCTTTGGTAGCCAAAAGCTTCAAAAACAAACCCAAAATTACCAAGTTAAACAAATTTCTGGGGAATCTCTGGGCTGCCGACAGCAGCATGTCAATGCACTGTGTGCTCCATGAGATGTAACTGAACATCAACCCATCAGACGTGACCTTTCTATCCACTCGACAGCCTATTGGCCCGAGACTGCCTGAGTGCTACCAGGGAGCATTTGCTGGTGCATGGAAGGGTCTGAGGAGAGCAGAACAAAGCACAGGAGTGGAACATAAGCTGCAAGGGGGAAGAAAAGCCTCTCAAACCCAGCTTGTAAGATTAGATGAGGTAAAACACGCTGCGGGCCTTTTGTTGTTTTAAAATCCCTTTCCCTCTGATGTATTGTTTCACCTAATGAACAAACATGCTTTCATTTCAGGCAGGCTGGTACTCCCTACTGCGGATGACAGCTCCCATGGGGCAGTAACACTGCAGCATGGATCCCAGGGACACCGAAAGCTGAGCACCATGCTCTGCTCCTGAGGAAGGCACAGCCAGAGGGGTAAAACTCAGAGTCCAGAAACAGGGGGGTAAAGGAGCCGTCAGTTTCCTGCAGGACAACAACCCGATATTAAGGATAACTAATAAAGCGATCGGCTCTGCGGGACCTTCCCCTTCACCAGGTCTCAGAACATGCTCAAGCGTTACCGCACCACCTCTACCCACGCTCTGGAAAAGCCTGATCTGTCCTTATTTCTCCCCAGACACCCGTCCATTGCAAAATCCAGTTGCTGACTCTCGCATCCTTTGGAGCACACCTGTACACTTGTCACCGTGCCTGGCACCAGGTCTCCAACACCCCCAGCTCCTCTGCAGGCGGCAGGATCCTGAGCAGAACCTGCTTGGACGCTGCAGGCAGCTCTGCTGAGCTCTCAGCCTGCTCTAGGGTGAACGCAGCATCACGGTTTCATCCTTCCAAGGCTGAAAAGCCTCTGAGCAATGCCGAGGGGAGCGCAGGACAAGTCCCTTTCTGTGCCAAACTCACCCAGGCCCAACTCCACTCTCCTGCCAAGCAGCAACCAGCTTTCAAAAACAAGGAGCACAGTTCCATGAAACCAAACAGATGATACCCACTCCCTTGAAGAGCTCTCAGTTAAGTCACCAGCAGCCACACTCTCATGCATAATGCAGTCATGAAAATAACATAACAGTGACACCCAAGCCATTTGAGCGGAACGTGGGTCATGAGAGATCAGAGAGGGAATTTCTTTATTGTTCTACCGCTGCTGTTTGGCTACGTTTCTCTCATTCAAGGTTAAATCATTTCTGTTCAGAACAATCCGTGCGTTCTGCATTACGTGCTGGCAAAACTAATGCCCCCCACCATCAGCAAACGCTGCCTGCCTCTCCCGAGGGATCCTCCCCACCACTGCTCCGTCGCCACGTGACTTCTCCTGCACCCTGCACTGATCTGTGAACTGCCCGAGAACCAGACTAGGTGCTGGGTACCACTAACTACTGGGTAACATCTGGTAAGACTGCAAATTGATTTTTCCCTCTGGGAGGACTTCCCATCATCAGGAACAGATTCCCACCCTGGGAAGGGTGAGAGGCAATTGCTTCCCTGCCATACAGAGCTCTGGTCACCCGTCAGAAGAGAGGCAATTGCTGTCTCTCTCAGGACACTATTCCTAAGCCGGCGATTAGCTCCTGATGGAGGGATGTGATACGTCCTCGGCTCAGCGAGAGAGATAAATCCAAGCCTCCTGTTTGCAGACTGGATGCTGGGTTCATTATTTGCTCTCAGGAAGTGTGCGCCTCTCCTCACCGCCTTTGATCGAAGAACAGGCTTTTATCTTTCTGCTGAAGACTTCAATGACTCCACAGCTTGATTTACTCCAAGCCTGGCCACCACCATGGCACAGTACATCAGTGGTATGTCGTTCTCCTTCAAGGTTTGTTTCACCAAGTACAAATTCCAGACACCCAGCTGTGCAAAGGTCAAGGTCAACAAGCCCTCAGGACCAAGATGGGACAGGGGACTGCAACGGTTCCGTTTGAGGAGCACACGAGCATGAAAAGCATTTGGTGGAGCATTCACTTGCCTCTGGCACTACAGCCTGGAAGAACAATGTCCATCTAGAGCTGGAAGCTCTATTTGGCTTTGATGTCTTTGAGACAAGTCAAAGCCACCCTTCACCTTGGCTGTAGAAACGCTTTCCTCACCCTCTGACTGCAACACTTCTCAGGGACAAACTGCAGCTCCTTCTCTCCTCGTGAAAGACAAAGGCCAGAGCATTGAGGCAAGGCCCTGCCTGGCTCCGGTGTTCCTGGAGTAACAGGGCAACCATGTCCCTCTGGCACCCTGAAACCTTTGACATTCAGAGGGGCCAAGGAGGCTCCACCAGCATTAGCAGCGTGAGCAGAGTTGCACAAAGCGTGTTTCGGTCCAGATATATCGTGCCTACCTCAATTCCCCCAGATGTTTCGCTTCACTGGTGGCAGAAATGATTTCTGTACGTTACAAGAGTGAAGCTCTGCTCTCGCGTAGTCATCTCCCCGCTTGGTTTATCTGCAGGGACTGAGCCAAGGATCTCTTGACCTGAAAAGATAAGTCTCTCTTGCTTGAAACCAGAGGTCAGCATTGTTAGCGTGGCAGGAGCAGCAGGCTCCAAAGCTCTGTGTGTGCTCAGCCACCGGAGATGGCAGGAAAGAGCTGCAGCAACTCAGCAGGGAGAATTCCTGCAGGACAAAGCAGGTCGAGGATGCACTCGCGGTTCTGTTGATTCCCATTACATGTCAGAAACTGAAGAGTAGTCTGGATGATGTTTATTTGATTTTTTTATAATCAAAATGAGATTTTATTCAGAAAAATCTTTTTGACAGTTACTTTTGAAACTTATTTGAAAGCACTTCTCATTCCACAATGATCCTAAGCCATTTTCCCCCATACCATTTAAAATTCTAATAGCAAAAATGTTCTTTGGATCGATCTGAAAAGATTCCCTGAGTTTTTCAACGGGGACAAATTACCAAAGTCTCAGCTATTGCTCATCGAATCATGGAATGGTTTGGGTTGGAAGAGACCTTAAAGCCCATCCATCCCCTGCCATGGGCAAGGATGATCCCACTGGATCACGGGGCTCAGAGCCTCCTGTGTCCAGTCAGAGGGTGAGGATAAACCTCAGGGCATATCCTGCAGATTTCAAGGGATCAGCCTGGAACAGGGAAGGAAAGACAAAAGGGCAGCAAATCTTTCCTTTCTGTGTAAAATCAAGAGAAAAATAAACACCGTGCCAAAACATAAGCAGCAGCAGCGCAACAAGCCCCAGAGATCGCTCCTGCCGGCACCGTGCAATGCCACGAGCCCGCCAAGCCTCCACTGGGATAAATGACAGAGAACTTCCTATGATAAACTAATAAAAGAGATTTCTATGAGCAATCATTGACTTGACAGGAAGTCAAACAAATCTATCCATCATGGCTGACGTGTGTCTACAACCTTCCAAACACAGCAGCATCTACAGAGAAAAATGGAGCAAACTGCCCACGCTGTCTCAAATGCCACATAAAGACAATCAGCACCAGGCGCCTCGATCGAACCCTCCCTGCCACTCATTCCAGGCTCTGTCTTTGATCCCTTCTGGATCCACTTCTGAAGCCAACAAATATCACACAACCCCTGGGCTTCTCCTCCCACATCCTGCCCCTGCGCTCCTCTCACCCTGCGTGACATGGGCTCCATCTCCACTGGAGATAAAACAACTGAGTGGTTCCATCCCTCAACCCCTCCTGCCCATCGATGGATGATGATCTTCTCCAGACAACCTGTCCCTGGGAGGTCTATCTGGCCCTGGCCTGAGCCAGAGCATTGCTGCTCTCTGTAAGCGTTTGAGGCTCTGTGCACACTGAGCTCTGCCCAACACAGCGCTGAGCACCATCCCCTTTGGGAGGGTGCAGCGAGTTCTCCCAAAATTCTTCCTAAAGAGCTGAGCACTCCCTAAGAGAGAGACCTTGCCCCAGTTCCTGGAGATGCGCAGAGCCTTGAGCCCATCACGCGTGCATACAAGCGAGCTGGACCCACGGCATCGCAGAGGCCAAGCCTCCTTTGTGCCAGTGCTGCCTGCAACTGAAGTGAGCACCCGAGAAATGGCACGCAAAAGCACAAGGAGCAAACAAAGAGCTGTGCACGGTCGCATAGCAAAGCCAGGGTTGGGATAAGGTTTCCTGAGCTCCAGTCTATCTCCCTGAGCCATGGGTTGTTAGAACAAATGTTACAGCAGCCCCCTGGCTCCCCCAGATCCATGGGACACTGGCCGTTCCAGGGCAGCTTCTGCAAACACAGCAGCTCCCAGAGAGCAACCCCTGTCAGGGTCTGAAGGCAATCAGAGGCATTTCAATTAGAAATGCAGATGATTCCTCACTGCTGATTCAGGACAGCGTGGGCTTAGTACAAACCTGGGCAAACAAACACAACCCAATTCATTAATCATCACAACCCCAAGCCTCTCTGTGCCATGTGGGCTGGGCTGTCCTGGGCATCGGTGCCAGCACAGGGGCAGCTCTCAGCAGGCACCACAGATCCCATCAGCAGCGCTTTCACCCTGACTTTAACCATCACAAAGAACTGAGGGATAAAATCCTGCTCCTGGTTCTTCCCAAGCAGCTACATTGGTGCAGACAGAATGAGGAGGCAGGCGTTAACAGGGAGGGTTTTTTTAATTGCAGGTTTTATTCCTGATTTCAAAAGCAGTGTTTGATCCTGAAATCCTTGGGGCTTCGATATTTGTAACAGATTCAAAACGCAGCCCAAACAGAGCACATCCCTTTCTTCAGAACCGCCCTGCTGCGAGACTCGTCCCTTTAAACAAAGCAGACAGGGCTCATTTGGAAAATCTATACCCTGCTTCTCAATAACCTGCAACGACCTGAAACAAAACATTAGAGTTTGCACAAAATTTGCAAGCTCCCCACCTCAAACAAAGCCAAGCAAGTGAGACTCCAAAGCAACACAATTTCTGACAGCACGGCACTGTCAAAACCCCTTTTATTCCTGTTTGTCTCTAAAAAAAAATCCAACAAAATGCCTCATAATGAGAACTATGGGGGGGGTTGGTAGGGAGAAAAGAAACTCAAGGCTTCCTGGAAAGTTCTGCTGCAGAAAATAAAAGCCTTTATGAGGATTCCCCTGATCCCTATTACCGCACTCCTATTGCTCTGCCTTCCTGCTGGGAACCGCCCGGTTCTGTGCAAAACAGCCTTTTCTTCCTGGGAACAGGTTCTGCTTAACCTGGGCTTGGGGAGTGGAATTCACCCACGCGTGTCACATGGTGGTCTCCACTGCTGGTAGCTAAGAGACATGGACTGAAATAGGGAAAACGAGGAATGGCCTGAGCTCTGGGAGGTACAAAGAAAGGTTTGAGGACATCATTGAAAAACCTCTTCCTTGTGGTAGTGCAGTCAGAAGAGGCTGTTCTAGGGATAAGAATTTCTCGTTTTCTTGGCTGCTTTATGTCACTTCTCTTTCTCCCTTCTTCCGCTCATACAAGCTCAACCTAACAGCAAGAACCAGACATTGCTCAATGCCTCCCCTCTTTATTATTCCAAAACACATCAGCCTTGGAAAGCAATTTTTCATAGAAACACAGAATAATTGAGGTTGGAAAAGACCTCTAAGATCATTTAGTTCAACAGTCAGCCCAGCCCCTCTGTGCCTGCTAAACGACAGCCTGAAGTGCCACCTCTACATGTTCTTTGAACCCCTCCAGGGATGGAGACTCGACTCCTGCCCTGGGCAGCCTCTGCCAGGGCTTCACCACTCTGTCAGGAAATAAATGTTTCCCGATATCCAATCTAAACCTGCCCTGGCACGGCTTGAGGCCTTTCCTTTCATCCTGTCACTTGTTCCTTGGGAGCAGAGCCCAGCACCCATCTCACCACAATCTCCTTTCCAGGAGCTGCAGAGCACGATGAGGTCTCCCCTCAGCCTCCTCTATCCTTCAGTCTGCTGAGCAGCTCCCCTGGTTTCCTTGCTCTCAGCTCTGTGCTCTAAACACCCTTCAGAAAGTTATAACCACCTGCTCGACTCCCCAAATGCACCTGAAGCAGCGGCCAGGCTCTTTCCTCCACAGCCCCTCAGTGCCCCTTGGGGCAGGCGGCACTCGGGACCAGGAGCAGCTGAAAAGCTTTTAGTTCAAGCTTGGTTGTGGCCTGGGACCACAAAGGATTCTGGATGCAGGAGCTCCAAAATGCACCCCTGCCAAGGAGCAGTGATCCAAAACACCAGCAGCCAAGAGAGGAGCTGAAAAATCCAGATGCTGCTAAAACAGCTTCTCATTTAACTGCATTTCAGATTTTTCAACACCTTGCAATGTTTTTGGATCAACCTCTCTGACATAAGTAGGCTGCCAAGAGGCAAAGCGCAGTGGCAGCAGGTGATGGCAGAATACGGAGATAGGAAATCCAAATATTTGGGAGAGTAGCCAAGAACCAAGAGGCAAAGGCTGTCTGAGACTTGGAAGCTCCAGGAGGCAGCTCAGAGAAAGGCAGATTAGCAGGGGACTCCCAGCAGCTACCTGGGATGGGATGGGGAGGACGGGGTGCCTGGTCCCGATCTTAGAATGGTTTTGGTTGGAAGGGACCTTAAAGATCATCTGGTTCACAGAGGTGGGTTCTTGAGCTGCGAGGAAAGTGTCCTCATGCCTTCCTACACAGAGAATTAATGTTTTACTTGGATGCTTTAATTGCCCCAGGTCAGAAAGGGTCACAAGCTCGGGAAGGGTCTGGAGCCCAGGAGTTCTGGGAGTGGCTAAGGGACCTGGGATTTTTTTATTCCAGAGAAGAGCAAGCTGAAGGGAGACCTCATCACTCTCTGCAGCTCCCAGAAAGGAGGTTGTTGTGAAGAGGGTTGGGCTCTTCTCCCAAGGAACGAGTGACAAGATGAGAGGAAACGGCTTCAACTTGCACCAGGGGGAGTTTAGACTGGATATCAGGAAAAATATAGTGGTGAAGCCGTGGCAGAGGCTGCCCAGGGCAGTGGTGACATCTCCATCCCTGGAGGGGTTCAAAGAACATTTAGAGGTAGCGCTGTGAGACATGGTTTAGCAGGCACGGTGGGGTTAGGCTGATGGTTGGACTGGATGAGCTGAGTTTTTTCCAACCTCACTGATTCTGTGATTCTATTTGCAAGGGTTTACACAAAAAAAAGCTGAAAGGTCAAGTACACGACTGCTTCCCAGAGCTCTCCGAAGGCAAGGGGCGAGAGAGCTGTGCTCAGGGCAGAGGAAGAGAGAGGCTCTTCAAACTGGATGTTAATTCACCGCAAAAAACGGTTTGCACATACCCTGCATACAGAAAACTGTCCAGGGATGGGTTTGCTCCTCTGAACCACTGGAAGGAAACCCTCCTGAAGGAGGTTACTGCTTGGCACACGTTAGTTAGTGGCTGTTCCATGTGACGGAGAGGAGCAGACTGTGGTCCTAATTGGCATGGAGGGAAGGAGGAGGCGGGATGAAGTTCTTAGTTCCTCCTCCACTGTTCTGAAATCGGGAAATGCCAAATGTTGATATCCTCCATAAATACCTATTTAAAAACATTGCTTCCTCCACCCTTCCCACCGCCTGCCCTCCTACACCAGCCAATCAATGTGCACAAACATGGCAGCAGCTCCTGGCTCACAGCAGGAAAAACCAACCTGGTTCAGAAACTGACCTTCAGCTTTGCTGTTTTTATCTCATCTGCCTTTGTGTGCTTCCTCCCTGGGGAAGTGAGCACCCTCGGAAAGTCTTCTGATGAGCCATCTGGAGGAAAGGGTAGCCAGCCGCCCACTCCCAAAACCCTCACACCCAGAATGCCAATTCAGAACAAAAAAATGGTGTTGGAAAGGTCTCTACATGCACCAAACTACACTCAGCTCCCCTCGTTACCCTCAGACATTATTAGCAATGTTGTTTTTGTCCACATTCAAGCCTAAAAGACTCCTTTCCACAGAACTTCCTTAATTTCAAGAATCCCTATGTATCAGTCTTCATCGCAATGTCCATGATGGCACAGCCACCAAAGGGGGACCACAGCTTCTTTGTTAGGACCAATGTGAGATGATGTAGCGCCTCATTCTCCAGGCTGAGCTTACCTCTGTGCCCTAGACCTTCTGAGGTGAGATTATCAGGGGCACCAGGTGCGTAACCTGGCTCTGTCATCAACAGCGGGAAAGGAAACCTCACCAGAAAGTCCTGCTAGTGATTTGATCCTGCACATTCCACAACCTTAGGACACGGGCACGTCGGTGTCCGTAGCAGAAATTGGGATCAACTGAGGATGGATTTTAAGCATCGTCATATTGAACTTAATACCCAGAAAACCACTTGCATTTCACCTCCAAGGCCCTTATCTCTGCACAGAGAATCATGGAATTACAGAATGGTTTGGAAAGGACCTCAAAGCCCATCCAGTTCCACGCCCCTGCCATGGGCAGAGACACCTCCCACTGGACCAGGCTGTTCCAAGCCCAATCCAACCTGGCCTTTAACACCCCCAGGGATGGGACATCCACCACGACTCTGGGCAACCTGGGCCAGGGCCTCCCCACCCTCACAGAAAACATTTCTGTCCAAGATCTCATCTCAATTTCAAATGATTGGTTTCACGTGTCACTGTTCAATAAAGCCACACATTTAACAGAACTAGTTTAGACACTGATTTTAGTAACGTTTCATTTCAATATTTTGGGTTTTAAACTCAAAATGAGTTCATGGAAGGAAAGCTTTTAGGTTTTACTTGCAGAAAGAAATTCAAGCAGTTGAACAGAAATCTTCTTCAAACCTCACAATGCCATGCCTCAGTCTATCCATACCCAAATACGTTCAGATCTCTGCGCGACACCATGATTTCCAGCAAAACAGACTGCTCAGTTCCATCCTCCATGAGCATGAGCAGAATCACAGATATCCTGATTCAGGAAATGTCTTTACAGCCTCACCTCAGGAGCATCTCATCTCCCATCACTTCAGCTCCAAGTACAGATCATGCTTTACTGAGTGTAAGGTAGGATGCTGCTATGGGACGTACAGGTTACCTTTATCATCAAGGTATGTCATTGCCCTTTTCCAGGAGCCTTTTCGAGGAGACAAGGTTTCAAGTGAGTGAAGTCCCAGTCTCCTCTCTTCCAGTAGTGCACAAAAATCCCCTCAGTTCTCACACCTTTCACCCTGGGAGTCTGTCTTTTTCTAATAAGCTGTTAGGCAGGAGAACTATTCTGGAGCTATGTTGTTCCTCAAGATAGTGTGAGGGAAGCTATTTTCTGATGTAAAGATAGTTTATCTCCCTTGACAGATTTCAAGGCAGTTTTAAAACTCCTAACAATACGCTGGGTTTCCCCATTACGGCCCTGATGGCGAGGGAGCGATAAGACGTGTCAGCGTTATTAACCTGGCAATGCTGAGGAATTCTTGAGATGCAACCCAAAGCCTATTAAAATTCTCCTTGTAACTCGGGGCCAGTAAAATAAAGTGCGACGTCGTTAATGATGCCGTGTGCCTCCACCCCAGGCACTGGGGACACAGACTGGGTGCCTGCAACCCCAGATCATCTTCACCCAACACACACAGCAAGTGGAGACACACAACATCTCGATGCCCATGTTACAACAAATGCCACCAGGCTCTCCCCATCTCCTCCCCATGCCTGACCCTGGGCAGAGGCACTCACACAAATCACACCCAAATGGTTCTTTTAATGCACTGGAAGTGGCGTCCGTCCTTTCTCTAAAGCAGTGTTGCGTACACCAGAAGGGAGATATTTTTTCCTACACTGAGAACTCGCCCTTCCTGGGAACCCAGGAGCCATGCAGTGCAGTAATTCCTGATTTGCTCAACTCTGATTTTACAGGGCATTGCCTTTAACAAGGCAGCACAGACAAATCGAAGAGTCAGGCAAGGAGGATAAGCAGGACAATGCTCAGGAAGATGGCCCAGAGGATCAAGGATGGAATCTCTTCAGGATACATCACTTCCCACAGTCTTTTGCTCAGAGCCAGAGCTAAAGATGCTATCAACATCCCATAAGTCAGGTTGGTGCAGTTCTGAAGTCCTTTTCCCCGCTCACAGAATCATGTCAAGCATCTCCTGATTATTGTACATTTCGAAGCAGACAATTTTTCATAAAACACTACTTTAGCATAATGAGAGTTTGAGTTTCACGATCAGTCTATGCATGATTTCATTAGCTGGTTTGACTGAAACTAATGACAGGCTCACCAGAACAAGAAATAACTTCTCTCGCCCGAAGGGCAAAGAACAGCAAGCTCTATAGTCCACCAAACCACAGTACAACAGCGCTGCCTGTAATGTCAGCCCTTGCTGCTCTGGGTTTGCAGGGCTCTTCCGTAACGGTTCATCGAAGGAACCCCGTAGCGAGGGTCCATAGAAAGCACAGCGAGCTTTAAGAGGCAGGACAGCTCAGGACAGGAGCAATGCAACTCCCAGATGTTTGCTTCCGTGACCAGATTCCTTGTAGTGGGGAAGACGGGCATGCCTATAGGAAGAGGTCCCAGCTTGGATCCCAGGAAAATGGGGACTGGAGTCATAGAATCATGGAAGGGTTTGGGTTGGAAGAGACCTCAAAGCCCATCCAGTCCCACCCCTGCCATGGGCAGGGACACCTCCCACTGGATCAGGGGCTCCAAGCCCCATCCAACCTGGCCTTGAACGCCTCCAGGAATGGGGCAGCCACCACTGCTCTGGGCACCCTGGGCCAGGGCCTCCCCACCCTCACAGCAAAACATTTCTTCCCAAGATCTCATCTCAATCTCCCCTATTCCAGCTCAAAACTGTTCCCCTCATCCTATCTCTGCCCTCCCTCATCAACAGTCCCTCCCCAGCTTTCCTGGAGCCCCTTTCAGCACTGGAAGCTGCTCTGAGGTCTCCTCACAGCCTTCTCTTCTCCTGGCTGAACAACCCCAACTCTCTCAGCCTGTCCTCATACAGGAGGTGCACCAGCCCTCAGATTATCCCCATGGCCTCCTCTGGACTTGCTCCAACAGTTCCATGTCCTCCCTGTGCTGAGCGCTCCAGAACTGGGCACAGGGTTCCAAGTGGGTCCCACAGAGAGAGCACAGGAGCAGAATCCCCTCCCTCCCTGCTGGTCCCACTGCTCTGGATGCAGCCCAGGACATGGGTGGCAGTCTGGGCTCTCCAATTACCATCCATGTTATTTAATCTGTCCTGCATCTTTCCATGTCCATGTGGAAAGCGAGATGCTGGGTGGAAGGAGGGAAAGGGAGGCAAGCTGAAATCCCCATGTGACCACAAGGCGATCAAGAGCACCTGATCATAAAAGCCAAGCACACACTTTCCAACAGAACAGAAGCAAAATGAAAGATCAGGTACAACTTAAATATTCACAAGGTCTGATCCCACAATGAACACGCTGACAGCCAGGGTAAAGGGAGAAACAATAACCAATACCGAGACAGAAGAATCAGTGATCCAACAAAAGCAGTTCCTGCTGCCTTGCTCAGCCTAGGTAGGACAGAGCTCTGCGGGTTAACAACACTACCGCGCTGCAAAAAGAGTCAAGCTTCCAAAGAAGTGAAGAAGAGTTTCCAAAAGACAGTAGCGAGTCCCTCAGGGTGTGCGGCATGTCAGCTGCGTATCTGTGCACATGTGAAACCTGAGGAACTATCACTCTAACGTTATTTTGTATGATTTTTGACTCTGACAAAAGCTTCAGCAATGGCTGAGGTTCTCCTGGATTTCTAACCTTGAGGTTAATTGACAATTGTCACCGAGAAAGTCTCTACTAATTGGTAAGCTTAATTAGACTGAAAATCCTTGGCACTAAGCCTCCATATCTGGACAAAAAAAAAGCCTTCCCAGAATCATAACACACAATCAAGTGAAATGACCTTTCTGCACCATTGTGATTGCTATCCATTATCAGCTGGATTTGATCATTCATTTCTCATATCCTCTGATGTGCCCAAGGTAAGAGGACGTCACATATTTAAGTTCTTTGTTACCCAGCCAACTGCTCTCTGCATTGTATTTAGTTGATAACATTAATTAGCAAAGAACTCTCCAGTCCATTCCCAACTCTTAGGCAGCCGGAGCGGTTTGCACAGATCGGGCTGGTAGGGAGGAGGATGCCCTGGACCGGGAGTTCGGATGCGGTTCTGCCTCGGCTGGGGGCTGGTGGGCACCCTGCTGCTTGTTCACTCGCTCTCATTCTGCTGTCTCCAGCGGATCTGCTGTGCATTCGCACAACTCCAAGTGCAGGCTGGCACTGATCTCAGCCGAAGCTTTTGAGTTCCAGCATCATCAAACTGCTAACGAATCCCAAGTGCACTGAAAACCACTCTGCTTCCTTGTTTTGCATTAATATAGATTCTGATAATGAAAAAACGGAAAGCAAGCATAGATCTGGGGGCATTCCCTCTATACATTATTCAGATTGGCAATGCCACGCTGTCTTGGCTGGGCTAAACATTTAATTACAGATTAATTTTCTTTTTGGTTTCCCTGATGACATTTAATCCTTTCAGCTGTTATAAATGACTCTGGAGCTGGGTGCTCTTTCACCAAAGCACCAGTTTTTTCATAACCTCTTTTTTATTGGAACATTTGGGGCTTCTGATTTTTTTTAATCAAAGCTCTGGGTCGAATTGACTGCCTGGCATAAACAGCCCTGACCGCACTGACAACCGCCGAGTTATGTTCATCGAATATGCTGCCTTCATTTTTTGCCTCCGAGAAATCACAAGAATGGCTCTTTTCTTGCCAAGCCCCTTTATGCCCTTTTCTACCAGAAAGCAGATTAGATTTTCCCCAGTTCTCTTTCCCTGCAAGTCTTGTCCACCAGGACTGGCTTTTCTTTTCCCACGCTCTGCCAGCTCCACTGGTGAAAAGCCCCCAAAGTAAATATTTCAATCCTTTGCTCCTTTCTCAGAGCCCAGCTGAAATCCAGCCAGACTGTACAATTGGATTATCCTCATCCAAGGATACAGACATCTATCATTTACTGACTCCTAAAGTCAAACAAGTTATGCAGAGCTTGGTACAGCACTCCTTTATTCCATCAGGCCGTTGAATAGGAAATGACAACAGCAGTGTGATAAATGTTGGGTCCTTTCATGAAGCTGATTGACTGTACGCTCACAGGCACAAAGCTGGGCCCTGGCTCTGCAGCACTTCTTCCTCAGCCGTTTGGTTTGGGTCATGTTCGGATGCACAACAACAGACACAGCTTGGAGTGCCCAAACACAAACTGTACTACAATGAGTTCGGTCATGCTTACCAGATCAGAGCTAATGGTGATGGAACTAACACAGAGATTCCTAGCGATTTCGGTTTGCTTTGGATCAGGATTCATTTCATTGAATGATTTGAGTTGGAAGGGACCTCAAAGCCCATCCAGTTCCATCCCCCTGTCGGGGAAGGGACATTTCGTACTGGATCAGTGTGCTCAGAGCCCCATCCAACCTGGCCTTAAACCCCTCCAGGGATGGGGCAGCCACCACTGCCCTGGGCAACCTGGGCCAGGGCTTCAAAACAAAACATTTCTCCTCAAGATCCCATCTCAATATCCCCTTTCAGTTCAAAACCACTCCCTCTTGTCCTGTCCCTGCACAAGGATCAAGAGCTCCTCCCCAGCTTCCCTGGAGCTCTTTTCAGTGCTGGAAGCTGCTCTAAGGTCTCCCCGCAGCCTTCTCTTCTCCAGGTTGAACAACCCCAACTCTCTCAGCCTGTCCTAGTATGGGAGGTGCTCCAGCCCTTGGATCATCTCCGTGGCCTCCTCTGCACTCACTCCAACAACTCCATGTCCTCCCTGTGCTGGGTCACGAGGCAGTCCAAGGGCTGCTGCACTGCCGATGGAAGACCTGAACATCAACTCTTGGGCTGGGAAATCAACAAGAGGAGCGGCAGATTGCAAAGGCGCAGCGCAAGGAAATGTCCTGCTCCAACTGCTGATTCCACACCACCAAGAACCACATTTGACAGGAACAAAGGCAAACCCTCTGCACACTAGTCAGCTCTGAGTTTCTATCCGTGCCTCAGCTGTTCCTGCCCAGGGCACAGCAGCTGGCAGCACAGCAGCACCTCATTTTCCAAATGGTCAGAGAGACAGGGGACACTGGCCCTGCTTTCAGAGAAAGAATCTATGCTGCAGAAATTCTTCATGCTGCCTGCACAACTGCTTGTCCATCTCAGCATCACATTCCTACTTCTACCAACTTAAGTCTCCCCAACACTGATAGAAGGCACAGAGATAATTAAATATTGAGAAAAAGTATGCTGGGAATGGGGCAGAGATGGAGCCGAATCAGCACCTTGGCTGTTGTATGAACTGAGAAAGCCCTGTGCTGCATGGCAAACACCAGCCCATACGAACCACCGACTAACCTGCTCCAGCGAGCACCAACTCCTGGCTGACAAGCAGTCACAGAGCACAGGGAAAGGAGAGGAACATGGAGGCTGCGTGGGAAGAACTAATATTACGTAGGGAGAGGCAGAGGGCAGGGAAGCAGGATACAAATCCAGAGGCTCATTAGTTCTGCTGCTTATGGAACAATTGCCCGATCTCACCTTCATTGCTGGTTGCTGAAACAGCAAAGTTTAGCTTGAAATGTCACAAACATCTTTCTAACACCCTGCCAAAGAAAAACATCATTATAGCAAGCAACAAAACAGCCCAAAAAGGCAGGAACAAACTCCTGCCCAAGAGCTGGGAAAATAAGCAAGGTCAAAGACTGAAAGTGAGCCTAATCCCACTGATCGTTTTGGGAAAACGTTTAAATGCCCTCAGCTGCAACCCTCTGGCCACCTCTCCTCACCACCTCGAGATCAGAGCTCATCACAGTTGAGGGAAGGGATTCTGCCCCTCTGCTCAGCTCTGGTGAGACCCCACCTGGAGCCCTGCATCCAGTTCTGGAATCATCAGCACAGGAAGGACATGGAGCTGTTGGAGTGAGTCCAGAGGATGCCACAGAGATGATCCGAGGGCTGGAACACCTCCCATACGAGGACAGGCTGAGCGAGTTGGGGTTGTTCAGCCTGGAGAAGAGAAGGCTCTGGGGAGACCTTAGAGCTTCCAGTACTCAATGATTCTATAAAGCACAGTGAGGCTGAGTTTTTCAACTACTGACAGGTTGTTTGGAGGCAGCCTTCTCCTGGCCTTGTCCTGCCCCAACACCCATCCTTAATGTCACAAAGAGAAGCAAATGTTGCAAGGACTTGGCAGAGCACAGGCAGGTGTGATGCCAGCCTCTCACACACCAGCATACGTCCCTACAAACGGGGGCCAAACCCCTCTGCACTGCTCCGGCCCCTCCTGCCAAACCTATTGCAACCATCCAGTTCTGTTATTTCTGGCTAATCCTGGCCCTGTCCTGAGCCAGCAGAGCACACACCACCCGGCCCCATCTGAAAGACAAGTGTCCTGGCCAGGGAGCCTACAAGCTCCATCTGACTCAGAACCCACCCAGCACCCGCCGTGGGAAAGAGAAAGCAGTGAATCCCCTGACCCTCCTGTGTTTGCCAGGTCTTCCCTGTCACCTCCCTCCTGACATTTCCATAATCCTGCTGTGCCTGCAATTAAGAATTTAAACAAAACGCCTGCTGCTTTCCTCCTCCTCTATAACACAGAGTAACAGAGCTCCACAGGCACCAGCTCCTGCTGAAAACCAAATTATAAAAATGAGCATCCGAGGTCAGAGGCTTTTTCACAGCTGCCGAGGGATGCGAGAGATAAAAGGACAGGAGTGTCAGAATTTCCTCCTCGGGATGTGAAAGTGTAGCACGCAGCCCGATTACATATTTATTTATGGGGAGATACACTGATAGCATCTGTCAAACCTCATTGCAGAGCTAGGAATTGTGCTAGTCAAACTGCTCAGCCCTGCGAATCACCTCGCTGGCTCCAGCAAGCAGAACTGAGCCACTGGTAGGTGGGTTTAAAGGTCGGATGAACCATTCCTGGAGGAAGCCAAGGCACAGCAGAAGCCTCTCCTGCCTGCAGGGCCATTACACCCTTGGTGCAGAGACAGCCTGCGGCCACAGATGGCCCAGCTTTTAGCTGGCTTTATGCTAATACCAGTTATTTTCTGCTGGGATCAAACACAAAGGTGGGAGAGAATGGAGAGCAGCCTTCAAATTTTCACCGCAAAGTAAATTCCTTCCATGGTTTCTACAAGAGAAGATGCCCTGTGATCCAGGGGTACAGCTGGGGTGGGCTTCCCTTTTAGATACAAGCCAGGAAGCTGCACAGTGGAAAAGGATCTAGGGTGCTGGTCGACAGCAGCTGAATATGAGCCAGCAGTGGCCCAGGCGGCCAGCAGCATCTTGGCTTGGATCAGCCACGGGGCAGCCAGCAGGAGCAGAGAAAGGATTGTCCCCCTGGACTCAGCGCTGAAGAGATCACACCTCAAATCCTGGGTTCAGTTTTAGGTCCCTCACTACAAGAAAGACATTGAGGGGCTGGAGAAAAGGGAATAGAGCAGGGAAGGGTCTGGAGCCCAGGGGTTCTGAGAGTGGCTGAGGGACCTGGGGCTGTTTAGCCTCGAGCTTCCAGAAAGGAGGTTATGGTGACAGGGGTGCTGGGCTCTGCTCCCAAAGAACAAGGGATTGGACAAGAGGAAATGGCCTCAAGTTGCACCAGGGGAGGCTTAGATTGGGTATTAGGGAAAATTTCTTCACTGAAGACATTTCTCATCTGCCCTATTTTGACCGACCAATATAATTGTGCCACACGCTCGTCTTGCCAACTTAATTCCATATTGATAAATGTCTTAACTTCAAATAATGGATTGGAAGAGCCAGGGACAATAATTGCTCATTATTTTCCTATTATATTTGCTTTGGTGATATGTAAATTAACGAAGAATCTTTGTGGTTCTCTTTCGACAATTCAGTGGAATCAGCCTTTTCAACCATTGCCTTAACAAGTCTAATTTGCTAGACTTATTTCCAGGGAATTCTGCCCCTACAATTTGTCTGTTTACTCATAATCCCTTTGGCGCTCACCAACCTACAGGACCCACAACCCAGGCTCAGGACCAATCCAGATCCTGTCCAGACAGCCTTAATCTACAAAACACACAAAAAAACAATAATTAAAAAGAAACCAAGATCACAACCCTAAACTAAAAAGACTAAGCAAAACCTTTGAACAGATTCTCTTGCTGAGGATTAAGGAAGAAAAAAGGAACCTCATGCCTTTACTCAGTTACTTCTTTTCCATTTCATTGGCTGTAACATTCATCTGGACAATCGTGCAGAGAGGGATGAACACATCTATTACTGATGTATTTATCTGTTTTCTAGAGGTAGCTGATGCCCATCCTGCATTACTGAAGCTGTGTTGCTGCCGTTCAGCTGAGCCAAACGGCAGCTACAGTGAAGGACCAGGCCTGCTCCACCACACCACAGCACCTCGCCGCTGACAACAACGACATTACAGCCCTGAGGTCACTCATCACACAAAGGCAAGGTGAAGACAGTAAAGGGACTGCATGGCCCCTCTGCTCTGATGAGACATTATCTGGAGCCCTACATCCAGTTCTGGAGTCCTCAGCACAGGAAGGACACGGAGTTGTTGGAGCGAGTCCAGAGGAGGACAACGGAGATGATCCGAGCGCTGGAGCAGCTTCTGTATGAGGACAGGCTGAGAGAGTTGGGGTTGTTCAACCTGGAGAAGAGAAGGCTGTGGGGAGACCTTAGAGCAGCTTCCAGGGCTGAAAGGGGCTCCAGAAAAGCTGGGAATGGGGTCTGGATCAGGGAGGGCAGGGACAGGACAAGGGGAATGGTTTTGACCTGAAAGGGAGGAGACTGAGATGAGATCTTAGGGAGAAACGTTTCCCTGGGAGGTTGGGGAGGCCCTGGCCCAGGGTGCCCAAAGCAGTGGTGGCTGCCCCATCCCTGGAGGGGTTCAAGGCCAGGTTGGATGGGGCTTGGAGCCCCTGATCCAGTGGGAGGTGTCCCTGCGCATGGCAGGGGGTGGGACTGGGTGGGCTCTGAGGTCCCTTCTAACCCAACCCATTCCATGACTTGCACAGCAAAGAGCCTTTGCATTAGGACAGACGTTCACCACTCCCCAATGCAGGAACCTTACCAACAGGACATTCCATACCTTGAAAAGCCAGGCTGCTGGAAGTCTGTGTTGATATCGCTGTATATTTTACATGGGGAGCACAAAGGGTGGCAGAAGAAACAGAAGTGGCTTGGGATGCATAAACAGTAATTAAAGCATTTTGCTACCAGAGTGCTCCAACAAGACAGCACACCTTCCTGCCTCACAAACTACTGCTGCTGGAGCTAACATGTATTGATCACCCTGCTCCAGCATCTTCATCCACACTCTGACCACTCTCCCACTTCTGCTGGAATTAGAGATGCCAAACACCTCTCAGTGCAGAGTCAGACAGACACAGCTTTCTGACCCTACTCACACCCAAACCAGGGACACGCTTGGGACCTTGCCATTTCCCTCAGCAGGGGGAAAAAACAAACCCAAGGAGTGTTGTCAAACAGACATCTTGAACCAGGAGGTCAGAAATCCAATCATTCTGACCTACCCAAGAGCTGCCAGGTACGAAGTCCAAGCAAACAATATGTTATTTCCTTTGATTGATTTGCACATTGTGAAAGTTGTGGGTGAGAAAAGGAGAGCAAAAAGGAAACCTATTCTGGCTTGACTGCAATATCTGCTTCAACCAAATTGAAAAAGTCCTTTTGGAATGGTTCTGAACTCCCCAAAAATAAAGTGAAAGAAAATGCTGAAATGAAAAGTCAGCTCAATGAATAAGGAAGAGTTTGGGAAATGTCAGCAGAAAATACTTGTGGTTTTCTCCCCATGGGCTTTTGTTCTAAAATAATCTGGTCAATCACTCCAGAGCCATGATTAGCAGCGGCACTGGCAAATCCCCATTTTGGGCAAAACCAAAGAAAATGAGTCAAAACACCTCTGAGGACAATCCCTGTGTGAAGAGGGGAGTCCAGCACCGAGTTGGTAGGAAATCTCTCTCCTCTAAGTACTGCAAGTGCCAGGGCTCTGCAGAGTGTCCTCTCCCTTGGCTGGCCAGAGGCAGACCCTGACAGAAGGGGCAACAGGAGAGATGGACATTCACAACCCCCTCTCTCTTTTCCTCCCTTAAGCCATTCTTTAGGGCTACACCCACCTGTGTGGCCCAGCAGCACAGCCCTCCATTCACAAGCAGACTGCACCAGCCCCTGAAAGTCTCTCAATGCCAGACTTCTAAGCACAGCTTAAGGTGATCGTGCAGATTTCTGATGCAGAAGTGTGACCTGAGCTGCCTTGCCCAGGCATCTCACTTGGCACCAAGAGAGTGTCATATGCCTGCACGCTTTGCAATCCTCTGTCATGCAGGAAACCATGTATGAATTCACACCCTGGCACACTAGGACAGCTTTGCACCTTCCAGACCACTGCCAGTTTGCAGGACACTATGAGAACTGCAATTTCTCTATGCTCGCTTAGCCACGGAGCATACAGGAGGCTCTGCTGGCCTTCTTCCCCAACCATCGCATCACCTTTACATTCACCACATTCTTTGCATCAGGAGGATGTCTAACTGGTCCAGGCATTTTCTATACCTACCTAGCACCTGATTTGCACCCACACTGCTGTTCACTAACACCACAATCAATTGTTGTGTCCCAAACTGTATTTCTACAGCTGCTACTGAAGGACCAACTCTAACTGGCTGCACCTGAGCGAGCAACAGACTCGTAACTTAGACATCCCACCTGAGAAACAATCATCATTAATTACTGTGAGGGTGGGGAAGCCCCGGCCCAGGTTGCCCAAAGCAAAGGGTGGCTGCCCCATCCCTGGAGGTGTTCAAGGCCAAGTTGGATGGGGCTTGGAGCAATGTGATCCCATGGGAGGTGTTCCTGCCCATGGCAGAGGGTAGGACTGGATGGACTTTAAGGCACCATCCAACCCAAACCATTCTGTGACTCCCTGGACTGGATATCACCAGCTGGAGTACACATGGTGGTTACGCACCCATCCCATCCTGAAGCAAACCAAACCACTCATGCAACATGCTACTCTACTGAAGCTCCCTTGGTAGCAGAGGCAGAAGCAGCAAGGCCACCAGTCCCAGCCCAGCTACTGGACAATGCCTGCAGCATTTACCTCCAACCAGCTTCCAAAACTGAATCCATCTACAGATAGGGCCTTCCCACCCACAGTGTAGCTCCTCCAGAAGTGAAGAGGTGGCTCTCTGAGCGACATCGCTGAACAATGCAAGAGCTGCAGCAAGCAGCACACAAAGACTGCTCAGAAATGATCAAAGGCGCTCTCAGGTAAACTCCTGGGTTCAACCCATATAGTGTCCAGATGCATCCACCAGCCAGCACCAGAAGCTGTGGGGAGTGATACCTCTCTCAGCCAGAAAGTTCATGTACTGAACACTTAAATCCCCTGCACTGAGGTCTGTGTCTCTGCCTAGAATAATAATGCACAGAAATGACTCGCTGCCTTTGGTTACCGGCATCATGAAATAACAGCTCCCTGTTATCATAGTAAAGCATAAAAGGAACAGGAGGAGAAAAAAATATACACCCAAAAAGCACAAAAAGCCTGAAGTCGCTCAATACGGGACTCACAAGCCAGCCAGACAAACCAATCTCCGCAAATAAATGATTTCTTGCGTATGTCTTGTCCTGTGCAATGCAGAAAGACCTTTTCGGTTTTTTGCCCTTCCTCCAACCATCTAAATTCCTCTAAAGGAGGAGGAAAGGGAGGGGAAAATGAAGAGTGTTCCCACATCTCTGCTGTCAGACGACAATCTTTGCACTCTCAGCTTACAGTTTTCTGTTTTACCACTGAGTTGCTTTTGTAAGGAGCCAAATTATGAGCAGGAATCAATGAAGGCTGCTGCAGCATTTCCAGCTGCCAGAGGGAAAGATTGTTGCTGCCATCTGCAGTCTAACCTCTGGAGACAGCTTTCTTCTTAAAACACCTGGGTCAAGCTGGTGGGATGTGCCGGGCTAACAAGGTGTCATTTCTGCAAAAGAGGGGCTTGTAAAGGTTTCCAGGGAGCAAGGATCCTGACGGTCTCATGGCATCTGCCAGCTTTTGATGCTAAACAACGTAAAAGGCTTTGCCAACTCTATAGATAGCTCCAAGCCAACAGAAATTCAGCAAATATGTTATTTATAAATCGCAAAATCATGGAATGGTTGGGGTGGGGAGGGACCTCAAAGCCCATCCAGTTCCATCCCCTGCTGTGGGCAGGGACACCCCCCACCGGATCAGGGGCTCCAAGCCCCATCCAACCTGGCCTTGAACCTCTCCAGGGATGGGGCAGCCACCACTGCTCTGGGCACCCTGGGCCAGGGCCTCCTCACCCTCACAGCAGAACATTCCTCCCTAAGATCTCATCTCAATCTCCCCTCTTTCAGCTGAAAACTGTTCCCCTTGTCCTGTCCCTGCACTGCCTGATCCAGAGCCCCTCCCCAGCTTTAAATGTAGGCCAACAGGTAACAAAAGCCATTGAAGAGAATGAGGTAGCAGAGATCACATCTGGACAGTATATTGGATTTTCCTTATACCCCACGATAACAGACCCCAAAGCCTCAGTATGCAAAGGAAACTGATCCAACAACCTACACACAGGGGTATTTTTTCAGCCAGAAACATCAGGGTAACATCAAGGTTTGTGCCAACTGGGTGATCTGAATCTGAGAAAAAGATGTGCAATTAATACTTGAGCACAGATTGGATAGATGGCAATCCTCCCAAAGCCAGAGGTAACGCTAAGCATCTCTTTCTCTATAAAAAGAGAGCTTAATCTCAAAGGACTCTAGATGCTCACATTCTTTAAAGGCACAATGCCAGAACACAGAGAATAGTTCCCTTCTTTGTGAAACCTTGCCTTCATCCCATTCTATTACTCAAATCAGCAGCCCCCCTCAACAGGAAACTGAACCCAGGCACAAAGAAACAGTTCTGCCTTCAAAAAACCAAACCTGAACACACACCTCACTCTGTCAGAGCGTCCATGTACCTGCAGATATGCACACAGGCCCACAAACCTCAGATCACCATGAGCTGAAAATGAGATACTAGGAGAACTGGAAAAGGATAGGAAAAGCCATCTACAAGCAAATTGTTCCTCAGGCTTCATCCCAATCTGAAGAAATAAGGCTGCAAGAGACCTCACTGGCCCTGGAAGGAGGGCAACTCTGTCAAAAAGAAATAGATGTGGCAACAAAGGCTTTTTGCTAATTGAAGTGACTAACAGTAAATTTGCACATCTGTAAAATCTACACACCAACACACACAGTTCTCTACATAAATCAAACTCTGATTTAAGAGGAAATGAAACCCATGCCAAATTATTACTCCAAAACCGTTTATGAATCAGTAAGCCCCTACAAAAGCTAAGGCAGACTAGAACCCCTGGTTCTACGGAAAGACATACAAGGAGTTGTAAAGTGCTGGGTTCATATTTCAGTATTATTCTGGTGCTAAACGTCTACTGATTTTGACAGAAATCCATCACCCAAATAAAATTTGAGGGTCTGAACCAGAGAGTTTAAGCATAAAACTATACTGCAAAGGAACATTGAAAATCCATGTCTAAAATTAGTTTTTTTACAAAGAGAGGTGCGATACTGCTGCAATCCCTCCTTTCTGCCCTACTTGATTGTCTCCTATAGCCTCACACATAGCTAAAGGCATGTTTTTCCTGTAAATTATATTCAAGCTTAGAAGGAAGGATTCTCCATGCTCTGCCATGATGATGGTGACAAGTTTCCACCACTTAATACAACTCTACTGTTATTCAGTCAGAGAAGCCAAAGTGCTCACGTTTGTTAACCAGGTCCCACAAATGTCACGTACACACATGTAAATTTGAAAATAAATGCATTTCACAATTCTAATAATGTATTTCTGCACAAAAAAAAGCCCAGTGACATCCATCTCTTTTTAAAAGGTGTCTTACCCTCTTCCTAACAGAAGAAAAATTCAAAAATCTCCTAATCTTTGAAAGATCTCTTCAAACCTTGATGCTACTCATGCTTGAAAATAAATCCATATGAAAGAGGAGCACATGCTCTGAATTTTAACATATTGTAGTATCAATTATGATATTTATCACGCAGCAAATTAGAAGTTAGCAACCATTTATAGTACAATTCCAGTAAACATTACTGCCTTTCCCAGCATATGTACCCACCCACACAATTAATCAGAGAAAAACTCTCCCTAAATAGCTGCGAGTTTCTTCACAGGGGCGGCTTTGTTTTATCGATCTCCACGCAACGTGTTTGATAAGGAAAGATCCCACTTACCCCAGAAGGGCTGTCGTTCAGAGAATCCTATGGGAAGACCGTCCTCTGCTCTCTTACCTCTGTGCAGGAGCTACATGTTCCAGGGAGACACAGCAATGCTCCTCCTGCATTCCGAGGGCTGCAGGGGCTGCATTGGCTGGAGGCAGCGGGATGTGCCCCATGCAGCCTTGCACAGGAGGCAGTCGAGGAAAAGCATCATGCTTGCCCATGTCGCCTCCACTTCCCGAGGGCCAGTGTGGTTTCTCCAGCCACCATGTAGAAGGGTGTCCAGACAGCTGCACCTCCCTGTGGGGAACAGTACAGTCAGAGATACCTCAATACAAACAATACACGTGGAGCACCAAAGCACAAACCCAAGTTTTTTCCTTTAAAGACAGAAATCAATGTCAAATTGAACAGTGTGAAACAATCGCTTGGGCAGCGCCTCGGGGGCTGGCTCTCATGCTAGGCTGCCCGTTACCCATCAGCAGCACCGCCAGCAAACCCTGCTCCATCGCTGGGAACCACAGCCCTCACCAACCCAACAGGACGGGCTGGTGCGGGGCTGGGTTGACCCCCGGGCAGGGGGGAGATGCTAGCAGGGCCGTGAACTGCCCAGTTCCACACAACCAGGCATCATCTCCAAGGCCAACTCGGGAAAATAGGCCCACAGCCTCCCCACTGATCTCACAGCTGGAACCTTCTGCACTCCCTGCCCAGACCCCTGGAGCAGGGATCCCCTGGAATAGGGATCCCCCACAGCAGGGACCCCCCTGCACCACCTCCCCAAACCCCCTGGAGCGGGGGGACCCTGGAGCACACCCTTAAACCCCCTGGAGCAGGGGGACCCTGGAGCTCCCCCCTAAACCCCCTGGAGCGGGGGGACCCTGGAGCACCCCCCCCAAACCCCCTGAACAGGGGGACCCTGGAGCACCCCCCCCAAACCCCCTGGAGCAGGGGGGACCCTGGAGCAACCCGCCAAACCCCCTGGAGCGGGGGGACCCTGGAGAAACCCCCAAACCCCCTGGAGCGGGGGGGACCCTGGAGCAACCCCCAAACCCCCTGGAGCGGGGGGGACCCTGGAGCAACCCCCCAAACCCCCTGGAGCGAGACCCCCACAACAGAGCCCTCCTTCCCACACCACCCCCCTCCTTCCCGGCGCAGAGACCCCCGTTCGGAGCAGGCTTCCTGCCCCCGCGGTGCCGGGGGCTCCGTCCCTCGCTGCACAACCCGACAAACGCTCTGGGCCACCGGACAGCCGCGGTGCCGCCGCGGGGGCGGCTGCGAGGGGACCCCCGGGACCCCCGTCCCCTCTGCCGCCCCCTCAGCGCGGGAGCCCGGCCCGGGGAGGCACAGGGAGCGCGGTGCGCTCAGACACTGCTGGGATCGGATCCCAGAACCCCGAGATCCTAGAGTCACAGAAACCCTAAATCACAGACTCCTGAAATCCCAGAACGCCAGAACTCCAAAATCCCAGAATGCCCGAACAATTTGTTTGGAAAAGACCTTTGAGATCCCGGCGCGGCCGCAGCTGCCCCGAGCCCTGAGCCCCTCACCCGCGGCCGCGTTAAACCTCTCCAGGGATGGGGCTCCACCCGCGCGGCCTCTGCCAGCGTTTCACCTCTCTTTCAGTTGAGGAGATTTTCCCTAATATCCAACCTAAACCTCCCCTGGCACAACCCGAGGCCGTTTCCTCTGGTCCTGTCCCTTGGGAGCAGAGCCCAGCGCCCACCTCGCCGCATCGCCCCTTCCGGGAGCTGCAGGGGGCGAGGAGGTCCCCCTCGCTGTCCCTCCTGTGCTCACACCCAGGTGTGAACGACTCCTCCCGCGGGACAACTCAGGTGTTTCTCAGCCAATTTAGGGCTTTCCTTTGTTTCTGGATGAAATCTCTGCGAAACTCCTTTCAGCTGTTTTCACAGAGCAAGGGGTGAGAGTTGGGCAACCGCTGCAAGGCTTCCATGACTTGGTCTCCATGTCAGCTTTTTCCCCGTTTCCTGGGTAGCTCGGAGTGTTTTCAGTCTGGGAGGCTAAAGCGAGAATCCAGGGGAAAAAAGATTTTTTTTATATCCGACCTCGGGTTCTGTGGTGACAAATATGAGCTCTGTGGTTACAGATAAGCGCACGGAGCCCAGGAGAGTGGAAGGCGGTTATCTGCGGCTGCCAGCCCCGCTCACAGCCCCTGTGGCACCCCGCTCCGCCGACACCGAGGGGTTTTGCCGCTTCACAGGCAAAGCTTGCCGCTTCTCCCACTGCCCAGGGAAGGGAAGCCGGTACGAGGTTAGATCGCGTCAGAAACTGGGCAGGAGAGAGAAAAGAAACCAGATAGAGTAGCCCAGGGTCTCTTAGGCTTAAGCCACACAGTGTTAGTTATAGATAAGGCCCTTCAAAGACTTTGTTTTATTTCTTTAAAAACGAGCTGGCTGGAGCCACAGCTATGAATTCAGGGAGGAAAGTTCTTCCCCAAGGCCAATGTTGCCTGTCCAGATGATCCCGTAATTCCGCTGAGGTCCAGCATTTCATTTTGGCCTCCCCGGCAGACCCGACCTTGCAGGAATATTTTCTTGGCATGAAGTGCAGAGGAACTATGGAGAGAAGGTATTAAACACTTTCAAAGGAGATGAAGGCAGAAGGGTTTTCTGTTTCTCGCTCTCTACTTGGTGATAAAGAGACGACAAATTGCAAGAATTTCATAAACCCACATTCGTTAATGATCTAGAAATGCAAAGCCTGGCTACAGATACATGCTGTTCTTTTGAAGGAGGTTCTGGTGGCTTCTGCAAAAGAAAACACAGGAACCTAATGCTAATAGTACGCTAAATAATTAAGAGATGTTTTCTCATTCCTCTGTATTACAGATGAGAGTGGAAGACAACAAGGGGATTAGCAAAGGAAAGAAGATAAGTAGTAGAGAAAACTTCATATTTCCAGTAAAAGAGATGAGTTTACTACAAGGAAGTTAAAAAAAAGAAGGGAAAAAGGAAGGGTCCACAGCTGGCACTGGCAGGTTGTCCTGAGGTGGAAGGTAGAGGGCACAAGCTACGGCTGTCTGTGATGGGTGATGGCTCATCAGAGTCAGCAAAAAGCAGCGGCCCTGTGCCTGTGGGGATGCGTTGTCCCACACCTCAGACGGAGACTGTTCACATGTGTTGTCATCTCAGGGCCAGAGGGGCATGAACTGTACCCTGAACACAGGGCAACAGCCCATCAGCACCGCACGCCTCAAGAAAATGTCTTAGATTTAGGTATCTTTCCCTCAATTCCCTCTGTCTCTTTCTTGGTCCTGAAGGTAGATACGTCATCCCCCAAATTTTAAGTCGGGAGTATGAATCACCTCAGCAGCCGGTACCTTTTCTGGAGCTTGCCACCCCTGAAAGCAAGCACTGAGGCAATCTGGGAGCTAAGGTACACATCTGTCCTGAGAGATGAGCACAAAATGCAATTACATTATCCCAAGGCAAGCGCCTGGTAGAGATTTTTCCACGTCTCCCTGATTTAATTCATGCTGTTTTCCTTGAAAGTGATAGCAGGAGTGGAATTGGAGTCCACCTCCAGGTTTCAAAGCCTTTTGATATACCAGTGCTTAAAGCAGAAGCTTCGCTCTCTGCAGGAGTCCCTCCGAGCACGCCTGGTGTGCGCAGCACTCCTGCTTTGAAAGATGCCTATGGCAGGGTCCCAGGATGCAACCCCAGTCAGATCCACTGCTCATATTGGTCCCTTTAGGCCACCCGCCTGCTCTGAAATCAGCCTACAAATGCTTTGGTCTGCTGACAGACTCTGTGCTTTGCACAAGTAACTGTGCACACACTGGTACAAAGGAAATTTGGGGCTTAATATCTCAGTTGATCCACACCAAACATCCACCCTCAGTCCAAATAACTTGTGCAGCAGATCCAGACCCAGTGACAACCCACCTGGAGGAGCGTCAAGGGGATGGGGAGCTTTAGGGCTTTCATGCGTGTCAGCAAAAAGTATTTACTGTTGGTTTACTGAGGTTCTGAAGGTGCTGTGTGTGCAGGGGGGTTTTAACTCAAACAGCTTCAGATGAGGACTACTGCCCTGTGGGATGGTTCTTTAACGGGTTGCTTTTGGAGCACCTACAAGTTGTCTTTTGTTGGGGGAATGATCACACTTGTATTCTATGGGCTGAAAGTCAGTCGTTTAGTCCCAGGTTGTCATTCAGGCTCTTTGACACAGCACTGCTAGTGCGTTAACTCGAACCTCGCAAGTTGCTCTGCAGAGGTACCTGTGCTGTTGCAGGAGCAGACATCCCTGTCTAGACGCCGGCTGTTAGATGGGCTAACGTTAGGCAAGGGGAATATCATCTTCTTCCATTAAGTAAAACAAAGCTTGACCCTATTTGCAGGACAGCCCTGGAGTCTTCTCAGCCGCCCACCTCCGATTAGGGGGCTGAGGTCCACGAGCAGTCTCTTCTGGTTTACTCCTGGAGCCAGTTTACATCCCTTGCCCCAGGCGTGATTAAAATGTGTCCAAATTTGGAATTCCTTTAACAATGTAAATTCAGATTTCAAAATTGGGGCCACCCAATTCAAGATTTCAAAGGCAAGTCCCAATTTTTCGTCACCAAGAAAAATATTCTGACGATACTTTCCTTTGACCTTCTTGAAGGGTTTTAATAAGACTGAAACAATCCACATTAACTGAGATTGAAATGTTTCATTTCCACACTACTGCTCCAATTCCTGCATGATACGAAATGAATAGAGCACAGCAATTTTACAAATGGTTTCAATAATGTCCCACTAAAATGTGCCAAAACCCAATTTCTGAACAAAGGACTCTTTCCTTGAGCAAATATCTCTGCTGTTGGAGAGCCAGGTTGTCTCAAGAGGATGAGTTCAGAGAACACCCTACAACACCCAGTGCTTCCGCAGTGCTCAGGTTCTGTGCTTGGAGGCTGTGGGAATGAGCCCCTGGAAAATGCTTCGGGTTTGCAGTGCATACACAGCCCAGTCCTGATCCTTCACAGCAATTCCTGGTGCTGCTACAGGAGTAACAGAAATATTAACACAGGGGTTTGGTCACTCTACATTCGAAGAATCTGTGCATGCTTTTGCAGGGTAAGATTTTCATGTACCCACCCACATTTGGATATCCAGGAGATGCAAGGTGTGCGGCCTCCCTTATGAGACCTGTGGGTAGAGCTGGGAAGAGCAAAACCGTTTTGGGCACCCAGGTCTCCTGCTCAGAAATCACAGAATCATGGCATGGGTTGGGTTGGAAGGGACCTCAAGGCCCACCCAGTCCCACCTCTGCCATGGGCAGGGACACCTCCCACTGGATCAGGGGCTCCAAGCCCCATCCAACCTGGCCTTGAACCCCTCCAGGGATGGGGCAGCCACCATTGCTCTGGGTAACCTGAGACTGAGCCTCCCCACCCTCACAAGAAAATATTTATTCCAAAGATCTCATCTAAATCTCTCCTCTTTCAGCTGAAAACTGTTGTCTCTCATCCAGTCTCTGCAATCCTTGATAAATCCTCCAGCTGCCTTGTGCACAGCATCACGGCTCCTGTGAACAGGACAATACCCTCAAAGCAGGTTCCCTTTCCACTGTTTTTTGCCCCGGTTGTTTCTGGCTTAGCTGGACATTGCCAGTAAGCAGGATGGGACCAGTACCTGCCCAGATGTGATAGGATGTTTAAGGCTTTTGTGCCTGGCTGTTATTGATAACACTTGAGAACACATGTGCCAGTAGGCAGATCCCCTCTCTTAGCCCTCCAGTCTTGTCTGCTCATTTCCAAAGGGTGAGCATGGGATTTTATACCCTCTCTTCCAGGAATTCCAGTGTTCGGACTGTATGTGTCTCCCAGAGGCTGATGTGCAGAGCCCTGCACCACCCTCAGCATGGGAAGAGTAGGAGGATTTCAGACTGTTGCTTCCCAGGTGTATTCTTTCTTCCTGCAAATCTGTCTCTCTGTCTACCTTTCCCTTTTCTCCTTCTCTGCAAAAAATCTTCCTGCCACCTCCTGGAAGAACCTGCAATTGCTGCAGTGCCTCTGCAAAAGGGAAATGCTCAGAGCCCCGAGAGCCTGCTTCAAGCTCTCCAGGTCTGGGGGCAGGTGGGAGCTGACATGAATCCCGTCCTGGCGATGGGCGCATTTCCAGCCCCTGCACTGTCTGCATCAGGCCTTGGGGCTGGGTCTTTCCACCGCTTCTCCTCTTTTCCCTCTCCATGTGTACAAGGCCGCTTCACAGAGAAACAGAACCCGACGTCACTGGTGCCGCATGCTGCTGCTCTCCCTGAGCCATTGTCCTCTCTTCAGGGAGAGAATTCAGCTAAAGCCCAGTAGATCAGTGAGACAGGATGAGATGCATGCGGAGTGGCTTTGTGTTCAGCCAACAACACCAGGTTCGGATGTCTATTATTTGTGTCACAAAACTGATACCCAGCAATCTGAACCAAGCCTGTCTTAGCTGTTGTGCAAACGTAATAAATTACCTTTGTCTCCACAAAGGTTAAAATAAGAGTAGAAACAAATGGTACTGATTTGCTGAAGTGCCAATAAATGTTCAAGCTAAAGAGTAACAAACTGGTTTTGGCAATCAGATAAATATTGGAATGCAATTTCAGGAGGTAACTTCAGTTACCAGTTACCTTTCAGTTGTGATAACTACATTTAACATCAGCTTTGTTTCAGCTGGAATTCTCTTATACTTGGGATAATCCCCTCAGTCTTGGATTCTCACTTTGTCCATGAGCATCATTTTAGCTCACCAGGACTCCTATGTCTCTCCAGTCAGTTTTATTTACCAGCTTCGGACAGCAAAATCCTAAGGCAAGCTTTCTGAATACAACACTGCCTTGTAGGTCGTAGAAAGTGCTGAGGTTGAGAAGTTCTGCTGGGTAACAAAACAATTCACTGGGATTTTTATTATGATTATTATGTTAAAGCTCTGTAGAATCTTTCATGTATTTATCACAGGTCGGTCCTCCATGGACATAAATATCTGCAAATCTTCCAGCAAATCTAATCCTTTGAGGCTTTCAATATTTGCCATACAGGGGCTGATTTAACCACCGTCATAGTGTTTGTACAAATGCATGTAGAGCTGTACACGTGTATACTGCTTGAACTGGGAGTCTGGGATGTTCCTGCACCACCGTCCTTTGGCTCACAATGCAGAAACAGAATCATAGAATGGTTTGGTTTGGAAGGGACCTCGAAGCCCATCCAGTCCCACCCCCTGCCATGGGCAGGGACACCTCCCACTGGATCAGGGGCTCCAAGCCCCATCCAACCTGGCCTGGAACCCCATTTAGCACCAGTGAGGTTTGCTACATGCAGGGAGGAGTGAGGGCAGAACTCAGGGAGTCCCAGGGAGGTTGTCGTGGAGGTTTTGCAAGCTGTGCCATTCCATGAATGATGCTGTTTCATCCATCCTGAGGCTGGGTCTTCAACTAACAGAGCTGCTGCCACATCCCCACTGAGCGCCAGTCAAACAGCTTGCTGCCAGCCCGCTCCTCCTCTGCAGCTGCCATCGGTACCCACAAAACAGTGTTAGTGGGCAACAAATGTCTTCAATTTCTTTTGTAGTCAGAGGGCTGTTACGTTTCATTGACTTCAAGGATGGCATTTCTCTATTGAATCCTTTTGCTGGTTAGAACTCCCCTGTCTTTAAGCAGCTCCTTTGAACACTTTACAAGTCATTTCCTACTTAGATAGTGATAGGGGTTTTTTTTCCAAATCAGCTTCCCAGCCCATGCCGTAGGGTTTGGATCCTTCCGAGAGAGTAATGGGCATCTAGAGAAGTAAACAGGGAAGTCAAGAAACCTCATTTTCTATAGGTCTGTCTCCTTACTTGTTAGACACCCTAGTACAGCTGTGCTTCTCCTCAGCTTTCCCTTGGTTCCTCACCTCTTGATGGAGATTTTACTCCCCATACAAAAATAAGCGAATGCATGAAGAGCCATTAATAATTTTGACAGCGTTCCTTATTCCTGCCATGCTTGTAGGAACTGAACTGTGCCCTCTTGGCATTTGGGTGAATCCAGCCTTTCCAAGTTACTGTGGGGAGGAAAATGGGCGCAGGCACAGCATGGTCACAGCACCTTATATCCACTAGAGACCAAGCTGAGAGGCAAATTCCTCTCTGTGTGAGCATTTCTGTATGGCCTCATGTTGAAGTGAGTTTTTATATCACTTCTGAGGTGACTTGTACTGAGAAATATCATTCAGTGCCCTTTTGGGGAGCAGGGTATTACCTGGGAGATCTCGGGACAAGGTGGGGCATGGCAGAAGGGCTCCTATGCTGCAGGTCCAACTCCCACTGGTGCAGTTGCCTGGACATCCCTGGGCAAATAAATCCCCTGGTGAGCACTGCAGCCTCAGCTGCTTTGAGCTGATGGCTTCAAACACCAGGGGACACTGCAAGACTGAGCAGTGACCAGGTGAGTCCAGGTGGCCTCAGCAGCATCTGCCACTCTGCATCCCTCCAGAGATACCGGCATGGACCAGCAAACCCCTTGCACTTGACTCCTCTGCGGCTTGGCAGTGTCAGTTCAAAGTGACCCCGTGCAAGGAGAGGGGGCAAGAGACCAGAAAAGCAGGATGAAAGGAGATGTTTTCCTGTCTTGGGATGATGTCTCTGAAAGTGGGCCCCAGGAAGAAGAAAGAGAGGTGGTAGTTGGGTTGTGCATCCGAGGAGAACCCTCACCATGCCTCAAAGCAAAGTCTCAGCCCTTGCCTTGTGCAACCCAGCCAGGAAGCATGGCTTAGTGCTACCCAGGGTGGGAGGGCACAGGAGCTGCCAAAACAATCACTGCTGTGGCTGGGAGAGAAGGAGGAGGGAAGGCACTTCGAGACTGGGCCGGGTGAAGCCGGAGGAGTCTGCTGGCGTCAGCTGGAGCAGGGTGTGAGTAGCACACCATGAGGGCAACAGCAGGCATGAGTTTGGCTTGACCTTTCTGTTTATGCCAAAAGCATCTCATCATTGCATCAGTCACGAACACATCGGTGTGTTTCAACTCCAAACACTTTGTAAGGATCAAGCATGGGCTAAAAGTGACTGAAATGCTCAGCTGCATAAAGCAGAGTTGGTCCTTGCCCTGTGAGACGTCTCAGATGGCTTTTTAGCCCAGCACCTTGCTGTGTCAGCTCTTGCAAGGATCCCCCTGTGAAGAGTAACAAAATAACTTCCTTATCTCCCCTTTACATGCCTTTAAGTTCTGGTCTTTAATTAACCAAGCCTCATTTGCCTTATGGGAACCGTGCTCAGAGTTCAGCACCACAGGAAACATTTCATCTCATGATGCTGTACTAACAGCGGGCTGAGAACCAGTTACCATTACCCGCCTGAGCCAGCCCAGAGAGGATGCGACGGCTCCACCAGCGGATTACATGGCCATCTACATAAAACAGCACTGTACTGTGGGGAGATGGCAACGAAACTGAAGTCAACAGTGCTCAGCTTTGCTGAAAGAAAAGCGTGAGCTGAATGGCTTTGCTGAGTTGTGGCCCAAGAGCTGCTCGCTCTCCCCACACAGCTCTTCACAACCACCAGCCCTTCCTTTGACAATGGTGCATCAGCCGAGCTGACAGGCCTGGTGATGCTGGTCAGGGCAAAGGCGTCTCCATGGAGTGGGGGGCGAAGGGCTTGCAAGGATGCCAGAGGAGGAGCTGGCAAAATTATGTATTCAGCCTGCTGGGTGCTCCAAACACCCCCTATGTTCACCCACAGCTAAAACCAGGGCTGTTTGCTTTCATGAGGCCAATTGCACATTTAATTGGTCACCACTGATATCCCAGTATCACTGAAAGGGACAGATAATAAAGAAATCGTTCATTTAAAGGAGTAACTGCAATGCAGATCAATTTCTTCAAAACCTTCATGTGCACAGAAATCCTGTGGGATGAATATTTCATAAGGGGAATAACACTGTTAAATTAATAAAACCCCTGCATGCCTAGTTATGAACTACAATGATTGCTGGAGTTGTTATAAAAACCCCCATCCTCTTCATACTTTGTAAATCAATTTATGACAGAGTCATAGCTGGACCCTGAGGGAAACAGAGGAGAAAAAGGGACCCTTTTGATGTGAGGCTCTCTCAGTAACTGCTAAGAATTGCACGGACATGACTGCCCACCGAGGGCACGCAGCCTGGCTGGTGCGGTGGGACTGTTTCTCACGTGGGAAGATGGACATGCTGAAATTAATCATGCTGAATATTTCTTTCTGCCTGCCTCAGGCAGTAGGTGAGGGTCCTGAAGAGCTGGAGTGACCTGAGGTGATGGATAAGGGATGTCTCCCTGCTCAGTTCCTCTCAGGGAACACCCGGGTGTTGTTTAAGGAGATGATGGTGCATCAGCTGAGATGGCAAGCATGGCGATGCTGGGCTCCACGGGGTAAGGGATAGGGAATGTCTGCCTTATCCACCTCCAAATACTCCTGGGTGTCTCTAGTCCTGGGGCCACATCTTCAACCCCAGTCCTTCAGAAGGCGAGGAGGTGAAAGCCTCATCCCGGGTGCCATGGGGACACAGGACTGGGGTGGTCATCTAGAGCAGGGACATCTCAATCTGTGCAACAGGAGCTTCAGCCCGTCACCCTCATCGTCCCTGTACTCCTGGCCATGCCAGAGCAGGGGGTTCCTCCTGTCTCCCCCAGAAATCCCATCCTGGCTATAGCTGCTCCCTCCTTACCCACACTAAGTCCCATGGGAAAATAAACTTCCACTGGAAAATTCCCAGCCCACTCTGCTTCTACCTCCACTCTTTCCATCTTCACGGAAGTTCATTCTTGCTGCTGTCAGCACTTCTCCCATCCCAGCCAGTCCCTCACAGGCTTGGTGGCAAGTTGGCGAAGGCTTCTCTCCTGCAGGCTGAGAGGAAACTTGAGAGGAGCTCATCAGCTTTTACAGAGGAAAAGACAGAGAAGACTTGGAACCCCATATTGATCTTTCCCTTTGAAAATCCTCTAAGTAGCGCCAAATAAAAATAGAACAAAAATATGTATCAACGTTTTCTACTTGTAGCTGATTTGTCTACTTGGCATTATTTTCTTCAGTGGGGGAGAGGGTGAGGCGCACAAAAGGGACAGAGGCACGGGATAAATAAGTAAGAATGTAAAACCGGCTGTTTTGATTTTTTTTTAATGTTAACCAGATAATGTATTCATAATCTTCCCTGCTTACGACAGAAAAATGAGTGCTCGCCTTTTGAAGCCCTCATCTGGCAGGGAGAGATAGCAGATTTCTAAGAGCATTTTTTATGCTCCTTTGATGACTGCGAGGGAAAAAAAAATATTCCGAGAGCCGAAATGACATTTTTCTATAAATTTCACACAGCTCTGCAGGCGTGGAGGCATGGAGGCATTCATTAAGATTAGTTGGAATTACTTAAGCACCGTGAATTTTCTCCATCAAGTTGGTAACTGGAACACTGCGGATTAGTTATTGATCAGCTGCCATTAATACTTGGGGCTCTTTCCATGCCTGTTGTTGGGCTTTTTGTTGATTCTTCCCCCCTCTTTCCTGCGAGCCGGATCTGTGAAATTCGCAAATTAAACAGGCGCTCTTCAGTCTCTCCTTTGTTTTGGAGAACAAAAAATACAAACAGAAAAAAAGAAGCCCTTTGTTACTGCAAATCTTTACCTGCTTTGCTTCACCGCTTCTCCTCTCCATTCCCTATAGCGGGTTTGCATCCCAGATTTTGGGTGGCTTTCAGAGCTGATGCCGCATCCTTTCCAGCAGTGCCGGGGTCTCACAGCATGTTGTGCCTGCAGGTGGATTCAGAGAGACGAGGAGGTGGCAGCTCCTGGGTTGTGTACTGAAAGGAGATCTGGGGAATGGCATCCTGACCCTCCTGAGGGGCCACTGGAGAAAGCAGGGATGCCTGGCTCCCAGCACCTCTTCCCTACCCAGGGGGATGTGGCAGCCACAAAGTATTCCCCAGAGCTGTGCAGACCGCTGCAGCCTCTGCTGACCCATCCCCATCCACAGCCAGGGACTTGGACCAGGGGCGAGCGGCTCCCAGTCCTGTCTAGGCTTCTTGGGGGTTACTTGATTTAGCTCAGGTTGAGAACACCCCTTGAACTGCCTGGGACCTTCAAGGATCTCAGTCCCTCCATCCACCTAGCCAGGCCTTTTACCTTTATCTTTCTTTCAGAATGAAAATCTCATGTCTTCTAACGGTGCTCATTGCTAGTGAAGAGCACAGCCATGGAGCTGGGTCCTTCCAAGCCAAACTTCAGCCCAGCAAGATTGAAAATGCAGAAGTTCTTTTGTACATTTAATCATAGAATCATGGAATCGTGGAATGGTTTGGGTTGAAAGGGAACCTCAAAGTCCATCCAGTCCCACCCCCTGCCATGGGAAGGGACACCTCCCACTGGATCAGGGTGTTCCAAGCTCCATCCAACCTGGCCTTGAACACCCACCTCCAGGCTAAACCACCTCACTTTATACATTCCCATTTTTAAAATATCATTTAAAGAAGAGGGAAAGAACAATTAGAAGAGCCACGTTTTAGATACAGGGGAGAGTTGGAGTTTCTTCCTCCCTGGGCACCCAGCTCAGTGATCCATTCTCGTTAGGATAATTTACCTCCTCTCTAATGAGAAGTCAATAGTGCTGCCTTTCCCAGGTCTGGGCCATTTGAGAGCAGGAAGGAAGATATGCCAGTTCAAGCACCACATCTGCACTTGGAAGAGCCAGGTTTGGCCCCAGCCTGGGTTTCTATGTGTACTTAGAACCTCTTGTAACCTTCTTGGCACCAATTTCTGCTTGGTAGCATACAATTTATGAAACATCCCCCATATGTTTCTCTGTTGATCCCCTTGAAATCAAGGTCTCTCATTATTCTGCTCCTTGCTGCCGTGTAGCACTCGGTCAGGCTCCAGGGGCTCCTGTTGCATTAACCTCCTCTTCAGCCATACCCACAGTGCCTAAATACCCTTCCCTGTGATAGAAGCGGGAGCAGAGCCTTTATAAAGAGCCTGGCAGCTTTTCACCAGGATTCCAGTGCTGACAGAGAGCTGCAAGAATTTTACAGACCCCGATCCTTTGTGCCTTATCAGCTCTAATGAACCTATGGTCCTAATTTGAAGCTGGCTGGCTGCTGGAATTGGACACCAGAGACTGCCATCAAGGAGGAAATGTGGTGTTTGACATGGAAGTCGTCCTTCAGTTCTGCTGTCTGGCAGTGTACCAGTTTGCAAGGCTGGTAGGAAAGCTCTTAATTATCCCTCCTTAGGGATGTGTAAAGTCCCATGGAATGCCTTGCACGGGATGTCTGTTCCTTTCCTGCGCAATTGCTGTTTCATGCGATATTTGTCCCAAAGGGTGCCTAGACACGGCTGGGCGGACTCCATGCATCGCTCCAGCTCCAGTTCCACAGGGACGTTTCACCTGATGTATGTTCTCAGGCCCTACTGGGGTCCACACAAAAGCCAGGAAATATGAGCTATTTTCTGCTTGGCTTTCCGATTTTCTGCTTTTCATGTGCTTTCTTTGGGAACCCCAAAACCTTTCTCTGCTTTTGCAATGCCGCAGCACAAGCCTGGGGCGCTGGTGTGGCTCTGACAGGAGATGATGCAGAGCCAGCCGCACAGAGTACCAAGAACGACCTGACATTTGTGATCCTGCCCCTGGACTCAGCACTGGTGAGGCCGCACCTCGAATTCTGGGTTCAATTTTGGGCTCTTCACTCGCAGAAGGCTGGAGAGAAGGGAACGGAGCTGGGGAAGGGGCTGGAGCCCAGGGGTTCTGGGAGTGGCTGAAGGCCCTGGGGCTGTTTAGCCTGGAGGAGAGGAGGCTGAGGGGAGACCTCATCGCTCTGTGCAGCTCCCGGAAAGGAGGTTGTGGTGAGGTGGGTGCTGGGCTCTTCTGCCAGGTAAGAAGGGATAGGACAAGAGGAAGTGGCCTCAAGTTTCACCAGGGAAGGTTTAGACTGAATAGTAGGAAATATTTCTTCACTGAGAGGGTTGTCAAGCACTGGAGGAGGCTGCCCAGGGCAGTGGTGGAGTCCCCATCCCCGGAGGGGTTTAGCAGATGGGTGGATGAGGTGCTCAGGGATCTGATTTAGTAGTGGACAGGTACGGTTGGACTGGATGATCTTAAATCTCTTTTCCAAACAAACAATTCCATGATTCTATGATTTGCATTCCTAGCTGGATCAGTTCTTATATAAAGAAATGTTGTTTCCAATATAACCACTGGTCTGGGCAACCTGGACCAGGGCCTCCCCACCCTCACAGAAAAAACATTTCTCCCTGAGATCCCACCTCAATCTCCCCTCTTGCAGGTCAAAACCATTCCCTCTTGTCCTGTCCCTGCCCTCCCTGATCCAGAGCCCCTCCCCAACTTTCCTGGAGCCCCTTTCAGCACTGGAAGCTGCTCTAAGGTCTCCCCGCAGCCTTCTCTTCTCCAGGCTGAACAATCCCAACTCTCCCAGCCCGTCCTGGTATGGGAGGTGCTCAGAGTATGCAGAGACAAATGAAAAGGAAAAGGTAGTGCACATGTTTTTAAGGCTGCGTTGCTTCATCTCCCAGTTTTCCTCATGAAAAAACACTTCTTGAAGCGCAGTAAGAGCTTTTCACACTTGGAAACTCAAGCCTTTTGAAAGCTTCCAATGGTTAATCAGAATGAATAGCCACATGGTTTTTAACATTAAAAGGCAAACTCCCACCCCATGTGACATTTCCAGGTGCTCGTTGGCCACATAAGGCTCCTATCGAATGGTTGAACAGTTGAATAACAAGCAGTCTGACAAAAATAAAGTCTTCTGCAACCAACCACACAACAGAAAAAAAGTCCCGACTCGCCAGCTCCATAAGTTTCTGCATTCACTTAACTTTCTGAAATAATAGGTATTAAATGTTCCCTTTTTGTTGCTGAAAGGGGGCTGCAGATAATTTAGAGTTTGTTAGTCATTAATTTCAGTTCCTCTCTTCCTCCTCGGGCCATATGCTTGGATTGAAGTAGTGGGAATATCTTAAACAGTGCCAATGAAATATTTAGGAATGTCTAAGTAGATTCAGAATAAATTTTCTCTAAAATATGCCCCAAACAAAACACCAGATGGTTTTCAGTGCCGGCTGGGGTAGATCCTCCACTCCGCTAGCCCATACTGCCTAGGGACAAGCATGGAATACAGTAGCAGCTCCACTGCATGTGGGCTTCTCCTCCTGTCTGCAAGTCCAAGGCTGAAGAACTTGACCTCTCTTTCCAAGTGAGTTTACCCACAGCAGCCCAAAGACTTGTTGTTTTCCCAGAGCACCCATGAAAACCATTGGCCGTTTCCATGAGCTCCCTGGCCCTGGGGCCAGAGGAGTCTCCCTCCTGATTTAGCAATGGTTATAGCCAGGCAGTTATGAACTGGGTCATTCACAGGAAAAACACAATAGAAGAGCATCTTCATTGCTACGTGACTATTGATATACCACAGCTCTGCTAGAAAGTGAATTATCTTTGAGTTGTGTGGCCCTTTGTCGTCTACAGTGGGACATGACCAGAAGGTGCACAAGTTATTAGACAGAGGAACAGCTGAGAGGTTGACACACGGACGTGGACTTGCAAACCTGTGGTGGGATTCAGGTGGCCACATTTCTTCAGGAAGCTGAAGCAAAATACCCCTTACATCCTTGGACTGTATAGAATCGTAGACTGTCCTGAGTTGGAAGGGACCTCCAAGGACAATTGAGTCCAGCTCCTGTCCCTGCACAGGACACCCCAACACTCACACCGTGGGACTAAGGGCATTGGCCAAATGCTGCTGAAATACTGTCAGGCTTGGCGCTGTGACTGCTTCCCCGGGAGCTGTTCCGGTGCTCCACCACCCTCTGGGGGAAGAACCTTCTCCTAATGTCCAACCTAACCCTCCCCTGGCACATCTTCCTGCCCTTCCCTCAGGTCCTGTCATTGGCCATCAGAGAGAAGAGCTCAGTGCCTGCTCTTCCTCCTCCCCCTGTGAGGAAGCTGCAGCACAATGAGGTCTCCCCTCAGTCTCCTCTTCTCCAGACTAAACAGAACTAGTGACTTCAGCCACTTCTTACACGTTTCCCTTCAAAACCCTTCACCAATTTTGTGTCCTTCTCTGGAGGTTTGCCAGTAGCTTTAGATCCTTTCTAACCTGTGGCACCTGACGTGGCTCTCCTAAAGCCCCATCACCAGGTGTGCTTGCCATCCACATCAATGTCCAATTTGTTTTTTGAAGCCTGCCAAGTTTTCAGCCTCAGCAAAATCTCCTGGCAATGATTTCCACAAGCTAATTGTGTGAAAAGAGTATTTCAATGTGCTGCCCTCGTTCTCAGACAACGAGAACAGAAGTTCCCAATCTGCTTGCTTTATTTCTCAGTGTATTTTGCATGCCAGTGTTGCCATGTATGGCGCTACCATCCTGTGGAGGCCCTTACACGCTGTCAGTAGGAAAATCTGCGGCAGGCTGAAAACTGAAAATGATAGGAGAATATAAAGTAAATGTAAAAGCAAAGCAAATAACATTGGGGCAGCAACACTGATTGGCTTTTCCCTCCCTTGAATTCATTTAACGCCTCTGTTTCCCATGCCACATCAGCCTGCGCTGCTGTCCAGGGACTTTGCTGAGAAAGAAGACCACGTAGCTGTGAAGTAAGATGACCTCTGTGTCTGGCACGTTGTCCTCTCCGCCTTCAGGTGACCTCTGCAGAGGGGACTTCTCATCAGGCTGTTTCTCTCACCTCCAGCCTCTCTGGATATATCTGTCAAATGTGTTTTACACATGCACCGGTGCAATCTCTTTCTCCATTTGTATTCCATCTGCCTCCAAAAGTTCTGAAAGCCTTGCCTGGGCTGCCTCATTTGTATGCACTTAATCTGGCTTTATCCTGTTTTATGAAGCGTCTTCTTTAAATTGATTCAGGCAAAAGCATAGCAGGGGCTTTGCATAGATTTCGCATGCATGACATTTCTGCACAGTTGGTCCCATTATACACCATCCTGAGCACATTCTGTCCATAAAACCACCATATTAAACAAGAAAAAAACGCATCAAAATAAAGAGAGCCATGGAAGGGGGATGAACAGAGCTGACCACTGTCCACTTCTCTGGTGTAATTAAGGGTAGCAATTTTCCAGTCTTCACTCCTTGAGGCTCCAGTTTATGTGGCATGAGCTTCATATGCCACCCATGCAGGGCCAGGCCTTTCTCTGCTGAGCTCCACAGAGCTGGATCAGACCCTGCTCGTGTCCCTGAGACTCTCTGAGATGTCTGCAAGGGGTTCTTGGTATCTCAGGGTACTCAGTGTGGGGCACCAGAGCATGGTCACCGTCCTCAGGAGCACCGGAGGCATCAGGAGCACCTCTTTGCCTGAAGCTCCTCCACACTGGTCGAACACCACACCGCCAGCGGAAAACCGCTGTAAGAGTGGGAATTCGGCCATCCTGCCCTCTGTGATCCTCACAAACCAAACCAATCCTCAAAACTCCTGGAGTCACCACTGAAACATTTACCCCTCCTCCTGGAACACGTAGGCAAAGGAAAGCCTGTGCTTTCCACGGCTCTGCAACCTGAGCACTCGCAGGTGTGATGAGGCGAACACCATGTGTTCAGGGTGGCTGGGCAGCAACAAAAAAGGTAATTCAATTAGAGAATTAATATCTCTTTAAAGGTCTGCTAATGATTTAACAATATTATTGTTATGTTAGGGTTGGGGAATTAGAGAACAAGTACTTGTGTTAATATGTCAACACATTAAAAACGCAGCTCCATTTAGGCAGACACTTGGGTTAATGTGTTACATATTAAAAAGTCCAATTTCCTTTGCTGGCTACAAATAACAACGGAGATTATTGACGCTGAATGATTTGCAATGTACTGTTTTACTTTTCACTTCTTGTGTTTGTGCGCTCTGCTTGATTTATAATGATTGGAGCTCTGGCCCTATAAATTTTCTGTATTAAGAAAACATGAAGCTGGTTTTATGATACAAAAAAGAAAGCGGAAAAAAAAAAAGCATGCTGCCTTGCACAGACATGGGAATGCTCGTGGGACCAGGTCTCCTATAAAACACAATAAAACCATTCTCATCATTATGTCAGCATTTTGTTGCTTTAGCAGGAGCCCATGGCCCTGTGCCTTGGAGCTCCTGCACCTCTGCGTGACTGCTGCCCGTCTCTGCTTGCACAGAGCCTGCCTCTTGCTTGGGACATCCCCCCGGAAGGCCATCCCACAGATTCTGGTGCGTGCGACATATCCCACACCTGACGGGACAAGCGCAAGGCAGGGCTGCACTCTCGCTCCGAGGTCCTTCATAACCAGCATCGTCAGAGAAACCTAAATCACAATCCCTCTGCTCCTGAGGAGCAAGAAAAAGTCTTGGCATTAGTGGCCTTCCCTCTGGTTGAGCGCTGAAGGCAAATCCACTGACCAAGAGCAAATGGGACAGTTAGAAAACCAGAGCCTCTTGAGGATAAGCAATGAATATGTGTAATTTTTTTGAACAGCTAAGAACAGAGTGAGTTTTGTATTGATAAAAAGGAGGCAAACATACAAATATTATCCTCCCAAGCCCCCAACCAGAGGAAAAACCACTCCAGTTTCTCCCAGGACACTATGCTCTCTGTCATGGGTAAGCCAGAGCTGGCCAGCCTAATATCCTTATGTCCATCTTGACTTTCTCCCTTGCTTCAGGCTAAAGCAAGGTATGACAGGAGACATCAGATAGGGAAAATATTTTAATATTTCAGCTTAGACAATCCACCTGTTTGTGAGAGCAAAACTAGGGTGCAATCTAAGGTTGTGTCCTCATTAAAAAGGCATTGTAATGACCATTATTGCCCTGGAGACTCACAAATGTTAGAGCCTGGAGAGGTACTGTGGGCATTTCTGACTTCTAATCCAGAGAAGAAAGGTTGATAACCTACCCTGTGACACTGCTGCGTCACACCCCATACCCATTGCTCATCCTCATAGAATCATGGAATAGTTTGGGCTGGAAGGGACTTCATAGCCCATCCAGTTTCAACCCCCTGCCATGGACAGGGGCACATCCCACTGGATCTGGCTGCTCAAAGCCCCATCCAACCTGGCCTTGGGTGGCCTCCTGCATGACTCAGACCTCCAGGAGGTACAGAGAATTCAAGAGCAATCCTTAAGTTTTGGTTGCCTTTAAAGTTTACTGGTGAACAGAAGAAGATATTTATCTGCCTGTCTGAGCTGTGGTTCAAAGACCCTATAGCAGCATGTACACTACAGAGATGAATTCAGTGTATGTTTCTGAATTGACTTTTTTATATACTCATCATCAATAAATCCTCAAAGGCCCTTGTATCAGAATGGAAACGAGCTATGGAAATCATTAGATCTACAGTCAGTAATTGATAACACGCATTTCAAATGCGGAAATGAATTAGCTTTTGGCTTATGGGGGGATTTCAGGCTGTATCCAATTTCATTAGGCAAGAAATTCAAATGATGAACGAATAGCCTTTATTGTTCTGCTTTTAAGAAGGAACCGTCTGTTATATCTTCGCCTCTTCTGAGCCAATCTTTTCTGTTGCCTAAAAAGTTTAAAGACCTCAAAAGTAGTCTTATGTTTTAGTGAGATGCGAACTTATGATTTCCCACACAGAATCACAGAATGGTTTGGGTTCGATGGTGCCTCAAAGCCCATCCAGTCCCACCCCCTGCCATGGGCAGGGACACCTCCCACTGGATCAGGGGCTCCAAGCCCCATCCAACCTGGCCTTGAACACCTCCAGGGATGGGGCAGCCACAGCTTCCCTGGGCAACCTGGGCCAGGACCTCCTCACTTCCATTGTGAAGAATTTCTTCCTTGTTTCTAATTTAATTTTCCCCTTTCCAATTTAAAGCCAAATTGTTCCAATTCAAAGCCACATCTTTCACCTCTCCAGAGCTCAGGGTTCTCAGATGAGTTTTACTCTTCAGCAGACATGGGGGGATTTGTACCACATCGTCAACATTTAAGTTCCCCTGTCCCTGCCACAACATCCCAAGATTTTGCTCAAGCAATTGAAAGGGCTCTGGGAAGTGAGAAGTGAGCTAAAACTCTCTGCCATCCATGTGTGGTGGCTTCTCTCACCATGTAAGTGCTTACAGGTCCTCTTTCTGCTCAGAAACTTTCCAGACGCTGCTCTCTTTAACTTCAAAACACACAGAAAAAACTTGCAAGGAAGCAAGTTCTCAAACTTCTGTTGGATGAGGAAGTACAGAAGGGAGTAGCCCTTCCACCCCGAGATGAGTTGCAGGATCCAGACTCCTTCTTCTCCCCCTCCACCCCACCCCAAGCTGGGACAGCAGGGGTCTGGCTGCGCTTGAGCACATTTTAGTGAGCAGAGAATGTGAAACAGTTGTTTCTGCTGCTGCTGGGGCCAGTTGAAGTGTTTCAGCTTGGGTTTCGACAGTTAAATAAAAAGAAAGGCATCCCTCCCAGCTTTGTTTTGTTTTATTTTTGCTGCAGGAAGCGAAGTTGCTAGTCGCAGTATGTCACAGCCCAAAGTTTGCACAACTTGGAATTGGTTTGCATTTTCAGAAGAAGAAAGGCAGGAAAACTACAATTATAGGCTTCTTTTGTAAAAAAAAAAAAAAAACCCCAAAAACCCAAGAAAAAAAACAAAACCAAAAAAACCCAACATAATTTATTATCAATATTTAGAAAAATCCTTCTTTTTAAGTGCCTTGAAACACTTCTTAGAGGTAAGGAAATGATTCCTCTCATTCTTGAACATATGACTCACAGAGAGATGTGAAAGGACACACATCAGTCTAACATCTGTCATCTTCAGGGTGGTCACATAGATTTTATGGCTGCTGGAAGGAAAGGCAAGCCCCTTGACCTGATGACTCAAGAGATCCTGGTATAGGTGTCTTCAACAGGTGGGAAAAGCTGAGCACTGAAAGGACTTTTAGTTTCTCTCAAGCTGGTGGCAGTCTGAGGAAGAGATAGATGCCGCATGGGAGAGCAATGCATGGCAGCTCAGAACAGTCGGTTTTGTTCTTCATCCGTCTTTAATAAGGATAAAAAAATGTATGGACTCTATGTAGATAAATCTGAAATTTGTAAAATTTATAGGAGAAAAAACAAAGAAAGAAAGAAACCCCCCCAGGTCTCCTTTTGTTTGCTCTGGGCAGAGTCCCAAAATCACACCAAACTGCAGGAGTGCTCTTAGCTGGCCTGAAAACACCAAGGCCATTAGAAGAATTGATTCCAGACCTTTCAAAAACATCATTTAAAATTACAGAGAAACCCACATGGATAAAGAGTATTAAAGTCAGAGTCCAGTCCTCAAAGGTTAGGAAGTCTGAGACTTAAGGTTGCTTGCAAATGCACTTCCAACAGCGCGATGGCAAAAAACAGAGCTGGGAGTTGAAAGCCAACCTGGAAGCATTTCCCATACTGCATTGTATGTGTTTCTCAGTGAAGGCAAATGAGGTTTGAAAAGTTGTCTTTAGCCCATCTTAGGCCCGAAGGCGTTCTTCCACCTCCCCTTGCTCTGAGGCACAGGGGGACGCCTTCTTCACTGGATCCCGTGCCGGAACACTGCTCTGCTGCTGCTCAGCCCGTGGCTGCAAAGCAAAGTTATTCTGGCACTGCTGAGCCTTCCAAAGGCGGGAGATTGTTAGCAATTCTAATTGAAGAAGGTCCAGAAACATCAAAAGTCCTCTCCGGTTGCTGTGAACCCGCGGGGTCGTCCCGATATGCCAGAATCAATAGTACCCGTGCCGTATTGATTTTGAAATTTGAGATTAAAGCCAATCATTTTCTCCTGCCAGCTGCCATCTAGAAAACCAAAGTAGGAATGAAAAGTTCTCACCGAAAGAAAGAAAAGCAAAACAAGAAGAAAAGGGATTGAGTTATGTTCCTTTTTTTTTTATGAAATAATCAGCTTTAGCCAAGATGAGTTTTAGGTCTCAACACACTGAGTGCAAACAGGGCTGTTTCATTATCATCCAGCCAATGATTTTGGGATGGAGGATTAACAACATCTTAAACAGATGCTTCCAAGGAACTTCGAAAAATACATAGAGTGGTTTTTTTTCCTCTACTAGGGATTAGAAGGCTGTGCACTAATTAGTTCTGAAATATTTTGGCTGGATTACTGTGTACTGCTGTATGAAGGAGATGTAACTCTCTCTCTCTCTAGTCTGGCTAATGCGTTCCATTTTGTATTTCAAATTCATTTATATTGTCTGCGGATTTGCTAGAAGTATAAATAGAAGAAAATCCCAGTTTTCATTTGCCGGGAATTTGTCGGTGCACATTCTTTTGAGAACCATCTTGAAATAAATGACTGGGGTTTTTTTTGAATGAAGACTGTGGCCGACGCAGAGCTAAAGCTGTGCCCTACACTCTGTGAAACAGCCCCCAGCCTCACCTTTGCAGTTTTGAGGTAATTGTCTTGGTCGATATTGGGGGGGGGAGGGGAGAATGAGTTTCTTCATTAAGAGCTTTTTGCCTGCTCCTTGGTGTTTGCACCAGGTCTGAAACAGCTGAGCATTCTCACAGGGTGACCACAAAACCCAGCACAAGGCAGGAGCACTTAACACCTCTCAAGAGCAGCAACTGCTCCCTGCACAGCGCGGCTCAGGTCCCTCTCCAACCACCTGGAGCGAGGATGGAGATTATTGAGGGCTGGAGCTGCTCCCACATGGGGACAGGCTGAGAGTTGGGGCTGCTCAGCCTGGAGAGGAGAGGCTGTGGGGAGACCTTAGAGCAGCTTCCAGTGCTGAAAGGGGCTCCAGGAAAGCTGGGGAGGGGCTCTGGATCAGGGAGGGCAGGGACAGGATGTGGGGGAACGATTTTGAGCTGAAAGAGGGGAGATTGAGATGAGATCTTTAGATGAGATGTTTAGATGAGGTGTTTTGCTGTGAAGGTGGGGAGGCTCTGGCCCGGGTTGCGAGAGCAGTGGTGGCCGCCCCATCCCTGGGTCATGAACGGACAAGGCAGAATCTTTTAGCCAATCAAACAAAAGTTTATTATGAAAAATTTATTACGAAGTATTCCATTTTTGCAAAGCAAGGAAGCGGCGCCGGGCACAGGCCGAGAGGCGCCCCTGGCCCAGGCGCCCCTCCCCGGTTAGACAGTGCCGGAGAGCCGTTACCTTTCGGAGCCAAAGCAGTTAAGAATAAGGCCCACCCGCCCCCTCCCACCAGAACAATAAGGCCCACCCGCCCCCTCCCACCAGAACAATAAGGCCCACCCGTCCCCCTCCGCCCGGGCTGGGGCTGTCAGGATGGGGGGAGTGGGGCGAGCAGAACCCGCACCACAGGCAATCTGGCGTCACTGAAGAAATACATTTTGGATCTCCACCCCCCCCTCAAGCCATAAAGTGCCAATAGCCTGTTTATTCCCTTAATATTTGATCTAATTTTTGGCTTGAGGTTGGAACTTTTAATCCACTTTTCTTTCCACCATTTTTCTGTACCTAAATTGAACCCATCCCATGGCTGAACTAAAACATGAGCAATCCACTAAATTTTGAACAATCATTAGTGTTTTATCTTTCCTCCCTCATAGTCCATCACGAGGGTCTTTAGGGGTAGCATTACGTGTCCTTATTTGGCATTATTCACTGGCTCAAAGCCAACCTTTCTTCCCCGTTTTTCACACCTGGAGTTGTTCAAGGCCAGGTTGGATGGGGCTTGGAGCAATGGGAGGTGTCCCTGCCCGTGGCAGGGGTGGAACTGGATGGGCTTTGAGGTCTCTTCCAACCCAAACCGTTCCATGATTCCCCAGCTTTCCTATAGCCCCTTCCAGTACTAGAAGGCTGCTCTAAGGTCTCCCAGTAGTCTTCTCCAGGATCCAACAGTTCCATGTCCTCCCGGTGCTGAGCACTCCAGAACTGGACCCAGGGCTCCAAATGGGTCTCTCAGAGCACAGGAGCAGAATTCCCTCCCTCCCTGCTGGTCCCACAGCTCTGGATGCAGCCCAGGACACGGGTGGTTTCTGGGCTGCGAGCGCACATTACTGGGTCATGTTGAGCTTCTCATGCACCAGATTCCAGGAAACCAGAGCTCTTCTCATGCATGGCTATCTCTGATGCTGCCAATCGCCACATTCTATTTCACTCCAGCAGTAGCCATTGCTCGTCTTGGTTCCAGAAAGAGGAAGGGTATGAAGTATCTACAGTATCTCTTTTATTTTCGAGGTCAACCACTCATTCAGATTTAGCAGCCTTAGAAGAAGATGAAAGCAAGTATCTTTATGACGTAGCCCAGAAAAATCTACAGTCCAAATGAACCAATTTCAAGTAGCAAGAGAAGTGGGCTCTTGAGGTCTTAGCTGTTACTTTTTTGCGTTCTGTGGCCTTGGAATAAAATGTAATATTTATAGAAAGGCAAACTGTGTGCATTTCGACTGACATTTGGAGCCAGCCTTCTTGTTTCTAAATATTCATGAAGCAAGTAGACTGTAAGCATCTCAACAGCGAGGAAAACACTCCTTCAGTGTGTTTTCCACATAGTTCTCTTTTGCATTTATTACATTTCCTGTATTTAACCGTCCTCTCTTCATTATATGGGTTTTGAGATATGGAGCTGTGTAAAATTGGCAATCTGCTGTAGCGAAACGCACGGCACACTCATCCTGTGCTCGGTCCTCCGTGTCCCCCTGCTTGGGCTGGCAGCGTGCCGAGTGCCGGCTCCCACCTGCCGCGCCACACAGGCTGCGCTGTTCACATCTGCCGCCGAGCATCGCCCTCCGCACTGCACCGTGGGCACAACCTGCTTACATATTGTCTGAACACACACATAGAATCGGTTCGTACACACCCAGGAATGGGTGAGGCACAACGGCTGGTGTTGACATGGGTGACAGATCAGGGGGTTTGCTCCTTTGGGACTCAGGTTTATCATAGAGTCATAGAATCGTACAATCATGCAATCATAGAATCATAGAATGGTGTGGTTGGAAAAGACCTTTGAGATCATTGAGTTGATCCATGTCCACTGGACACCTCATCCACCCATCTGTTAAACCCCTCCAGGGATGGGGACTCCACCACCTCCCTGCGCAGCTTCTGCCAGGGCCTGAGAATCCTTTCTGTGAAGGAATGCTTCCTGATGTCCATTCTGACCCTGCCCTGGTGCAACCTGAGGCTCTTTACTCTCATCCCATCACCTGTCACCTGGAAGAAGAGCCCAGCACCCACCTCACCACAACCTCCTTTAAGGGAGTTATAAAGCGATTGAGGAAATCTGGGATAAAAAGAAGATGGAAAAGGGTGGGAAGTAGAGGGCAGGAGCACCCTGCCATCCTATAATCTCACGAGGTGGGTAATCACACCCGCTGTGTTACTCAAGGTATCACAGGCTGAGGCACAGCTGTGCTCCCACGAAGCGCCCTGGGCTTGGGTGGATTCTCCTTCCCTCCCACGTTGCCATCACCACCCTCTCCGACTTTTCCCTCACTCTGTGATCTCCTCTGAAGTGGCACAATCCCCGAGATGAAACAGTGGTGTGGGCTGATGCAGGAGCATCGCACTCTCTATTTCATCCTCTCCTCCTCCCCTAACAGCCCCACCGCTGTCGCCCCTTTGCCGCGGCGTGTTGGGCTGAGAGCCGCAGAGAGCCGCCCTCGCCACCATCTCATTTTGAAGGTAATAGCTCATTTAGTTCCTTTCACAATGAGCGTAAAGCCAGGTTATTTCCCCGCTATGTGCTTTGCTTTGCTTCTAACAACACCGAATTGTCAGCTGCCATTTCGCTGCTGTAATGCAGCACTGGAAGCTCCTTCTCTGGCTCGACCCCAGTTCTTCGCTGTTGGCCATGATAAAGCCAAATAATCCAGTGCTGCAAAATAAGATGTGGAGCCAGATGAGCAGCATGGCAGAGCAGCTTCCCCTTCTTTCCAGGGCACCCTCAAGAGTTAAAACTGTGTTTTATTAGCACATAGATGTAATACATCCAAGCTAGGTAGCTCTGCACAGGCAGCAGGGGGAGGCAGACCAGATAAAAATGTCAGAAAAGGGTCTTAAGGCTCCTTTTCTGCTGCATCCTTGGAGAAGATGTCCTTATAGAGGCAGCTGCGTGTGCTGGACGAACCCCATGCACAGTCCTCAGTCCCTCTAGAGAGGCTCTTGCCTTCCCCAACTTCTGTGCCCTGGGGCACACCAGGATGCCTGGAAAACACAGGTCCCTGTGATGCTCCCCTTTCTGCAGAGCCACTGAGGTCTCAGCAGAGATCTGGCTGATCTGCCCCACTAGGAAAACTGCTGGGTGGTCCTATCGCTTGTTCCCTTGCTGACCGCCCTCTCTCTGTCATACTTCAGGATTTTTGGCGCAGGATCCAGTCAAAAGCCTTGGGAAGCTGCAGGAAAGCACATTGGCAGAACACTCTCCTCTCCATCCTTTCACAGATCTGCGAGGCATGAGTGCTGGTTACAAAGGACCCTTCCCTAGAATATCTCCTTTATCCAGGGGTGCTAACCCTTTCCTTAGCCCTGTTTTCCACCAAAGGCCAGCCTCCCCTGAGCTTGTTGTGAAGATTCACCTTGCCCGTGTCCCTGGTGCCCAGGCTGAACAGAGTATTTGGCAGCTGCTCAGGGCTGGGGCTTCTGGAGACGCGCTGTTTGCAAACAAAGAACAAAATAATCTGTTTCTCTTTTCCCTTTCCCTTGATTGCCCTTGCTGGTCTCTGCAGGCTTCCTGCGGCTGCTGGGTTTGGAAAGGTCTGTGGTTTCAGTTTTCATGTGCTCCCCACGCCTGTCCCATCTGTTGGGGCTCTCACGTTCACCCTAGCAGGGCGGATGCTCTTCTCCATCTTCCATCTTCCAGCCATAGCCTCTGCTTTTCACTTCTTTTTTCACCTTTTCCCTCCTTTTGGTTTGCGAGCGTAGATTCTCTCAAGCTCAGGAGGAAACCAAAACACCCAGGGACCTCAGAATCCATCACACAGGATTTCTGCCCACCCATCCCCTTCACCCACAGATTCTCACTTCTTTTTGCAGCACTGACCTGGTTTATATGTACATATCTTTGATCTCTGAGGGGTTATTGCAGCAAAAAGAGTAAATGATGCAGCGATGAATTACAAAAAATGAATACCTTAAGATGAACCTCGACACAGCCCCGTGGGAATCCCCGCTCCGCAATGGAGAGCCTGTGATTTATGACTTGGATAAAGATCTCCTGATGGAGGGAAGATGCAGTTGCAGGTAGGCAGGAGAGATGTCACATCATTTATGGGCTTTGATTTTGGTGCTAGAAACACGTATATCAAAGGCTATTTATCAGAAAATGAAGTTATTTTGTGGCAATTTTAACATACTATCACTGAAAAAAGTTTGCTTTTCCAGCAAGAAACTTCTGACCAAGTAGTAGATGTGGGTTTTTTGCCAAAATATTTAGATTTATTCCTAATTATTCTGTCTCGGACAGCAAGGAGTGCTGCATAATGCTCTTTTTTACTCTTAAGGTATAGGACTGTCTATCGATACTTTTGGAAGATGAAGAATTTGGAGCCTCTAGGCCTGGGTGTGATAAATTGAGACTGTCTGGGGCGAGATAATTACGAAAGTGTTGCAATTATCATTGTTCCTCATTGAAAATTGCGGGTGATTTGCATGCAAGGCTGTTGGGTTTGGTTTCAAGAAGGTGAACAAGCTGGATCGACAAATTTGTTAAATCTGCTTGAGAAGCACAGTTTAAAATAATAACAATAATTAGAAGTAATATAATTGATCTATTTTGTTCCGTGCATGACAGGAATTCACTTTAAATTGAACCACCAAATTATGGCGACATTTAGCATACTAAACAATATTGCTTATGAAAACGTCTATTTATATCTGCCAATAATTGTTATCTAACGATGAAGGATGCAGCAGGCTGTACAGTAACCTTGCGGTGCATTGGGGAGAGGAGATTTAAATCACCAAACAGCCGAGATGCCACAATAAAAGACTCCAGATCCAAACCATCACAGCAGTTCATTGCAAAGCATGTCCCCAAGTAACCCACCGTGGCTGGTACCAGAAACAGTCTCATTCTGCGCCTACAAGAGGTTAAATGAACTGCAGCTGCTTGGTCAGCCTGGCATTTTCACTGGTATTTGCTGTTTCGAAATGAAATAAAATGAACTTGGAGGCATGGGGGGAGGGTGGACTGCAAAAAAAAAAAGTCAGTTTGAGGGAAACACAGTCTTTGAAAATGAAAATTATAGAAGCTGTAGCATGATCCTCGGAAAATGAGAGGGACAACTTTCTTTTTTCTCCTAGAGTTTTTTAGAGAGAAGCAGCAGACATCTCCAACCAGCTTTTTCAAAATGTATCTGTGACTTTGGTCTGTCATTCGTAGTTAAATTATAGTAAGACTTGTATTATTGGTATGGTATGGTATGGTATGGTATGGTATGGTATGGTATGGTATGGTATGGTATGGTATGGTACGGTACGATATAACGTAATATTTATAATGTAATAATTACATATAATATCACACTGAGGAGGGGGTGGGGGGAGGCACTGGCCCAGATTGCCCAGGGAAGCAGTGGAGGCCTCATCCCTGGAGATATTCCAGGCCAAGTGGGATGGGGCTCTGAGCAACCCAATGTGGTTAAAGGTGACCCTGCTCTTGCAGGGGGTTTGGTCTGGATAGCCTGTAAAGGTCTCTTCCTACTCAAAGCATTCTATGATTCTACCCCAGAGAAATCAGAGCTGGCTTTTGGAAATGATCAACGTGTTCAAACCCAAACGGAGAGATGAGACTCAATGAAAGGCTCAGAGAATGCTTGCCCAGGGCCAAGCTTGTCCTGTAGCTTGAAGAGTCCTTTCACCCCAGCTCCACAGCTCTTCCGGCTTCTGAGAGTAGCTCCAGTGGGCAGGTGGAGGAGGCTGGCGTATGGGGCTTGCAGGCTGTGCCAAAGCCACCCCATGCCTTGCTAGTCTGGATAAGACAAAGCATTTGCCCTCCCTCCTGCCTGAAGGAAGGTTTGGAAGAAGTCCCATTATCTCCCTTGGCCTGGAGGGCAGCGTGCCCAGCTGGAGCAGTCACTCTGGTGTGAGGTGGTCTGCACTATCCCCTGCAATGCCCCCAGGAGCCACTGTCCCACAGCCTGTGGTGACCCCCCCCTGCAGTGCTGTCTCTTGCAGTAAAAGGTGTCTTCAATTATGGGCTGGGTGGAGAATGGGTTGATGGCACCCCTGGAGAGAGGACTTGGGGGTGCTGTCCTCATATAGGAGGTGCTCCAGCCCTCAAATCACCTTCGTGGCCTCTTCTGGACTCATTCTTTCTGCGATTTAAGCCTTGGGGTGGAATTCATGGCGACATATCTTATAGGACAGACCTCCTTCCTTCTCTGCTTTCTTACATTTGTGACCAATCAGATTTGCCCTGGGTTTGCAATAAAGAGGAATCTCCAGCACCTATGGCTTCTGAGTCAAACTTCTTCCTGGTACCCAGGATCTGGCCAAGGGTTAGGGTTTGCAGTAATTTTTGATGTGCTGACAGTCCGGTGGTGAAGGTGTTAATCACACCGGGGCAGCTGTGTTCCTATGAGATGCTGAATTGCAGCAGCTGAATCCGAGGAGCACAACAGGGCAAATTGAGACCCAAAGCCTGCTCAGATCACAGACCGATATCCTGGTGACAACTTCATCACACCTGACTTAGATGTCTCTGCTGTAGATGCCTCCAGGAGAGCTTCTCTCCCTTGGTACTTGGTGGAGTTGAGTCAATAAAGTTAATGGAGCTCAGAGAGGGACTCATCCGACCAAAGGAGATATTTAATTTTTTTTTCCTGTTTTAGGAAAAGACAGATGATGTCTCAAGCTCTGCAGGCAGTGAGGGCTGCCTGAGTCCTGGCAGAGGTTCCCTGCAGAGCCCACGTCCAGGCCAAGGCATCCCAGCCCCATGGCTATCATAAGAAAGTTGGTTTTACCTCCTAGAGCTGGTCTCTGCTCTGTGTCGGGATGAATCCATGTGCTTGCCAAACTGCAACCCATCATTTCCAGCACTGAAAGAGGCTCCAGGAAAGCTGGGGAGGGGCTTTTGATCAGGGAGGGCAGGGATAGGACGAGGGGAACAGTTTTGAGCTGAAAGACGGGAGATTGAGATGAGAATTTAGGAAGAAATGTTTTGTTGTGAAGGTGGGGAGGCCCTGGCCCAGGGTGCCCAGAGCAGTGGTGGCTGCCCCATCCCTGGAGGGGTTCCAGGCCAGGTTGGATGGGGCTTGGAGCCCCTGGTCCAGTGGGAGATGTCCCTGCCAATGGCACAGGGTGTGATTGGATGGGCTTTGAGGTCCCTTCCAACCCAACCCGTTCTGTGTTTCTATGACTGTGGTGGGCTGGGGCCGGCCGGCTGAAAGGTGGCTCCGTATCTGCCTTGGGGATGGCTGAGCTGTGCACAGCGAGCCCCTTGAAACACCGAAGTGTTTCCATTTGGGTATTTTGATGCTTAGAGAAGCTTCTATTCAGGCTTTTCATGAGAAAATATAATGTTTTTGTGGAAAGTGAAAGTCAAAACTAAAGTAGGAGAAATTCAACCCCAAATGTTTTTACCTCATGGAAATGAAACATTTCAATACTGTCAAAACAAAACGAGAAAGTTGAAACAATCTGTTTTGATTCTTCCCAGTCAGAATCAACACGTTTCCTTCAAAATGTTTTGACTTCAGTCCGACTGCATTTTCCTATGGGGGAAAAAACCCACAACATTTGTCTGAAATGTTTTCGACTGGCTCTAGTGTTGAATTTCTTACAAGTACCTTGTAGCAGGTCTAGAGAGGTGGTGAGGGAGCAACATTCCGTCAGATTAGATATTGAAAATGCATCCATGGTCACTGCATTATAACAGAACAGGAGAAAAAGACACCCAGTGCCTTCAGCATATTACAATAAACTAGAAGAGTGCCCTTAATAAAATGGGGTGATGATGGCATGTCAGCCTTTATGACCTTCAAATGGGAAGTGTTGTCCTGCAGAAGACACACTGGACTCCATGCAGGGAGAACAGGAGTATGTGATGGATGGTAACAGGTAACAGAGGAGGAATTTGCATAAGTGAATTACTCTGAGTGTAGAAAAGGAGGGAAGAAGAAATTGGAGGAAGCCAATAGAATCATGGAATAGCTTGAGTTGAAGGGGACCTTAAAAGCCTATCCAGTTCCACCTGGATAGGTGAACAGGCGTCTCCCACTGGATCAGGGTGCTCAAAGCCCCATCCAGCCTGGACTTGATCAGTTTATTACCATTTTATTACCTTAGTTTCAAACCATTACTCCTCAGCCTATCACAAGAAGCCTTGCTAAAAAGCCTGCCCCTAGCATTCCTGGAGCCCTTTCAGCACTGGAAGCTGCTCTAACGTCTCCCTGGAGCCTTCTCCAGGCTGAACAGCCCCAACTGTCTCAGCCTGTCCTTGTACAGGAGCTGCTCCAGCACTCAGAACATCTCCGTGGCCTCCTCTGGACTCACTCCAACAGTTCCATGTCCTCCCTGTGCTGAGGACTCCAGAACTGGACCCAGGGCTCCAGGTGGGTCTCCCAGAGTGGAGCAGAGGGGCAGAATCCCCTCCCTCCCTGCTGGTCCCACTGCTCTGGATGGAGCGCAGGACACGGGTGATTTCTGGGCTGCAAGCTGCCACCAAGCTTGTCTTGATCTTATGGAAAGACAATGAAAGACCTAACTGGGAGATGAAATTGCAATGTCAGTGTCTGAATTCATTTCCAAAGGATGTACAAGCACTGTTCCTGGGTTTATAACCTCATTTCTAATCACAGAACATTGCCCAAGGGAAGGAAGATCTCCCTAGGAGGGGTACCCAGACAAGTGGCCTCATGGTGCCGAGGCACCACCAGCCCTACAACTGGGAGGGGTGTGACCAGAAAAACCCTGCCAACACCAAATTCTTCAGAGGCGGGTGCTGGAGGATCCCATGTTCGTAACTAAAACTCAACCAGTCCACGTTCCTCTCTATCCGCAGGCATTTCAGGTTAGCAAAACACACAGGAGAGGCTAGAGGGCTGTAAATCAATGCACGGGTTACAGATGGGGTCCCAAACCACAGGATCACAAACTCCCTGCCTGGTCACAACCTCACATTGTTTAGAAGCATCTCATCCCTTCATCTCTGGCTGCTTCACTCTGATCATCTGAGAACAAAAGGCAAACTTTTCTCTGCTTTTCTTTTAACTATGTCTTTCTGGCAGACCAGATGCCTCCAGTCCTGACGTCTTGGCATATGGGTGGCTGATGTACATGGAGACAGGCATGTACTTCATGACTTTTCTGCACTGTTATTATCTCTTGATCTGCTGATTGCATAAAACAGACAATCTTTTATTTTTCTGGTGCTCTGCTGACCCAGGGTCACACGCTGTCCCCTCAGGAAAGAGGATTTCACCATTATATTCAACATGCAGTGATGATTGAGCTGCTCTGGGGTCAGGGAATTAAACCATCCTCTCGTGGTGGCATGAGAGGAACATTATTACCTCCACAGCAAGGTCAGATCTTTTTTCTGTGTTAATTAATCAGCAAAATTAAATAGTTTATTCAGTTAATATTTGTCCCTGGGAAACCAAGTCACTTATTAAAACGAAGCAGGGAGTCAGGTGTAGTACGACATGCACCATGGAGACCTGGCGGTACCTCTCAAGCTCACCCTTGGGCACCATCCTGACTCTCAGCCAGGTATTTCCATTCGATGAGGTGGATGTGCCACGCTGGGGAAAGAAGAATCAGCTGGAGCCTTCAAGGTCTCATCACAGATGATGCAAGTCTGTAGAAGGACCCCTGTGGACATCAACAGACTTTACCTCAGAGTGTAAGAGTTATTGGTTGTTGTTTTCCTCACCCTGTGCTAAATTCTTTTAGAAACCATGAAAGCTATGGGGCTGGAGCAAAACCTCAGCTTCATTTCTCACCTTGGTGTGCTTCAACCACTGATAGCAGCCTTTGTTAGGGAGGAAGAAAAAGTGTTTAATGTCTGCTGGTGAGGACTAGGGCTGAGACAGCAGACTAAAGAAAACAATTAAAGTAAGGCAGCACGTAGAAATTAACCTTTAGAGGATAGAACCAGATAAAATGACTGCTCTTCCCCAGCCTATCTGTACCAACAGCTGCTGATTCATTTCTCCGTGGTGCTCATTACCATGCTATAAAGCATGAAGAAAATTAGTAGGTAGCTCGAAGAGTCCCAAGCATTAAAAGATTTTATTTCCTGGGTCCATTTTCTGTTTTGCTTTGCCATTTACTTGCTGACTTCCCACACAGCTTTGCCCAGGCATTTGGGGATGTATTTGCCTCTTGTGCATCATCACGACTTGAAAAAAAATGGGTTTACTTCTGAAGTGGCTTATTTGCTGTAACTCAGACACCTCTGAAAGACCTGTATTGCTTTAGGTAGAGGGGGTGAGGGGTGAATGACCAGCAAGCTCCAGATACAGCTCTGCTTTCAGTGAGGGCATTGCTCGTTTGTTTCTTTCTCTCTTCCACTTTTGACTTTTTTTAAGAGTTTTAGTATTTGGGAGAGTGCTTTCTTTCAGCAGCTTAGGTTAAAGTTGGCTGAGAAAGAGCCCCTCCCCAGACTTCCTGTAGGCCCCAATGTCCAGATGCCTCTGACAGCACTGGGAGATGGGATTGAGGGTAGAATATTGAAAGCTTGCGAATATTTTCCTACATGTGATGGTTGATGTTCTCCTTCCACATTATCTCCCTCTTTGTACTGCTTTTACGTGAAGAACTGAACACCCAGAGACATTCACAGTGGGTTCCAGTGTGAGCTTTGTGCCCAGGAATTCTCTTCTCAGCTCCTGATGTCTTCACGGGCATTGCTGGAGAACTTTTCCTACCCGTGCACTTGCAGTGATAGCCAGTTGTCCTTTCCTCACCCACCTTTTCAAAAGCATTCTAGCCACACGCGCTCCTGAGTTATTGAAATACAGAAAAAGACATTTACTGAGATGGAATCGGGAACAGAAATGCAGTCGGAGCTGAAGTGTTTGTGCAGTGGCGCAGAGCCAAGGGCAATTAGCAAGCGACATGAATCTTTCTTGCTCGCCACTCAACCATGTGCAAATGGCACTTCTTGTCCTGTGGGTTAAGGAATGGCAGTTTAGTCTGTCAAGTCGTGCTAAAGTTTGCTGATTGAAGGGGTTTGGGGCTGCACTATTACAAAAACTGTGTTTCAAAAAAATGTTCTTAATCCCTATTTTATGAGGCACGCACTGAAAAAGGCAAAGCCATTTCTTTTTGGAGAAGTAGCAGAATCAGCAGCCAGCGACAGGAACACATTCGTACCCTCCAGTTTGAACAAAGTCAAATTGGAAACTACAAATAAAGGTGTTTATGTACTTGTGAGGGCTCCTGCAAATTATCTTGGGCTTTCACCAGGACCAGAATAACAGCTCAACGAGGCGTCCGTTTCCCCTCCTGCCTCCAGCCCCATTTCTTTCCCACTTTGTCTTTCTTTTTTTCCCTTTATTAACCCAGTGATGTGGGTTTATATTGTGATTTGTCCAAGACCATTTGCTGCTGGAGACAGTGTGTCCCACGGTGGGTGGCAGAGGAGAGGCCAAAGGATCAGATCAAAATTCGTGACCAAAACTGCACGCAGAGAACTTACTTTTAATTGCAGCAGATAGAAGCTATTATGCTGGGGCCTTTGCTTTTTTAATAGACTCCAGCCAATATCACACTCCTAATGTGTTCATAAAACACTCACACTCCATATGACCCATTGATCTCCACCGTGCGGGATGAGGGGCTGAGCTGGACCCATTAAATTAACAATGGGCAAGGCTCCAGGTACTCCGAGGTTTGTTTTGCCTCTGAGAAGAAGCTGTACTTGAGCTCTTTGTGCTTGTGCTGAGGGACTCTGTGCATTATTTTGGGGTCCTATCCCCTCCTCCTACCTTCCGCAGGCCTCCTCTGACCCGTTGCTTTCTGCTTTGGGGCATTTTTCCACCTAAGCCCAGCACCCATCCTCCCTCCCACCACGCAGGCAGTGCAGAGATAGGACAAAGGGAACGGTTTTCAGCTGAAAAGGGGGAGTTTGAGATGAGATTTTAGGGAGAAATGTTTTGCTGTTCAGGTGGGGAGGCCCTGGCCCAGGGTGCCCAGAGCAGTGGTGGCTGCCCCATCCCTGGAGGGGTTCCAGGCCAGGTTGGATGGGGCTTGGAGCCCCTGATCCAGTGGGAGGTGTCCCTGCCCATGGCAGGAGGTGGAACTGGATGGTCTTTGAGTTCTCTTCCTACCCAAAACATTTGTTATCCTATGATTCTGTCATCTGAGATGTCCACACAGGATTGGGAAATAAGGCAGAGGAATTATGAAGTTCAGATATCCTCCCTCAGTGGCATTCAGTAGCCCAGGCATTTCTGTGGGCAACTGAAACTGTCTGAGTCCCTTTTCTGCCTGCTGACAGCACCATAAATCAACTCAGAGCTGAGCCAAATTTCATCTCTGCCTCACTCCCTACCTCTGATCCCTCTGAACTGGGTTGGGAATTGCAGAGGTAAGTCCATCGCTCCTTGTCCATTGTGAAGAGCACTGCAGAAAAAAGCCAGGGCAAACGAGCCGTTCTGGGGTCCAGGACAGAATCTGCAGCAAATAACACAGATGAGGAATGTGAATGTTCAGAGTAAGCATAAACACTGACCTGTCCTCCCTGAAATCAGTGAGGGGTGGGTGGGAGCCCACGTCAAGCTTCCTTCAGTGGAGAGAAAAAGGAAGACCCTAACAATGGGATGAAAGACGTGCTGCTATGGTGAAGCCAAAGGAGGGATGCAAGATGTTCTTCACTCCCGGACTCTGCAGTCCTCACAGGATGCTCCTAAAATTTGATGCTTTTTTTAGTTCTACAAATAACTCCCAAAAGAGACTTGAAGTGCTTGGTGTGAGTCTTCCCAAAGAACTTTTCCCAGTTATCGGCACAATCTCCTTTAGAGCCATGTGGCAGCAGCTGCAGTCATTGATAAATTTGATCTGTGCATTTCTCTGGGCAGAATCCTGTAAATACAAGAGTCTCATTTCTCTCTCCTCCTCTGGTTTGTTTTGTTCTTCTTGTGGACAGCATGACAGATTTTGCTTTGATTTCCTCTTTCCTTCCTTTTCATCAATGATCTGGAAAGAAATACTACTTACAAGGATTCTCTTTTAATGGAATTAATTGAAATTATGTCAAATGCCACAACTTGCAGTGCAGGATATGAAGTACGAATTGTCCTCACCTCCGTGCACTTCTAATGACACAAAATGTGTGATTCTATAGCAACAAGAGGCGTTCATGGTAACAGCCCAGCATTGACACTAAGGACTGATCTCAGTGCATTATGTGCTACGTACCCTGCAGGCAGACAGCGCATACTGGCCCGAAACCAGGAGCAATTAGGCTTTGGCAAGTTTATTTAAATCCACAGAGAATGAAATCAACCCCAAATATGATAAACATAATGTCAGATTGTCAAACTGAGTGATGAGTTAGCCTGGGGAGAATTCCCGGTGAGAACTGAATGCTGTTTGCCTGTGGAGGACAGGTCAAGCTAAAACCTCACCTGCTGAGCAGAACAGCACTGGGAACTGGGCTTCTGTCTGGAGCTCTGGAGATTTTCAGCTGTGAAACGCAGTGGAACTTCATGGGACAGGACAAGCACTGTGTGGTGGCACCAGTGCTTCTTGTCCCTTGCCTTTCCAGAAACAACAGTTGAAGCTGAGACATTCATTGAGGAGTTGGGAGGCTGACTTGCGTGTCCTTCCCAGCAGGTTCTAGTGCCACCACTGCCCACCTTTCATCAATAAGCCCTCCTGAACATTCCACAGAGTCCTCCTGAAATTCATGTAGAATCACAGAATGTCCTGAGTTGGAAGGGCCCCACAAGACTCATGAGTCCAGCTCCTGTCCCTGCACAGGACACCCCAACACTCACACCGTGGGGCTGAGGGCGTTGGCCAAACGCTGCTGGAATATGGTCAGGCTCGGTGCCGTGACTACTTCCCTGGGAGCTGTTCCAGTGCTCCACCACCCTCTGCAGGAAGAACCTTCTCCCAATGTCCAACCTAACCCTCCCCTGGCATCTTCCTGCCATTCCCTCAGGTCTTACCATTGGTCACCAGAGAGAAGACCTCAACGCCTGCTCCTCCTCCTCCTCCCTGTGTGAGGAAGCTGCAGAGCATGATGAGGTCTCCCCTCAGTCTCCTCTTCTCCAGGCTGGACAGTCCCAGTGACTTCAGTGGCTCCTCGCACAGCTTCCCCTCTAAACCCTTCCCCAACTCCATGCCTTCCTCTGGACACTCTCCAGCAAATCCTTTAGATCCTTTTTATCCTTTGGCGCCCAGAACTGTCCACAGTGTTCAAGGAGGGACCACAGCAGAGCAGGGCAACCCTGCAACAAGGTTGTCCTGCTGGCTGCCAAGGCACTGCTGGCTCCTGTGGTGATACCCACGGACCTGCTGTCTCCTGCCGGTGCGTTTCACAGTTAAATGGGCAGCCGGAGCACTGCTCAAGGAAGAACGTGCTTTGTGCTGTAGGGCCAGCTCACCACCTTTAATCTGAGTGCATTAGATGAAAGATGATCCTCTTATTCTCACCATAAATTACTTAGCACGTTGTCACTTCCAGCTCACAGCTTGCACTCATTCAGGAGGATAATACAGAAATAGCAAGTTCCACCTGCAGCCTGAAACCAGTCTGCGGCTTCCCTACACTCCAGGGGACAAAAAATGAAGTGGACAGAGTGAGGCGTGCAGTGGCGTGAAGGCTCCTGAGCGGTGGGAGGACTAATGAGGAAAATTGTCAATCACTCGGTTGGACAGAGAGAGGCTTCTCCATCCTGCGTGGGCTCCTGTCAGCTTGTGTCAGGGACAATAAGTCTTGCCTACATTACCAGGAACAGCCTGAACTCCGTGTCCAAGTAGGTCCCCATCCTAACTGGGAGAAAATAAACAGCTCAGACCGGTACCAGTCTTAGAGAAGAGTTAGCTCTCACTCCAAGTTTAAACAGCATCAAGGCTTCCTTCGTGGCTTTGACTAATTAGCATTAAACCTAAACCGTTTGTTAAACATTTTAAAGTGTAAGGATGTATTTCTCGCTCTTCTGCATTAAAAACTCTTTTAGGAAAAAAAAAATCTACAAATGCCTCAATTCTTTGGGTTTTTGTAGCTGCTTTGGAAAGAAAAGAGCTTTCATAATAAGCATAAGAGACTCATGCATAAGGAAACAGAGATTTCATCTGTGAGTACGTGCTTGCAAATGATCTTCCCAGGCATATCAGATCTATTCAAATCAGATATCAAAACACTCAGTGCTGCGCACAGCCCAGGACAGCATGGGACAGGGACAGGACCGGAGCTGTGGTGGTAAATCCTTTTGCATGTAAAACACAGTTAGAGTTTCACGTGACCAGCTTTCTGCTTTGAACTTCCCAGGGCAGCTGGTGGGAAGAAGCAAAGGCAGGAGGAATTTCTACTTGATGTACTGACCTCCTCTGCTATGCCGTGGCTTTGCCTTGTGTCAGTGGGGGAGAAGGGCTGAGCTCAGCCTCTCCTGAAGCCTCGTCCATGACCACACAGAACTCAGAGTGGGCTCTGGGTATGCAGGTGCATCTGCAGACTCTCGAGTCTGTGGGACATGGAACAAATACATTTATCTGAGAGGAGAACCAAACAAATGAGATAATCACTGGCTTTATTTGTGGAAACACGCGACAGCATAGCTGGCATCAGGAGCACAGCTGCTCCTCCTGGCAGCAGGAATAATCATCCCTATTGAGGACCAGGGCAGATGCAGAGGTTCTGAGCTTTGCGGCCACTCTTATCCATCTGGGTGACTGCAGAAACAATGGGAGACACTACCGTGGATTACAGCCAATGTCTTTAACCTCGCAGAGGGAACCGCAGTTGATTATTCCATAGCATTACGAGGCCCTCGCAACATTATGGGCTGGTTTGGTCTTTCTTCTGAGAGTCCAGTGACCAAGAGCTGCCTTGACTCACTTGGACTGTGAGGAAAGTCATGTTTGAAACTGCCGCAGAAGGGTAACTAACCTGGATAGTAGATTTCGTGGTGAAGATGAAATGCTGTGTGTTCATAATGCACTGTGTGGTCCCTCAAACTCTGCCGTTTCTCTGCAGAAGACAGCAAACATTTCCACTGCCAGCTGGCAGAGCGCTCCCGAAGGGAAAGCAGACGCTCTCCTAATCCTGCCTGATATAGGGAGGCTGTGTGTGTAGACGTGACATTACATGAGCTCAGAGGAAGACATAGACATTCAGATAACTGCTTGGTAGAAGGTCAGAGGGAAATCCTTGCATGTTCATCCCCCATGCTTGGAGTTACCAGTCAAACCAGCTCGGACACCCACAGTGTCTGGAGGTGGAGGGCAAATTCCCACGCTTACAGCCTTCCCTAATTCGTTCCTTAACACTCCCACTCTGGTTGCACTTATTCTAGAGCTTGGCAATGAGTCTTCTACTACCCAAACCTGAATCACTGCTGAAAAGGCTACTGATGGAAACTGGGGAGAGCTGCTCCAGCAGGCTGAGGCTGACCAAGAGAAGCCCTGCTACCAAGAATTAGCAAGGAAAGGCAATACTGTGGAGAGGATTAAAAAAGAAATCAACTTGGCAGAGGACAACCTCCACCCAGGGCTGCAAGAGCAGCAGGCCTTGTCTCTCTGGTACTTCCAGATTTTCCCTCAGCAACCTCTGCTCCTCTCCAGCCAAGCACTGAGCCCATGTGAAGGAAGACCTTTAGAGGTTTATAGGTTGGACAAGTGTGGGCAGGTGTTTTACAGCTATGTCAAAAGACATCTCTGTGACCGCAGGGAGACTCCTTGCCAATTTTCAGATCCTCATTCCAGGCACTGGAGGTGTAGAGTTTCTTGAAGGAACCATTGTCAGAATTTGTTTAACACAAATGAAACCATATTTTTTCCCTGATCTCATTCATATTGATCCCTCCTATGAAACAAAAGAACATACCAGTTCTTTTCTATATTTTACAGGCTGTAAAGGTCACCCTTGATATCTACTCAAGCCAAAATATGAATTATGGCTAATATTTCATACCTGAAGACAGAATCTAGCTGTTCCAGGTAAGGAGAAAAGAGACCAGGATGTTACCAACATATTTATATTTATGGGTATGGCAGAGAAAAACCCTGAACAAGCACTCTGTGCCGACATCATTTAATGGACCCTACTTTTCATCCCTCTTCATGGAGCTGAGTTGAGTTCCTTAAGCTTCACATCATGAAGTCATTTTTGACACCTGGATGCTTTAAGAGCAGATTTGTTTGAATGTGCTCTCTGCTTCTTGTTGGACTTGAAGCACTTGTGAGGAAGGGCAATAGTACCCCAAGTGTCAGTCTTGACATTTCAAGTCAGTGACATCCAGCTCTCAGGCTACGGATCCCAGCTCTGCTTGTAGAAGGGGTGGGAGAAATGGTCCTGTCCACTTCCAGGACTAGAGCGATGTCCAGAGCCCTCCTTGCTTATTACCCAGGAGCTCCTTCACAAACTCTGTTTTGATTTCCAGCCTATGGTGCCAGAGTCAGAACCCTTTGTTAACTCTCTGATCAGTGGAGAGAGGAGTCTCCTTGGGAATGACTCGTTGCTGCAGTCAATCTGTCCTCACCACCAGGGCTGAAGGAAGTCTGAGAAGACACACCTTCCAGGCAGGGCATGAGGGATTAAATGCCAGATGGTGACAGCTCCTGATCCAAAGGGTTCCTGAAGGCTTAGAAGGCGTGGGCAATTCATCATTGCATTTAGGGGAGGAAAATGAGGCACCGTAGAGCCCTCACTCAAGATGCCGCTCTAAGACGGGCAAAACCAACAAATGAGGCATCCTCTGATCTTGGATGAGGTGCCAAATGTAGGAGGGACCTCTTTGGCAGTGAATTCTGGGCTCTTCTTCCCATCCTGCCTGAAAATGCTGGGTTTGGTAGAGTCTTTGTGATGGCTTTTCTTTCCTGATTGTACCTATGTGCATCTTTCTCTTGAGACAGGGAAGTAGCACTGATATCTGCCAACCTTCCTGGCCATCTGCCTGGGTTGCCTTGCAGAGAAGAACAAATTCTTGTCTGGCTGAGGTAAATTAGGGGTTGTTTCTCCAGATCCTTTTCCCTTTGTGAAACTCACATACATTTCAGAGGCTGTACTGCTGAGTATGCAAATGAGAAAGCCCTTCTTGGAGAAAACCAACCATGAAATGCTGCACAGAGCCACAGGACAGAAAAATGGGAAAGAAAGAGATTACTGAACAGGCAAATCTGGTCCAGGTAAGGCTCCAGGTATTAGCAGGTGGAATAAAATAAGGTGAATGCCGAGATAAATGTGGTGCCTCCTGATGTACAGAGACAAAAGCACATGGTCTGTACAGTGAACTCAAGCTTTTACGTCTGTCTGTTCTCTGGGAACTTTTGGAAAGACCATCCTGCTTGTGTTTTTTGGAAATAGAAGCCAGACTGCATAAAAATCATTAGGAGCTGCGTGGTTTTTTTTTTATTATCTGTGATTTTTTTCCTTGTGCTAATGGATCCCAGACGGTTCCAAACAAAACAATAATAGCTGAGGGGAGAGCTGGAGGGATCTCTTCCTTTGCCAATGCTGAGCGATTGAGCATCTAATCATAACCAGGAGATGGGAACCAAGCCCAGATCCCTTCAATGTCTGGTTTCCAGGACAAAGGAAAGAAAGAAAGGAAAGCACCCCAAAGTGTTTGGATCCAGCCATTTCAAATAGGACTCAAAGGCATTCACGCCTCTGAGACCATTAGGGCTCTTCCCATCCCTTATCTGGAGTAATAAGCGAGAGTGATATGCTAGATCAGAGCAAGGAAATGCAAAAATTCCCACAGCACCCTGAGCTACAAATGCAATGGGATTCCTGGAAAATCCTCTCTTCCTGTACAAGAGTAAGAAGATGGCAAAGGGAGAGAGCAGAACCTGGCTCAGACAACAAGGGTTCTCCTGCGTGCTCTTTATGCCAAAGCACACAGTGACTTCAGAGAGTCCGCACGGACTCAGAGGCAGTGAGGGGCAGGTTTGTGGAGAAGAAAATCATGAACAGAAAGAAACTACACCCAGACAATGAAACCCCTGCTGCTGGAGTCAGAGGAAGTGTTCGTGGGGAGCGTTACCTGGCTCAGAACTTAATTCGCATTGAAATAGATCCATCACCTACACAGACTGTAATCTGCCAGGGTCCAGAGAGATTATGCTGGTCCAGGCTTTCCCCCTCTCTCTGGTCAGCCCAGTTCACCACAAAATCCACTAAACTGCCTGTTGAGGTGGGCTAGATCCATGTTGAGGAGCTGTTATCTTCACAGCTGGGAAAGCCCTGCTCTCTGGTGGTCATTACACCTCATCCAAGTGAATGCAAGTGGATGCAGCCTCTTATTTTCAGTACGCAGCAGGAATAGTTCTACCAAGCAGTATCCCTTACAACTCATGGAACATCACTCACCGTCAGTGTAGTTCAAGTGTTCATCACTGCACGAGGCAGAGATCAGAGACAGGACAGGCACCCGAAGCAAATAGGTTAAGAAGACAAAACAAGTCTTGTCTCATTAACATACAGCAGGTGGGAACCTGGGGAACATCAATGATTCATTGAGCGCTACACAACGATGTTCACGGCTCTGCACAGAAGTCAAGCAAATACTGATGATTTCGGCAGGCGGAGAGCGATCCTTAGGGGAGAAATGAGTGCTTAAGAAAGCCAGATTGGATCCTCTGTTAGTGAGGATCAGTGTCTCGGAGCTTGTTCAGAGCTTGGCACTGAGAGGAGGGGAACACCTGGGGCACACACGAGTATGTAGGAGAAAAGATGAAATATTCCATTTACCACATCTCTGGCATCTGGTGAGCCAACTGCTCCATCCTTGGTGTCCCTGTTTATTAGGAGTGTATTAACCTCTGGGTGAAATGATAGGCCTCAGCGACTTCACAGTGGCCTTTCCGCTGTTTGCAGCGACTGCTAAATACCGCAGCAGATAATGGTATTTATTCAGCATGGAGCTAATGTCGGATTACGACGAGTCCCCCGTCTGGAAATGGAGAGAACCCCCTGCAAGAGGCTGGCATGAATTCATTACGAAGCAGCGCTGCTCGAATACAGCATCTATGGCGAATATGGAAGCAGTGACCTTCATACAAAATGTATCGCATAATGCTGTCTATTAAAATAATCATAAACACAGTAAGCAGTAAACAAAACAATCTAAATGTGGCTTGAAAATGAATGCAGGGAGTGGATGGTAGATGGAAGAGGGATTAAAATGCCATTTAGGTATTACAGGCAATGAAGGGGTATTTTTGCCTTCTTTTCAAACAATGTTTCCAAAATCAATATTGGGGGGGGGGGGGGTTGATTAGTAACATGGTGAGTAATTGCATCGGTTTGTCACTGCTCGTGTTCGATGTTAGAGCATCTATTAAGAAAGGAGGCTGCTGGAACCGGCCCCAGTCAATATCTGTCCATGCTACAGCAAAAAATCCTGCAGTCTGGCTGAATTTGCTATGCTTTTTGATGAAGCGCTTCGCCTCTGCCAACATCTGTCCTTCTCATCATGATTAGACCAATAGGCTTCGAGATCAAATCACCACCATGCCAGGCGACACATGGACCTGCAGAGCAAGGTAATGCCACTCTCTGAGCTATGCGGCAGGGAAAGGGGGCTGCGAAGACCCTTCCCAAAGGGCAGCCAAGGGAAGAAATGTTTTGCTGTTCAGGTGGGGAGGCCCTGGCCCAGGGTGCCCAGAGCAGTGGGGGCTGCCCCATCCCTGGAGGTGTTCCAGGCCAGGTTGGATGGGGCTTGGAGCCCCTGATCCAGTGGGAGGTGTCCCTGCCCATGGCAGGGGGTGGGACTGGATGGGCTTTGAGGTCCCTTCTAACCCAAACCATTCCATGATCCTATGACTTCAGTCACTGCTTTTCTCTTTCACACACCCACGGGTGCTGCCTTTGTTCCTGGGTTGGAGGATGCCCCAAACAGCTGGACATCCAGCCTGTGCCAGGAGAGCTGCCAAGCACAGGAGAGGTCTCAGGGTTTGGGACGGAGACTGTTTCTGCTACCTCAGTAACCAATCCCACCCTCATCCTCACAACATGAGTGCTCTGAGGTTTGCATTCTGCATCCACCTCATTTCTGTTCCTGCAGCTCTGCTCTGCCTTCATTTCAGGCTCCAACATAATCCCTAGAAACACATTCATTTTCATTTTGGCCCTACCTAGATTAGCTACAGTCTCTGGCTACACGAGAAAAGAACAAGGCAGAAATGCGGCTCCAGAGACAGCCTTTTGTTAGAGGTTTTAATATATTTTGCAAGTTCCAGTGAAGTTTGAATTTCTCAATTTTCATTTTCTCCCTATGTTTCCTGAGCTCTATGTCACGTCTCTTTTTGATGATCAGTCTTTTTTCTGTCCTCTCTGCAGGTTCTCAACTTACTGCTAATATATTTTTAGAGATGGTTAATCACCCTGTCATAGCTGGAATTTCTTGCAGACCTATTTTCTCTGTTGCTTGTCAGACAGCTTCCAGACTGCCTCCAGACTTTCGAGCCCCCAAGTTTTCTGGCAAGTTTCTAGCAAGTTTCCTGAATTTTCCCGAGTTTGCCCTTGTGAATTTGACAGAGATCTACGTTTACTTCCTTCCTTCAATCCCAAATGACCTTCTGATGGTTAGTCACCACTTTTCTTTGGCCAATTCATTAGCTGTAACCCAATCTGAAATGGCAGTGAGTTTGTTGAATTGGATCCTGTCTGAAGAAACCTCGTCACATCCGCAGTCTTGTCTACAGATCCAGGATTGTTCTCTTGAGCCCCAGTTTCCTCCATATTTCTGGAGGTCCCAGTTGTCCTCCACCTCTGGGGAGGTTCAGATTGGATATTGGGAACATGGAAAGGGTTCTCAGGCCCAGGGAGGTGATGGAGTCATGATGAGGTGCTCAGGGATCTGGTTTTGTAGTGGACAGGTATGGTTGGACTTGATGATCTCAAAGGTCTTTTCCAACCAAGCGATTGATTCTATGACTCTCTGCATCGCTGACATCCCCATCTTTCCCCTGTGAGGTGCACCAGGCAATGCCACAGTGACAAAGCAGGGACCATCACATACCCACCAGCAGAAATACTCACCCAGACCTTCCCCGCCTTCTCTGTTCCTTACACCACCTTGTCTGCTGCCATTATTTCCTCTCCTTTGCCCTTCTCTGTAATAAAAGTGTTAATTGTATGATCTCATCTAAGGGTTTCTCCCTTCCTTTAGTGGTGATGCTCAATGAATGAGGCAGTTTTGACACTTGCTTTTAGACTCTCTTTTCAGAGATCCCATACCACTGAAAATCACTCACCCTAAGAAACCGCTTTTTAACTGAGTATTACCAATGCGTAACCATAGATGCTTTCCTTCTGATTAGCACTAATGAATCTAATAGCATGCTTTTATCAGTATTCCTTCACACTCTATAGTTTATTGATGTACTTTGGTGCCTATTTTCTATAATGAAAACTATGAAATTGCATATCTATCATGACTAAGTAGTGATGTAACTCAGAGCCAGCTTTAATTGTTGATTCTCTCAGTGAGAAGATGATCTTAGAAGCTATAACTACAAAAAGCCATGGAGTTATTTTTTTCCTAATAAATAACCTGCTTTCCCATAAAGGCAGAAAATTCAAACTGATAAAGGAAAATAAATTTTCATACAGAGCATAATTAGTTCATGGGACTTCTCACCACAGAAAGTCATTCAGCCCAAGAACACAGTGAGATTAAAAAAGCTCAGGCGTTAAATGGGGAGGCAGAAGCCCACAGTTATTACGGCGATGGCCTCCAGTTGTGCCATGAGGGATTTAGATTGGATATTAGGAAAACTCTCTCTCCTGACAGAGTGGTGAAGCCCTGGCAGAGGCTGCCCAGGGCAGGGGTGGAGTATTCATCACTGGAGGAGCTCTAAAACTGTGCAGAAGTGGCACTTCGGGACGTGGTTTAGCAGCCATGGTGGTTTGGGGCTGACAGCTGACTTGATCTTAGAGGTCTTTTCCAACCTTAATGATTCTATGCTTCTATGGCTGAAAAGGGTTTGGAAGTGATATAAAGCTGCGTATCTCAAGGTTGTTACTCTCTTCCAGGGTTCAGGGTGAATCCTAAAATAGGGCAGGAAAATATTGGGTTTGGTGCTGAGGTTTCTAATCAAAGAGGTTGATTTTAAGGGCTGAATGATACTGGATCGGAGTGTGTTTCCAGCCGAGCAGTGGGAGCAGCGGGCTGGGGGCTGGGGGGTTGGCGTTGTTCAGTCATGGTCAATGCAAAGGCAGGAGACTCAGCCGATGGCCTGACGTGTCCCGCAGCTCATCCAAACCCACCCTGGCTATGAACACTCAGTCCTGACTGGGAGACCACTGACAACCGATTTTTGAGTTACTCATGACTCTTTCGACCATTTGGGGTGGCTGTTCCTGCAACATCTATGGTCAGAAGTTTGCTGGACAAACCAAACCGTGGCTGTCATTCAAGAGGCAGGTAGGGAACAGTCTGCTCACCATGCAGGCAAGGGGACAAAGGCTTCATCCCGCTTTCTCCTGGGTTTTACCCGAAGTCCTTGTGCGACTTTCAACTCCCGTGCCATGCTTGGCCCTGGATTGCACTGAGGGGACACAGGGGACCTGACTTCCCCGGGTCAAGCCAGCTGTGCCACATCTGGAGGGTGTCACGCCTGAGACGGAGTAACCCTGACATCTAGTGGCTTCCAGAGCCCCAATCCTGCACATCCGCAGCCGTGCAGAGTGGGGCTGAGCAGGAGGCACCACAGGCTGTCTCTGAAGGCCACCTTCCATGGATGCAGCCAACAGAGCCTTCCTGCAAGGCAGGAGAAGATACCGGCATCCATCACTGCTCTGAGGGGCATCGTTAACAGAGTCACCACTGATAGATTATTTAGCCCCTGTTGTTTTTTCAGCATGCTGGTGGGTGTTGGCCCTCTGGCTCCAACAGCCCCGGCCGGGGCAGGGCAGTGTGCCTGGGAGCCTGGACTTGCCAGAGGGATGCTGCTCCATGGCCTCCTTGGGAGGACAAAGCATGGGACAGTGGGTTTCACTGGACAAAGACCTGTGGAGGCTCCGGAGCCTAGAAATGCTCCAGCAATGCTGCAGGAACAGGCGGGAGGAGGCACCAAGAAGGGGAATGGGGGAGGGATTTCAGTGTGACCTCTTCCCAGAGATCAAGGGAAGGGTTTTGAGCTGAAAGAGGAGAGATTGAGATGAGATCTTAGGGAGAAATGTTTTGTTGTGCGGGTGGGGAGGCCCTGGCCCAGGGTGCCCAGAGCAGTGGTGGCTGCCCCATCCCTGGAGGGGTTCCAGGCCAGGTTGGATGGGGCTTGGAGCCCCTGATCCAGTGGGAGGTGTCCCTGCCCATGGCAGGGGTGGGACTGGATGGGCTTTGAGGTCCTTTCCAACACAAACCATTCCATGATTCTGTTTAAAAGGAGGGTTTACTCTGAGGAGGGGTAAGCGATGCTCTTCCATGAGCTGGAGCTGCCCCACTGTCTTATTTGCATCTGACCCCCATCTCACTGTGTGCAGCACATCCTCACATGGCGAAGCAAGGAGATGGTGCAAGGATGTTTGCAAGGAATTTCTGCTCGTCGCTGCTGGCAAAAGGCTGTGCAAGTCCCTGTGGGGAGAAAGATAGAACATGCCGTGACCAGGGTGGTAAATGTGAGCCTCTGGGCAGTCCCCAGGGAGCATCCCGACAGCCGACACGAGCTGTGCCCCCCAATGGGCCGATCCCGCTCCCCATGTCGAGGATGCGCTGTAATTTTTTACTCCCTTCCAGCTGTGTTTACAGTCACAGGATTTCTTCCTTCTCATGAAAGTCACTCCCAGGGTGAAATTTGAGTTTGTAAATTATTAAAATGTTATCAAGAGCATGCAGACTTGCCCATTTTTTTTGCTGTTGGTGAATAAGCTGATGTATAATTCAATTTTCCCCCCACAGTTTCTTCGGTAATACTTAAAACTTATACACATACACACACGCAGAGACAGACCCAAACCTTATTTCCATTTATTTTGAAGCCTCTTTGGGCCAGAGGCTTTATCTTCCTCTCTTTCTGCGCAGGGCTGAGCAAACTTAGGGTGTTGTCATTATGTGAAAAATATAGAATAATAATAAATGCAGAATTTTTCATTTCTGAATGTATCTTCATAATGAATTATTTTAATGGCACTTTCCGAGAATGAAATAGCAGATGAGAGCACATCTATGGTGCCCGATTGTTACTGCTCATTATCACACAGCGCAAGAACCAATGCTTCCACTTACAGTTTCCTGACAAGATCGCCTTTAGTAGAAAAGAACTTGCTTATAATTTTGCTAGATTTTAATTCTTTGGGATGAAAATTCTTCAGCCAAGTGCCCAGCAGGGTTCAGTTTCCTTGAAAAATAAAGTAAGAAAAATCATGTCTTTTCCTCCTCTCTTATTTTAACACTTTTATAACCTTGAGGAGTTTCCATGCTGCCAGGGAAAAAGGCCCATGCTGCTTGGCAGAGCGGCCGACGCGGCCAAAATAACCCCTGAAAAAGCCAAAATTTGTAGCTTTTTGTCGGTGACTGGAAGCTGAAATCTCAGAAGTTGTGCTTTTACCAAAGGAGAAAAGCAATGAAGAAATGAGAAGGAGAGAGGGCAGATGGATGAAAGATGAACAGTGGGACAGGGATGGAAAGAATGCAGAGGAGGAGATGGCACAAAGTGCGGTAGTGGCTGAGGATGCCAAAAAAAACATGACTTGGACTAAAAGGTGGAGCTAGGAATCATAGAATGGTTTGGGTTGGAAGGGACCTCAAAGCCCACCCAGTGCCACCCCTGCCATGGGCAGGGACACCTCCCACTGGATCAGGGGCTCCAAGCCCCATCCAACCTGGCCTGGAACCCCTCCAGGGATGGGGCAGCCACCACTGCTCTGGGCACCCTGGGCCAGGGCCTCCCCACCTGAACAGAAAAACATTTCTTCCTGAGATCTCATCTCAATCTCCCCTCTTTCAGCTGGAAACCATTCCCCTCATCCTGTCCCTGCAACAAGGTACTTTAGACAATTGTGTTCTCCCAGCTCTGCAATGCAGACACGTTCTAAGTGCCTCCGCTACGGGAGGAGCCCCTCCTCACTGGTGGTGTTTCCAAATCAGAACTGTCCCGACCATTTCTACCCCAAAAATCCTTTCAGATCATCACCCTCATGCCAAAGCAGGACCTGTCATGGGGCTTATGCTTGGAGCTTTAGCAGTGTCTACTCTAATCCTTTGTCCTTCAGGAAGCCACTCTGCTCCACTCACTGCAGCTGCGTCACCTTTCAGCAGGACACCGCCTTTCTCATCATTGCGAAGGTTTCCCTGTGCCCCAGGACCTGCACATCCTCCCGACAGCCCACAAAGCGTTTTTGGTGGCACAGCTCCACATCTCCACAGAGCTGACACATTTGCTCAGCCGTTGGCCTTGGGGGGCCCAAACAGCTCCTGGAGGGGAGCTGGAGGCTTTTCATTAGCAGATGCTTTTCCCACTGCACATCTGGCAGGACTGGCACTTCGGGAGCATCAATGACATGCTTATGTGCAAATGCTACCCAGGAACATATTTTATAGTGAAATGTAGTTTGCTAAACACTCTCATGTGTTTGGTTAGAGAGACTCAAAGGCTGCCAGAAGGCTCCGCAGCAATCGTGGGCTGTCCATCGATACACAGCAGGGTGATGCCTGCAGGAGATAAAAAAATCATGGGAGAGGATGATGTATGGGGGTGTAATTAAAGTGAAATAAGGTGTACACAGCTCTCTGAGCAAAGAGCACCCAGAGGACAGCCGGAGAGGAGCAGCTCTCAGCTCAGCCTGACATTTGCCATCCTAGATGCCAACATTTCTGACAAAAACTGGACTCCACATGCTGAAGAAAATTCGTAATCAAACCCGATGAGGAAAGAGGATTGTTGGCTGTCACCACCAGCAGCAACGGACCCCACCATTAAACACAAGGAGTTAAGGTATTTTTTTTGCTCTTCCTAATGGAAGCCATTCTATCAAGATATTTCTCGTGCTTCTGAAATAACAAATAGGCTTTTTATTGCATTTCCCTTTCCCATCTCTTGTTAATGACTTTCAGTGTATGATAGGAACTGCAAATACAGATCAGCACCAGACGGGGACTTGAAATCCATATTCATAAATCACAGAATCATGGAATGGTTTGGGTCAGAAGGGACCTCAAAGCCCATCCAGTTCCACCCCTGCCATGGGCAGGGACACCTCCCACTGGATCAGGGGCTCCAAGCCCCATCCAACCTGGCCTGGAACCCCTCCAGGGATGGGGCAGCCCCCACTGCTCTGGGCACCCTGGGCCAGGGCCTCCCCACCCGCACAGCAAAACATTTATCCCCAAGATCTCATCTCTGTCTCCTCTCTTTCAGCTCAAAACCGTTCCCTCATCCTCTCCCTGCCCTCCCTGATCCAGAGCCCCTCCCCAGCTTTCCTGGAGCCCCTTTCAGCACTGGAAGCTGCTCTAAGGTCTCCCCACAGCCTTCTCCTCTCCAGGCTGAACAACCCCAACTCTCAGCCTGTCCTCACGTGGGAGCGGCTCCAGCCCTCAGATCTGCTTCCTAACAAGGTGTCCTCTTGACCCAGACAGGTATCTCCTCCTTGTAAGGGGTTGTTCTCCTGTTGAGTGGACTTGTAAGTGGAAGGAGACAAATAGCAGTGACACAAGCCATGACTTGCTTTCCCATTTATGGAAGGCAAACTTGGATGCAGACTCTATCTAAGCATTTAATTACATGCAGAAATTACTTTTCTCTGCTGATCCTAGAAACGTTCAAGCATACTGGATGACTTTCATGCAAAGAGAGTAAATATTTTTGCATCCATGTGAAATTTTCGTAGTCTTTTTTTCCCCTTTTGCTGCACTCACTCGCTCGCGTTCCGTTTGTTCGCTTTTAGCAGCGAGAAAAAATAATTAACTGGAACAATACATCACAGAGAGGCATCACAGGCAGCGAAGTCATCACAAGCAGTGAAGTTGTTTAGCCTAGAGAGGAGAATGAGAAGTGATTTGGTTGTGAGGGGTATCGTGAGAAGTAATAAGACTCTCCTGTCATTTCCTCTAAGCGATGGGGATGCTCAGCTGGAGCGCAGTCCTCTCCTAAAGCAAAGCAGAGGCAATATTTTTAACTCCAAGCCTGGCACTGGCATGGCAAGTGAAGAAGAGACCTGACTAAAATTCAGCAAGGTCTGCTGCTGTCCTTTCAGGCGTCACAAGTGAGTGATTTCTACTCGAGGTGCAGAGCTGTTACGCCGAGGCCTGTCCTTCTACTTATTCCTCAGACAACCACGCTGATTTATAGCTGTGGACTCGCCTCAGAGTCGTTGTTTACAGTGATATCTGCTTTCCAGATAAATGGGTGAATTGGATAAATGGGAATTGCTCTTTATGTGAAGAAAGCCTTGTCAGTAAACATGCATTATTGCTGTGATTAGCTGGAGGAATCATATACATTTTTCATGCTTTTCTAGTTGCACACTTCCTCTAGTTCACTCCTGAAAGTCCATCTGTTTAAACGAGCTTGTGGCAAGCGCTGATCAATAGTCTGCACTCTGGGGCTGCCGGCAGCGAAGCCGGGGGGAGCTTTGGGGCACATTGGGAGCCAGAGGATCGGGGGACAGGAGGGACCCCTCCTTTCAGGGGCTGCCCTGGAAGAGCTGAACTGAGCCTGAGATTGGTCTCCTGACTCAGTTGCTGCTCAGCTGGGGCTTGACCCCCCAAACCTAACAACAAATCCTTGCTTGTCCACTCAGGACGTCTCAGCTTCCCCGCCATGCTGTGCTCTTGCAGGGCAGGAAAGCTTCCTTAGCTGTCTTGGTGATGGCCAAAAGTAGTAACCTGTGGCTTCAGGGAAGTCCTGATGGGACTTGAGACCCCCAAAGAGGGGCAGAGCCTGACACCTGCCAGCCAAGTAGACATCCCTAAATGCCCATTGCTGAGTACAGCCCCAAATCCCAACGTAGATGCCACCACCGTGCTGCTGCAAAGAGGCTTTTCGGGGTGGTAGCCCTGAAAATGAAGGCCTGGAGGCAACCTGTTCACCTGCCTGGGACCTGCAGAGCCCCGGGGGCACCAGCTGCCTCGTCCCTACCGGGCGGGAGCACAGCTGGTGCGTTTGGGCAGCCGGACCGGGCTGGAGATGGATGGTTTTGCAAATGGATGAGGGAACTGCTGTTTCTTTTTGAGCCTGTTCCCACCTTCAGTTCAGCGTGAGCCCGTGTCCCAGCCCGGCAGAGGTTCTTCTGATATGCGTGTTCCTTAATTGCCAGAGCATCTGTCTCACACCAGGAGTGTGAGGGAGTGTGATTTATTTTGCAGGCTTTTGGGCCACCGTCATGAATGTTTTGCTGCAGACAGGGAAGCTGTGGCAGCTCTGCATCCCACCCCCAGCAGCACAGCTTTGTCTCTGCAGACACAGCAGCTTCATCCGGGGCGGGCGCGCTTGGCCCCTGCACCGAGAACCCTCATTTGCTCCAACTGAACCCGCAAAGCCTATAAAAAGATCAACGTTTTGTTTACTTGAGGCTTCGTAGAGACTTCAGCATTTCAAGAGCAGTTATTTGTCATGAGAGGCTGATCGGAGAGGTGGTTTCTGTGTGCTGGAGGGCACAGGGCCACCGCTGAAAAGTGCAACTTCGGCAGCACGAGAACGGGAAAGTTGGCCTCAGCTTGCCAAAGAGGCAAAAATTAATCAAATGTGACTGCAAATCTAATGAGAACCCATTTCTTCCTCCATTCCAATTTAGGATTGCTAATACTGAGCACGTTTGCCCAGACTTAATTGAATGTCCTTGTCTCTGATGCTCTTTGACAAGGAAGGCAGTTTGCAAAAGTCTGTCGAAGGAACAGAGCAATTTCCAGACCCAAAATACAAACTTTCCTTTGAAATACAGCCTGTGCATAACGTTCGTCTCATTTGTTAAACGCCTGCTTTATTTGCCTACTTCAGCTCATCAGTGCAAATATTTGCCCCTCTCATCACACTCATTAAATTCTTCGCGTTTGATCTGGGATCGAGGGGGTGGTTTGCTCTGGGGTTTGCCAGCGCGGGAGGAGCTGGCCCAGCCCTCGGTCCACAGCGTGTTTGCTAAGCAGCAGGTTTGCAGCCCCGCGAGCCGCTCAGGGCCCCACTGCTTTGTTTATTCAATCGACTGGGTTTGTTTGGTGAGAAATCCACACTGCCTCACACCGGGAGCAGGCATGGCCCGGCACGGCCCCAGCTCCTTGGCTTTCCAATCAAACTGAATCTCGAGAGGCTCAGGATTCTTTTGAAGGCTCTCCAGAAGGCCATGAAGGGGGCAGTGTCGAAACCTAGGTTTAAAGAAACATGACTGAAGCCATTTCCCTCCCTGCTTTTCCATCTCTTAAGCCAGAAAGTAAACTCAAATACCACTAAGAGCGTTGCAAGTGGAATTCGACCAGTAGAAAGCACGGGCATGTCTCTGCTGAACGGGACTCATGTTATTCTTGTTGGAGGAGAGGAGAATGAGAAGTCTTAGAATCACAGAATCACAGAAGGGTTTGGGTTGGAAGGGTTCAAAGCCCATCCATTCCCACCCCTGCCATGGGCAGGGACACCTCCCACTGGATCAGGGGCTCCAAGCCCCATCCAACCTGGCCTGGAACCCCTCCAGGGATGGGGCAGCCACCACTGCTCTGGGCACCCTGGGCCAGGGCCTCCCCACCCTCAGCAAAACATTTCTCCCTAAGATCTCATCTCCATCTCCCCTCTTTCAGCTGAAAACCATTCCCCCTCGTCCCACCCCTTCCCTCCCTGATCCAGAGCCCCTCCTCAGCTTTCCTGGAGCTCCTTTCAGTGCTGGAAGCTGCTCTAAGTTCTCCCTGGATCCTTCTTTTTTCCAGGCTGAACACATAGCCATGGCCATGTGTTCCTTGAACTCCTCTAGCAATAAAGACACCACCACTGCCCGGGGCAGCCGGATCCAATGCTTCACTACTCTTTCGGTAAAGTATTTTTTTTCTGATATCCAGTCTAAACTTCTCCCCATCCTCCATGTCCTGAGATTTAAGTTTTGCTACTGATTCCAGGCAGGTTTTTCTGCTGGCTTCAGGCCAGCTCTAAAGAGAAATGTTAAAACTGTGTGTTCCTGGGAGTCTGCTTGTGTGCCGCAGGGAAGACCCATGCTCTGGTACATGAGGATGATCTTAGTCTATAAAGCATCCCTGTGTAACAAAGAGGGCTTCACCCGTTGATTGTGCTCAAAATTAGTGAGAATGCTTCAAGATAATCTCTCTGTACAAATCCCTCCCTCCTACACCCTGGGAACAGGCAGAAATGGGAGAAGGAATCAGCAGAGATTCTCCAAATGTTCAAGACCAGTTTCTGAGGACAGTTCACAGAGTCTGGTTTTGGCTGTTGCTGCAGTTGCTCTGAACAAAGAGATGAACAGACGTTTGCCCATCAATACAGCAGGTCTTGCTCCTGGTGGTGGATGTGGGAGTCCTGGAGGAGCAAGAACCCTTACCCACTGCAGCTGTGTTCACATCGCTCTGACGAGCGACTGCCTGGACATTTCTGTTCCTTTTTGGTGGCTTTCCGTCACTTTTCATAGGCTCAACTCACACCACCTTCTTTGGAGACACTCTGCAGAGCACGTTTCTCACGCTTCCTGCTGCCCCACAGCCACTGTGTGATGGGATGCCCATCCCGCTTGTGTTCCAACGCCCCGTGCCTCACCGAAACCTTTCCCACCCTCCATGGGGGATAATTTTAATTGACCATTTGAGGTTTACATCTAAAAAAAACCCTCATTATTATGCAGGAGCACCAGAAGTGCTTCTAGAATTAGCAGCTACTCCAGGTTGCCCTGTTCATTTTGAAATATGCCACTTCAAAGCCCTTCAAGGGCTTGATTTGGGAAGTAAATGGGATTCAGAGCAGGTGAAACATTAAGTAATTACAAATTATTGGAACACTTCATGTTATGAAAGCCCTTCAAATAATTTTAAATTACTTTGTACTAATTGTGATCAGTGCTCCATTCATTTCCAAAGCCCTCTTCAAACGACAAGCCATGGAGTATTTTCAGAGTTGGAACCCAGTGCTCGGTTTTAAGGAAGAAAAAACATGAAAAAATTATTTTTGGAATGATGCACTTATGGAAAAGATTTGAAAGAAAATAAAGCACATACCAGTTGCATTTCACAGGTTCTTCCGTGTTGCCCGGAGCTGCATGCCAAGCCCACGCCAGGGCCAATGTGTACAGCTGAGGCCCCTTGAGCAGAGGATATTCACCAATTATGCCACTCAGGATAACTGGGAAAATGAAAAGCAAGATTAGAGTAGAGGAGAAGATCAGGCAACCATGCTCCTGGCAAGAAACACAGGCATAGATGGAGAGAGGGAGAGCACAATGGGCACCCTTCCCAGGCACCCTTCCTCCAGGACTACCAGGAAAAGCTTTTTCATCATCCGAGCCAGCATCAGACCACAGGCACTGAGGTATTTTCCACCCTGTCTTGTTGAAGAACTGCTTTGGGATTCTCCATGGGCCTCTGCGAATGGAGCTGTTGGTGAGACACGTTCCTAAACCCTTGATGTCGATAGGAATACTTTGGTTGGAGATCCAGGCTCCTGGTAGATTTAAGAGTTGTAATGAGTGATTTCTCACCTGAGGTCTCCTTGTCTGACAATGGGATGAATCATCCTTTAGAGGTGTTTGTCTCACCAAACTCATCCCCAGTGACACATCCAGCCAGCTGACTAGAGAGAGCTGAAGCCACACGGATGTGAAGGACCCACAGCCTATGTGAAGCTGGTGTAGATGATGACTGGAAAAGTTGTTTAATCTCCAAAAACATACATTAGTTTCACTACCATAGCTGCACAAAAGTGTGTCTTGAATGACTAATAATAAGATTAAACCAACCCATCTGATGAATGCTTGAGGAAATCTGTCTTTAGGTAAGCAAGCATGCGGGCAGCTTATGCAAATTCATACCCAAAACTGTTAAAAACTCATCCTGCAGCGTAACTACTGTTTCTTTCATCACAGATTAAATCATATTACTTTGAACTTCTTTCCAAATCCGTGATGAAGATGACTGCTTTGCGTGGTTTTGTCTTATTAGCAAAAGCCTCAGGTGTTCCCTGGCAGATTCTTTATGGCACGCTGTCCCAAAGGGACAAGCCGGGAGGTCACTGATGGTGTGGCCCATACTTTGGAGGTTTGATGGTCAGAAAGCACAAGTGTGGTTCATGACATTAAGGAGAGCGTGTTCCTATCAACCTAAAAAGAAATAAAACTATGCAGCTTTTTTTTAGGGTTTTGTTAGTTTTTAAGAATGGGAACAGAAGAAAAGCTCTCAAAATCCCAGTGCTTGTGGCTCCTCACCTTGCTTAGTCTATCTCAGCTTTTCGCCGATGATCTTTTCAGTTCCAGGTCTGACCATCCACCCTCATCAGGCCCTGTGGTGTCACTGGGATGCTGTTCTTCACTGGAGGAACTGCTTTGTTCCCTGTTTAGCAGCAAAGGTCTGACTGAGGCAAGAATATTTTCACCTCTTGGTATTTATCCCCTTTCTCATGTGTTTTATGTGGCACTGCATCAAATGGGTTATTCAAAGGCTCTCTAAGAGGGCCTTTGCTTGAGTGAGAAAGCATCTTTCTGTGTCCACTGAAAAAGGTAATGGAAATCACAGTGTTACAGGTCTTCCCACCTCCCTGCACCTGGAGGAGCCCTCTCTCCCTCCTGCTGCTGCTCCTCTTGGTGCTTATGCACCTCATTATCTTCTCCTTTCCCTGTGAAAATGCTGAGGGCTTATGAAGTTGATGGTTTGAAGTACCAGACCATGTTGACAGGCTCCTTAAATTCTCCTTAAGGAGGCTCAGTGCCAGTTCTTAAGCCTTCGTGTCTGTCTGGGTCTCGACACAAGGTGTGGATGTGAAACCAAACCATTTGCTCCTTTCTTTGAGTGAGGTCTTCAGGGCTGAATCAGAATGTTCTGAGTTGGAAGCGACCTGTACAGGTCACCCAGCCCAACCCCTGCAGGAACAGGGACATCTTCACCTCAATCGGGCTGCTCAGAGCCGGGTCCAGACTGACCTTGGATGTTTCCAGGGATAGCAGAAATGTTTTGCTGTGCGGGTGGGGAGGCCCTGGCCCAGGGTGCCCAGAGCAGTGGTGGTGCCCCATCCCTGGAGGGGTTCCAGGCCAGGTTGGATGGGGCTTGGAGCCCCTGATCCAGTGGGAGGTGTCCCTGCCCATGGCAGGGGTGGGACTGGATGGGCTTTGAGGTCTCTTCCAACCCAGACCATTCCAAGATTCTGTGATATGGTTCTATGTGGGATGAAACTAGGCACAGTTTAGAAAGGATTACAGGAGATCTTGCCAGCCAGAGCGCAAACCTCACTGCCTTAGGAAACCAGGCTGAAAATGTGGAGGAAAACCAGCACAAAATCAAAAAATGGATAATTTACTAATTACAATAATGATAAAACTCAGTCATTAAAAAAGCAGTTAAAACTGCGACAAACAACTGCTTCAACTGTTATCTGAACAGTATTTATAAGGCCCAAGTTCTCAAAACCCATGAAAAGGAATAGCTCAGGATATCATAAATTTTATATGGCTCCCATAGCAAACCTGCACCGAGTGTAGCAGAAAATGCATATTTCATCACCACTCAGCAGCCTTCGCTTCCATGCAGACTGCGGGCATTCTTTTCGGTGTAATTTTATAATACGTACACAACTCAAAGCCTCTTTGTAAAAGAAACATAAAAATGATGCATGCGCATATTAAGGACTCGAATTCATCAGTCTGAAATGTAAGTTCACGTACACGCTGAATGGGACCATAAATCAACAGTTTTCTCCTTTAAACCATATATGCAACCTTATTATTGAGAAAACCTATTTATGAACACCAGTGCGAGCCATCCAACTGGCATGTGAAAAAAATATTTCTTATCTGAAGGAATTACTCAAAAGATACATCATGAAAGCAAAATAAAAGCAAAAGCCGCTAATTAATAATATGCAAGGGCTTTGGGCTGAAGGAAGTGGCATTAGGAGGAGAAGGTGTTCATGTCATATTTAATAAAAGCAGCACCTGTAGCTGGTTGCAGGGGTCAGGTGGGTGTTTGAGTCTGACAATAGGAAAAAACTCTGTTGGAAGTAAGCCTGATGATCTTTCAACCAGATGGGAGCTCCCTTGGCTTCTGTTGAAAACTGGTGTTTCTTATTTAAAAAAAATCAAGACATGAGAAAGCACAATCATAGAATCATGGGATGGTTAATGTTGGAGAAGACCTCAAAGCCCCTCCAGTCTCACCCCCTGCCATTTCTCCCTAAAATCTCATCTCAATCTCCTGTCTTTCAGCTGAAAACCATTCCCCTCGTCCCTGCCCTTCCTGATCCAGAGCCCCTCCCCAGCTTTCCTGGAGCCCCTTTCAGCACTGGAAGCTGCTCTAAGGTCTCACGCAGCCTTCTCCTCTCCAGGCTGAACAACCCCAACTCTCTCAGCCTGTCCTCATACAGGAGCTGCTCCAGTCCTCGGATCATCTCCGTGACCTCCTCTGGACTCGCTCCAACAGCTCCACATCCTCCCTGTGCTGAGGACTCCAGAGCTGCACACAGTATGGGGTGAAGAGTAGGGAGAAGATCTTGTCCACCTTCACAGCCAGGTACCCGCCTCCTGCTTTTTACGCTGCCTACGAAGGATTCCAGCCCTGGTGAGAAGAGGAGCCGTGCCTGCCTTCATCCCTGTCCTGGCTCCAGGCAGAGGCTAATGCAGTTCTGGGGTTTGTGGGGGAGAACGGGGCGCTCCCCGTAGTCTCAGCCACAGCCCCTTGCTGACATTCTGCAACTGCGTGGCTAACGGCTCATTAGTATTGAAATTGGTTCATACATAGTTCGCTTGCAATTGAGGCTCCAATACTTAAGACCCTGCGATGCTATGAATTTATGCCCAGCTGAAATCTGTTACCATACCACAGCATAGACATGCAATTTCATAGAGAGATAAGATATAGATCTGCTGTACTCTGGTGATTCTCTTTCAGAAGTGTACCTTGTCAGACCATAATTTGATATTCTTTTACCATTTCTATGGTGGGGGGGGAAGCCCTTTAATTTAAAAAAAAAAAAAAAAATCACATTTTCACCCTTTTGTTCAGTAATGACACAAATAGTAAAATGTTCAGATTACATCAGGGAATGGAAAAGCCCCGTGGAGAAAAGACACTGACAAAAGCTTCATTTTCAGGTAAAATTGCATGAAGCTTGGGCCACTGCACACTCCGAGCGGTGTGGGCGTTTCCCCCCCTGCCTTTCATCCCCATGCGTCCCTCTGAACGTTAATAGATTTTACATGGGGACATTTAAAAGGGCTGCAGAGAAATGGGGTTTTATCCGCTCTAATGTCTTCCAGAAATCTCAAAGCAATTTACAACTGTGAATAATAGACAAGTAGTTTGGTGGGAGCGGGGACCGGCGGATCGGAGGCTGACTGCAGCTGCAGCTCGCATCCTGCTATAAAATCAGCTTTAATCAGGAAGCTTTTGGTAATGTATATGTCTGTGCGTGTGGTTTAGTTTGCCTAAAGCTGCTTGATATTTTCTACCCCTGTGTCAATAATCATGTAGAGAAAAAGACGGGGAGGTCCAAAGGGGGACGTGCAAACCTTGCTGGTGAGGTCCTGCACCCGGGTCAGGGAATCCCAGACACAAATCCAGGCTGGGAGGAGGATGGATTGGGAGCAGCCCTGAGGAGAAGGGCTTGGAGTGCTGGGGGAGGAGAAGCTCAATGTGAGCCGGCAACGTGCGCTCATAGCCCAGAAACCACCCGTGTCCTGGGCTGCATCCAGAGCAGTGGGACCAGCAGGGTGGGAGGGGATTCTGCCCCTCTGCTCCGCTCTGAGAGACCCACCTGGAGCCCTGGGTCCAGATCTGGAGTCCTCAGCACAGGGAGGACACAGAACTGTTGGAGCGAGTCCAGAGGAGGCCACGGAGATGCTGCGAGGGCTGGAGCAGCTCCTGTACGGGGATAGGCTGAAATCTAAGTCTCACCTCTCCTGACTGTTGTCTGCCCCAGCAACTTTGCACGCACAAACCCTCCTGAACCTGTTCACCTCATTCCAACGCAGGGTCAAGCTCTAATTAGGCTTTATGTGACTGAGAAGAAGTCATTAGCCCTTCCAGCCTGGAGAGAACAGCGCTGCAGCTATCCAAGCAGTGCCCACCTGCACGGTCCCGCTGCACCTGCGATACCGCAGGGCCGGTGTTACAAGGTTAGTATTACAAGCAGCTTCTTTTTCTTTTCTGTCTAGAGCTCATGATTTAAACCTTATCAATACCGCTAAACTTTTTAATGTATATCAATTGGCTAAAGTTCACAAACAAAGCAAGAATCGATGAGTGGAATAATAAAGTATTGATCACGTTGATGCTAACCGATGAACCTTCAAATCAATAATGAACACAGATCGCGTTCCCGCAGCAGATTCAGTTACTGTTCACTTGGTGGCACGCTCTGTGGGATGGCAGGTGGGCGGGGAAACCATTTCAGAGCTCCCCACGTTCTGCAAAGAGCTGCAGCCAGCACTGCTCAGTGAGCGTGTTTCCCCAGGCACCAAGCACTCCTCAGATGGGCTCTCAATTTCTGTCATCACCCTCTTAACCTTTTCTAAGCCTGTTTCTGGCTGGAGTTTTGCTCTGAAATGCTGACAGGAAGAACTGCTCCGTTGCAGTTGCCTGTGCAGTGTATGAGTATTTGCCTGCTTCTACCAGGAATCCCTCAGCGGGAGTATTCGAGGGCTGCAGGTACGGTCTCAGGGCAGGATCACCTCAAGGGTTTGCTGTCCTAGACTAAAAACCTGGTCTATTGGCATCAGGCTCCCTGCATCAGGCAGGAAGTTTGCTTTGAGGTTCCCAAGAGAAGAAGGGCAATATCAATGTTAATGTTGATTGATCAATATTAATTTTGATAATGTTGGTTGCACCTGTATGAATAGGCACAAGGACAACTATGTATGAGCTGGACTCAGACCGGTTTAAGACAGGAACGAGAAGAAGTTTTCCAGCTGTGAGGCTCCTCAGGCTTTAGCTGAGCCATTCTGGGGAAAGAAACCTCGTCCTTCCAGCGTGGGTGTGGTGCCCCAGGACCCTGCCAGAGCTGAGGAGGTGCTACACCTGCAGCTGGCTGTGCTCGGGAGATGCAGCAGGACCACACTCCCTGTGCTCCCCTGCCACGCTGCAGCCCACGCCTTCCAGCCAGGGCGCAGGGCCAGGCTCAGCCCACGGCTCTAGGACAACTCTCCATGGGACAACTTTATACAGGGATCCTCAAACCCTAACCCTAATGCTCCTTCCACAGAGTTGTCCCCGTGCAGAACTGTCCCACAAAGTGTTGGCTTGGGAAGAGCTGTCCTCATGTAGAGTGGGCCACAGAGAGTTGTCCCTTCCCGCAGCTCACAGCCGGTTCCTAAAGTACATGAAACTGCACAGTTTCCACCACTGATGCCTTTGATGCTGGAGATTTTACACCTTGTGCCCCGTGCAATCTCAGGTCGACACCAGCGCACGAGCGCTGGGAGGTCGACCCCAGCTGACGCCTCACCCACTGCTGTGGGGCTCTCCAGAGAAGCAGGGGCAGGTTTCTCTCTGCTCTCTGTTCCTCGCTATGAAAATCATGGGCAATTTTGTTTTCACACATCAGAGAAGAAAGCTGCCCCCACGCCTGGTCCAGACAGAGCTGTGATATCAAATTGTTCTTTTTAGAGGAGCATTTAGTGTTTCCAAAGGTTTAAGAGAGCAGGAGGCAGCTCATTCGGTTATTCGCTTGGGCTCGGAGCTGTTAGACACAGATCTTAATGGATAGTATTGATTGAAAGAAACAAAGCAGCCGTTTTCTTTCTTTCTATCAAGGGATTTCTAGGCTAAGATGAGAAGAGTTTTCTGGCTTTCCCTCTTAACAACAAAATACCATATTACAAAGTGCCCAGAAGTCTCTCAGGATAGCACAGCACTGAGAGAAACAAATGTGCAAGGAGTTAATGGGATAACAAATTAATAGAGAATAGGATTAGCGAGGGACACAGGCTGGTACCAGGGCTCCCGAGGTCTCTGGTGTCGAGGTTTAATCCAGTCTTGGCACGTTGTCCTCGCTGACAGATGAACACAATGGGAACCCACCTGATTCCTGGTGCCACTGGGATCCCCAATGGCAGCTGGGAGAGCAACGGCGTTGTGAACGGCCAAACTACAATTTTAGAGGAAATCAGTGCCTGCATTACCTGGAAATCCAATGTAATTCTGTCCTGTAACATCTGAGAACTGTGATGAAACAGCAGGCTTGAAAACAGTTTTAAAATCATTACCTGACTCTCTGTTGTCCCATGCAATTTTTCCATCCATCTGCCAGTCATTTTGAAAGGTCGAAAGCAAGGACATGCAAGTGTGGGGACCTGAGGCTCGCTGCTGCATCTAATTCTGGTTTGCTGTCGTCCCCAGGCCGATGGCTCTGGCCGCCCCCAGGCCTCCTGAGCAGACCATTCCCACCTGGACAACGGGGTGTGCCAGACTCAGCCACCCCATCAGTCACCGCAGAGGTAAGAGATGAACCCAAACCCATTGTTGTTGTCACCTTCCTCACCAAAAGACTTTGAGACCTATCTCCAAGCTCAGGATCCACGTGGACTTGGCAGAGGATAATTTTACCAACAGAGCAGCCCACGGTCTTTCTCCTTGCCCCGGAGGGTTCCAGCCCCTGAGTGTTCATGAAAGCAGCGGGAGCTGTGATGTCTATAACCCCTGCTGTATTCATTCCAGATTTCCAACTATGTAAAAATCCCTTAGGCAGCTTTTCACACCTCAGCCCTCTGCTCCTCCCACCTCGGGCGCCTTTGAAAGCTCTCCTGCCTCTCATAAAATATTGATCTCAGGCCCTTTAAATGAGTGAGAGACCCTAGTATCACACCGTCCAGAAGCTGTGCTGTCCCTATCAGCAGGAAGGCAAAAACCAAAGGGCTTTCATATCTCCTCGGCTTTTGACAGAGAGAAGAGGGATGGGTCACAGGGTGGGACCTTTCATTGCCTTTAATGATGATGCTGATTTTGGATGGGCCATGAAGGTCACTGAAGTTTAGGAGGGATATCTGCCCCCCCATCCTCTCAGCGGTGGTGCTCAGTTGTGAGTGCAAAGCTCTGCAATACTTCATCCAGCTCTGTAACACCTCCTAGACAACATCCTCTCTCTTCCTGACATTGATGAGTCACTTATTATCTCTGATTTTTTTTCTTTAAGGGCCCCCTGCCTTTCCTAGATCATGTTAACAAGACAGCTAAGGAGAACGGTGGCCCTGGGGGTCTTCATTAGTTCCTCCTGGATTTATGTTCCCTGCCAGATTAACACAGTGGTTTTGGCATGGCTGCACAATGATGGGGTCACGGGGAGTTTCCACAGGTCGAGACCTTGATCCTTTGATTTATAGCAAAATGAGGGGGGAAGCTCTACAACTGTTCCATTGTTGCAGGGCTCCAGGAAGGAAAAGGCTGGGATATCTGCACAACTATGCCCGAGGTCTCCACAGCGCTCCAGGTGTAGGGACATGCAGTAGGATGGAGCTTCGGAGGACTGGTCCTAAAGGAGAATGTGTAGAAGGTGGAGACCAAATACAGAGTCTCCCATTGCTAAAGGGTGTGAGACTGCTATAGCCTTCCGGGTGAATCCCAGGAGGGGAGCCCTGTTTCCATGTATCCTTTTGAAACTGAGATCCTGCAGAAGTTCCACCTCCACCCTGCCTTGGTGGTGAATGAACAGGGCAACAAGCGTTCCCTATGGGTTGTATTCAGTCTTCCCAGAAGAGAGCCAAGCTGGAGACTTCTGAGTGGTCTCTCACCCAGCTGACCTACACCTTCGAGCTCTGAGCAGCAAACCAGGCTGCAACAATAACTTCTCTTCCCTTCTCTTCTCTCTGCTTTATTTCCCAGTACTGGCACGTTTCGCACTGCCCGTTTCATCCTCATCCTCCCACCCACGTGCAAGGGCACACTTTGTGCCTCCCATCACCTTCTCTGGCTGACCCCATGTCTGCGAGGGCACCTCCAGCACCATCCTTTCTTTGGCAGATGCTCTCAATGCTGCCAAAGGCAAATTCGGTACTGGTTAGCAATGGAAATGCTACCATCTGCAGGATTCCCCCTCACCTTTCCTCCCCCATCAGGACCAGGGAATTTCTTGACCCAGAAGGGCTCTTAACACCAGGTCCACCACAAAAGCCAAAGGGTGATGAGCGGGTTACTAGAAAAAGCCCCCCAGAGTCACTCAGCTGGGAAAAATGATCACAGCTGCATTCAAATGAAAGCATCCTGATTTACACCACTGGGTCCACGCTACTTCAGAGCAGCTGGGGCCAGGCTTGGGCCAGGCTGCTATAAAAAGAGATTCTGCCTTACCAGCCCTTCCTCTCCTACAGCTCAACCCCATCATTTAGTAAGCGATAGATGACCTGAAGAAATTCCTGGGTAGCTGTGAAATGAGAGGGAGAAAGAAACAATTTTATCACACAGGCTGCATCTGGATGAAGAATTGATTGCACTGGTACTGAAGAAAGGTAAGAAATCTAGAAAGCAGCAAGAATGATGCATGGATTTGAACGTTCAGGAGGCATTATAATGGCTAATGATGAAATGAAGGGTTACAGTGGGCTGCTAACACCCACATTTCTCTGAAACAGCATCCGTAGACAAATTCAATATTTAAAAGTCCCCCTGAAGACTTATTAAAAGTAACAAAATTGTTCCAGGATTGAGGAGTAATGAGCTCCTCCAAGCTCTTTTCAGAGTCAAAGAAAATCACGAGTCCCATTCTTGGCTCAATCTGTTGCAACACAAGTGAAACTCAGCGTTTTCCTATTAGGTGTTTCTCAAAGCCTCTTGTTTGCTTGATGTTCTCTGCTTTACTTTAGATTAAAACATGTCTAGCACACAGAAAGGGCTGGAGAGTGGAGTATTTAGCTCTGGCCAGGCAGAGCAGCCACTGCTTTAGTGTTGTATTCATAAAGTTTTAATGTACTTTCCACACCTTCCCATTTGAGAAAGGAGCTGGAACAATCTGACGTGACGTGCGGGGAGAAAAAGGTGCCCAAGGTGTTCCTTTGGCCCTCTCCAACTTCTTGTTGAATATTGACGGGAGCATTTTGTACCGCCGTAAGTTTGATACACGGCAAAGGAATGCGAATCAAGGTGTTAATGCTCAACGCAAACAGATTCCCCGCTGTTTCCTGAGGTTTTAAAAAGGTGATCAAGACTTATTAGGATTAAGGGCTTATTTCAGCTGAATTGATCAGATGGCATTTGGGTGTAATTTAAGCTAAAAATACAGGCAAGGAATAAGCAGATTTTATTTCTGTACAGAACTGTCCCCTCCTCTCCCTCTTTCTCTGCCGTGCACACACGTGTGCATTTGCACTTACCCCGAGCAGCGTTGCCTGGTTTGGGGTGGGGGGTGGTTTGTGCCCTGGGAAAGGTTATTTGGCCTGGATCTGTAGTGAAGACACCGATGCCGTGTTCCTCCCCCACGTATTTAACGTGTTCTCTTCCCAAGCCGCCGGCCTGGCCGGAGGCTCCGCGGCTGTTGCTCACAGCCTCGTTCTTGAGCCACCAGGCGCAGGTTTAGCTTCCACTGTCACTGTTGTTTCACAGTTGCAGCGGTTGGTATTTTTTGGAGTGCTTACTGCAATGTGTCCAGGCGGTGAAAACCAGAGCTGGAAGAGGAGGAGAGTGATGCTCTTTGGCAGAACAACATTGCCATCTCATGGTGCAGACACATCCCTACAAAGTCTGCAGCGATGCTCCTGTCCACAGACTTCAAGGTCGCGAGCTTCAAGTGTGCGCGAGTCACGTTGCAGGAAAGCCAGGTAAGTCAGCGAACTTCGCCGCTCTGCTTCCAGCCTTGGAGACGGAGGGCTTTTACCTGGATCGCCCTCAAGAGAGGGTTGTCGGCCACCCACCGGCAGCCTCTCGAGGGCCTGGTTTCCCCAGTGACAGCCCTGCTGCTGTCTCTGCACCCGTCACCAATTCGGAGTTCTGTTAATTCTCATTTTCTCAAGCTTTGCTAATAATTTCCCATGCGGCACCATATCAAATGCTTTATTGAACTCCAGATAGATTAGATCTACCAAATTTCCCTTGTCTGGAAAACCAATTATCTTATCAAAGGAAGATGTCAGCACAGCCTGGCACAAACTGCCTTTGGTAAACCTGTGTTGCACTTTATCTCATTTTTCTCAGTGTCTTTAATTAATGTTTCCTTCAGAATTTGTCCTACAATCCCGCTTATGACTACAAACGGGTTAACACATCTGTAGTTGGCGAGCTCATGCTTTTCATTTCCCTTATCTTCCATTACTTTCCTTATAATCCATTTGCTTCTGGGGGTTCAATCAGTGCCATTTGACCCACAAAACTCATTAGAAATCTCAGCTCTCCTCTCTGTCCACCACAGGCCGCTTCTCCCCGGATGGGATGGAGAATTCTCCAGTCCCTCAGGGTCCGTCGTGGTCCCCCCCAGGGTCCTGTTGTTCACTGCAGATGTGGCTGCTTTCATTCCTCACCTCTCATTCTGCCTTTGCTCTCCAATTCGCATCACCTTTGCCATCAAAGATTGGTTACGTGTTTAATTTGGAGGGAAAGCTTTCACTCCCATTGAGCTTGGCTCTGCTTTTGCTGGCCGCCCGCCTCCCTTTCTGCCTCCATTTATATAATCCATCAGCAAAACGTCAATGATTTCCTCTCACGTGGGTACGGTCGCGCACAGCCTGGCTCTAGCCTCCCCCTTGCTCGACATCCCTTTCTGCTGCCCTGACCTTCTTTGTCCACCCCTGTCATCTCCCCATCCCCTCTCCCTATTCTGGAGATCATAGAGTGGTTTGGACTTTTAAAGTTCATCCAGTTCCAAGTCCCCTGTAGGACCGGGGACATCTTTAACTCAATCGGGTTTCTCAGAGCCCCATCCCACCTGACCTGGAACGTTTCTGGGAATGCGGCCTCCACCACCTCACCACCCTTGGAGTAAAACTTTCCTTCCTTAAATCCAGTCTAAATCTCCCTTCCTTCAGTTTAAAACAATTGCCACTTGTTTTGTCACTAGTGACCCTACTAAAAACTGTCCCCATCTTTTTCACAAGCGCCCCTTTAAGATCTGGAGTCTCTCTCAGTCCCCTCATGTGAGCACAGGTTTCTAGAGGGAAGGCAAGAAGGAGTGCCTGCAAGTTGGCTCCTGAAAGGGGGTTGTGATGAGGCAGGTGTTGGTCTCTCTTCCCAGATAACAAGCGATAGGACAAGAGGAAACGGCCTCAAATTGCACCAGGGCGGGTTCAGATTGGATATTAGAGAAAATGTCTCCACTAACAGAGCGGTGAAGCCCTGGCAGAGGCTGCCCAGGGCAGGGGGGGAGTCTCCATCCCTGGAGGGGTTCAAAAACTGTGTAGAGGTGGCACTTTGGGACATGGTTTGGCAGGCACAGGGGGTTGGGCTGAGGGTTGGACTGGATGAGCTGAGAGGGCTTTTCCTTAATGATCCCATGATTCTGTAACAGATCTTCCTGGCTCAGAGGCACCTCAGCAACTCCCAAATAACTGCAAAAATTACTTTTGCCCTTGGGAGAGAGAAGTTCCTGCTCTAAGCATACCAGTGCAGGGATCTGCTCGTGGGAAGATGTCACGCCCTCTCTGATGTCGCACACAAGTGGTCAGCAGTGTTAATTAGGGTAAGTTCCCTGTGAATTTTAGCCAACATAATGTAATTCTACTTTGACATGGCATGCCTGAAATGAAGGTAACGTGGAAGTGATTGGTTCCTCTGCTCTGTTGTGATGGACAAGGGGACTGTATAATTGCAGAGTTATTCCAGTTTATTGCACAGAAAAAGTCCTGAGGTCTGGATAGTGGCCTGCTGAGATTGTCATAGGTGGCAGCAGAGCAGTTTGCTATCACGCAGGGGCCGTACGTTTAAATTTTGCCTGGCTTTTGTAATAAAGGTCCCCTCCAGCTGACCCAGCTACCAGCAGGTGCTCACTCACACAGGCTGGGGAGCAGAAGATGCTCACAGTGATCCTCTTGGCCCCTGTGCATGCCTAAAAAAACCCCAAACCCTGGAAAACACAGCCTTCCCAGCAGTCTGCTAGCTTTGTTTTGGCAGATGCTCCACCAAATGTTGTGTTTTGGCATGGTGGGATCCCATCTTTTTTGACTCCATCCTGTTGGACTCATGTCAGAATACGCTGACAAGAAGACTGGGCCTCTCGGAAAGCCTCGTGGTTTGCCGATTTTCCATCTTGCGATGTCGTGGCAGCTCTTGGGAGAGAGGCACCGTGTTGATCATGAGGAAAGCGAGGTCTGGATGGGGGCTTGCTAATCACCAGGAGAGGAAATTACTACAGTGAAGAGCAACGCGTGGCTTCTACCACAAACCTTCCAGTGGTGGTGGGGAGACCAGGCCATGCTAGCGGAGTTGCTGGAGAGCCTCCCAGGCAGCTCTGCAGCCCTTTCTGCCTTATTTCCACCACCCTTGCTGTCAGCTAGCTGGGAGAAAGCCATCTATCACAGCCCACCCACTCCATCCACTGCTTATCCAGATTTCGCTTGCAACTGCATAATTTATGGTCAGTTGGTTCATCTCCTCTGCTCTTTGTCAACGCGCAGCACTTTATGGATGAGCCCGTGAGAAAGAAATGTGCAGAACTGCAGGGAAAGCCCCTCCTCCGAAGGACATGAGCCAAGGAGGCACACGTGGGCCACCGGAACCAGCAGGCTAAGAGGTGGCGATGAAGGGGTGTGGAGCAAACAGACTGGGAGCCTTTCACAGTCTGTGGATCAAGAAGTCCTTCTGCTGAGGTTTGGTTTGCTTTCCTCCCTCTGTACCTCGGATAAAGCAGGCAGAAAGCGTGAAGCTCTTATTAGAGGCAGAGCTCCCAGAAATCAAGAAAAGTCACGTGCCCCGGACTAAATTTACCTGAAAAAAAAACTGGTAGTGTTATACACAACCTTGTAATGACTTTATTTCTGTTATGATTGCTGCTGTTGTTCTGGCTAATACCTTTCTCACTTAAAAAAATCCCCAATGCAGCCCTGTAGCAACCACTACAGAAATATTATTTGCTTGTCTTATTCTTCAGGTTGTGCCTGCGCTGGAGGCGGTAAATGGTTACAATCACTCAGTACATAATAGAGAAATTCATTCCAATAATAATAACAACATTTATTATTTTTGAAATATAAATCTGATGAATTCATATTTTCAATATAGAAAGCTCTGTTTCCTGCCTGTCCACGAACTGGTGATAAAATCAAGCCTGATGTTCTGATGGACTTTTGCTGTGGAGTTCTAACGTCCTTTCTCCAGAGGGGCATCCGTCACTGCTCAGCACCCAGCTCCTGGCCCTGCTGGGGCTTGGATCCACCTTCTGGCAATGACAGCGCTGGGGTCGGGTGCTGCTGCTCACCCCGGCACGCGGGCAGCGCTTCCCTTCAGGTATCGCTGAGGGGACGGCAGCGGCCACTCTGTCCCCACAGCGCAGAGCGTGGGGAGGGCAGGGATTGGCGTGGGGCTGCGCAGCCGCTCGGGCACTGTGCTAACAGAGCTTTTGAGGGGCTCTGGATCAGGGAGGGCAGGGATGGGATGAGGGGAATGGTTTGGGGCTGAAAGAGGGGAGATTGAGATGAGATCTTAGGAAGAAATGTTTTGCTGTGCGGGTGGGGAGGCCCTGGCCCAGGGTGCCCAGAGCAGTGGGGGCTGCCCCATCCCTGGAGGGGTTCCAGGCCAGGTTGGATGGGGCTTGGAGCCCCTGATCCAGTGGGAGGTGTCCCTGCCCATGGCGGGGGTGGCACTGGATGGGCTTTGAGGTCCTCTTTCCTTGCAGGGAAAGATCTGCACAGTCTGAACCTCAGTGGCTGAAACACAATCCACAGCACGTAAACTCCAGTTTTCACTCCAGTCAGAGGAAACAGAGCTGGTTCTAATGGGAGGAGATTTTTAGACCGCGTTTTGCCAAGTGAGGCCCCCGAAGTCTAATGGTGTTTGCACTCTGATACGCTGGCACAAAAAGCCTCCGTGACGTAAAGGCAGACTTGGGAGCACCCCAGACTGAACCCCTCTAAGCTGCACCGACAGCATCACATTGTGCCTTCAGTCCACGACCCCCGGGGAAAAAAAAGCGAGTGCTGAAACCACTTCCAGTCGGTGAGTTCCCTGAAGTCCTGGCAGGGTGATGTACAAATGAGCATGGTGAAGGCTGACTGAATTAAAGCATAGGAAAGCTATGACAACGCTCACGTGTTGGCAGGGTGTGATGCTATCACACGCTGGGAAGTTCTAAGAGCTTAAAGTAAAATTAGACACATGAAAGTAAACTCTTCTCATGGTGCAGATACGGTGACTGCCTTTTCAGTCACTACATTTGCTTTATCTCTATAGCAGTATGGACATTGCAAGTGTTAGAAAGATAAATATGGAAACCTTTAATCACAGATACCTGGCTTTACAGTTGCCTGTAATTTGGCACAGTTTGGCTCCTTGCATTCCCTCCCCTGGTATTTTTCCTCCATGCATTAGTGCCCTGCCTTCCTCTAAGCTGACAAGCTCAGCCTCGAGAGATGCAGCTCCGGGTCCCTCTGCTTATAACAAAGTGATAGGAGTGAGCTTCCTTCTCCTCTGTCACGGGTGTGTGAGGTATAAGTGCTTCGCTCTTTCCCAAGCAACAGCTATTGATTTTTTTTTTTTTTGTAAAATAACTAAGAAAGCATTATTTTATAACCTCTCCCCCTCTCAAAAGGAGCAAAGGAGTTTCCTACCCTATCTCAAAAAGACAGAAGCTCTCAATACACAGCAAAAGATAACCGTGCTGCAAGTTAACACCCGCGAGTGGGATCCCTGAAGGCATTTGTACTAAGGGAGCAAATCATAGAATCATGGAATGATGGAATGCCTCAGGTTGGAAAGGACATTTACAGGTCATCCAGTCCCACCCACCCACCCCTCCCAGCCCCCCGCAGGAACAGGGACATGTTCCTGATAGGGTTACTCAGAGCCTCATCCAACCCGACCTGGAATGTTTCTGGGGATGGGTCCTCCACACCCTGGGCACCCTGGTCCAGGGCCTCCCCACCCTCACAGGAGAACATTTCTTCCTAAAATCTCATCTCAATCTCCCTTCTTTCAACTTTCTTCCCACCCCCGCACTCACAGATTTAATATGAAAATATATTACACAATATATTGTTTTCTAAACCTTACCAAGGGTCTGCTCAGGTCTGTGCCTGTGACCACTGCCCGGCTCCGGAGTTTAACTACCTTAGGGCTTATCTTCTGCTCGCACTTCCTATATCTCCCTTTGGAAACACAGATGCTTGTCCCAAATGAGCAAATTGATGTAATTGTTTGATGAAGTAGTTCCAAAGATCTCTTTCTAGAAATTTTCAGCCCTGAGAAAGTTTCCCAGAGCAGTGGTGGCTGCCCCATCCCTGGAGGGGTTCCAGGCCAGGTTGGATGGGGCTTGGAGCCCCTGATCCAGTGGGAGGGGTCCCTGCCCATGGCAGGGACGTGGAATTCGATTATTTTTTTCAGCTCCCTTCCAACCCAAACCATTCCTTGATTCTATGATTATGAGACAGCGAGGAGTCCAGCCCTCAAAAGCACATTTCAAAGGCAGAGATGCTCATTTAGGAGATCCGAGCCCATCCAAATCCCGGGGCTCTGCCTGTAAGGGTGCAGAGGAAGACAGAAGACCCCCCCCCCCCCCCCCCCCCCTAAGGCAAATAACCCCCTTTCCACCTCGAAGCGCTTTCCCAGCTGCTTGCGCTACGCCGCCGGGGCTGGGAGCAGCCTCTGCTCACGCACAGCCCTCTCGCTTTCTGCTGCACGTTGAGCCCGAGCACTTTAGCTCCTGGTTTCGCAGCCTCCCCCGTGTGCTGGCGATGGGGCAGCCCCGGCTCCGCGCCACCCCTTCTGCAGCAGCGGACTGCATCGCTGCCGAGTCCAGGGCGCTGCGCATCGGGCGATGGGGAGCTGGTGCGGGAGGAGGGGGGATGCGTTCATGTGGTGCGAAATAAGAGCTGGGCTGAAACTCTTAATAGCAGCTGCCTTTTGTTCCCATGTGTGCCCCCATGCGAACGCATCCTGCAGGCTCAGACTACCCATGGGCACCGGGAAGGGATGGAGGGATGGATGGATGGATGGATGGATGGATGGATGGATGGATGGATGGATGGATGCATTCAGGGAGGCTCCTGGCTTTGAAGCCTGGCCACGCTGTTTCGTTGGAGGTCGAACTGCAAACGATGGACTTGAGTGAGTGTTTGCCGAAGGAGAGGGTTCCTCGCGGAGAGGCGTGTCGGGGCGCAGAGGCTCCTCACCGACGTCATCGGCCCAGGCACTGCTGTGGGGCTGGAGCCCTCCTTGCATTCTCACCCCGGGCGCTATCTGCTGATTAAGCCCTGATTATCTCGATGGTTTTCCGTGCGGGCTGTTTGCTCTGCGCGGCTGTGGCAACATCAGCCGCTCTTGCATCCCCTGCCAGCTCTCCGCAGCAGGAAACACGTACGCAGGAGCGCAAACAAAGCCGGGGCGGCCGGGGCAGCTCCCTGCTGCGGGGCGCGGCGGCTGCCCGGGAGCGAACCAGCAGCCCTGCGCCATCGGAGATAACTTAAGAGCAGGGGTTTGCTACCATCACAAGCTATGGAGGGGATGAGCCGAGCGCTTTCTGGTGGCTTATAACCATCAGGCGGTTGCTGTTGGTGGAGAAAGGTGGTACTCTGGGTGGAAAATGGATGGTTTGGCCCTGCCTGTGTGCCTGCAGCGCGCAGGGATGCAGCACCGTTTCGGTGGACAAAGCTTCCATCCCTGCTGGCAAATCTGCCCTGGATGTACAGCCTTGCCAAACAGCAGGAGAGGGAGGTGAGAAGGAGCAGGAGGAGAGCTGCGAAGCCTGATTGCTGTGGGTGACCGGGAGCCAGGGGTTTGCATCCCAGTGGGATGCTCTGTCTCCTCGGCCGGGCCGGGGAGTTCGCTGGTGCTCCCCTCACCAACCCCGCTGCCCAGCACAGGGCTGGCACTGAAGTTCACGCCCCTTAGATCTCAGGGCCGAGAAAGCTCTGGGGATCCTTCCAACCTAAAGTGGGTCATCCCCATCCTGGGAACGTTCCGGCGGTGCTCCTGTAGTTCTCAATGTATCCTCCCGAGTGGGGTTGTGGGGACAACCAGGCTCTGGCGGATCAGCAGAGCTCCCTGCCTGCCTGATGGCTAACGGGGAGCTGAGCAGGCACCGAGCGCCTCGGGCAGCCAGTTCAGCATCTGTGGTTTCATTTGGGATGTGCTTGTGTAGGAGGCCCTCTTGTTGCTTTCCTTGGAAATATTCACAGCATCAGCTCCTCTCCAGCATTGCTGTTCTTTGCTATAGCCCGAACGGATCTAAGCTGTGGTGCAAAGTAGCCTCCACAAGTGCTGTTCTAGATACAAAGGACCTTAATGTGCCATAAACCACCCATAAAGGTGCTAATGGTCTGACTTTTGGCACCTACTTTGCTCAGTCTCAAGCACCTCCCCTGACCCTCCGAGCAGCAGGGCTCACATTGTGCTGCCCGGAGGACCTCAGTCTGCAGAGGACCTCACTCTGCAGAGGACCTCAGTCTGCAGAGGACCTCACACTGCAGAGGACCTCACTCTGCAGAGGACCTCACTCTGCACGCCCCTGCGCCCACACCTTCGAAAAAAGAGCCCTGGCTCCTCGCTCAGTCTTATCTCCGCACACCAAGAATGCAAACATCAGAGCTGGTGGAGAACAGGCCATGAGGCTGCTCCAAGCCCTGGCAGGGCAGAAGATAGTGGAGAGGCAGAGCAGCTCCTCTGGCACAGGGAAAAGGCTCTCCGCCGGCTGTGGATTCCTTCCAGAGTGGTTCAGCTTGGCTTTGCTTCCCAGCAGACTGCACGCTTCGGGTCCTTCTTGTAGCCAAGAGGTGAGTTTGGGTTTCTCTCTATGAACATGCCCAGTTGTAGAACCAGAAAGCAGGTGAGAAGCGGTGTGGGAAGAAACCTCTTGGCTGGCGTGCGCTGCTGGGGCCTGGAAAGACTGTGCTAATTACCCTCTGTAGTGAAAATGGTACATTCTGCTAGAATCATGGCATGGTTTGAGTTGGAAGGGACCATAAAGACCATCTAATTCCACCCCCCCTGCCACGGGCAGGGACACCAAGCACTGGATGAGGCTGCTCATTCCATGATCATCTCATTCTATGATATTCTTCTACCGGCTTTCCATTTGAAAGAGGTTTCGAAATGCGCCTGGTGTTAAATCTGGAAGGCAGTTGGCTTTGAAGTGTACGCACATGCCTGACTCGATTGTGGCTCTCATTTACTTGAACAGATTCTGTAAAGACACGGGAGTAAAGCAGCGCGGGTCCAAGCGATGCCGTGTGTTGCAAATGGGTTTTTCCCCGCGGTTATTCCCTGCCAGGAGAAATAGGGACCCTCGCCCAGCTGGAGGGGTCAGACCCAAATGCAAATCCAGCTGGTTCTCGGAGGAAACGGGGGAAGAGGCGAGAGGATGGGAATCTCCCTTTTGAGTCTCGAGGGATGCTCAGGAGCCGCGGGGATGAGGATTCGGTGGCAGCGGGGTTTGGCTTTGCCGGAGGACCGGGATATGGGTTGAATTTATAACGTTAACGTAATGTAACGTGATTGACAACGCGGGTGACTCGCTTCAAGCAGACTAAAGCTCAAACCCCACCTGAACCCAAAGCTGCAGGTGTTGTTATTTGTGGATTAAAAAGGAATCCTTTTGGCAAATGAGGAGAAGACTTCATCCCCGTGAAATCTGAGCCCATCTTCCATCCCTGGAGGTGTTCGAGGCCAGGTTGGAAGGGGCTTGGAGCAACCTGATCGAGTGGGATGTCCCTGCCCGTGGCAGGGGGTTGGAATTAGATGATTTTGAAGGTCCCTTCCAACCCATTCTGTGATTCCAGGCTGCCCCGGCGGTGCGCGGGGCTGCGGGCATCCCGGCGGGCTGAGTCGCTCCCTCCTTCGGTGGAGTCCACGGACACATCCCTCTGCCGCTCCCCTCCACACGTGGCTCGAGGCCGCCTCCTTGGAATTATCACCCGTTCCTAGGAATCTCTCTCGTAGTCTCCCCCCCCCCCCCCCGTGTTCATCCCGCACTCGAAGTACCGAAATTACCCCATGAAAAGCGACCCCTCCGCGTCCCGGAGGGAATCCATTCAGTGCCCGGGATTCATTTTTAACATTCACTTCTGCAGCCCTTTTAACGCGAGCAGGAAGGGAACATTTTGATAGCAGCAGCCTCCAGGTCAAATGGGATGAGAATTCCTAACTCGCCGCGTCGGGGGTTTGGAATCCCCGCCAGGCAAAACGATTTCCCGCAATGAGGCGACGAGGACCCGCGTTCCTCCTCACAGCGTCGGTATCTGTCGGAGGTTTAACTTATTCTCTCCCTACAATTTGCAAATAAAATGCCTCCCGGGCTATTTTAAACGCGAACGGCTCTGGCGGCTCCTGGAGGCTCGGGACGTGGGACCTCCGGGCCATCAAAGGAGAAATATTAATCCCGTACTGGGGGTGTTCCAATGGTCCCGTTTCTAATCACAGCAAAGGCTGAGCCTTCTGCTTCAAGCACACATTGCCGAGAGAGTGCATCGAGAGGTAAAAATTGCACAGAGCAGAGGGGGCGCAGACCCCGGGCTGCACCGGAGCAGCGATGGGCGCAGATTAGGTCAGAGCTGGGAATGGGGAAAAATAACCCTGGAAACCTGACCGGGCTGAGAGCAGTGAGGGAGCTGCTGGGGGGCAGCTTCCTAAATTCTCTTTTATTTGGGGTTTCTATTTAGTTTGGTTTTCTGTTTTATTTGTTGGTGAATGAGAAGCTCAAAGTGAGACAGAAAAATGTGCTCACAGCCCAGAAACCACCCGTGTCCTGGGCTGCATCCAGAGCGGTGGGAGCAGCAGGGAGGGAGGGGATTCTGCCCCTCTGCTCCGCTCTGAGAGACCCACCTGGAGCCCTGGGTCCAGTTCTGGAGTGCTCAGCACAGGGAGGACATGGAGTTGTTGGAGTGAGTCCAGAGGAGGCCATGGAGATGATCCAAGGGTTGGAGCAGCTCCTGTACGAGGACAGGCTGAGAGAGTTGGGGTTGTTCAGCCTGGAGAAGAGAAGCCTCGGGGAGACCTTAGAGCAGCTTCCAGGGCTGAAAGGGGCTCCAGGGAAGCTGGGGAGGGGCTCTGGATCAGGGAGGGCAGAAATGGGATGAGGGGAATGGTTTTGAGCTGCAAGAGGGGAAATGGAGATGAGATCTTAGGGAGAAATGTTTCCTGTGAGGGTGGGGAGGCCCTGGCCCAGGGTGCCCAGAGCAGGGGTGGCTGCCCCATCCCTGGAGGGGTTCCAGGCCAGGTTGGATGGGGCTCGGAGCCCCTGATCCAGTGGGAGGTGTCCCTGCCCATGGCAGGGGTGGCACTGGATGGGCTTTGAGGTCCCTTCCAACCCAAAGCATCCCATGATTTTATGATTTTCAAATGGCTGGAGTAAGGCAGAAGTTTGCGGCTGAGAAAGAGGTAGAGAGAGAAGATGGAAAGAAAATTTGTACTTCAAGTAACATTGTTTATTTTAATCTCACTTGTGCTGTTCTCCGAGCCCTCTCGAGGTGGGCTCCGCAGACGGTGTTTATGCTGCATCTGGACGGCGCTGGGGCTGCGGCACTCTGCAGGTCAGGGAATGACTTGTTACCAAATCATTTGTGTTTGCTCTCCGTTCTCTGTCTTCTGTTCAAATTCGATATCTCCAGGGAGGGCCTGGGTGTCAGATGCTGCCTTTTGTGGCAGGGGCTTCTCTGCAGAGCACTAGGACAATGGGAACAGGTGGGAAAACAAAGGGAATAATAATAGTAATAATGATAATTAATATTTAAGCTGCATTTCCTCTCTGCAAACCTGCCGTCTTTGTCCAGCAGAGCGCACCCACAGCTACAGTGGTGCCTGGTGGCTTCAGCATTGTCACTCACTTCACCCCTGGCATCTCCTCCCACGATGTGGTGGGAACCCAGTGTGTAATGAGAAACCGTGCAGCGGCGATGGGAAATGACAAAATCTGCTGTGCAGCATGGAAAGCTATTCTGCTGGGAACTGTTATTGCTTTAATATTTAATTCGATGAGATCTAGCTCCAAGAAATTGATTGGGAGCTGCCAGAACTTCAAGCATGCGCTCAGCGCTTGCAGGGGAATTTCCATGGGGTTTGCTACACCACGGACTTCTCTGTGTTCTGGCTGGGTGACATGGGAATGCGTCTCATTAATTATCTGAGCACACAAAGCTGTGTTTCCTCCCATTCCCTTTAATTAACTGAGCTATAAAGACTTCCAGGGCTTTGCTTGGACATTGGGTTGTCAAAGCATCTCCTCTCTCTTGGGCCCTGGATCATGATCTCTGCAGGTGGCAACCAGGTGGCACTGCAGGAGGGAATTCTCTGTGTCACCAGCCCGTCAGACAGTGCCACACAGAGAAGAGGCAGGATTGAATCTCACCAGCACAAACCCTCTGGTGCTGTGCAGGCTCATGGCGTGGTGAGACTAGGAATGAAGGGCTGGGCCAGGCTGGTGTGGTCATAAGATGGGTCTCAACCTAAGACTTGTTCCTTCTTTGTCCTTTTAGGTGGGTCCCATTGGCCCCAAGCTGTTTCGGGGACTGAGGTTCAGCCATTGGCAGAGCCATATTTCCTCTGTGCATCAGACGCCTCCTTCAGAAATCCCTTTGCATGTTGTCGACAGTTTGGGTGTCCTCACCAGGGAGAGGGGCTTTGAGGGAGCCTGATTGCCAGCGTGACGGTAGACAAACAATCACAAAATGTGGATTTCTCAGAACTATAATCCAGGTAGGTCCCAGTTCTGTGCTTGTGCAAACCCAACTGCTTTCTATCTTTACATTTGCCTCTCTCTGCTCCTTCTGCAGCCCCTGTCCCTGCTGGACCCGAGTCCCTCCCAGCCTTCAGGGTTAAAGCATGGGCTGAAACCCAGATTGGGAAAGAGACCTTGGTGCCTACATGCTAAGGGTTTTGCTTTGGCTCACGCATCCTGGACTGTAATCATGACCTTCTCACTGGCACTCACAGCCCCCATGATCACCTGATTCCACCAGCACGTTTTGCTCCTTAGATCCCTCAACATCTCCTGCTGTGGACAAACAAGTGTTGATGTGATGCTGCAGTGCTTGGGAACAGTTTGCTATGCCAGCCTGCCCCACAGATGGGCTTGGTGGTCCTTGCCTTGTCATGGAGTGAGGTGATCCTTCTCGCCATGCTCTCCCCTCTCTTCTCCATGGTCCCTCCGTCTCTGTTAACTCAATGACTGTGTTGTGAGATACATTTGCATGTTCCTCCTCTAAAACCACTCCTGGTCCCCCCTGCCTGGCTGGGGGTGAGGAGGTGGGACCCCAGCACTTCACCTTGCAGGGCAGAGCCCTCTGCACCATGAAGCATCTCACCAGGCTTGAGCTGGGGAAGAGGCATGAGCTTCACCACTCTGCCTCCATGCTACACTGTCCAAAGCCATGTCCCACCAATTCCCTGTCCTGCTAAGTAACAACACCAGTGTTTATTTTTGCTGTTCCTTTTCTCTCCTTAGCGTCCACATCCAAGGCATGACCCCAAAGGCCCAAGGAAAGCAAGAATGTTGAGGAAAATCCAGATATGCCTCTGCTTCTTCTTTGTCTCAGGCATTTTGTACGAGATCTCCCTGCTGTCTGGCTGTTTCTTCTCCTACATGCCTATGTCCAAGCACTTCTTGACACCTGAGCAGGTCTTGAATCTCGGCAAAAGCATCATTTTTCTGGAGACAACGGAGCGTCTGGAGCCAACCCCACTGGTGTCCTGCTCTGTAGAGTCTGCTGCCAGGATTTACCAGGACCGGCCTGTCATCCTCTTTATGAAGGGACTTACGAATGACACGGTGTTGGAATTGAACTCCAGCTATGCAGCCTTCTCGCTTTTGTCTTCCATGAAGAATGTCTTCATTTTTCCTCTCCAGATGGAAACTGTCTTCCAGGAGACCCCTCTGCTCCAGTGGTACAACCAGGTGAGCATTATAATAAGGGAAAAATAGGGAAATAGGAAATTAGTTCTAAATAGGGAGGGGAAAAGTTCTGAAGAAAGCTTCAACAGAATGGAGGAACGCAGGACTGGCTCTGTGGAATGAGTCACTTTTGGCTTTTTATTTCAGAATAGATTCATTTTGGCCACGTTTTGCAGTGTATTCATCTATCTGCTGATTGGACACATTATCAGCATTTTCCTCCCTATCTGGAGAACTGGATTTTTTTGGCAAAGGAAACATTGGTAAAAATAGATTGCATATGTGTTTTGATAAAACACCGCCAAACAATCTTTCTCAACAGAAGCCAGTTGAACAAAACGTGCTGCCTGGGCGCTCGTTAATGCTGCCACACAGCGACAAAGCCCGCAGTAGATAAGATGTGGCAAACGTTTCACTTTTTGTAATGAAAATATGCAAACCCAAGGTGGGGTCTTGCAAGCTCCACCCTGGAAAGAAGCTCCTGGCAAACCTCTTGCAAGCAGCTTCTGTGGAATGTGTTCAGCTCTGTCTCCACGCAGGGCAGGCAACATTTCCCCCAGTCTTCCTTCTCTTGAGAGAAAATGACTCTCGATGAAAACCCTCCAAGCGTTTCAAAGAGGTGGGAGCAATCAGGGAGTGTGTTAAGTGGGTTGTGTCCCACTGGAATAGCAGACAACGATTCATGGTGTCATTGATTTCCCATTGTCCACTCCATCGGAACACCCGAGGAACGTTCCTGCTTTCCTTTCTACTAACAAAGCACTGCTCAGTACTGACCCCTTATCTTATTCCAACACCATTCAATAGCCGGAGCAAAAGCAAGCGGCTGGTGGCATTTGCGGTGCAGTTTTATGGTGCCATTTGCAGCTCGATGGGTGCGTGTAGTTCGTTCTCATCACTGTCTCTCCTTTCCAACTCTGCAGGTGGTCCCGGAGCAGGAGAAGAACTGGATCCATGTCAGCTCTGATGCCAGCAGACTGGCGCTCATTTGGAAGTACGGGGGTATCTACATGGACACAGATGTCATCTCCATCAGGCCCATCCCTGAGGAAACCTTCCTAGCAGCACAGAAGTCAAAGTTCTCCAGCAATGGGATCTTTGGCTTCCCTGCCCACCATAAATTTATTTGGGACTGCATGGAGAATTTTGTTCTTAAGTACAACGGGAAAATCTGGGGGAACCAGGGGCCCTTTTTAATGACAAGGATGCTCAAAACCATCTGCAATCTCACAGATTTCCAAGGCACCGAGGACCACAGCTGCCAGAACATCTCCTTCCTTAATCCCCAGCGATTTTACCCCATACCGTACCCAGCCTGGGGTCGGTACTATGTGGTGTGGGACAAAAGCCCCAATTTCAGCCACTCCTATGCGCTGCATTTATGGAACTTCATGAACCGCAACCGGAAAGCTGTGGTTGCAGGCAGCAACACACTGGCTGAAAATCTGTACAAAGCCTACTGCCCCACCACGTATGAGGACCTGATCCAAAATGCAAAGCTAAGGGATTTCACAGACTCTGAGGATGTTGTGTGACGTGGCATAAGGAGGAGGAGGTGATCCTTCCAGCCCTTCCCATCCTGGGGTTAAAACACAGTCACCATTGGTGTCAGCTGGCTTTGAAGGAGAAAGACAGACCTTTTCAAACCACTGTCCCTACTCCCTTTGGACACTAAGGAGCATGTGCAGAATGGTGGTGGGTATTCATCAGACATACCCTCCCATGACACTAAGGTCACCTTTGCCTCAGTTCTGTTTCCTTGTAGGCGCTCATGAAGCAAACATTCCTGAATTGAAGGGACTTAGGGGCCTCACTAGTGATCTTTTCCAAGGAAAAATTTCCTAAGGAGATGCATGGCCTCCTGAGAGGAACTTCAGAGGCACCTCTGCACCCCTTGCTGCTGGCAGCTAGCCACGTCAAAAACGTTGCAGTCACAAGAGGTTTCGGACTGGGCTGAGGCCCCTGAGGCGAGTGGAATGCAAAGGTATCGCAGGGGATGGATGACAGCTGGTGAAGCCCTAAGCACTGTCTTTTCCTTTGTCTTTTTCTCGCATGACTTTTACACCCTACGTTTTTGAGAGGGACCTTACCAGTGCAAGCAAAAATAAAATGGACAATAAACCACCGCTCCTCTAAATCTGCTTTCTCCTGCACGCCCCTACGGTCCCATTTTTCCAATGTTTGTTCTGCACTCCCGCTTTGGCTCTGTCCAGGAGGGGCTGCACTATCCCATCCTCTGAGCTCAGGTCTGGCTGTAAAGAGTCGCATCTCTTCCTGGAAAGGAGATGCTGAGGCACCAAGAAACGGTAGGGCTGATCCTCCAGATCTCCCAAATCCCTTTGAAATAAGTGGAGATCAACCCACCTAGGAACAAGGTGCAACAGTTTAGAAAGGTCACACTTATCCAGATGTGCTACCTATTTTTTGCCTTCTTATCTCCTTGTTCTGTTCCCATGTTGCATTTTTTTGGACTCCTTCCCTCTTGCAGGCATTCTGCTTACCCCAAAGGCTCTCGTTCCCAGAGTTTGCTGCTGCCAGCCCCCAGGAGCTGCCATTCGCATGGGTCACAGCATCCCACCAGCCTCTCTGACCTCCCCCATGTTGCTCCGCTTTAGAATCATGGCGTCATTAAGGTTGGAAAAAGCCTCTTAAGATCATCAAGCCCAACCGTCCGCCCAACACCACACTGTCTACCAAATCATTTTTGGGGCCATGCATGCCTTGTCCAAAGTGGGACTGAGCAAGAGAAATTCCCTTTTCACCCCAACAGGGCACTCAGTGACTTTTTTGCCATAGGAGATCAGTCATGGAATCATAGACTCACAGAACGGTTTGGGTTGGAAGGGACCTCAAAGCCCATCCAGTCCCACCCCTGCCATGGGCAGGGACACCTCCCACTGGATCAGGGGCTCCGAGCCCCATCCAACCTGGCCTGGAACCCCTCCAGGGATGGGGCAGCCACCACTGCTCTGGGCACCCTGGGCCAGGGCCTCCCCACCCTCAGCGTGAAGAATTTCTTCCTAATGCTTAGTTTAAATATCCCCCCCCCCCCAATTTAAAGCCATTATCATCAATGCATTCCCTTACATTTCCTTCCTTCCCAGGGTAATGCGAAGCCACCCAGCTCCCTGAAAAGAAGTCCAGCTTGTAAAACTCTTCCGAGCCTGCCTGAACAGCTGGTTTTAACTTGGGAGCAGAAAGGCGGGGGTGGACTGGGTGCCCGTCACCGAATGTTTGCCATCTGCACAATGCTATCTTCAGTAAACACAGCGGCTTAATGAGCCCGCTGCGATCGGGCGCTGCACCGAGGAGTCTCAGCTGCGTAAATCGGGAGAAGGAAGCCCTCTGCGCTTTGTGCTGGGTTCAGGCATGGAGCTCGAGTCTCCTTCCAGCCCATTTCCACCCAGGTCGCTGCTCGGGTCAGTGGGTGCCGAGCGCCGCGGGCTCTCGGAGCAGCAACGTGGCAGGGTGGAATATTTTGCCATTCCCCCTCCCAGGGTGCAGCTCTCATGGCTCAGCCTGGGGCCATGAGCTTCACGCCTCAGTGCTGTCCACACTGGTTTAGCTTCTCTCCCCACTCCATTCCAGCCTGTGGCATCAGGAGCTGCTTTTCCTCCATGACTTGGACTTTCCGGAGGGGCTGCAGGGGAGGAGTGTAGAGTTACAGCCCAGAAAGTCCTCCCTGTTTCCATATGCCTTCAGCCAACCCCTGGCTGCTTCCACCTCTCATCGCCCACGTTCATCGCTCCTGTTCTCGTCCCCTCTTTTCTGTTTCTGTCTCAGGCAACGAGTGAGTATTTACCTTTTTCTTCCCTGTGGCTCAGCTCTCCAGGCCCGTGGGTGATGTTGTGTCCGCGTGAGGCGGGGACGGGCAGAGATGTGACTCTCTGGAGCTCCCTTTGCAGATGAGCTCAGGCGAGAAACATTTCCGAGGCTCTGCTGGGTTACGTAGCAGCTTCGCTGCGGAGGAGGCCTGACCCTGTCTCACGTCTCTCTCCTGCTTGTGTGGGCCATCAGGGCTGATGGCAGCAAGCACAGCTGACCCCACCGAAGGGCCTGCATGGTGGGGGTTCCTCCTGCCGCTGCCTGAGTGCACAGCTGCCGCTTGGCACGAGCATCGGGAGATCACATTTTGGCAAGAGAAGCTGAGGAAGGGAAGGAGGTGATGACTGCTTTTGGGCAGAGTCTGAAGGAGGTGGGGAAGCTGCTTGAGCCGGTCATGAGCAGGGCCTGGGTCTCCTGAGACCTTTCTGCTTTGTGGTAAGGCATCTCCTAAAGGTTGCAGGCTGCCAGATCCACAGGGGAGCAGAGGGATGCTGGCACCTGGAGCACCCTTAGGCTTTGCAGGGAGTGAGGAATCATAGAATGGTTTGGGTTGGAAGGGACCTCAAAGCCCATCCATTCCCACCCCTGCCATGGGCAGGGACACCTCCCACTGGATCAGGGGCTCCAAGCCCCATCCAACCTGGCCTGGAACCCCTCCAGGGATGGGGCAGCCACCACTGCTCTGGGCACCCTGGGCCAGGGCCTCCCCACCCTCACAGCAAAACACTTCTCCCCAAGATCTCACCTCAATCTCCCCTCTTTCAGCTGAAAACCATTCCCCTCATCCTATCCCTGCCATCCCTGATCCAGAGTCCTTCCTCAGCTTTCCTGGAGCCCCTTTCAGTAGTGGAAGCTGCTCTAAGGTCTCCATGGAGCATTCTCCAGATTGAAAAACTCACCCTGAGAGGCCCCACAGTGGTGATCAGGAAGGGTGGAGCAGAATTAAAAAAAGGAGAGATTTCCCTGCCAAAGGCTGAGGGTTACAGAGGAGAGGGCCATGCAGCAGCCTGGCCCAGCAGCTGTGAGCTGGGACAGCAGACAAACCACACACTGCACGCCCGGAATATGAAAGCCCATCATGGTCTGTCCTACCCAGCTCTACCAGCGCTTTTATGGAGTGGAGATGGTGCACGTGGCTGCCTTCAGCTCTGAGCTCTGCTGGGTGGCACTGGCTGCTTCCTCCACAATGGACCTGCAGCCTGGAGGCCAATATCCTCATCACTCAGTATGCAAAAACCTCAGTTCTAGTGAAGGAATATCAACGTCTCCCCTTGTAGAGGCAATGACAGCTTTTGCCAGCAGCTCCATCACATCAGCTGATGTTGCAGTGTGGAAGTCAAAGCACTTTTACTGCTTTACTCCAGGCTGAGGACCTGTCCTCTGCAAAAGCAAGCAAGAACTGAAGAGAAGAAATAAATCTTCAGGGTTGTGTTCCCAGCTTGTGTAATGTGGTGGTTTTACTGTGCCAACATCCCCATGGAAGCCAAAGCTGAGGTCTGAAACCTTATATCTATTGTTTGGTATGAAATAGAGGGGAAAACCCAGCAGGCTCCAGTGCCCGCAGGTGTGCCTGAGGCAGGCGATGGGGCAGTGCAGCCGCGCTGCCAGGCAGCAGGTCAGCATTGGCAGCCAGGTGAAACACAGCCGGTGTTGGGGCGCGAAGACCTTGTTAATATTAACGAGGCTACACATCAGAGCCTGCTTTAGATCGTTAGGGGATTTTTAATTAGTGGTCCCTGCAACCTCCTCCTCTTTTGGAGTGGTTAATGTGATAAAGCCTTCATGAACTACTCATTCACCTGCAGGGACCATGTGTCACTACCCGAAGGGGCTATGGGACGTGCAGGTATGGGTTAGGGGTGTCTGCGTGTGGGACTGGATGGGCATTGAGATCCCTTCCAACCCAAACCATTTTATGTTTCTAGAGCAACAGTAGTGATCTTTTCTGGTCGTACAAACCTGGAAAGGGAAGGGGCTTGCTGATCTGGCATGAAAAGAGAGCAATGAGCAAACCCTAGAGAGAAACTATGGTTAACTCAACGTCACCCTGATCTACAGCCATCTCTAGAGGCTTCCATGCCTCACATGCAATAAGGAGAGGCTCCTGTGGGAGGCAAAAAAGGTATTTAGGTGCCTGATTGAGCAGCCTAGAGAGAGGCAAAGTTGTGAAGGGACTTATGCAGGGCAGGTATTTGGGGGAAGAGCAGAAGCCTCTGTCTCTGAGAATGAAAGAAGACTTTGCAGTGCATCTGAATGCTGCTGAGCTGGACTGAGGACAAACTAGCCTTGCAAGGGCATAAGAAGCACCGTGCAAATGAAGCCACTCCAGCAGTGCGAGTAGCAAAGATCATGGGGTAGGGGTGAAAAACCATCCCCAGGGGACAGAAAATGCTCCTGGGCTGGCAGACGTCACTGGGTGCAATATCAGCACCAACCATCTCCACCCTGCACAACCCCAGGTAACTCTGGGGAAACCCCGTGATTGCTCCAGCATCAAAAAAAAAAGATGTGAACAGGATCGTTTCATCCCTGTGCGGGCACCAGGAATACCATCTCTGCTAGGCTCTTGGTTGGAAAACCCTGCATGCAGCGTGTTCAGCCCGGCAGCCCCTTGTCCTTGCTCTGCCCTGCCTGTGCCACCCTGACTCTGAGTGCTGGTGGTCTTGGAGAAAAGCAAGTGCGACCCTTGAAGCCTCCCACTTGCAAACAACGTTTTAGGACTGATACTAGAGCAAAAAAACCCTGATTTTTCGCACTATTTCTGCTGCAAACAGGCAGTGATAAGCACTGCTCCCTTTGAGTTAGCAGAGCCTAGGAAAGCTTGGCTCTGTTGCACCACCCACGCAGTTGTTCGTCGTCTCCCTGGGATTCCTGACCATGTTTGTTCTTGTCGGGTGAGCACAAAAGTCGCTGCAGGCTGTGAGGAGGCAGAGGTGCGTTCTGGGCTGGCTGGGAGCCCCTTCAGCCCCGTACCCAGCACGCCAACACGGCAACGCTGCTCGACTCCACGTCCTGGGGCTCAGCCTGTGCGGAATCCCCAGCCACAAACACGGTGAGTGGCCTCGCAGCAAAGAGAGCTTTGAAGAAATGAACTATCTTAAAGGTGGCAGGGAGGCACAACGGAGGGGAAAGTGTGCTGCGAGGCAGCAGCAAAGCCCTAGCTAGAGAATAAGAACAAGACAGGTCTGTCTTGTAGGTTTAAAATGATGTATTTACTCCCATTTTCCATCCCCCGGGGCCAGTTTTCCACCCCTATCCGATGGTTTCTGCTACACTGGAGTTGCTTCATTTGCACAGTGCTTTTTGTGTTCTTGCAAGGTTGGTTTGCCCTCAGTCAGATATAAAATGATGTGCTTTAAATACAGTTATTTAATTAATGTTTAGGGCATAGCTAGGAAAATGAGCGAACACCACTTCTGGAAAGGGTCTGGGTTGGAGCAGGGCACTCGGGAGGCAGCAGTGTTGCGATATGAAAGTGTGTGCAGTGCTTGCTGTGCGTCAGTTGAGAACAGGTTAATGCTGTTTCCTAAGAACAGGCACATTCATTAAATCATAGACTCATGGAATGGTTTGGGTTGGAGGGGGCCTCAAAGCCCATCCAGAGCCACCCCTGCCATGGGCAGGGACACCTCCCGCTGGATCAGGGGCTCCAAGCCCCATCCAACCTGGCCTGGAACCCCTCCAGGGATGGGGCAGCCACCCCTGCTCTGGGCACCCTGGGCCAGGGCCTCCCCACCCTCAGCGTGAAGCACTGGAACACATTGTCCAGGAGAGCTTTTACAAGTTCAGGGGGAATTTACTTTCAGGAGGGATTTACAAGTTCATTCAGAATGGGTTGTTGTAAAGAGCTGTGATGTGATGCTTGTAGGAGTCCCCGTTACAGCTGGTGCACAGACTGAACGTTCTGTGCAGGATTTAGCAAAGCAGTAGACAGCAGCTCTGGGTGGGGAGGGAGAAAGAAAGGGGTTTGTTTGCTGCCGCATAAAATAAGCCCTGACCCGCTCCCCAGTGCCTGCAGGGTGTGCAGGCTGGCAGGGGCTCCAGCAGAGCGCGAGGGTGGCAGTAAGGTCAGCCCTAACCCATCCGTTTTGCCTCCCAGCCCTTTTCTGCAGGCATTCACCACCTACGGCAGCAGCCTGGAGCTGTGGGGATGCCCGGAGCAGCTCCAGGACTCACCATCCCGGTGGACATCCCCGCCTTCCACTTCCAGGCCCGCCGGCTCAGCATAGACTGGCGTCGCCTCGGTGCCATCGACGTGGAGCGGGTGGCCCGGGAGGTGGACGTGGCTGCTCTCCAGCAGCACATCACCAGTATCACCTTCTGCAACCTGGACGGGGAGCGGTGCCCTCACTGCGGGCAGCCAGCCGACCCCATCCTGCTGAAGGTGCTGAGGATGGCCCAGCTGAGCATCGAGTACCTGCTGCACTGCCAGGAGCGCCTGGGGACCAGCCTGGCCACGCATGCCCAGCACCTGCGAGCTGCCCACGCCGAGCTGGCTTGCACCCAGCAGCAGGCGGCGGAGCAGGCGGCACAGCTCCAGGGGGCGAAGGAGGAGAACAGGGCATGGAAGAAGCTGATTGCCACACAGCAGCTCTTCCTGCGAGCTGGCCCCAGCGCCTACTGCAAGGTGCGTGGGGGGAATGGCTTTAAATTGGAGGGGGGAAGATTTAGATTGGACATTAGGAAGAAATTCTTCATGATGAGGGTGAGGAGACCCTGGCCCAGGTTGTCCAGGGAAGTCCTGGCTGCCCCATCCCTGGAGGTGTTCAAGGCCAGGTTTCTTCCCTGACTTTTTCCCCCTCTCCAGTGCCACCTCTGTGACAAAGCCTTCATGAACTACTCCTTCCTGCAAGCCCATGTGCAGCGCCGGCACACAGAGGCCACCAAGGCGGGTAAGCACTGGGACAGTTGCTCCCTTCGCCGTCCCAGGTAGGTTTTCCCCCCACTTCACATAGATGCTGGAAACCAGAGTGGCCATAGGAGGTTAAAGACAACTTCTTACAACTTCATTCTTCTTTGGCGTTTCTGCGGATGTTGACTGAACACTTTTTCCTTGCTGCCCTTTCCTCAAGCACAGATAGGACGGGTGGTCAAATAAGAGACTGCATGTGCATTTACAGATCATCCCTGTGCCTCAGTTTCCCCTAAGGATCTTCTCCACCCAAAAACTCACAGAATCATGGAATCAGTTGGTTGGAAAAGACCTTTGAGATCATCCAGTCCAACCGTACCTGTCCACTACTAAACCAGATTCCTGAGCGCCTCCTTTACCTGTCTTACAAACCTCCAGGGATGGGGACTCCACCATCTCCCTGGGTGGCCACTGCAGGGACCTGAGAATCCCCTCAATGAAGATTTTTTTTCCAATCTAAACCTGCCCTGGTGCAACTTGAGGCCATTTCTTCTCGTCCCATCACTTCTTACTTGGGAGAAGAACCCAGCACCCACCTCACCACAACCTCCTTTCCAGGAGCTGCAGAGAGTGATGAGGTCTCCTCTCAGCCTCCTCTTTTCCAGGCTGAACAGCCCCAGGTCCTTCAGCTGCTCCTGGAACCCTTGGGCTCCACCCCCATTCCCAGCTCCATTCCCATCTCTGGATGTGCTCCTGCCCCTCAATGTCCTTCTTGGAGTGAAGGGACCGTGGGGATGGAGCTGCGTTGGGGAGCACAGGACGCTGTTTTGGTAGAGTGGTAGAGGGATTCATCTTCCCTGTGACCTTTTATTGGCAAGGAATTGATGCTCCCTTGCAAAACACTTTGAAAGCTGCAGGTGTAATGTGCTGTGTGAGAGCCACTGAGCCTCGGTACAGCTTCACCTGCATCCGGCACTGGGACTTGGCAGATTAAAAAGATGCTTTTGCTGTTGGCTTGCAGGCTGATGCAATGTGATGAGCTGAGCTTTGCTCCAGAGGCACCTTCCCTTGTGCAGCCTAAAATGTCCAAGCAGGGCGCTTTGGCTGCTGGAGAGACCAAACCTGGTGCAAAGCTGCGCTGCTCCACAAGCAGCTCATGTCTCCAAGTTTACAGAAATTAAAAATAAATAAAAATAACCAGAAACCACATGGCCAAATGCATCCTGGGGTTTCCTGCAGCTCAGCTGCTGCCTTCACCACCCTGAGATCCTGCAGCGGTTTTGCTCCATGCTTTAGTAGGATTCTCCACCCCACGCAATGCAAAATCCCAATAGGAGGTGCAGGTTGCACCCTGCTCACAGGGTCTCCGTTTCCCTGAGCTTTGCAGAGCGGCAGAAAGTGAAGCAGGTGGAGCAAATGGAAGAAGAGGTGGAGGAGCTGAAGGCAAAACTGCAGGAGACGCAGCAGCAGCTGGAAGCAGAGAAGCTGCGCAGGGAGCAGGTATGGACTGAGGGCACCACTGACCCTTTGGAAAAAACAGGGCGGGGAGAAGTTGTGAAACGCAGGGTGTTTTTAAAGCACAGGTGATAAAGATGCTGCAAGATATTTTCTGGTGGAGCTTGCATTTATTTTGTTGGAAAACTTGTCCCCTGTGGGTGATGTCCTGTGGAAATCAGGACCAAGTAAGCTGTGCTGTGTCGAGCTCCCCATGGGGTGCAGGCAGGTTCTGAGCAGCGAGGGGCGCAATGAGAGCTGGGCGCTCATCCCCCTGGTGCCAGGGCTGAAACCTCAGCCCTTGGTTCTTTTAATGCAGCAAAGACTTCTCCTGGGCTGATTTTGCCACTCCCTTTAGGAAATGGAGAGAGCTCGCCAGCAAGAAGAGGAGAGCAGGAGAGACTGGGAAAGGTGGAAAGAGGAGGAGAGGACAAAGCTGCGTGAAGAAATAGATGGCCTGAAGCAGCTCTTCCTGACAACATTCAAGGATGTGGCCAGCAGGAGCAGCGCCATGGAGGCGGTGAGCAAGCACCCTGCACGCTCCTCAAAGAAGGCAAGGGGATGTCCAAGCCTACTGCCTCACCTGGTCCAGGTGGCATCACAGGATCACTGCCCAAAGAGGCCTCGTTTCTTTGCTCCTAGGGCACAGAAGTGTTTTACGGCTGGAAGAAGTGGCTGGCCAAGTCTGGGCTCCTGAGGAGGAAAACAGAGCCTCCTGTGAGTCACAGAGTTCCTTCCTCTCTCTGCTCCAGAAACTGCAGGAGCTTCAGGCCAGAGAGACAGCAGAGTCCAACCTGGGGACCCTGCAGAATGATGATGCTGAGGAAGCACAATGGTGGGCATCGAGCCAGGCAGAGCCACAGAGTGAGCGGGAGAGGATGGCAGGGCAGGTGAGTGGTGCTAAGTGCCTCCATCCCTACTGCGTGTCCCAGGAGGTGCCTTTGGATGGAGATGGGCCCACATCCATATTTCTCAAAAATAGGTATGTTCATAGAATCATAGACTGATAGAATGGTTTTGGATGGAAGGGACCTCAAAGCCCATCCAGTCCCACCCATGCCATGGGCAGGGACACCTCCCACTGGATCAGGGGCTCCAAGCCCCATCCAACCTGGCCTGGAACCCCTCCAGGGATGGGGCAGCCCCCACTGCTCTGGGCACCCTGGGCCAGGGCCTCCCCACCCGCACAGCAAAACATTTCTCCCTAAGATCTCATCTCAATCTCCCCTCTTGCAGCTGAAAACCATCCCCCTTGTCCTATCTCTTCCCTGCTTGATCAAGAGCCCCTTCCCAGCTTTCCTCTAGCAAAGCCTTTCCAAGACGTCTTTCCCGTGCGTGGTGCTTTGAGCTGGAGTGAGTTGGGAATGGCACTGCCGTTACGGTGCCAGCTGACCCAAAGGGAAGCTGAATTTCTCCAAGCATGGATGCAATTGGGTACCCCTGCCCACAAGATGCCCACAACCCAAGGAGAGATATGGCTGTGTTTTTGAGGCAGAGTGAATGGACAACCAGGCACAGGAGATCGAGGTAGGTGCTAGATGTCCTTGGCAGCTCTCAGGCACCTCGCTCACAAAAGGCTTTGTTTCCTTTATGGTTCAAAGCCCAGAGATGGTGGGTCTCTTCAGAAGAACCAAGGAAATAACTCTCTGGGAGAGTTGAGAACCCACTTTAGGCTTTTGCCATTTTCTGCTCCTTTTTTTGAATGCACTTAATAATATCACTCTGCAGGGAGAGGAAAAATTGCCTGAAGGTATAGACAAAGAAATCATCTTTGAATGACGCCCAGTCTGTTTCTTTACAGATTGAGCTGCTCTCTGCGAGCAAACCTGAAGGTAATGATCACATTTTTAAAGTGAATCTATTTGGGTCTAGATAAATTTCTCACAGCTAACATTCCTTCAGACCACAATGTCTTCTCTGTCTTCCTCTACAAAAACATGCCATGGAGTCCTCTCGGGTGAAGCCATGAAGTGGACACCTTCCGGTCCCTTGCCCGTCTTCTGCAACAGCACAGAAACTAACGTGTCTCTTGGGTGGGTTTTGCATTGTAGCCATATCCTGAAGGAATGAGGTTTCCCTCAAGCGCTCACAGCAAATGGATGACCTTGCATCCTTCAAAATGATGCTGGTAGTTACTTGCATAAAAATAGTGAGCTGAGGCATGCTGTGGTTTCCTCTTTACAGTCTGGGTTTTCTGTAACCAAATGCAAGGGAAAGAAAATGAGGACTTCTCAGATTCTCAGTGCTCAGCTGCAGGCACGGCCAGGTGCTGCTGCTCAGGAAGCCAAAATAAGCCATGAAGCAGCGATGGCTGTTAGCAAATCCCATCACTGAGCTCAGCCCTGAAGGGTAGCAGGAGGCTATTTGCCCTCTGACATCCTCCAGCCAGTAGCCTTGGTGGGCGAGCAGTCCAGGGTTTACCTTGGGGATGTTCTCCAAGGGCTAGTGACAGCCCTGGACCCCAAATGGACAGAGTGTCCGTACTTTCTGTATAGGAAGACCAGGTGGTGATCAGTGCTTGCTTCTGCACTGGGGCCTCAGCTCCTCTTTGAACTTCATAAGCTCCCTTCTTCCCTGCAGTGACCCAGGAGGTGACCAAAGTGGTGACTGATGAAGAGCCATCAGGTGGGTACCAGAGATGGGATATTACCTATCCCAAGAGCACGAGGATGAAGACGGTGTTTGGCTTCGGCTGTTGTGCGGTGAGGGTGAGGGGGTGCTGGGCAAAGCTGGCAGTGATGAGGTGATGGGCTGGGGACAGGAAGGATGTAGTTGCTGGTCCCTCCTCTGAGGACAGACTGAGAAAGCTGGAATTCTTCAGCCTGGAGAAGAGAAGGCTGTGGGGAGACCTTAGAGCAGCTTCCAGTACAGAAAGGGGCTCCAGGAAAGTTGGGGAGGGGCTCTGGATCAGGGAGGACAGGGATGGGATGAGGGGGAAGAGTTTTTGGCTGCAAGAGGGGAGACTGAGGTGAGATCTTAGGGAGAAATGTTTTGCTGTTGTGAGGGTGGGTTGGCCTTGGCCCAGGGTGCCCAGAGCAGTGGTGGCTGCCCCATCCCTGGAGGGGTTCCAGGCCAGGTTGGATGGGGCTTGGAGCCCCTGATCCAGAGGGAGGTGTCCCTGCCCATGGATGGGGTGGGAATGGACGGGCCTTGAGGTCCCTTCTAACCCAAACCATTCTATGATTCTTGGCTGTGCAGAGTACAAGAGCACCATGACCAGCCAATGCTTCACCTGGGAAAGCTGTCCCAGGCAGCTGCTGGGCTGTGGATGAGGTTTTGGAGAAGTTGTAGGCAGGAATTAATCAAACTAGAGGAGGAAGTTGTCCCTTTGTGTAGGGGATGTTGTCTGCTGAGAGTAACCAGTTTCTTGCTCTGGGACTGGTGGGACCCATGTCCACAAAGAGGAGGAAGAAGCACCAGCCCCGTCCCCAGGGCACAGACCATGTGTTGCTGTGCGGGTACCAGCACCCACCTTTACTCCAGACAGGGAGAAGGCTTCCCTGGGTGGGAAGCAGAGGCTGCTGGAAGCCCTACGGAGAAACCCAAACCTTCTGAAGCAGTTTCGCCCCATCCTGGAGGAGATGTTGGAGGAAAAGCTGGAGCACATGGGTGTCAAGAGGGTAAGTGCGCCCTTTCAGTGCCAGCAATGCTGGCCCTGAGCCAGCGCAGGGATGCAAAGATATTTTTTTTTTTTTGAGGGGGGGGGCAGGGGGGGAATCTGAAGCTCTTACAGACATTAAAACCAATCCCCATCTCGAGCAATCACCCTGAGAGGCAACTGGGAAAGCGGAGCCAGGATCACAGAGAAGCACAGGGAATAAACAGCTGTGCTCGCCTCTGGAGGCTGGTTATTAGTGTCTCTCCAGCAAATCTTCCTCACAAGCAGCCTTTCATATGCTGAATTACTCAGGGCTCCCTCTCTTCTGGGGAAGGAGGGCATTTGAGGGCACAGCAGCCCCTGTCACAGGGTTTCAAGGGGACTTTTACTGTCCAATTCCTTTTCACGCCAAGCATATTAATCAGCACCTCCTAGGAGCCTTCCCGAGCTCCTGGCAATGCAACACCACCACCTAGCACCTCACAGAGCTGCTGCAAGGGCAGCAGGCTGGCAGGCAGCCCACGCGGCATCGCTCCTTCCGCCCCTGTTTCTGAGCAAGGGTGCGATTCTCTTTGGTCCCATGGCTGAACAATGACTTCTGGTGTCATTATTCACTGTAAGGAGCACTCTTATATCCTAGAAATTGCCCCAAATAGCAGAGATTTACTCTTCAGTCATTTACTGGTGAGGGCTTTGCATGTTATGACCAAAGCCTCACTGTCGGTTGTTTGCTTGGGGCACATTGTGGTGGGGAACAATGGGTGTCAGGGCTGATGAGAGCGTCCTTGGGGTTTGGAGAGGGCTCGGAGCTTGCAGGATGCTCTTGAGATATGGGCAGTGCTGCCAAGGCCTTGTTTCACACATGGAGCCATGGAAGGACAACGTCAGGCCCTCAGCCATCCTCTGCTTTAGGTTGTGAAGGGGATCTCCACTCCTACCTACAAAAGCCTTCAGGCTCTGGTTAGCCTTGAGCAGCAACAGAAGGCTGAGATGTTTCCCAGTCTCCTCCGCCTGAGGCGTGAGTTGGCCCGAGCAGTGACAGCGAAAATCAAGCGATATAAGAAGCCCAGCAGTACCTTGCCTCGACAGCTCTCCATCATCCCAGGTGAAGTGACCTCCTCTCCTCTCTAGATACCAATCGTGGGGACCGGGGGCCAACCAGTGATGGTCATGGGATGTCATTCCCTTACCCCGTGAGCCAAGAAGACAGAGAAAGGGCAGGAAAGGGCACTTAGGGTGATGCAAATCTCTGCAATTGCTGTCTGCGTATTGACCTCGTGTGGGTTGGCCTGCTGTACTCGGGGTCGGGGGGGAACACTAGCTGTCCCCGAAAGCCCCAGCAGAGTGAAATACAGGTCTGGCAATGATTGCAAGTCCCTTTTCCCTCCTATTTCTACACAGCCCCATGTTGGGTGGTCCGTGTGGCTCCTCCAAGGTCAGCCCACAGGATCACCAGGCAGTGGGTGGTGATTCCCCTTGCTCTCTTGTTACCTTCCAGCTCAAAGCCCAAAGAGCTCCAGGTCTTTTCGAGGGTCACAACCCACAGCAATACCAGCATCAGCAGAGCCTGAAGCCTTGGTAATCCCCCAACCTGCTCCTTGTAGCAGAGCCCGCTCCACCCAGCACTCTCCAAGGACTCTCAAGGACACGCTGCGGCTCGACAAAGCCAGCAGTCCCCACCGAGGGCTGGTGCCACAGCAGAGGTGAGTCCCATTGCCTCCTTTCATTCTTCAGGCAGATGGGCAGTGCCTGGGACCCTTGGCCACAACCTGGCCGCAAGATGCTGCGTGCTGCCCAGACACCAGCGCCTTTGGGAAGTGCCGAGTCGGGGGTGATGTGGCACCTCGGAGGAGGCTGTTTAGAAAACACATTTCCTGGGATCTCTCTGTCCATATGGGCTGACTCAAACAACTCAGACCCCAGAGCTTGTACCCCACCATGTGGTGCTGGAGGTAAGCTTGGGGCATTTCCCACTGGTAATCGGCTCCTTTTTCCCCTCGCAGAACCTCTGCAAGGGCAGGACGGAGTTCTCTTGGGGGTTTGGAGCACAAGTAGTAAAGATATAAAAGTGAAGATGTAAATGGTGCAGACCATGCAGACGTAATATAGAGAGGGTGTGAGATGGCAGCAGAGAAGAAGGGGAGCTCAGGAAATGAGTTACTTTTTTGCTCCAGGAGCGAGAAAAAGCCAGAGTAAGGTTTTAAGCCTAAACAAAGGAATATCAAAACACAAGGCATGGTATGGGTGTGAGTATTTGTTGGAGACGCCAGCAGGAAAGTGTTTGCAGTGTGACGGATCTGTGCACACCTACGGTGAACGCAGAGCTTCTTCACAGGCTGCCCTGCATCTGCTTCAGGAGTGGGGCAGGGGATGCCAGAGTAGCCCGGTGCCCGACCCTTTTCTTTGTGCTTTAGTTCAGGAGTGGTGCTGGGAAGGAAGGATCCTGCCACGTCCCCTGCGAAGCGAAGCTCTAGGCAGGAGTCAGCACTCACTGCAGTGATGCCGGAAGATGAGACGGACTCTGACAGGATGGACCTGGACTCACCGGAGGAAACAGCTGGGTCAGGTACCACATGTTCTTGTAGCTACTGCTGCACATCAGCTAGGTGGTGGGGTGCTGTGTCACCTTCTTCCTGGGCATGAGGTGGGACAAGTCAATCCCTGCCATCCTCATACCCAGGCATGCAATGGGGCGCTGGTGGCTTTAACCATCTACAACGTGTGTGCTGACCATGCCAGAGTGTTTTCCTAGGGCTCGATAAATCCTGAGGCTGTTGCTTGGCACAGAAGGAAAACAGGCTGTCTAGAGGATGCAGGGAGCCACACAAGACCCAAAGGGATGGCAAATAACAAGGAGGAAAGCTTGTTTTAATGGTTGGCTCTATAGTGTAAAGACCAATATGAACTATGTGAGTGACCCGATTTGGTTGAAGATGTCCCTGCTCCTGCAGGGGGTTGGACTGGATGACCTGTAAGGTCCAATCTAACCCAAAGCATTCCATGATTCTATGGTTCCAAGTGACAAGGAACTGCTGTTGGGCCTCTTGGAGAGTTGGGGGGGCAGCAGGAGGCACCTCTTGCCTGTGCATTAACAGCTGCAGTACTTCTCGTGCATGGCTTTGGTGTGTCCCAGGCCAGAAAAGAGTTGTGGGTGCTCTGCCCCACACGACTACCCCGGCTGCCTCTGCAGATGGAGGTTTCCTCCAACATTCTTGCAAATGTGGGAGCGTTACCCAGCCAGCGCTTGCATGGGGAAGAAAACCCCCCTGCTTTATCCTATGCAGAAAACATTTCCTTCCTGAAACAGCTCCGTTGGGGTGGGTCCGGGCAGTGCTGGTGAGTTTAGAAACCAGCTCATCTTGGGGCTGTTAGTGGTCCCCTCCCTTCCCACTAAGACGTGCTATCACATTGGAAAAAAATTCTTTACTGTTAGAAAAAACCTGTTTCTTGACAGAATGGTGAAGCCCTGGCAGAGGCTGCTCAGGGCAGGGGTGGCGTCTCCACACCTGGAGGGGTTCAAAAGCATGTAGAGGTGGCGCTTGGGGACGGTGGGGTTGGGCTGACAGTTGGACTGGATGAGCTGGGTGGTCTTTTCCAACCTTAATGATTCTATGATCACTGTGCCTTGAGGGTCCTCATTTAATCCACTCTGCCCTGCACAGGGACAGCCACATCCACAGCACGGAGGCTTCTGGAGAGATGCCAGGATGCAGCGGCACGGAAACCTCCCAGCAAGGTGAAACGCTTCCAAGCCGTAAGCTCAGCATTGCAAAAAACGAGCTAGGCCACCAAGAAACTCCAGGTACCTCACACAAATGGCCACAGGGACATTCTCTGACAAAATTTCCAGGAAAAGGTCATGTTAAAGCCTCTTCTCCACTTGTATCCATCAGCAGTGCTCCAAGGCACAGCCTGTGCCCAGGGAGACGGAACTCACGGCAGCAGAGACTTGGCCCTTGGCCCCATCACCCTCTTCCAGGCATCTGTCCTTCTCTTCTCTTTGTGTTTTTCCATTCACCCTCTTTGGGGGGAAAAAAGAAAAATCAGTTTTCATGCAGTTGGGAGCAGAATCCTAAGTGCCAGGGAATCGAATTGAGAAAAGGTCTCTGGAACAAATCTAGAGATAATTGGAGCGATGCAATGGCAAAATTATTAAATTAGTAAAACGGGACTTAAACATAACCTCAATTCGTGGGGGAGAGCTGATGTAATTGAAGTAGCGTCAGAATCCAATTGCTTTTTGAGAGAAAAAAAATTTATAAAGATTTTACCCGAGGAAGGCCTGGCACAAACATGGGGAAAATTCTTTTTTATTGCAGTGGAGATGAAATTCTAGGTCTTCATCTGGCAAAGTGAAAAAAGGAACTTGTGAGCTATGGAAACAGAGAAAGGGGCTCCCATGTTGTGTCCAGATGCAAAGGTGTTCGTCCCTCTTTGTTCTAATTTTTGTATCAGCCTGATGGGCAAGAAAACATAGAATGGTTTGGGTTAGAAACCCCAAAGCCCATCCAGTGCCACCCCTGCCATGGGCAGGGACACCTCCCACTGGATCAGGGGCTCCAAGCCCCATCCAACCTGGCCTGGAACCCCTCCAGGGATGGGGCAGCCACCACTGCTCTGGGCACCCTGGGCCAGGGCCTCCCCACCCTCACAGCAAAACATTTCTCCCTAAGATCTCATCTCCATCTCCCCTCTTTCACATGGAAAACGTTCCCCTCATCCCATCGCTGCCCTCCCTGATCCAGAGCCCCTCCCCAGCTTTCCTGGAGCCCCTTTCAGCCCTGGAAGCTGCTCTGAGGGTCTCCCCTGAGGCTTCTCCTCTCCAGGCTGAACAACCCCACCTCTCCCATCGTGTCCTCGAACAGAGCTGCCCCAGCGCTCGGATCATCTCCGCGGCCTCCTCGGGGCTCTCTCCAGCCCCGTTCCTGCTGCTTTGCGGCGGGGCCGGTGCGGGGCTCTGACGGGCAGCGGCGGGTCCCGTGCCCGCGGCCGCTGGATGGTGCCACAGCACCAGAAACGGGCGGCAGCCGCCCCGCAGCCTCGGGAGCGGCTCAGGGCCCGCGCTGCGCCCTCCGGAGAGGAGCGACTCCCGCTCCCCTCCACTCGTGCCCGGAGCGAAGTGCCCGAGGGTGCCGTGAGCTTTCCGAGCCTCGGCGGCTCCCCCGCACTCGGCCTCGGCCTCTCTGCGGTTGTCTGTGGCTTTTTTCCTATTCTTTAAGCACTCCAAAAAAGCAGAGGCGGGGAGGGGAGAGAGCGGCTTTCCTTTGTGCTGTGTTTCTCTTCACTGGTGCTCCCGAGAGCAATGGAAAAGGTCTCATTTTCCTGCTCTGGGAAGAACCTTTCTTTCTTGAGTTGGTGAAACTCCAACCCAAAGGATGATTTTAAACATAGCCGCATAAGCCTGACTACTGCTCGCGCCTCTCTGTGTAAATTTAAGTGTGTTTTCTTACTGCTTTCTGTATTTTGTACATTTATGGTAACGCTTCTATGATCTTGATCCCTCAAAAGTAGGAGATTTTGGAAAATGCATTAGAAAAAAGTAGCATTTCATGTTTGCTCTTCTCTTTTCCAACCCTCTCCACCACTGGTTCAAACTTCTACTGTTCCCTAGCATTGCGTATGGATTTTAATGCCAGGGAGCAGAGATCCCAGCCAGCGCTGAGTAGAACAGGGTGAGTTAATTTAATTTCACTGACCAGCAAATGTTTCGTCTAGGTAAGCGTTCACAAACAGCAGGAACCCCTCAAAGACTGTCAGTCCATACCTCCCAATGGTGCACACTGCCCTGGGTGCTCGTACCCACCGCCACGATGTGGCTCTGTAACTGAGCGCCTTGGAAAGGCGTGGGGTTTTTCCATTTTAATCATCCAAGTCTAAGAACTACACTTGCCTTGTGTTAGTCATTGCTTACAGTGCTCTGGCCGGATGTGTTACTTCATGCTTAATTTATCAGCTGGTGTTCTTTTTGGTGAGTATCGATCATAGCAAACACTGCTGGCGATTAATTAAATAACAGAGGGATGTTTTCAGAGCACTGCGTTGGTAATGGGAAAAAGAACTGAGCCCCTTTCAGGCTGGGAGAGTTGGGGTTGTTCAGCCTGGAGAGGAGAAGGCTGTGGGGAGACCTCAGAGCAGCTTCCAGTGCTGAAAGGGGCTCCAGGAAAGCTGGGGAGGGGCTCTGGATCAGGGAGGGCAGGGATAGGACATGGGGGATGGTTTTGAGCTGAAAGAACGGAGAGTGAGGTGAGTTCTTAGGAAGGAATTTAGGACATGTAGGGGGCACAGCTATTGACCCCTTCCCATGGGCACCAAGCGGCACAGCTACACTGAAATCATTGGTCAGGCTCTTGCCAGGATTTTAACCCCATTGGAATCTCATGGTCTTTAAATTAACATGGTTTGTATTTTGATTTTCTCAATGACATTTGTCTTCTATTTATTGGTAACATGTTTATAAAGCCTGGGTGGGACAATTAGTAGCCAATCAACCCCAGCCCTAACAGTTGCTGAATGCAACACAACTCTCCCAAATACCATCAAGCTGAAGAAAATAAAGGAAAAGAAAAATCTTATCCGATTTATTCAGCTGGAATATCTCAAACGGCAAGCTATTCTCCCATAATATTTGGGGCAAGTGCAGTGTCATAAATCTTAGTGCTATTAATCCATAACCTCATTCATCTCTGTTCAGCTATATAAAAGCAATAACCTTGTCACTATAGGAAGGAAGATTGGGCTTTTAATTGCATATAGATTCCAGGAGAGTTCTTATCTCCTAGTCCAATTTGTAGCTTCAGATACGGGGCTTTGCTTCCCTTGGTCAAAGTCCATGCAAATCATATAAATGTTGTAGAAGGAACCTATATGGGCTCTGCTGGCAGATAATGCACACAGCCTTTTCAGCATTGGCTTTATTAGACAAGCCTATATTTAATTAGCTCCTCTCAAACAGGATATGCGTTTTTCAAAGGACAATCAAATTCATGGAAACAAAACCATTTCTGTGCGTGCGCACGTGGCCAAGCACAATTCCCCTGCCTCGCCTCCCTTGGCTCTGCAGGTGCTACCAAATGCAGCCTTCGCGCTGCTGCTTACTGTCAATAAAGGCAAAATAATTGGCCAGGGGGTCTTCTGTGCCTCACCAGGAACAACTGCTGGAGGAACTGCTGGATTGATTCATGCGGGTACCTGGGCTCCAGTTATTTCCATGAGATAAGGTCCACTATGACCGGTAAAAGAGGGGAGCAGCCGTGGCATCAGGTGATGGTACACAGCAAACAGACTCATAAATAAATGATTCTCTGCTTCAGCATTTTATATTTTTTTTTTTTCAGTGTTCAACACGTTAAAGTTTTTTTATACCGCAAGTTTTCAGCCAAGGTAAGGAAATGAAAACTGATGCTGGAAGATTAGAAATCTAGCGAGGGCAGGAATTCCTGGATACAGCTCAGTCTCAGCTCTCTGCCCACAATCTTGTCATCTACACGCTTGCACACATCAAAGTGAAACCAAGGGATCACCATCTTGGCGAGTTTGTCAGAATAGCTGTGTTGCATAAAAATAAAACAACTTCCAAAGGTTCCATGGTATTCCATGCAAAGGTTCCTTGGGATTTCATATGCATGCTTGGTTTTGTTCTAATGCAGTTGGAATCTTGGACCTGAAATTTTTCCACATGTTTTCTACATTTTTCATTACCCTGTGTACCTTTACCTAACCACCACTTAGGGGGTTCCTATCTAAATCAAACATTCCCGCTGCTGTTCAGCCCCTTTCCAGTGGAGGCTGGCAGGACTCAGAACATACCAGCAATTTTTCTGCCCTCCTAAGAACAATGAAGTATTTACAAATGTTTAATTGCTGCCTCAAAAGTCAGGGAGATGCTGACCTGACCAAAGTGGCCTCAAACCCCTGAAGACCCCTGCACTTGCTGGATTCCAGTCCTCAGTGAAGCAAGGGTCCCAGCAAAGACCTCTGATTTCATTGCATCAGTGAGTTGAGGGTCCCTCAATATTTATTCATCTGATTTTTCTGACTCTTAGAAAGGAAGAAAATAAAGCACCTTATCATCTATTTTTCCCTCAACCATACAAACCTGGAGCCCTCTGTCCAGTTCTGGAGTCCTCAGCACAAGAAGGGTCTGTTTGAGCGATTCCAGAGGAGGCCATGGAGATGATCCGAGGGCTGGAGCACCTCCTGCACAAGGCCAGGCTGAGAGAGTTGGGGTTGCTCAGCCTGGAGAAGGGAAGGCTGCGGGGAGACCTTAGAGCAGCTTCCAGTGCTGAAGGCGGAAGGCGTCCCTGCCCATAGCAGGGGGTTGGAACTGAATGAGCTTTAAGGTCCCTTCCAACCCAGAGCATTGTATGGTTCTATGATACTTGTCCATACTTTTCCCGTGAAGATGCAGAGCCTAGGCTGAGTTTACCCGAGTCAGTAGTTGCTGTTCTTGACAAGAAGAAAAAAAGTAAAAACAGTGATTTTGGTCTTAAAGACTTTTTCTTTTTTTAATATTCAAAAAAAAGTTACCGACAAAATGAACAAACAAACAAAAAAATAAAACCAGCATGCAAAACAGAGGCAGGAAAGCTGAGTCTACACTGTGATGGGGAGAATGCATCATAAGGAATATCGGTGGTTTTTCAATAGGATAGGATTTACCTCTGCAAAACTGAATTGTTCTCCTTTAGAAACAGATCTTTAAAACAAGTCCATCACCAAATACGAAAGGGAGTCAGCACTGACATCAAGAAGAGGCAGCAATTTACCCCAGGTGGCAGCAGGGACCAAAACTTCCAACCAGCAGGTCCAGCCTGAGATGGGCCCAAGAGCTTCCGTTGGATGGAAGCTCTTCCCACCTCTCTGTATGATGGTCATCTCCTCCAGCCCTCATCTCCCAGTGCTGCACCCTGCCAGGCGTTCTCTCTCCTCACCTCATTGACCTATCCGAGGTAGAGCCTCTCCCCAACTCCTGGAGATGTACCTCCATGTGGTGCTGGAGAACTGGTGGTTAGGGGTGGCTGATGGTTATGAAGAGCTGGCAAGAATCGTTTGTGCTCCCTGGGAGCACTGACGTTTAGTGAGAGCCTGCTCCCACTGAACATGGAAGCCACCAGAGATGCCAGCTAGATTGGGAGCTCCACCTGCTAAAGGTTCAGCTCTGGGGAAATGTTTGGTTCTACCTCTGATCCCTCCAGAACATGAAACCATTCAAAGGAGTATCAACATTTCACCAAAACAGGGTTGCTGGTGAACTCCCACAGAGAACTTACAGTTACTACAAGTGGGACTAAAGCCTACTGCAGATATCTATAAAAATGGCTGCTTTGGAGATTTTGGACCTCTTTTCTCTCTCTTTTGAACTTATCCCTTAGTGCCCTTTGCTCTGCTCAAATCTATTTCCCAGAGGTTCACTGGGATGTGCTCTGGAGCTGAGTGGGAGGACCTGCTAATGAACCACAGCTTTCTCCTCCCACAGAAGCTCTTGCATCTCATCCTTCGACCCCTTTGAATAAAATTCCTCTCTGATGGGTTGGTTGGAAGGGTTGATATCCCATCTCCACATCACTGGGGGAAGAATAAACACAAAAAAGTCCTGATGCCAGTATGGAGTTACACATCTAATGCTCCCTGGGATTCCTGCTCCAAATGTAACTCTAATTAATTCTAAATGAGAAATTCATCTGGCTTCATTAAAGATGACATCTGCAGGAACACCGGTTGCACACAGAGGTTTTCAGCTAATACAGCAAATATCTATCACAGGAATAACAATGGATTACGGATATTCCCTGGAGAGATCAGAAGAAATAAATACACTTTAGTATCAGGGGTTATAGCAAATGTCTGAGTAATATAAATCTGATTAAATATCCCAGCAGATCAGCATTGTTGTACAAGCACCGAAGCAAAGGTGTGTCTGAGTAGAAACAGGCACCAGGGAGGGCAATGTCCTGATGGTGGGGTCTGTATGCTCTGGCCCACCCAAAGGGACACTACTGTTTTCAGCCTGCTCCAAAGAAATAGTGAGTGGCAAAACCAGAGCTAAGACACTATGGTTTCAGCAAAGCCCTGTTTTTGCTGATGGACAGAGGACACTGAGGTCACAGAGTGCTGTTCACCTCTCCAAACTCTGAGAAAGTAGGGGATGGCATTGCCTAATTACAAGAAAATCTGCTCAAAAGGGGAAAAGGCATCACTTTTACATCTGGGCTGGTACAAACTGGGAATTTTAGCCTGTTAGAAGAATTAGAAAAGGGTACAAGGAACAGTGCTGGTCCTGGATATCAGAGTTTGTGTGTAAAAATACAAGCAACCTGTCCTACTCTGAGAGCATAAAAAGGCATTATTTTTGTTACAGACCTCCTCCTCCTGGTAGGCAGTCAAATAAACCTGATGTTCATAACAAGCTAGGATACCACCTCAGAGCAGGGGAAACATGATAGAAAACCGAATCCTATTGAGATGCTGCTTTCTTTCCCTAGACTTTTTGCTTCTGAAGTGAAAAATACATTATAAAAGATATCACATCTCAAGGCCAGAAGTCTACTAGACGTAGTCATATTTTGAAGGGTACGAGCGTCTTCCATCCTCGCTTCGAGCAGCTTCTTCATATCCTGCACCCTTCCTAGCCTTTGCTTCAGGTTCATACCCTGAAGCAACCTTGTACGGCCCTGTTCTGTAGGAGATGTTCCGCCCCGATGCATTGTAGGACACCGCTTTGTAACTGGAAGAGATGGGACAGACAGAGGATTTGTGACTACTCAGTGTTGCACCCTGTTTTCTCTTGAATTCTAGGCAACTCCACACCGTGTTACCCCTTGGAGCCACTCAATGAGCTCAGAGCCAACCATCCATGAACAGGCTGCAAGTCTCATATTTTACTGTAAACGCATGCTTGCTTTCCCATGACTAAATCCTTGGTTGATGAAGGACCCATCTACACCAACCAGCCGTGTAGGCATACAAGGCCCTACCTGACATAAATCACAGCTCAGTTGATGCAATCTGTACCTACTAATGATCTGCCTTGCAGTTTGCAATCAAAGCTGCAATTAAGAGGCCCCACTTAGCCAGCACGTGACAAATTTTAGATTTTAAGGTTGATTCTTCCTGTCCTTTCTATTTGTTTGCAAGTTATGAAGTCAGGGAAGGGAAGCAGTCACTTTAGACCCATGATACAGGGCAAACAGATGTGTCAGCCTGATAACTCTTGGAACAGGGCTATTACACATAGATATGTCTTGTGGTGTGCTGGCTGGATGCTATCCCAACACCCATGGATTCAAGCAATACCTTCCCGTGTCAACCACCAACTTACCGGGTTTCTTCTGGAATCAGCCCTCTGCAAGCAAGGCACATCAAGATGCCTCCTACAAGGGCCAGTCCACCAGCTACCCAGCCAACAAAGAGGGCTGAGCCGAAGGTGTACCTGCAAAGGACAGAGACGTGGTTGGTTAGCGCTGTCACAGTGGTGTTCTGAAATGAACTGAACATTGCTATTTTCTCTCTGGCTCTGCTGAAGTTCCGATGTGCAGGCTCATCCTCAACAGGCTTTCTGCCTCCCTCTTGAGTTGCGTGAATAGAGACATTCCAGACAACTTGCTTGGACAAGTTATCTCCAGTAGAGAGAGGAAAAAGACTCAATGGTTCTTCCATGTCCTAAGACTAGACTAATATGCACCCAGAGCCTGACTTTCCTTCAACTGCAGCACATCCTGGCCCTGCAGGAGATCTGCACTGCAGAGCATCCTGACCCAGATCACCACCTACCTGTTCTGGACGTTCTGCATTCCCTGGTACATGTTGGCCGTGGACATCCAGAAGTTTGTGACTAGCATGTTGGCAAACACAGACACTCCGGTGATGGCACACAGACCTGAGATCAGATAGAAGGACAGACTGAGACCCACATAGTGACCCACCTAGCAGTGGCCCAGGTGACTGTTAAGGCCAACAGCAACCTGGCTTGGATCAGCCATGGTGTGGCCAGCAGGAGCAGGGAAGTGATTGCCCCTCTGGACTCAGCACTGGTGAGGCTGCACCTCGAATCCAGGGTTCAGTTTTGGGCCCCTCACTACAAGAAGGACATTGAGGGGCTGGAGCATGTCTGGAGAAGGGGAATGGAGCTGGGGAAGGGGCTGGAGAACAGGGGTTCTGAGAGGTGGCTGAGAGACCTGGGATTGTGTAGCCTGGAGAAGAGGAGGCTGAGGGGCAACCTTATTTCTCTCTACAGGTAGCTGCAAGGAGGTTGTAGTAAGGTGGGGTACCAAGTGGTAGGACAAGAGGAAACAGCCTCAAGTTGTACCAGGGGAGGCTCAGATTGGATATTGGGAAATTTTCTTTACTGACAGAGCGGTGAAGCATTGGAAGAGGCTGCCCAGGCTTTTTATACATTTGCAATCCAGCAGTAAGAAAGCAACTTCACACTCCAAAATCCCAAGTCATACCAGCAGGAATTTTTCTATCCCATGCAGCCTGGCCTTAACCCCTCCAGGGATGGGGCAGCCATCACTGCTCTGGACAACCTGGGCCAGGGCCTCCCCACTGTCACAGGAGAACATTGCTCCCTAGGACATCATCTCAATCTCCCTTCTTTCTGCTGGAAACCATTCCCCTCATCCCATCCCTGCACTCCCTGATCCAGAGCCTCTCCCCAGCTCTCCCGGAGCCCCTCTCAGTGCTGGAAGCTGTCATGTGATAACTCAAGTTATTAAAAATTTAGAGGTTGGGCTACTGCAATCCCAAGAGTCTTCATAGGGTTTTTTTATGTACGAAGCCTGAGATTCTTCATAAAACCATTATGTATAAATAAAGGCTAAAATAACACCATGCATATAACAAGTCAAGGAGTACAATTTCCTTTTAATCTGTGGGCTGTGTTTTCAGCCTTCCTGTGTTCTGTCCCATACAAAGTTCTGGTTTTCTTTTACTAAGCAGAGCTAGAAACCCCTCGACCCACGAGGCCAGGCTGAAAGTCAAATGCCAATAACTTCATGCAAGCATCAATGCTTTGAGTTCCTCCAGAGGATCTGATACTCATGACCAGAACCACACCAAGACTCTCCAAAGCCTCAATTCCAGGCAATTGCAATGCCTCGCCCATGAAAGACACGATACCATCCACTTACCAGCAATAATAAACATGATGCCAGAGGTCAGAGTCATATTGGCTTTTGCAGAATCCTCCATGGTGCCGATACGGATGCATTTCAGAGCAAAAATGCACACAAGGAGTCCAAGGATGCCCAGAACAATACCCACGATCATGAGGGCCCTCACAGCCTGGAACATTGCTGCAAAACAAATCAACAAGAGTCATGCTGAACATCTGCAATAAGATGCATCAGAGACTGAGAGGTTTTTAAAGATCGTTTCTGTCTAAAAATAAACATATCAAAGAGGGAAACCTTGCAAAATGGGTACCAGATCTCCTCTCAGCGTTAGCTAGGGCACTGCTGGGAATGTGGCTGTTTTTCTCTGCTTCCCAGAGAGTCTGACAGCTTAGACATAATTATTTTGTGATGTTCATTGACACTGGTCACAAATCAGCTGAAATTAATGGAGAGGATGTGACTTGTTTGGGATGTTCCACAGCCTCTTCTTGCCCTCCCACGAGCTCTCACAGCCCTGCATTTGGTTTTGATGTCCCCTGCACACAACTGTCCATTTTCAGAGAAGGTTATATGGGCTTGTGATAAACTGAGAGGAGAAGGCAACATATTCTACAGCTTCAGGAACTTCACTCAGCCTGCCTGTCACCCCTTCTGCTGGGCTGTATGCCCAACTGGAGCAGAAGGCACTGGTGCAGGAGAGCAGCGAGTAGACCCTGCTGGTCTTGCACAGGGAGAGAGAAATAAAATGCTTCTAAACCCTCCCCAGGAGGCAAGGGAGGGTGCAGGGTGCTCACAGGGATCTTCTTTCCTGTGGGGTACCATGAATCCGAGCAGAACCGCACCGTCTCTGTGACGCATAAGGAAGCCAGCAGTTTGCTTCTCACAGACTGGGAATACACCACCTTCTCCCACCTGGCAGTCCCAGTGGGGCTGCTGCTCTTATGACTCAATTTGCCCTTATCAGCTGATAACAAGTGCTAACGAGCCTGGATTTTCAATCTCCCATTCATCAGACCCCAGGTGTGAGCTCATTAGTTGTTATTCATCAGAGAACAAGAAGCTGGCGGATACACATTATCAGCCCTCAAAGGCTGCAAAGAAGAAAGCTGGGAAGAGAAGGAAATCACAGTACTCATTTGTCTTTACAGTTGCTTAAGTTTCATTGCAACTGCTTTTTTTTTTTTTGGGGGGGGGGGGGGGCGCAGGCAGGAGAGGCTGATACTCTAGCACAGCCCAAGATCCTATGGATCATCGTAGAAAGTCCTCATCCCCAGGATAGTCCTTTGTTGCTGGGATGCTTCTTACAGACCATATGGTTCCTGGGTGCCATCACTCTTCAAGAAGTGACTCTAAGCTAAGAGACCTTGCAGAAGTCTTTGGGGGTTCACAGGAGAGACATTCCCGGTGCATGGGATGCCTTTGGAAGGACACAGCAGGCAGGCCAAGCCAAGCAGCTCCTTCTGCTGGAGTACTGAAGTCCAAGTGTGGTGAATCTCCATTGAAAAGGAGCCACCACAGCTGTTGGAGAGGGGGGAGAGAGGAACACAGCAAGGCACAACAAAAATAATGCAAAATAGCCATCAGCAGGGATTCCTCTCTCCATGAAGTGGACTTATGGACCATCTCCACAAAGGGACAAAAGGAAGGAGAAAGGGCTGTGGCATGAAGACCTCTTCACTTGGTTCATGGGACTGAAAGTGAGAGCTGCTTGGGAAGAGAACACTGCAGTTTCAAGTGAATCTTGGTATCCACCGAAAGCCCTCTGAACAAAGCTGCTTTCCAAAGGTAAATGACCTCCTCCAGGGGGAAGGAGTGGAAGGACTTAGGCAAACAAAACAGGAGACGAAGGGAAAAAAATTGGATGAGGAGCACTGGGTAGCAAACAGCCTCCTGTTTAAAGTCAAGCACGGAAACTACCTGCCCTTTCATTTTGCATGAGGTAGGACAACTTTGCTCCACATAGTTCTACGGGTATAGCTTCACACACCTATGGCTGCTCAATTTGTACTCCTGATTTCTGTATGAAGGGCTGGCATGCGCAGAAAGTAAGAATGCAAGCTTATTCACCGAAATAGTTGTTGGTGATCTGAAAGCACAGTCTGCATCGCTGTGTTTTTCAAACATAAGTGAAATGGGAGAATTGTCACAGTGATGCTGCGAGGGGCCAGTGAAGTAAACCAACTTACAGTCATACCAGCTGATATCACCTACATTTCTGTTACTGCTACAAAATACAAAGGTGGAAATCTAATTTAATGACTAGTTATGGCTAATGGAACATAGAAATTTTAGGGGGAAAATGAGGTTTTAAAGTTAACCAAATTCAAGCAGTCATTCCTTCTTTAAGTTTTAAGGTACTCATCAACTAAAGGGACACAAAGAACAAAACTGGTCTCTAAGACACAACAGCAAATGCCCGTGACTGCTTTGTATGTTTCCTTATTGCTGTATGACCTAAAAATATCATATAAAAATAAAATCATGATTATGATAAATGGACATGAAAACGACGGTTACCATTGCCTCATCGCTCTTTTAGAACACAATCACTCGCACACAGCATTGCAGGGGTATGGATAGATATCGATCAACATTTGTACCTATAGATCAATAAAGATGAGTTTTATGCTGTCAGGCAAGTGGCCCCATAGGAAAAGTGACTCCAAACATCAGTTTTGCTCTTCCAAATGAAAAAGAAGTCACGTAGCAATCCTGAAGCTGGGGACACAGAAACACATTTATTCCATCACACCCCTCGGGACAGTCACAGGCTTCTCTCAAAACGCAAACACCGCAGTAGCACCTGCTTGTACCTCTTCACAACGGTTCACCAAGAGTAAAAACCCCTCTCGGGGTTGTATTTATTGCTCGCTGGCAGGGCACAGGCAGGACAGGGCACAGGGAGGATGACGAGCCACACTGGTCACTCCTCTGCTATGGGTCCGGCTCGCTTAGGAGCACTGGGACACCCTTGCATGCAGTGGGGTGGGAAAACAGCTCTTTTTGTAAAGCAAGCATGGAAATGAGAACACAACACCCCTCCGCAACCCACTTCCCCGACCTCTACATCTCCCCAGGTAACACAGACTGGCTGAGCGCACCATTCCCCTTCTTCCCCTTCCTAACATGCTGCTCACAAGCAGATTGCTTTAATCCCGGTTTTCTCTTTGGAAAAAAAAAAAAAGAGGAAACCATTTGTTTTCCGTTATTCTGTTAAGAATGCAAAACTGTACACAGCTGTTCTCTTTGTGTTGTGATTCAAAGGGACAGAGGATCAGTTGGTTTAGCCGACTCGCTCCCCTCGCCTCAGCAGAGCTGCGATTTGCGCCTACAGTGGGGCTGAACCTGTCGTGCTCACCCAGAGATCACCAACACATGCTCGAAGCTGTCCCCTCCACCAACTGAAGGTACCATTTCAGAAATAAATATGCATGCATTTTTATGCTCATACACTGAGGAGCCTGGAAATCTTATTCCTCGTGAAGTATACTTTAAGATGTCTGCTCCTGGTTTTGGGTGAGAACCATGCAGAGCTACATGAGAGCTCCTGGCTAAACCTGGTGCATCTTTTGTCCCTACCTGGCAGTCCAAGAATGGTGAAATACGGACGGCACTCTGTAAAGCCGGAGCTTTGCCGCACGCAGCTCCTCCACAGTCCCTGATATTGGAAGACGGCTGTGACCGGGTTGTCATATAAGTCCTGTGTGCTCCACGAATCCATGGCAGTGGACACAATGCACCCCGCAACACCCAGCGACGAAACGAGGAACCCCATCACCTGGCAGATGGTTGTGGACATGGTGTCTCCCTTGGAGAGAGGAGGGGAGACAGCCCTGATGAAGCCGCAGACCTAATGGGAGCACCGAAGTCCTCTTGAATGAGCCTCCAGAAACACAGCAGCTCTTATCAGATGCTTTCCATTCAGCAGTGTGTTTGCTCAAATTGTTTTTGCAAGATAGTCCAGTTTCACTCTCACTGGATAGGTTTGTGCTGGCAGGGCCAGAGATATGAGCTTTTGTCCTCTAGAGGTGCTTGTCCTTCCCCGGCTAAACAGCCACGCTCCATCTAGTGTTGGGCAACCCACTTGGAACATGCGCTGTTCCCTGCACCCAAACCCTTTGCTGTCCATCAAACTTCTCCTGCATGCTAGGAGAAAATTCTTCACAGTGAGGGCGGGGAGGCCCTGGCCCAGGTTCCCCAGAGCAGTGGTGGCTGCCCCATCCCTGGAGGGGTTCAAGGCCAGGTTGGATGGGGCTTGGGAGCCTCATCTAGGGGAGGTGTCCCTGCCCACAGCAGAGGGGGCTGGAACTAGATGATCTTTAAGACCCCTTTCAACTCAAACCATTCTATGTTAAATTGGAGGACTGGGTGGTTGCATGAATACCAGTGGAGGTGGCCCTCCCACGCACCATGCCTGCGTGTTTGCTTTGTTGGGAGGGGAGCCACCACTCCTTCCTCCAACCCTTTCTGCTGGTTTCATCTTCATCTTCATGCAGCTGGAGTGGCATTTCAAGCCAAGAGGGACCTTCTCTCCTCCTTCTCCCCCTCTCCATCATTTCCATACCTCCAAGCCCCACCGTTCACCCCAACACCTACTACGGTTCGTTAGGGATATGGGTTTCTCCTGCTGATGGGGAATGCCGCTTCTCATCACCCCTCTTACTCAGAGGCATCAAAACCTCAGAGCAATGGTGGAGCAATCGAGAAGTACCGTTGACAGTCTCTAGACATGCAAGAAAGCCCAGATGATGTGGTCTGCCTTTGAATTTAAAGGCCACATTGAATCATGTCTCTGAAGAGGATGACCCAGCACAGGGCTGCACATTCCCCCCTGCAACCTCACGTGTGCTCCCTCTCAAAATAGAGCTGAGTAAGCAGCCTCAGTACCAAGGGTCATCCTGCAGTCCATCGCCAAGAGGCAAACAAACACCCAGCTGTGCTTAGCGCTCCAGGTGCACCTACAGGTAAATTCTTCATGATTTGAAGAATTATTGTGTTTTGGAGGGTTTTGATTCACTCATTCCTGAGCTCGTTGCCTAAGGTGTCATCCCAGCATTAGCTGGTTGCCATTCCTGATGCTCTGATTAGCATCATGCTTGTAAACACTGGGAACTCAAAGCTCCCACAAATACCTTCCTTGGTTGCTGGTTGAAGCAAAGCTCTGGAGAAAACACACAAGCTTATTTCCATCCCAGCCCTTTCCCAAACCCGTTTTCTCTGCCTTTCTCTAAGGTTCTTACATTAAGCTTATCGTTACCTGAAAAGCGGATGAGTGATACCAATAGCTGCAGAGCATGCCTAAGCATCTTTAGTACAATCTGACTCTCATCTCCAGCCACCCCGGGAGATGTCCACAGCCTGGAGTGGTTGAACAGTGGGGGTTTATCTCCAAACACGTGCCTGTTGCTCAGTCTCCAGCGAGGTGGTTGAATGCTTGGGACAGTGGGCTTGCAAAGCCACACGGTGATGCTGAGCAGTATCGAAGGAAGGGATATGATGGGGAGACAGCTCTTACAAAGGCCAAACGTTCTCACCAAGGACCAGGGAACAGGGCTCCCACTGACTATTGGTACACCCACAGCGGTTTACCCAAACTAGGAAAAGAAAGGGTATTTTGTGACCACTCCCCTCTGCAACCTTTATTTCAGCTCATACTTGCTTTATCTATCCAGGCGTTGACTCTATATTATCTGAAAACCGTCCACTGGGCCCATTGCAACTGCTGAATGTTATCACCGCCTCTCCCAGAAAAATCATCTACAGCTCATGTTTACTTTTAAATTTGCAAATATCGCTCACACCCTACCAGTCAGTTCCAGCTTGTTCAGACCCGAAACAAAGCAAACCCACCCTTCTCTTTCTGTTCCTCCATTGCTGTGATGACCATAACACCCAGGAGTGTGTGGTCCACCTGTTCAAAGCTCGAGAAAGTCTGACTGGCCTTTCTGAATCTCAGTGAGGAAAGAGGCTAACGGAAAACCCTGCCTCCGACCCACTCTGTCCCTTTGGTCTTCAGGTGGTTCAGAGAAGCTTTAGAGGTCCCTCAGCAGAGTTGGGGTGCGTGCAGATTTGTCCTTCCCTACACGTATACGAGTTGTAGACCAGCCCCACATCTTTACAGCCTCTTGCCATTTCCCTTGCCTTGCTCTTCTTTTGGCCCTCAGCCCAGATTCTTTACTATTATTTTTCACATCTCTCATTCTTTCATGATGTAAAGGCAGGAGACAGCAGCAAGAATGTCATGCACATGTCTAGCTTCCTGGCATCCCCCCTAGGCTCTCTCCACCTCTCCCACCCTGAGGGTCACTGGGGATCAGGGTGGCCAAGACCTCTCTAAGGGTTGCATTACCATCCCCACACCTTCTTCCGCTCCTGCTGTGATTGCAAACCCACTTCAGCCTCACACACACCCCCAAGAGATTATATCAAGTCACCAGCCCACCTGGACCACCCAAACCCTTCTGTGCATGAGATTTGGTCTCAAAAGACTTTAAGCAAGTTACAGAAATTGCCTGCAGACATTTCAAAATTTGGAGCTGAACTGACTGGGTTAAAGGATTTTAAGTAGCAAACAGATCTTGGAAGAGACTTTGCCATGGCCACCACCAGCAGGGGACCATGACACAGCAATTACCAGTGCCCGTTCTTACAAACTTCGGGCATAAAGCAGTTTCAGGGCAGAAAGCTGTTTCTTTTGATGGAGGGCCACCCTGTCTCCAAAATCCCCAGAGATTTTCCCAGGTTACACCACAGAACATGTGTTGGTTCTATGAAATAAAAGAAAACCTTGTCAGAACATCGATACAGAAGAAAAAAATCCAGAGATGCCAATCTTAAGTCTTCATAGAATCACAAAGTAAAATCACAGAATGTCAGGAAGGGACCTTTGCAGGTCATCCGGTCCAACCTCTCTGCAGGAGCAGGGACACATTTAACCAGATCAGGTTGCTCAGAGCCCCATCTAACCTGGCCTTGAATGTTTCCAGGGGTGGGGCCTCAAGGCCAGGTTGGATTCCCAGACATGAATTCTCCTCATGGAGCATCTACCCATCTGTGCTACCCTGCACCAGCAAAACTCAAAGCAGTTGTTTTATGCAAATTCCTGGGCAGTGGTGATCATGTTCCCATGGGCTGTTTTAACTTCAAGCCCTCTAGCAGCACACACCCTTTCACCAGTTGGAGAATTTAACTAGGTGCTGTCAGACTCCCAAAGTTTGCTCTTGGAGAAGAAAAAAATATTATTTTTTTTCCAAGTTCACCAGCAATTTGTTCCCCAGCAGAGAGATGCTTCAGCCTTTCTGAAAGGGTCAAAAGGGGGTTTGACTTGAGAACAAAATGTACTTTCAAAAATAGCTGAACCAATCTGGCTGAAGAGGGCTGGAAATAAAAGACCAGGACAGACAACAGGAAAATTACTGCCCATGTTATTGAAGTTTAGCAAACCTCTAAGGAACTGAAAAATGCTCCTTTTAGTGGGCCTGCAAGAAAGGTAGGGAGGTACTTCTTACAAGGGCACGGAGTGATAGGAAGAGGGGAAATGGCTTTAAATTGGAGAGGGGAAGATTTAGATTGGACATCGGGAAGAAATTCTTCATGCTGAGTGTGGGGAGGCCCTGGCCCAGGGTGCCCAGAGCAGTGGTGGCTGCCCCATCCCTGGCGGGGTTCCAGGCCAGGTTGGATGGGGCTTGGAGCCCCTGATCCAGTGGGAGGTGTCGCTGCCCATGGCAGGGGGTGGGACTGGATGGGCTTTGAGGGGCCTTCCAACCCAAACAATTCCAGGATTCTATGATTCCATAGGTGCCTCCCAACTTCCACACTAAGCGAAACCCCCAGGCTCACCAGAGCTCAGCTATTGCTATTTGCCTATTATTTGCATGTTCGAATTCAGATCATGTCCTCCAGACAAGTTGGGTCTGCCAACATGCCAAAGCACGTAGCGAAAAATAAGAAAGGAAAGCAAAATCAGAACAAGCAGTCTTAGTCCTCAAGTGACATATTTCACCAGAGACCAACTGTTTATAGCCGAGCCATAAACCACCTGTGTTATTTCTCATTTTCATCTATTATCTTGATTTTTCCTCAATCTATTTGAAATTAAAATTCCCAACTAAATTGAAGATAGATGATGGGCAAGACAAGTTTAATCTTTGCTATGGGAGCAAGGGATTGAGGAAAAAGTCCTCAGAAACCAAAACTTCATTGATGTACTCAGGTCACCTCACTGCTTTGCTAGAGTCCTATTATTTTTATTCACTCCAGCATTATTGTTCCCAATATAAATTGCCATTGTCAGAATAATAAATAGGGGTTTATAATGGAAACGCTGACAAACCATTAACTATGACACAGTTAGCGAGGGGGGTTTAATGGAGATCAAGGTGCAGAGGGGTTAAAATAAACACTGAGATGATCCACTTAAATAATATCTTAGTAAATTAATAATTTGATTTTTAGCACCGTTTCCCCCCTCTGGTTGGGATGCAATTGTCCTGTAGGAAGAAGTGCTCGTAGGAGCGGCTGAATTCTGGAGATGGAGCCCGTCTGCAAAGCCCAGCAGCAGGGCGCTTGCTTTGGCACTGGCTTCTCCAGAGACTGGAGGTGTCAGCCAATCCATAATGGGGGGGAGACGCGGGGACTGCGGGAGAGCAAGGGAGGAGCAAGGCCTGTTCATTAAAAAGAAAGGGAAACAATATCCACCTCGCTTTGTAGGTGAGCGGCGGTCACAGAAACCATCTCACTGGGACAAAAGCACATAAATATTCATATCCCCACGCTCCGTCGGGGACCAATGCCCCAACCCCGCTGCAGCGACATCAGGGCATTCACCCACCTTCAGCTTTAAAGCTTGTGGTTTATTCTTTGGGCTTTTTTTAATTCCCTTTTTTGAGACGAGAACAATAAATGCAGCAAATCACACCTGGTTGTTGCACCCCAAGAACGTGGGTTCTTTGCAAACCCAGACACTGGGGACTGGATCCCCCCTCTGTCCGCAGCTGGGAGGGAGCCACAGAGTTTACTGGATGCAGCCGAGGAGAGACAGACTGCGGTCCCCCAGCCCGTCTGCTCCCCAAACACTGCTGTGTATTTCCATTTTAGAGAATTAATGCCCACCCTACAGACACTGCTCTGGAGGCTTGGGAGCTGCAAACTCTGCTCTAGCTTCTCACCGCCGTGCTGAAGGTAGAAACAGAGGTAGTTCAGAAGAACAAAACCACCTTCCCAAATCAAGCATTCTGGTTTCTGCACAGCTCTTACTGGGGGCTGCATGACTGGATGTCCAGGCAGAATTGAGGGCAAAATCAAGCCCACATCCTCCTAATAAAACATTTGTCTGCATCCAAGACTGAGCATGAACAAACAGCAGCATTGAAAGGCACTGCTCCAGCAAAGGGAAGGTGCTCATGGGCATCCCTGGCCCCTGCTCGGCGATGCCGCAGGACAGCATCCAGCCACCGGCTGGGAACCAGGATCCAGAGCTGAGCGGCATGGAAATACAGCTCAGGGGGCGAGACACTCCTCCCACTGGGGTCTGAGGCCGCAGCTGCGCTGGGTTATACTGGTTTGATTTGTGCAGAGATAGACTATGGGTGAAAGAAGCAATTTTTGTGCACAATGCTTATTTCTGTGCGGTTCAGGAAATGCCATTTTGCAGAAGTTCTGCAATGATTTGCTGATATAATTGGCTTCTTCCCTCCATTCTTGCTCTGTCAAAGCACAGTGGCAAGATGGGTATAATAGCCCAAGTGCCTCTTTTCTCACTGTATTAAGGCAAGAAGAAAACCCAGATAATCCTGTTGTAACCTAATTGTTTGCACCCCCACATACTCTGGGCACAGCCAGGCCAGGAATGATACCCGGAAGAAAAAACTGGAACCAAAGGAGAATTAGGGCGAAATCCAGCCTGGTAGTGTTAGCCCATACAGAAATACAGCGAGGTGAAGTGTGGCACATCCTCTTAGGAAAGGATCCTCTCTGATGCCAAGAATATTAGTGGTTTCTGGTGGGAAGCCATGCACAGCCAGGCAGCCAAGCCACCCAGGACATGGGGCATGAATCCCTCCATGCAGCAGCCACTGCCTGGACAACACCTCAGAAACCTGTGAGAAGTTTTACTGAACCTGAGCTTTGCCATGGGAGAGGGTTTGGCTTGAGATACCCCCAAGGGACCTGTCATCCAGGCAGGGCGAGCACCTGAGGTTCCTTCTGGCTATAATTTGGGTTCCCTGCTCTGTGCCAAAACCCACCCCTGACCACCGCTCACGTGTGGCTTCAGGCACATGCCTACAGCTCTGCCTTCCCGCCACTCGGCCCTTTTGGCCAGCAAACCCTACCTGGAAGCCCCAGGATGGTGAAGTAACCGCGGCATTCGGTGAAGCCGGAGCTGTCCCGGACGCATGTGCGCCAGAGGCCCTGGTAGTTGAACACTGCTGTCACCGGGTTATTGTAGAGGTCTTGGGTGCTCCACTGGTCCATGCACGTTGATGCAATGATGCCTCCTATTCCTAAAGCAGACACCACAAAGCCCATGGACTGGCATATCGTCACAGACATGGTGCTGAGCACTCACTAGGCAGGTCCTCAGGGCGCACAAGCTTCCACAAGCTGGGTCTGGCACACTCAGCCAGGAAAGAAGGTTCTTTTAGCTGGAGGCACAGCCTACGTCACCAGCGGGAGTCAGGAGAGGTCTAGTCCACACCATACAAACCTACCCTTTCTCTTTATCCATTTTGATGAGATAATTTTCCCCGCTCGGTACCAAGAGCCGTTTGTTACACATGGTGTGAACGCCTCGCTCTCTGTTTACCTTCTCCCTCCAGGCAGAGGTGCAGCCAGTCTTGGGCAGACGGGGACCAGTGGGTCCCTCTGAAACAGCTCCTGGAGAGCTTCTGCAGAAGTGACTGCACGCTGCCAGAGGCCAGCAGCAGAGATGCTTAAATCGGATGAAACAGATAAAAATTATGGAAAGCCTAATCCTTTCCTGGCAGGGATGATGCTTCTGAGCCAAGTGAAGAGGCAATTATTAGCCTGTCTCTCTCTAGGGACATTTGCCCAAGCAAAACATATAAGGAAAGGAGAGTATATAAAAGAGGATGGCGTACAGCAAAGGACAGTGCACCGCTGGGGCAGATGTCTGGATGGGCCTTACTGCTTGGTGAGGTCAGGCTGGGAGCCCACAGGAAAGGCAGCTGTTGCTGAAGAGTGAATGGTGTGAACCTGCAGTTTGGACCAGCTTCTCCAGAGAGAGACCTCTCCCTTGGACCTCATCTTGGGAGGACCAGGTCTGGCAGGCAGAGCAAGACAAAAACAGTAGAAGTGAAGGTATATCCTTATTCAGTATTGCTTTTTCACTGTTATACAAATTTGGACTGGTTTAGATGGACAAATAATGAAGACGAGGCAGGTACATCGCTATGCCTTACTGGGAGACAAGAGAACCTTGAGGACCTTATCCCAAAAAATCACTCTGTTGGGTATTGTGTTCTTTGCCCATTCTGCTTCACTCTTCACCACTTCCTTCCTAGCCCCAATTTCCACTGATGCCAACCTGTTTGCAGCTGGAGAATGAAGGGGGGATATCAGTCCCTGTGAGACAGGGGAGATGTTGAGTCCTATTTCAGCATTGCTGGACTCACACACAGCACGTGGAAGGTCTCGGAAGAAGTGGAGCCCAGTGGGGTGAGATTTAGATGACAGAAGTGGACCACTACTGCCTGGCTACATTCACCCTGGCTCAAGGACCACTGTGTCTCTCCCAGACACTAGATCCCATGTGTAGACGGGCTTCCCGGTGAAGCTGCTCCTGAAGAACCAACCTTTTGTGTGGGCACAGTCATAGGCTCCTAGAGATCATTTTGGGTTTGCACCTTTTTGAAAGAACCAAGCTAGCTGGAAGGGAGCTTGAAGAGTCATCCAGTCCTTTCCCACACCCAAGGCAGGGCAACTGTACTGCTCATAAATCTCTGACCTGCTGTCAGAAAGCATCCACAATGCAGATGCTTTTCTCACCTGGGCTAATTTATCCCAGAATATCAATTCTAACAATTTTATGCCTAATACTGAAGTTCATTACGTATCATCCATGGAATCATGAAAAGCTTTCCTGCAGCCCCTTTCAGCACTGGAAACTGCTCTAAGGTCTCTCTGGAGCCTTCTCTTCTCCAGGCTGAACAACACCAACTCTCTCACGCTGTCCTCATAGCACAGGTGCTCCAGCCCTCTGGAGTCCACCCGGCTCTTGAAAAGTAATGCCTGACAGTAGACATGAAAGAGAGAAAATTTAACCCCATGTGTCTCACCAACAGTCCTTTGTTTTAAACATAACATTATCCAATTTCCTCGCCTTCCCTAAAAGAACAGTGTTGGTGATTCACATCCATTTTCAAAATCCACTCTCTTTCCCAGAGCCTTTCTGAACGCAGCGATACCCAGTCCTGGTGACGCACCTCCCCTGCTCCATGGCATGGCTCTCATTACTTTCGGTATCGGTCAACATAGCTTAATCATGGAAAGCTTTCCCAGTATCACAGAGCTAAATATAGCGTGTAGGACTAAAGCGCAAATACACTCCCTGTGTTTGCCACAACCAGGATCACCTGGTGACAGGAAAGAGTAGGGACAGCCAGGCATTGCTTTCACTACATTAAATAAAAGTGCAGGTTTGTCTTGCAGTCGATCAACCCGCAAAGCCGGAAAAAACGCATCTCCATTTTGTAGCCCTCAGTCCCTGGGTGGGAAGTGCTACGCGCATGCAAAGGGACAGATCTTGGCCAAGTCATTGTTCAATAACTGTGCCAATTCACAGCCAGAAGAGGAGGGTCCTGGGATGTGAGCAGCATCACGCACAAATAGAAGTTTCCTAGTTGCAGCCAAACGGATCGTTTCAACCACTGACAGCATTTCACCATGAAAATAATTAAGGACTGAACTCCTTCAGCCACCTAAAGTTACCAACTTGAAGTGAGAGAACCACTTATTTCCCTTGTTCAAAACTCCCCAGCACCTTTAACAACCATTTCTCATGTTGAAGTGTGATCCGCAACTCTCACTCATGTCACCTGGGAGGATTAACCACCATCCTGGGCTCTTGCCTTTGCTGTTTCCCCTCCTCTGCCCACCTTTCACAGCTCCTCTCATCCAAGCAATTCCTTTTTGACTGAAATAAAAAGCATCCTGCCCTATTTAGGTTTTCCTGTAGAAGCTTATTCCTCAACTATGGATTTCCGCAGAGTGATATCCATGAACAAGGACTGGTCCACCCTCCAGTGAACAGTGTCAGAGTAAGGTTTGGTAGGAAATACAGGTGCTTTTAATGAGCAGGATTTTCTCATTTTAAGGGACAACAGAACCGTAGAGTCACTGAGGTTGGAAAATACCTCTAAGCTCATCCAGTCCAACCATCAGCCCAACATCACCATGTCTGCTCAAACATGTCCCAAAGTACCGCATCTACACGGTTTTGAACCCCTCCAGTGATGAGGATTCCACCACTGCCCTGGGCAGCCTCACTGCTTTACTGAAGAAATATTTCCTAATATCCCATCTAAACCTGCCCTGGCACAGCTTGAAGCCATTTCCTCTCATCCCACCACTTGTCACTTCGGAGTAGAGCCCAGCACCCCCCTCACCACAACCTCCTTTCCAGGAGCTGCAGAGAGTGACGAGGTCTCACCTAAGCCTCCTCTTCTTCTAAATGCAAAGAATTTAAAAAAAAAAAACAAAACAAACAAATAAAAAAAACCCAGAGGGTGAAGAGTGGCTTTTCTTCATGTTTTGTTACTTAATTTAGTATCTTAAACAGAAAAATTAAGCTTGTTCCAACCTATTCCCTAGGTCTGTTAAATTTCTGGTACAGAGCAAATAATTTCTTTTATTTCTAAAAAACTGAAAGAATGCCAGTGCAAATCCCTTCTGAAGAGCTGTCACCCCTGGTATGAAAAAAACAGCGGGAGATGAGAATATCTGCATAAGGTCAAAGATCTCACAGCATCTCCTCTCAGGATAAAAAGAGCCGCACCAGAGCTGAAATCTACAGAAGCATAGTTACAAACATATTTTTGATGCTACAAATAAGATTAAAGCATAAAGATGCGCCTATGAATATTCATGTGCTTGGTGTGCACCATCAAGCCTCGGCAATGGTTTGATGCTTTCCCCTACCTTCCACCTTGAAGAGACCAGGTGGTCCTACAGATAGGAGAAGTGGGCTGACTGCAAGGTAACTTTAACTCCAGAACACCTAATTTCCACACTCTTTTCTTGGGTCTTGAACCCACGTAAGTTTTCCAAACCAGCAGGTTAGGGGGAAGGACAAGAGATACTGAAGTTGAGGGAGATGTTACAATGGGTGGAAGACCTGGAGTCTGTCTGTCTACAGGGCCTGATGGCCTTTGTGGGAAGTGTGGCATGAAGAGATGTGTAGAGAGCCAACATACCTCTTTTCAGGTCAACACCCCGAGATGGACCTTGGCAGAGATAGTCCATTGCTTGCTGGGTGATGCTTGTCCACGCTGCCGAGGGCACTGCCTGGCTCTGCTTCATCCTTTTGTTTTCCTCCAGATTGAGGCAGAACCAGGAGAATCTTCTTTGTGCTGATAGAACAGCCCCGGAGGAAAATGACCTGCCAATGCTGCTCTCAGGAGTGGGATTTTCAGCAATTGATAGTGGTGGCAAGTTTGGCTTTTTCTTTGAAATGGCCTCAAATTATCTATGGAAAAATGATAAATAAACTGTAAAACCAGACAAACAATGGAGTACAGAAATACTGTAGTTTTGCATCAGTACAATGCAATATATCAATACATTAATATAACAAGAAAAAATATATATATGCAACTCAGAAATAAAAAGTTCTGGGAGGAGACCAACTTAAAACTAAACTGAACAGCAAAGAGGATAAAACCATGAATTTAGACCTGCAGCATAGCTTGGGCCAGGCCTAAAGTGTCAGTTATTGCTGGTAAAGGCTACATGACACAGGCTCATCTCAGTCACCATCCTCCCACAAAGCGTGCATGGTGAGGGCAAAGCCTTCCCTGGCTGGTTCTTTAAAGGCCTCATCAGGGGTGATGCTCCCAGCTGCTCCTGTTAGCCCAAGTTCCCCCAGCTGTGCCCACCAGCTCTTGCCACCGCCCATCGCCGATGCTGTGACTGCTTAAGTGAAAAATGATACCTCTTTGAGAGGGGAGTTGGTGTTATTCTCTGTGACTTTGGGAATTTAGTCACTGCTATCGCCTCTAGGAAGGGGAATCCCATGGGATCTTGCCAACAACCATCAGCTCCTTCACACCAGCAACATCTGCTCTCCATCTAACACCCCTCCTAACCAACTCACAATCTCACCCAACCTATTTCTTCCAGCGCAGCGGAGAAGGTTTCTCCTGAATATGGGATTTGTCCCTGCCAAGGAGGATGTCTTGACTGCCTAATTATTTTATTCATAAGCTGGCTGTGATTTCAAAGACATCTAGGTGACCTATCTAAAGCTAAGCGAATCCCTCACCCAAGAGGAGACCCGCTCCTCTTGATCCCTCCGGGGAGCCCAGGCTGGGTGGCGGAGGAGCTGCCGAGGGAGTTCTGTGCAGCTGGACAATGAGAACCACATTGACAAAGTGTTCACATTATTGGCTGATAGGTCTGCATCAGTCACTCATTCACAAGCACAAGGTCTAAATTGCAGAACCAATTAACGGCACTAATAGCCCTTGCCTGAATTAATCTTTGAGACAAAAGAGGAGAGAAGTGGAAGAGCTATTAGCAAATCAAGCTGTACCATCCCTGCTTTATTGCGGGAATCTAAGTGTCTGTATTTGGCTATTATGAACTGACTGCAATTACAGCCCTCATTTAAAATGATTAAGTGGTTATAATTATTTTTCAATTAAAACTTAGATCTTCCATTTATACAACATTGCAGGCTTCAATTAAAGTCCTTTTTCCTCTCTTTTTTTTTTTTTTTGAGGAAAAAAAGTACCACTGTGCCAAAAGAATTTTGCATCTTTTCTACCCAGTAAGAGCCAAATAACATGCTAATAAGGCTTTTGTTTGCATCCCTCCTTCCCAGCCTCGCTGAACTCCTGCACGGTGAAGGAGATAAACTGCCAGGCACAGCACTTGCAGTACCTGCCTGGGGTCAACAAAAACGAGCCCGGGAAGTGATATGAGCCTCGGCTGCTGCTCTGAAACAAGATACGCACGAGTGAAATGGTGGGTTAATCATTTTCAGGGCTGGGAACCGCAGTACTCATAGAATCACAGAATGTCCTGAGGTGGAAGGGACCCACAAGGACCATCGAGTCCAGCTCCTGTCCCTGCACAGGGCACCCCAACACTCACACCGTGGGGCTGAGGGCGTTGGCCAAACTGCTGGAATATTGTCAGCCTTGACGCCATTTCTGCTTCCCTGGGAGCTGTTCCAGTGCTCCATCACCCTCTCAGGGAAGAGCTTTCTCTTAATGTCCAATCTAACCCTTCCCTGGTGCTTCTTCCTACCATTGCTCACAAGATCTTGGCTTCTCTCTCTCCAGATTAGTTTTTAAAACCAGACCTGGAAGAAGCCTTCCTGAGCTCATCCGCAGCCACATTCACTCCAGTTCTGTGTTTTCCAGCATGTTCTCTCTTTCCAGAAATCCCTTGTGGGTCCCTTCCAACTCAGGACATTCTGTGATTTTAGGATTTTCATCTGCAAATTTAGCAAAGTGAAAACTTTTTCTACTTTTCATTTCAAAATGACATTTCTATTTCTAACTTTCCTTATAAGATCATAAAGGGATTTAAAAGAGGAGAGCAAAGGGAAAGGAAAGGATGCAAAAAAGAGCTTGAGAAGAAATGTGTTGGTCCAGCAAAAATGTAATTTCATGTGATTTTTTTCAGCCACACGCCCAAAAAAATTAATTTATGTATTTCATTACCTGTAGGAGGTTGGAGACCTCTAATGGTGTTACTTGCCCATGACTTCTACCGCTAAGTTTGACTCAGGAGCATTAGTGACCAGGCAAGAAAAGCAGCGACCATCAAAAGAGCCAGGCCACACCAAGACACTCCTTCCGTCATTGAGTGGTCTCTAACATGGAACATCACCATGAGCTTTGTCCTCAAAACGGTGGGCACACCAGAAAACTTTATATAGAGCAAGCTTTGCAATTAGCCGGGCAGGGCCAGGTGTAAAGGGGGACTCAGAGGAGCAGGAGAAGGGTTTGTAGCCCAGGAGGGTACAGAGGGCAGAGCTGCTCTGCACGTTTCTGGTTTTCCCAACAGCTGAAGCAGCAGCCGTGGCTTCACTGTATCACTGTATCAGGGTCTTCAGCCAAAAAGCGACAATTAGGTCCCTCACGAACTAATTAGCTCAACCGTGACACCTCTTTGCACAAGCCCAAGAAAGATGATCTTCTCGGGAAGGGTGAGGTTCACACAAGCTCTCAACTCCTACACCCCCCATCCCCAGGAGGAGGAAACATATGGGCAGGAGAGCTTCTATGCACCAGAAAGTGCTCAGGGGAACACTTTAGTTGCTGATTGTTTCCCCGATTTGTGATAAGGAAACACCCTGAAGAAGCAGCAACACAAGAAGTAGTGTTTGAATCACAGAATCATGGAATGGTTTGGGATAGAAGGGACCTCAGTCCACCCAGTGCCACCCCTGCCATGGGCAGGGACACCTCCCACTGGATCAGGGGCTCCAAGCCCCATCCAACCTGGCCTGGAACCCCTCCAGGGATGGGGCAGCCACCACTGCTCTGGGCACCCTGGGCCAGGGCCTCCCCACCCTCACAGCAAAACAGTTCTCCCTAAGATCTCATCTCCATCTCCCCTCTTTCAGTCCCAAACTCTCCCCCTCATCCCGCCCCTGCGCTCCCTGACCGAGCACTTCCCTGGAGCGCCTTTCAGCATTGGAAGCTGCTCTAAGGTCTCCCCACAGCCTTCTCTTCGCTCGAGGTGGTTGGAACTGGGTGGGTTTTAGGGTCCCTTCCACCAGTAACCATTCTCCCATTCTAAGATCATGATTCTGTTCTTGGAGTGACGGGAACACACGTACAGAGCTTGGGAGAAAAACGGACTTCTTGTGGTGGTGAAGAGGGCACAGATCAGCCCCGTAGATCTGAACCCGGGGAGCAAAAGTTCCACTACAAAGTAGTTTTGCAGAAATACCAGGTGGAAGGCGGGGGGGGGAACATTGACCATGGAGGGAGATGGCAGCACAGCCCCTGCCCGGGGGTGAGGGCCTCCCGCCCGCTCCTGCTCCACACCAGGCCCCTCTCGGCAGAGCCGCGCGCTGGTGGCCACAGGATGGCAGCAGAAACCCACCGATGCGGCGGCGGTCTGCCTTCCTCCGCCGGCTGTGAGGGGCTCGGCCTCCTACAGGCACCACACCGGATCGGTTTATTGTCTGGAGGAATTTTCTGCACTTCCCCAGCCAGGGACCTGCTTTGGTGCTTCAAGGAGATGGTACAAAGATGAAGGACGGCGGTGCCCACACGCGTCCTGTGCCCCCAGCGCGGGTTCCCTTCCCAGCGGGGATGTGGGCACCCAACGAGGGCAAAGGGTGGGAGAACTCTGCTGTTTCATCTGAGATGCTGCAGAACAACCCAGCACAGATTAAAAATATATAAAGGCCGTTTGCTCACCTTGTCCACCTCCCTCCTCCCCCCCACTCTCTCCCTCCAGGACATCGGTCACCCAACCTTCACGTCCTTAGGCTTCTCAGGCTTTCCAGCCCATTTCAGGTGCGCTGTTGCTGTTCTTCGTCTTCCCTCCTTTTTATCGACTCCCACTGTGGATAACAGCCGGTGGCCGCGCTGCCCTGAACGCACAGCCAGGCACCTACAAACCTGCTCAGGGCCCTGGAAAAGAAAACCACCCTCCCACTACCCCCGCCTGCCCCTCCATCCATCACCCGCCGCCTCTCCTGGCCAAGGCGGAGACCACCATACAGCCGCAGCTTCGCCTGAGCTGCGTTTCCACCTTTCCATGTGCTTCTCCTTGCTGGAACAGCCGGGGCTGAGCAGTGGGTGCAGGGGCTTTGCAAACTTCAAATTAGAGATCCTGCCTCTGCCCGGACCTTTCTACCTGTTCTCTCTGTAATGGCATGGTTATAGTCTTCCCTCTAAAAGGCAAATATTAGATGTTTATGCAGTCAGGTAAGGTTGGTAGGCCTAGAGCTTCTTTATCTTTTTAAATGTTCCATGGTTTGGTGAACCCGAATTGATTGTCAGTGTTCAGCCAGTGAGCCAACACAGAAATTATAGAATGATGGAATGGTTTGGGTGGAAGGGACCTTAAAGCCTCTCCAGTTCCACCCCCTGCCATGGGCAGGGACACCTCCCACTGGACCAGGCTGCTCCAAGCCCAACCCAACCTGGCTTTGAACATCTCTAGGAATGGGGCAGCCAGGACTTCTCTGGGCAACTTCCTCTCCTTCTGGATGAATTATCTCCCTTTGAACTGTTCTTCCCATCTCCTTTTCTTCTTCTTGTCCTCAGTTTACACGGTGCCTTTCATTTTAACGGTTCACTGCAGCTTTTGTAATGAGACAAGGGACACTCTTGGACCAAGATGACCAAGGAAGTCTGAAGCAGACCATGGGTTTCTCCAGACCATAAGAAAAGCACCGTGCTCCGGAGACACTGCACCTGTATGACACTGTTACCCCAGACCTCAGGGTTGGGGAACCACAAATGAGGCTAGAAAGGGGGATATAGGAACAAGAGCTGGTGGTTGGACAGGTAGGGTGGCCAGGTAAAGGTCTATTCTCCCCATGCTGACCCTAAATTTTCTTATCTAGTGGTGTTGAGTAGCTGTGGAATCGGAAGAGTGATAGGGAAAGCAACTGGGATGCAGTAGGACTCCCTGACATCCTGGAAGAGCAGTAGTGCTTCAGTTATTTGATGCTTGGAGGGAAGAATGAGCCCACAGTAGCCATCCTCCTCTGTGGCTGAAGGTCCCAACAGTGGGTCCTTGGCAGCCCCTTACCAACAGTTTGAAAGGCAGGCAGTGGATCCAAATCCACCCAGAGGGTCCAAATCCACCCAGACTCACTGCTGAGGTGAATAAATGTCTGTCAGAGAGCTTTCTACACCACCATGAGTTGGTGGGGTTTTCCAACTCCCCATTAAGAAAGTCCATCCACATCTAAACATAGTGTAAGTCCTGTTTCTGTTGAACAGAAGCTCACCTCTCTCTTTAACCAACATCATCAGCAGAAAGACCTAATACTGAAAGAGTGTAGAGAAGCAGGTAACCATGACACTGAAAAAAAGCGGTCCTGTTGTGATCCCTTTGATTTGGCCCTAAGAAATTCCATCAAAAGATGTGCCAAATTGCTGGCTCATAGAAAAATAGAAGTCATTTTATCCAGATTTTGGGGAAGATGTATCTCCCCCTTCAATACAGTATCCAGTGAGTCCATAACTTCATTGTTATGCTTTGTAGATGAATGATATCTTACCAGAATTTTTGCCAGTGGTGGGTCCTTTGAGCTTCTTTCACTTGAAGGATACAAACCCAAGCAACATCATATCACTGCACAGTTACCAAGGTAACTGGAGAGAAAGATACAACTGGCTGGGGTTCACACTTTGTGATCTCACTTCATTAGCTCATTTCTTTCCATCACCTTGCTTTTCTAGCTCCAGTTCTCCCTTTGCCTTCAAAGCATACAAGAGCTGCAAATCTGCTAAGTCTCCTATGAGAAAGGTGATAGCGCCCAGCACTGTTCTGCAAGGAGCAGGAAAACCACTTGTGAGCCATTTGTCACTGAGATTCCATCCTGGAAGACATTCATTCGGCTCGGAAGGAGAATGATGGGGTAAGCGAGAGCATGCACTGAGAAGTCCTCCATGTCCAGGAGCCAAGCTGCGATGTCCATCCTCCTCCCACACCTGGCATTAATTCATTCTTGGGCTCATGATGTGGGGCAAAGCAAGAGCAGTGGGGAAATGGTCTAGGGGGGATTAACTCATCCAGGAGTGCAGTGTGAGCAGATCCCATGGGGATCTGCCATAGCATCACAACGGGTGGGTGCTAATACCAGTAACAGAGGAAAATCAAACTGTGAATAGACCCGACATTCAGAAGAACGCTGCATAAAGGTGCAGCAAACACAACTGTTCCCTAACTGCACTGTTTAATAAGCAGGCGGGTGTTATCACGCAACATAAACTGCATTCGGGAGCGCACAGCTAGAGGGTCAGGTGCTTCTAACAATTTGGATACAAGGTTCTTCACTAGATTTTTTTTAATGCGAAGTGTCAAAATGAGTTATTTGTGATAAAATTGGTTCTGAAGTATGTTCAGTTCAACCTCAAAACTCAAGCCAGGTGCTGCTTTGAGAAGTTACCACACAATGGCTGTGCAAAGGTAGACCAGAGAGCAACGTGCTGCAGAAATACAGACCTAAGACACCCAGAGACGCGCACCCTGCTGTAAGAGAGAGCAGAGGAGGGTGAGAGAAGGTGCAGAGGAGATGCTGCAGGGTGCTGTAACCTGTAGCACTCAGGGCCTCTCCCACATACAGTTTCGAAGTTTGCCTTTCACTGGCGGCGATGCAACTGCTCACCCACGCGCTGGGGCTGCTGCAGCACAGCCTGTGCCCTGGCACTCTCAGGGCCTTGCCCTGGTGGATAGGGGAACACCTTGTGTATCACCTTGGAGCTCTTGTAGAAAGCAGTTATCATTAACTTGCGAATCACCCATATGGCTCCTGTCCACTGCCCTTTCCCTTGTTGCCTTTAGGAACCTCAGAGACAAATCTATCACCTAGTCAATAACAGCAATTCACACTGAAATAGATGCTACCCAGTACTGCACATGCACGAAGCTCAATATCCAGTGTGCAACACCTGCCCTTGATCACGAACTCGAATCCATGCTGAAAGCAGAAGATAGAACAGACCATTGAGCATGAGCAGGTCCCGGCGAAAACCATGTAATTACTGCAGAGGAAGCACAGGGAAGAAGCTCAGAGAAGGAGGCTCAGCTGGAGACTCCCAGCAGCATCTGAGCCATCACCCAAGTGCCCAAGGATGGAATATGAAGAACTCCATCCTTTGTCTTCTGCTGTAGTGCCAAGGACTTTGGTCCTGGGGCGTAATTCCTCCTTGTTATCAACCCCAGTTCTATTTCAACCATCTCTGTCATGTATGTAAAAACCTGCTGGGTGCTGCTGTCGGTAATACGCCGAGCAGGGATTTCAAAGAGGCACTGCTTACGCACGCATGGGCTTGCATGGGGGTGCAGCAGGTACCGAATTGAAACTCCCTTTGCCCTCACCAGATCTGCACTAAATGCAAAACTCAACATCAAAAATAATCAGCCATGGTAAAATCAGGTCCAAACCATCCCACCACCACCATTTTCCTGTCTCTATCCAATCTCACAGACAAGATACACTGATATCTGGCAAATTTGAGCCTTGGAGAATACAGATCTTGGGTATTAGAACCACCCTTGCACTCGCCTCTCATTTATACCAAGAATATTCCACCTGTTACACCTTATCATACCCTATTTTTGGTGCTCATGGGTGAAGTACCATCCTGCGGACATCAGCCCTTCTGCCAGCTTCTTAATGTCTCACTGTTTGACTCATTTGAAACACGCCTGGCAGACTCAAGCCCCGTTCTGCCTCCCCAGCTCCGTACTGATGCTTCCAGCACCTCGCAGGGGTGTCTGAGCCACCAAGGACCATTCCAGAAGCATGGAAACACATCCCACAGAAAGAAGGGTCTGATACTCTGACAGAGAAAGTGTTTCTGAAATAAGAGGCTGGATTTCATAGAATCACTGAGGTTGGAAAAGCTCTCTCAGCTCACGCAGCCCAACCGTCAGCCCGGCCCCCCCGTGCCTGCTAAACCACATCCTGAAGTGCCACCTCTACATGCTTTTTGAACCCCTCCAGGGCTGGAGACTCCACCGCTCTGTCAGGAAAGAAATTTATTCTAACATCCCAGTGGTGACAGCAAAACCCTCCCCGACTGCTTTGGTGGCGTCAGCGTGTTTGGTTGCCCATACTGGGAGGGCTCGTTTTCAGCAAGGTTGGTCTGGGCTGCAGGGAGGCAATAAGAAGAGCTCCAAGTTCCACACTTTCCCAACGCCTCCTAACCCCGTTATACCCAAAACACAGGCGCAGGGGAGAAATTGTTCAATACAGGGACCCATCCATCATGCTCTCTTCTAGGAGAGACTTGAGGCATGCTGTGGGGAAGGACATGGAAAACCTGGGAATGGGATGATTCTCTCACACCTCCTCATTGCCAAAAAAACAAAAACGGGAGGCACTAAGCCCCAAATCTTCTATTTCAGAGCACACCAGTCTATCCCACTGCCTACTGGGAAGAAGATGCATCCTGGCCTGGTTTCTAACTACTTTTTTTTTCAATAGTGCTGGTCTCCCAAGCTGTGCATTCCTGCTTCTCTTTCCATCTTCTCCCTTTGAGAACGAAAGCAAGGACAGGTCACTTGCCTTTTCATATGAGCATCTCTCTGAACGTCTCCAAGAGGCGGAGGGAGAAGAAAGGAAACCAAAAACACAAAAAAAAAAGTGAGAGAACATTTTTTATTGGAAGTGTTTTGTTTTTGCCAGGACTTTAACTTCAGAGAGCCCCTCACCAATTCTCTCTCAGGGTCCAGTGCTGAACGGCTTTATTCTGCCGCAGGCAGGCTTTCATGGCTCAGCACAATAGCTTTTGTTTCAGAAGTATAGGGCAATGAGGACCTTGAATGCCAGGGGTCTGTATTATATCCATAACTGTAGATTTGGATGGTGGAACGAAGGTTGGGGGAAGGTGAGAATGAAAAATTTCTCCATTGTATAGATGGAGTCCTTCCAGCAAACACTGGCACAATAGGAAGCACATTCTTAAGAGCTGAAGCAGACTCTGGATAAAGACTCACTCATTTTGTACATAATGGTCCCTGTGCTTTAACCTTGTACAGCTGCTATGACACCTGCTTTTCAAAGCCATTGTCAAAGAACAAGCAGAGCTTTGTCTGCTGTATACATTCTGCACCACACATGTTAACATTTCTCTTTTTGTATTTACTTTTGTTTCCCCCACCTTTTCTCTCCCTCTTTTTTTCCTCTTTTTTAAACATAGTAGTTATGAATGAAGGACTGAAAACTAATTTCAACCTTGATGCTGGCAATATCGTGGCCAGTCTGAAAGTCTCAACATATTGTAACACAGAATAAAGGGCAGATATTAGTCTGGGGGTACTATTTTCCTTTTCTATTAAACCATCAGGCTTTGTGTCTCTGCTTCCTCCTCCTCCTCTTTCCCATTTCCCTTCCTTTCTATCTCTTTGGCTCTGCTTTGAAAGGACGGGCAGAACCCAGCAGCTCACCTCCCCTCCAGCAGAAGAAGCTACGGGGCTCTGAGGCACCAACTCGCTCACCACTGTGACTCACCGGGAAGCATCTGCGATGTGTGGTGGGAAGTCCAGGTCACCAGTGCTCGAGATGAGATAGAAAGGGTTTGGGGCACAACAGTCCTCAACTGGCCTTTCCTTGGGCAGGAATCCAACTGAAGACCAGGGCAAAGAAAGCCTGCGGCACTCAGGATCTCTGTAATCTTCCTCTCACTTTGTGATCTGCAGGGGAAGTAAAACAAAAACATCACATCCTTCTGAATGACCTCAAAGCTCCCCCATTGCCAGGTTTACTTAGCAGAGTAGGTGCTGGCTGCAGGAGGCAACGGGAATAAGAAAACCTGCTACTGATCGATGAAAGAACAAATGAATGATGACTTTGGCCAAGAGAGCTAAAATCCAGGCCCACGATCTGATAGTGAATCACATAGTGACCAGGTATTGACAGTGCCCGCTCCATGGAAATACCTGTGGGAGACAGCCTGTGTCGTGGAGCAGATCATCTCCATAAGGAGGAGGGTTCTGCTTCATTTTCTTCAATGAGCAGAACCAGAACCAACAGTAGCTGCCAGTCTGGGTCTGCTTTGTCTCTGACCAGGACAGGTTCCAGTTTTGGCAGAGGCTTAAAGCTGCGGTGATGCAGCTAACTACATCCTTTTATGAACACACACAAGGGAACATCAGAGTAGGAGAGGACGGCCAGAGATGAAAAGGAGTGACCTGCTCACGTAAGGTTGGTTATTCCAAACCTGTTGCATTGCCCCTGAGCAGTACGAGTTAACAGGTCCAAGGTGCAGCAATACCCTTAATAACCACCACCATTAAATCATCTGGGCTTTATGCTTGCATTTGTTTTTTGCGGCTTGCGAGGTTTCCTTTGGTTTGTGGTGAGAAACCCATCTCTGCTCAAAGGCAGATTTTGAGGGCTAGAGCAAAAAGTCTCCTCCTGGGCTAACCTCCCTTCCCAGAGCACGAGTGCAGCTCCTGCAGAAGGGGTGGGGAGGATCCCCAGTGCCCAGACTCAGATGCAGCCCCTTTCCAACACTTACCACTGTGGCACAAGAAGAGACATTAGTGACAGTGAGAAGGGTGGGGTAGGAATAGTTCCCAGGTTCTGGATACTAGACATACATTTTCCTTTTTACAATGAAAAAAAAAAAAATAGGACCAAAATATGAAATTAAAGGCAGGAGGCTGGTTTCTGAAATCCCGGTTTCGGTTTTTAATGAGGAAAAACTCAGACTTTCTTGTTTCATGCTTGCTTTCATTTCTAAATATTGACGGGAAGTGGCTACCACATTCACTTGGGCTTTAGCCTGTTCCTACTTGTTGGGGAAGGGAGAGAATCCATGGATATATCCAGAAGACATCCACCGTCTTCAAAATGCAAGTAGGCAGCAGAACAGCAGGTGAAAAACAGGGGCCGGCTGGAGGAAGGCTCCACTGTGAGCTTCTGCTGGGCACAGATCTCGGATGCTGGGAGAGATGCTGACGCAAAACCTGCCTTCTCACGGTGTTTATCAGAGCTGCTGCCCGAGATGGGAAACTTAAACAGGACTCTCAAGAGATCAACGTTATTTTTGAAACATCACATCCTTTCCTGACCGGAATCAAGGCATTATTTTTTTAAGCATGCATCTCATTCAACCGGTTTGGCACGAAGCTTGGGCACGGGCACCCTTCAAGTCCAGACACTGGGAGCTGAATGAGGAGTAGCTGCATGAGAACAATGAGAAATTATAACACAACTGCTAAAAACAAGTCTCAAGGGTTTCATGCCAACCTCCTGAATTAAGCAGTCTAACTTCGCAAAGGTTGCGCCGGACTGCTGTGCTGCCTGGGTCCTTCCTAGGTCTGCTGGAAGGGAGGTGTGAGTCCCAGCAGGCTGAATTTCATCGTTTCTGTAAAAGTAGGAAGGTTTCTTCAACTTGAAAAGGAGAAAAGGTAAAGAAAAAGCCTGAGTGGGTGCAACTTGCACATTCAGTACTCAGTCCTTTTTCATGTCAGACCCCCAAGATCAGTTCACGCCTCCATATCTTGGCTGTTAATAGAGCAGGAGACAATTCAGGCACCGAGCCGTCCAGAGCATAATCCTGCCATTTGAAAGCACATAAAGGCACTTCATAGCAGCAAGTGTCAATAGCCACTCCCCTATTGATATAACATCCCTTCCCTCCTCCATAAACTCCATCTGGCACAGAAAATAAACAAGGGTTATATGAAATCTAACCCTAGCATAGCTGTAAAAGATGCTTCATAGAGGGGGGAAAAAAAAAAAGTTATATTTAATCTGTTAATTCATGCTCAGGTCCCTGATCCTTGTTTGAGAAGCGTGTGCACAAAACGGTTCTGATTAGGGCAGAAGGGTAAAATACAGTTCAGACCCTCCACCAATGAGCTGCTGGGACACCAGTCAGATAAAAGAGCTAGTGGAAAGGGGAAGAGGTAGATGCTGAAGAGCTTAATCCGTAGTCTCATTGCAGACCACCAGGCACAGAATTGTGGGATGGTTTGGATTGGAATGGATTTCAAACCCCACCCAGTCCCACTCCCTGCCATGGGCAGGGACACCTCCCACTGGATCAGGGGCTCCAAGCCCCATCCAACCTGGCCTGGAACCCCTCCAGGGATGGGGCAGCCACAGCTTCAAACCCACATCAAGCACAGGGACATGGAGCATCACCAAAACTTTGTCCTTATCTGGAACCAAGGCTGTGATTCAAAAGAAGGGTCCAGGCTCCTAAAACTTACAAACCTTTCCCAGACTCTTTGCGGAAATTAAATCCCTCTCCTACCCATCACACAAGGGTCCCACAAGTTATTTAGGAGGGTCTTCCCTTTGTTTCTAGGAGTAAGTGTTTTGAGGAGCTTCTGGTACCAGTCACTCCCAGAAAGCTGTGTAGGCAAGAGAGCATCCTGGGTGAAAAAGCACAAAATAAGTGTGAATTACTGTAAAATTGGCAAAAGACACCTTTGCTGCCCTGATGCGGCACAAGGATGCACTTCACTCACATAGAGGCAACCAAGAGATGCAAGGAGAGACCTTCAGAGGCCAGAGACGGGGTGAAGCAGAGGTGACTCGGCCATCCGGTTCCTGCATGGTTCAAATGAAAGATGATTTACCAAAAGAGCGACCCCGATTGGTTAATGAACAGCCCTCAATTTACAGCAGCAAAATGCTGGGTGCCATCAAATGCAACCCCAAGTTAAAGCTATGACTGCTTTAATAATCAATGACTGCAGAGTATTTAAAAAAACAGCTAAGCTTTCAGGGGCTTAAGACTTATTGCTCGCATTTTCTCAGCTTTCTTAAAGAAAAAAGGGGTGTTGTAGAAAATGGTCAAATTTATCATTTATAGCAAAATATTAATGTAGCAGCAGGAGACTTGATGTGGCCATCTATCTACAAGCATTCAGACTTCAAAGGAAGCATAAACACGAAATTAATGGTTTGTCTAGTGTAAAGGAAAAATAAATGCAAATGTAGCCTCATTAATACCAAGTGGGTGACTTCTTGGTTTATGGGGTTTGGATTGATTTTGTCAAAGGCCAATAGATTTATTAAAAATGTCTTTTAAATTTAGCATCCCTATACCCATTAGTTGAAAGAAATAAAATTCTCTGCAATTGCCACCACCTCTCCTCCTCCTCTCCCCCCCTCCCTGGATGTTGTTTTACCTAAATAAAGTTCTTACATTAGGACTCACTTTCATACTGAAATATGTCTCTTGTAGGAGACGCTATAAACGTCAGCATTTTCCACAGCGTTAGTTTATGAGCAGAGTGAATTTTAATGGCATCGTAATCTCGCTGCAATCAATTGTGGTACACGGAGGGGGGAAACCTTCAGGAGTGCCCATTAACCAGAGCTCTGCATCACTCCCAGGGCTCAGGAGCTTTCAAAGGGTGCTTGGAGGATTTTGTTTTTCTTTTCTTTTTAATACCTATTCACAAAATGTTTGTTCTTCACAGTTTCACCTCTTTTCTCATGGCTCAAAGTGGGCTGAGAGGATCCTAACTCCTCTTTTCAGGATGTGCTTGCTGGCTAGGACACCTCACAGCCGTCCTCTGCCACCCCTCCAATCCACTAGACCAGAGCAGGATGTTCTCCAGATGTCACGTGGACAATGATGGCAGCTGGTGGCTGCACAAATCATGGTCCATTGGCTGGTTTGTTGTTTGACCCAATTTAACCTTCAGGGATCTGGTGATAAATCTAACAGTTGGCATGCCACACGTGGCTGAGCCATTTTAACCCCTTCAGCGTACACTGTCCCAACACACACCGTCTCCTGCAACAAGGCCCTTGCCCCAAACCAGCAAAACGTGCATCTCAGGTCCTGGAGCATACGGCTGTCAGAGCAGCAAACAGAAAAGAGGATGTGGGAGAGCTCACCCTGAGCATCTGAGAGCCACAAGGACCCTGGAGGGGAGACCTCGTCACCCTCTGCAGCTCCTCAAAAGGTTGTGGTGAGGTGGGTGCTGGGCTCTTCTTCAAAGTAAGAAGTGATAAGACAGGAGGAAACGGCCTCAAGTTGTGCTGGGGAGGGTTAGACTGAATGTTAGGAAGCATTGGAACTGCCTGCCCAGGGCAGTGCTGGAGTCTCCATCGCTGGAGGGGTTCAAAAAGCACGTGGCCATGGCACTTTGGGACATGGTTTAGCAGCCTGGGGGTGTTGAGCTGACAGTTGGACTGAATGAGCTCAGAGGGCTTTTGCAGCCTTAATGATTCCATGATTCTAGTTGTTGTGCTATCCAGTTCAGTCTGTATCGCAGGAAGGAATCATATTTAGAGGAGACCTGGAGAACCCTTGATTCACCATCCCTAGTGCAGGACCACCTGCACACGCCATGAGTTCGAAGCGTGTGGGCGGACACAGGCACTGCTGATGCTGGGCAAGAAACGGGACGATTTCCCATAAAAGCTATCAAAAGACAAAAGTGTGTCCAAACACACTTATTCCAAGAAAAACAGCAACATTTCAGCTTGTGGACTTCATTAAAAGCAGGAAAGTTTTCGGTACAGTGGAGTCCCCGGGTATCTGCAGTCTGCCTCATAAAACCTCTCGTGCCGTACAACCCAACACGCCTTTCACTCTTCAGTGTGTGAGTTCCTATTAAAAGTGACCCCATCTGCTGTCACTATCAATGCATAAATCTGCAGGCTGACAGCGATTAGGAGAAGACAAATGGTCAAAAAAATGTAACACTCTCCTTGACCTAGAAATCATCAATTCAGAAAAGCATCTGAAACCACCCTGGAACATGTCAGCAGAGCTGGGAGGGGAACAAGTCTCCCGGCTCATTTAAATCTTTCAGATGCAAAACGTTTGTCCTACATGGACAGGTCACAATCGAAACCAAAACAAGAACAGAAAATTCAATGCAAACCATGGCTTTGTGCACACAGGTGTTTTGATTTCTTCAAACCAGAAAGTCTTTAGAGGAAAAAGAGAAACTGATTAAGTTTGTCATTTGCACCCACAACCAAATGCAAACTCTGTTCAAGGGGCAAAGTGGCTGTTTTAAACTGAAACTATTTCCAGCATTACAGAAAGAGTTCGAAGTCATTAAACACAAACCAGATCTGATCCCCTTTCTTGGAAAACATCCCTGGCTGTGCTTTCCTGAACACAGAGAAGATTTGGAGAAGGAACCGGCCCCATCAGCAAAACGCTCATTGCAACGCTTCCTGCACCTTCTCACCTTGCAGCAGAAGTCCAGCTGAGCCCACAGGCTGGAGAAGGCATCCCAGACCCACTCTTCTCAGGCCTGGCAAGCCAATTTTGGGGATGGCCAGAGCACAGTTTCCACAACATGCTCAGCCCTCAATGCCTGAGCACCCCCAGCTCGTATCGGCAGCTTGGTGTGGAGGGAGCCGTGCCGCGCTTGCGTGGCTGTGGAGACAAGCAGGGTGGAGAAGGCACGCAGTACCAAGGAAGCAAAAAATGTAAAGCAGGAGGCTAAATAAAAGCTGGGAGCAAAGCTGCCTCCCCCCACTTGTGAATCTGTATTGTCCCTCATGCAGAACAGGACGTCTGGGATAGAGGAACAACTCAATTGCAAGGAAATGTGAGTACACACAGAGATGCCAGTGCCCCTGGGGGATGCCCAGCAAACCGACAGAGCTGTCTGGTAATGAAGAGACAGGTGAAACAGTCCCCCATCCCATGTCAGTAGCTGTCTAGGACACGTGGCTGGTGGGAGCATCGCTCACGGCTCAGCCTGCCCCAGGGTGGCCGGCTCTCCTGAGGAACACCCAGCATCTTGGGTCCCAGACACGCCGCGCCATTAGCATCCCACCCACACACCTTCCACTTTGGACTCCTTAAGGAAAAGCATTTCACAAGTTCAGAGCACGGCATCTTCTGTACACAGACCAAAGCATTCAGAGACACAAACTCTGTTGTCATTAAAAACCTTCCAGGGCTGCGTTTCGGGAAAGCAGCCACCTCCTGTTCTGCAGCACAGGCGGGACACGTCTCCCTGCTACAAAGCATGACTAAACCAGGTCATCTAGATGACAGGCTGAGAGAGTTGGGGTTGTTCAGCCTGGAGAAGAGAAGCCTCAGAGGAGACCTTAGAGCAGCTTCCAGTGCTGAAAGGGGCTCCAGGAAAGCTGGGGAGGGGCTCTGGATCGGGGGGGCAGGCACAGGACTAGGGGAAGGGTTTTGAGCTGAAAGAAGGGAAACTGAGATGAGATCTTAGGAAGAAATGTTTTGCTGTGAGGGTGGGGAGGCCCTGGCCCAGGGTGCCCAGAGCAGCGGTGGCTGCCCCATCCCTGGAGGGGTTCCAGGCCAGGTTGGATGGGGCTTGGAGCCCCTGATCCAGTGGGAGGTGTCCCTGCCCATGGCAGGGGTGGGACTGGATGGGCTTTGAGGTCCCTTTCAACCCAAACCATTCCCTGATTCTATTAGGATTCACCAATACAAGACAGCCACCAACCCTTGCTGCCAGTAGCAAACCAAAAGCCAAGACTTTTTTGTTCCTGGCTCCAAATGGACTCAGCTGTTTGCACACCAAAGCAGATCCAGACCTCAGACAACCCCCTGCCACAGCCAAGTCTGCTGGGCTGCCTCTCGCTCCAGACGCCTCTGGGGTGATGGTCAGCCCTTTTATCAGGCATCGAACACAAGAAGCTGCCCAAACAGTTGTCCTTAATGAAAGCTTTTGTTTGGCTTCAGAAAGAGCCAGCAAATACATCTGGCTGCTGCTTCCCTTCCTTCCTGCAAGTGCTTCAGGGCCATTCTGTGCTGCCCACACTAAGAGCAGACAGAATTCAGCCCATTTTCCTTTTCTCATTTTGTCTTTCTAAGAGGGCTTTGGGGAAAAAAACCTAAACTACGGCAGTAGGTGCATTTGTGTCACATCTCAGCAACTGCTGTATTTTGGCACTTCTGCAAAGTGGGAGAGACTTTGGTTATTTTGCAACCATCTACCTGGAGAACCCCTTGAGCCGTGCTGGACTGCTGCTGGCATTATCCTCCCTAGACACGAGGGACAGATCCACACCCCAGAGCAGAGCCGCTCTGTCCTGAGAGACATCAGCTAGCACAGCATTCACTGCACTGGTGAGGCCACCACACACAAAAAATGAGATTATGGGTGATGTTTCTTTTCCAGCCTTCAAAATTCAGAAAAAAGATGCCCTGTGCTTCAGGGAAATGTTCCGTTTATCCTTCCTTGCACTTTTCTTTTTTTTTTAAATTAAATATGTAGCAATCCAAGGTTGTTGTGGGATTATATTTTTTAAAGTATAATATTAAAATGAACGTGTTTTTGCAAGATTCTCCTTCTCAGTACATTGAATACAGCTTCCATGGCCTGAACAACTTCAGCAAGGGGAGTTTATTTCTTGTCCTTTTGAGAGGATTCTTTGAGGAGATCTACTCTCAAACCTGGGGTTGCAGAGAGCTGGGCATGAATTTGCCTATTTATCTCCTATTTCTCCTCTAATTTCTCTCCTATTTGGAACTTTTCTCAAGTTGACATGTACAGTGGGAGGTGTCCCTGCCCCAGTTGCAGAAAGGCTGGAACTGGATGGGCTTTAAGGTCCCGTTCAACCCAAACCGCTCCATGACTCTATGAAAACAAGCTTCAGGGGGCGAGATGAAGAGAGGAAGACAAGGTTCTTCCTGGAGAGAGAATACTGTTATTCTTTATTTGCTTACTGCAAGCTGCTTTCTAGCAAGCCCAAGTACATCAGTCCTGTCTGAGACTGGAAACGCTCTCATAAATGAAGAGCAGAGAGGACATCTACAGCCACATACTTTCTGTGTGGGTCTCTTATGTTTGGAGGGCAGTAGCATTGCCCTGCTAAATATTACAGATTTGTAGAATGGTTTTGGGTTGAAAGGGACCTCAAAGCCCATCCAGTCCCACCCCTGCCATGGGCAGGGACACCTCCCACTGGATCAGGGGCTCCAAGCCCCATCCAACCTGGCCTGGAACCCCTCCAGGGATGGGGCAGCCACCACTGCTCTGGGCACCCTGGGCCAGGGCCTCCCCACCCTCAGCAAAACATTTCTCCCTAAGATCTCATCTCAATCTCCCCTCCTTCAGCTGAAAACCCTTCCTCTTATCCTATCACCACCCTCCATGGTCAAGAGCCCCTCTGCAGCTTTCACATTTCTTATCCAACAGCAAGCCCCAAATCTACCCCTCAGCCTCACAGGAGGATCAACACTCGATTAACCATGTTTTAACCACAAATCAGGTAAACTAACCCGCAGCCTGGGTGCCCTGTGTAAGCACAGCTTGAACAATTCCTGCCAATCTCCCAAGAAGGAAATTGAAAATGTTCTTCCTTCCATGTCATCAAGAGGCAAAGTTTTAAGGCTTCCTTCCCTCGTACACACAAACCCATTCCCTTCATCCCTGGCCAGGGAGCTGCAGACCTCCCTACCTGATCCCAGTTTTCTGAAGGGTCCCTACCCACTTCACGCACCAGCTGCTTAGGGAAGCAGGTCTTCATCCTGCATGTATCAACATGAGCCTTAGATAATAAACGGAGGACTAGAAGAAGAGAGAAATCATCAGGGCTGTTAATTTGACACCAACTCTTTTGATCTCCTCTTTAGATCATAAGGAAAGGGTAAGTGTGCTTCCTTTTAATCTTCACTCCCGCACTTTAAAGGCCTCAATAATGTTCCCACCAACCAGATCATTTTCATTTGCAACTCTAATTAATCTGTGAATAAATATGCTTCGGAGAGGTGGATTGATTTAAATGAGGGCTGTCTTTTCACCTTTAATCTATAATGCTGCATTTCTCTCTCTTGAGAAAATAGCTTCTAGCTTGCACTCTCTCCCTTTCTCCCCAAGTTCGTGCAAGGCTCTTTCTCCTCTTTTTTATTATTATAAAATAATGGCTTCAGCAGGTGAATAAAAGGTTAGGCAAGTTTGACAAAAATGGGAAGCTATTCACCCTTGCTACCTTTAATCTACTGCATTCTCCTCCTAATGAGTGTAAATTACCCAAGCTATTTCAGAGTCTTTATAGGGTGTAATACCAGCCGGCAGGCCATTCTCAGAAGGGAGGGTTTATATTATTAGTATTAGTATTATCTTTAATCTTTTGTGGTGTGAAGAATGAGGACAACACAAGGATCCACACAAAGCAGCAGAAGCCAGGCAGAGAGGGACCTGGCAGGGTCTGCTGGACTATGTGAAGGAATGGGTCTTCCAACATAAGGATCTGGTGGCCAAGTGGTATGCTCAGAGTGGAAATCCACCAGAAAAATCCATCCGCACTGACTCTGCAAAGCTTGGCTGAAGCCACATCAGTATGGGTGAGAGGTTTCCATACCAATCATCAGTGGCCTCAGCCAAGGTCAGGAGAGGAGAAGATACCTTGTCCCACATACCCCCTGGTAGGCATCTTCTGGGGCTGGTTTGCAGAGCCAAGATCTTGGCATGGAGCATAGAATCAGTAAGGTTAGAAAATTTCTCCAAGATCATCAAGTCAAGCCATCAGCCCAGCACCACTATGCCTACTAAACCATGTCCTGAAGTGCCATGCCCACATGCTTTTTTAACCCCTCTAGGGATGGTGACTCCACCACTGCCCTGAGCAGTCTCTGCCAATGCTCAACGACTCTGTCGGTGATGAACTTTTTCCTAATATCCAGCCTAAACCTCCTCTGATGCAACAAAGGTTTTCCCACATGGCAAACCACATCCTTTCGAGCACTGCCATCTACCTCCAGAGTTCAGAGGTCCAGACAAATCCCACCTCTGACCAACAGAAACGCCTGTTCTCGCAGGGTCCCATTTTGAAAAGGTGAGGGCAGTGAGGTGAGGTCATCCCATCCGTAGGGATGCTGGTAACGATCTGTTGTGGTTAAACCGTGACACAACCATGCGTATCCACAGCATAGAGAGCTACAGTAGAGAAGCATCATGGAAAACAAACTCACAGGCTCTGGGGACAGAAAGGAAGAAGGAAGCTAAAGTCAAACACTCTCCCAGGAAAGCATTTCTTCCTGAAGTCTGTATTTCTTTTTCTGGCCCCCCCCCCCCCCCCCCCCCCCCCCACTTTTACCCTTTCAAGCAGTTTCAAACTGTCCCTACTTCCACTTCTTCTACAATAGAAGCTATTTTACAGATCCTTTCCACCTTGGCGTACAATGAATAAACTGCAAGTGTAAAGAGTCAACGTAAAAAGATCGCATTTGCAAAGGAGAACTTAAAAAGTGAGTCTCATTCTTTTGCAAATATCTGGAGAAGGCATTTAAGACATTTCTCCTGGAGGTATTCAAGTCCAGTCAGAAGTAGCTGTTGATGGCAGTTACAAAGGGTCTACAGCACACAGGATTTGTTCAGGAAAAGTGCAAGGACACCTCATTGTTGGGGTTAAGTATCCTGCAAGCTCATAGCCAATGTGAAAAAGAACCTATGAAGTTACAGTGCGGGCAGGGTCTTCCCCTTCAGGTGGGCACAGTGTTACACCTACACTCACAACACAATAAGAAAGCGAGAAAGTGATGATCCACAACCAGTCAAGTTAGCTTAAGGAGTTACCATCACTCGCCTGAGCAGCTGTAGACTGGGAAAGCAGTACGAAAGCCCTTGCTGTTTCATAGTGATGGGTATGAGCTCCCACCACCTACGGAGAAGGCTGGGGATGGACTGGAAGCATTTTCACTTGTTAGTGGGAACCCATGCACTCACCAACTCTTCCAGATCGGTCAAGCCCGGTGGTGAGCATCAAGCAAAAAATCAATGGCACTGCACAGCATCAACTGGTGTGAGCATTCCCTGCCAGTCACCATGCCAGAGCCGGGGGTGGCACGGGGGTGGCAGAGGGAGGAGTGGGAGCGGCTGAGTAGCAGGAGTGAGTTGAGAAACTCTCTCCCTCCCCAAATTTGTCCAGTGGTCTGAGAAGGAAGCAGAGTTTACACATAGGCAAAGAAAATAAATCATCTATAAAATGCTCCTGCAGCAGAAAGGAAAGCTCAGCTTTGCCGCAAGCAGCAACAAGGCCATTCCTAAGCCCTGGTAAACCCTTCAGTTCCCTCTCGTCTCAGGCTGGTTCAGGTCCCCATTACTGCTGTTTTATTAGAAGTCTTCCATTTTGTAAAATTTGCCACTTGTGATTATTATTCTCCTGTCTGAGGACGCCTCGTGCTCCAAGGCCCCTTTGTTTCTCTCTCATTATTCACACCATATCTGCTCAAGGTCGCTACTTGGTCTATTATTCCAGCGGGCACTTTTTTCCTTTTTTTATTACCCCCTCCCCAAAGAGGCTTGGTTCAAGGTCTCGCATTCTCTGCTTTCTCCCCTAAGTTTTGCCATTTCTTTTTCTTATAAAAACATTTTCCCTTGCCTCACATTCTCCAGAAGCTTCCATTCAATTCAATCCCCGCTAATACATATCCACAAGAAGCCTGGGGCAGACCCCAAGTCAGCTGCTTCTGCTGTTTTAAAAGAACCAAAGAAAGCTCTTTATTTCCTTAGACTCTCCAGCAATTTCTTGAGTTGCCAACTGATACACAAAGCATTCTTAGAGGTGGCCAGGAGATTTCCATATCATTTGCAGCAGCACCGACTAAATATCGAGCTGCTGCGGAGGGACTTGGGTGATAACCACCTCAGGAAACGAACACTTACTGTCCCAGCTGCGAGACGTGGATTTTAGCCGCACCGCTGTTGTCTTCCTTGCAACAAGAGGTAGAACAGCAAAGGATCACCTATCTGGCTGGTGTTTAATTTTGGATGAACAATGGAAACACATCTTTAGCCCACTACAAACCTTCTTATTCGTCAAGTGACAACATCCTCAACAAATCCGCCTGTATTATCAGTCATCTCTCATTATCCAGGTACACTGAGGTACATTGTCTGTGCAGGAAAACACACAGCTGGGCTCTATGAGCTCTCCAAGGAGGGGACTCGTGACATCCACTCCTCTGAGCTCGCAGTTGTAATTTCACAACATGCTTTAAGACACAGCCATCAAAACAAGGGAATTCAAGCTGATCCAACCTGGCCTGGAACCCCTCCAGGGATGGGGCAGCCACCCCTGCTCTGGGCACCCTGGGCCAGGGCCTCCCCACCCTCACAAAAAAACATTTCTGCCTAAGATCTCATCTCAATCTCCCCTCTTTCAGCCCAAAACCATTCCCTCTCACCCCATCGCTGCCCTCCCTGATCCAGAGCCCCTCCCCAGCTTTCCTGGAGCCCCTTTCAGCAGTGAAAGCTGCTCTAAGGTCTCCCCGCAGCCTTCTCCTCTCCAGGCTGAACAACCCCAACTCTCCCAGCCTGGCCTCGTACAGGAGCGGCTCCAGCCCTTTAACACACACTGGATGCTGAATTGGATTGTCCACCAGGAGTGCTTTACTAACATAAGATACTTCAGTGAAGTTGTGGAAGCAGGAGATTCAGTTCTCTGTGCATCCCCACACCTGCACACAGCTCCTCCTGACGCGACACCCAGGCCAACACGGCGATATTCAGCCATCTCTTATGCACTTGGATGTGTTTTCACCTCCAATTAGTCCATCTCCCACCCTTTACTCCACAATATTTCTCAAGGCTCTCGTGCCCCAAGTTACCACAAAGCACAGCACTTGATTTATTTTTTATCTGCTCTGCCTTCTTCTCCTCTTTTTTTTCTGCTTTTTTTTTTTTTGTAAAAAAATATTATATTTTTTTGTTTGCCAGGCTCAGTTGCAGCACAAGGACATGGGGAAAGGCATTCTTTCAATTCTTCCGGCATTGTGGCCGGCAAATGGGAAACAAGACAAAGCCAGAGAAGAAAAGCTTATTATGGGCAGCCTAGTTGGAAGAAAATGAATCACCCAAACAGATAGGTTTCAATGATCTCAGGCGAACTCCCCTCTTTATTCCACACACCCGCATCTAATTGTTCAAGAAAATATTCATCTGTTTCATAATGACAGTCATAATGGAAGTTATGTGAAATAACTAAAAAAGTTTATTCAAGGGTCTGCTTCTGAAAGTACAGCCGTAATGCACTTTCTTGTGAGGATTTAATAGAATTTCCTCTCATCGAAATTGGATGGATAACAAGCAATTTTTTTTTTATAATTTGAAAACTATGTTGGCAAGAAGGCTTTCCTGACATCAGGTAGGACTTGTGGGGTGAAGGAACAGAGCAGTCAGCTGTTAAAGAGGGAAGAGCATGAGAGAGGAGCACTATTTACCCAGCCGCCCTTGTGCTAGGGCCCCCTGTGCTTTGCCAGGGTTATCATAGAGTGATTTGGGTCAAAAAGAACATTAAAATCCATCCAGTTCCAACCCCTGCCATGGGCAGGGACACCTCCCTCTGGATCAGTGCTCAAAGTCCCATCCAACGTGGCCTTGAACACCTCCAGGGTTGGTGTGTCCATGATGATACCGAGTGGGATGAGGAAAACCACTGCTCCTGTTTCTCTGTAGGACTCAGAAGAAGCAGGAGAAGAGCACATATATCTGTCAAAATCCCTCCCCAAGACTTCAGTGCTCTCCTCTTTCAGTGGAAGGTGTTATAAGCAGAAGGTATTTGCACCGTTTCCCTGAGCAGAAACAGCAGGAGAAATTCAGGCTGTGCTCTGTGTTTCACGCGCGTATTTGAGCGGATGCCTCAGTTAGATCAAGCCCAGAAGGAACAAGATAAAACCCAAAGTCTGCAAGGTACAGGACAAAGATGCTCATTGGGCTTCCTAGAAGATACTGCAGACCTACGATGAGATGATAGCAGCTAAAATTCGCCTCAGATATCTTAAAGCATCAGAGGGAGGAAACGCTGTGAGCGTATAGGTTTGAGTTCACAGCTTAGTGGAAACTTTCTCTTGGTCCTGCAAGTCCACTTGGTATTTGCCTTCTGCACCATCATCAGCAGAGAAATGCTCCTCCTGGCACTGCAGCCCCCTCAGGGCCATCGTGGGGCTCTGCTGCTGTGAAATCCATCAGCCTTATCACATGGTGGAAGCTCTAACTTAAAGTCTCTTCACACTGCCTGTGACACCTTCCCAAGTCTGCAAGTACAGGTCTAGGCAAGCTCGGGCATGCAGGAACATTTCCTCCAGCTGGGCAGTAAGAGGTTAACGACACAAAGAAAACACTTTTTAAACTAAAAATATCTTGTTTCCCACATGAAATATTATGAAGTGCCTAACGTCTTGGTACTTCTATTTGTCAAATAAAACCGTAATGCAACTTCCAAAGCGGAACATTTTGACACGAGCTTGGGCAGGAGGCAGTTGTCGCTCTGGTTCTTCGCCGTGGAGCTGGAGGGAAGGCAAGGCTCCCTTCGGCTCAGCAGGACCCTGAAGGACATGACCAACTTAGAAACCCTTGAGTCAGGCTAGACTCAAGAGAAGACAGGCAAGAGAAGAACTCAGGCAGTTCAAGTTAGAAATGTGCTGAAGTACTTTATGGAGCCGAGGCCTGAGAACACATTGGCAGGTGCAATTTCATCTCTGGAAAAACTATCAATCTACTTTTATTTATTTAAGGGCAGGAAAGCAGTTTGACTCCACACTTTTTTTCTCTACAGGACTCACTGGGCTGGTCCTTGCCTTGGCCTGGTGTCAGAGAGACGACAGAGGAGAGGAAGCAACAGGAAAAGTCAGAATTTAAGGGATTCTAAAAAGGTACAAGAACCACTAGGAGCCAAGAAGCAGACTGTGGGTATCTTACAGGGGGGCTTCCCAGCTCAGTAGCACAAGGCAGCTCGGGGAGGCGACCCACGTGCACCCCTGGACCTCCCCGCAGGCCCAGGCAGTGGGTGGACCGCTCAAATCTCCCTGAAACCTTCTTCCAGCTTAGTCCTCCACCAGCACCTGGGTGGTTCAAAGGTGCCTACAAGCCGAGCCCAGGTCTTGATGGCAGGAGGTTGGTTCTTGCTAGAAGATACTTGGTAGGAACAGGAGGAAGCATTACACCTTTCATTTTATATACAGAGACAATTGTATCTCAGGCTTTCTGTCTGAGAGCACATCCCTGGCAGCTGTTTTCCCAGGCAGTCCTTTTGAAGGAGACACAAGAAAGTTTCCTGGAAAAGCATCAGCTGGCAAAGCAGCTGAGATGTATCTGATGTTTATGTTTAAAGACATAATACTTCAGGTTTCATGAAAGCAACAACCTGCGGGTTCCTAGTGCTGTTTATAAACAAGCAAAGCAAAAACACTTTCCCCACCTCCACCCATAAAGGTGTCTGTTGTCTAATTAGAGGCCTGTAGTGCTAATTGCATTGACCAGCACTGCAGTCTCTCCAGGAGCAGGTGTCCCTGGAAGCATCCCCTACACTAGAGACCAGGCACCCGGAAGATACCTCTAGCACTTCAGCCCTCAGATCATCTCCGTGGCCTCCTTTGGACTCGCTCCAACGGCTCCATGTCCTCCCTGTGCTGAGCACTCCAGAACTGGACCCAGGGTTCCAGGTGGGTCTCTCAGAGTGGAGCAGAGGGGCAGAATCCCCTCCCTCCCTGCTGGTCCCACAGCTCTGGATGCAGCCCAGGACACGGGGGGTTTCTGGGCTGTGGGCACACGTTGCCGGCTCACCTTGAGCTGCTCATCCCCTGGCATTCCAACTCCTTAGGGCTGCTCGCAATTCATTCTCTGCCCAGCCTGGATTTGCGCTTGGGATTGCCCTGACCCGGGTGCAGGACCTTGCAACGTAACAGAACCATGGTGCTACATTAGCATCAACGAGGGCATGAAACTGCCTCCAGGACCTCCATGTACTGAGGGCATTGCAAAAAGCAGAGAAACAAGCCTAGAATTTGGGGCAAGAAAGAGCTTTCTGTAATCAGAAGTCACTTGATGAGAAAGTCACTGATTGAGTCCCACCATGCAATCTCTATACAAGTGCTAGGAAGGAGTTGCACTGAGTTGCTCATGGCAGTCACTAGAGTGGAGAAAAGAGCAAGGCAAGAGCAATATATGCTTGCCTTCATCATCAGAGCACCAGAACCTAAGACCTTGCAGCCAGACCTGCGCAATGCAAAACAGCTTCTCCCTGCCTTCCCACTTGAAGTGCCCCAGCTGCTCAAGGGTATGAAAGAGGGACACAAAGAAACCCACAGCGCTGAGATTTGATACCACAGAGCACTCAGGCTGCTCATCTGAGTATAACAAGTTTGCAGCAGTTTCCATCCCAAAAACAGCCAGGTCTACTTTCACCATAATCAGATTTGTCCAACTTCACAAGAAGAACAGCCCATCTCAAACAAGCTTTGCCACAGACTATGCAACGCAACAAGATGTTCTGCTAAGCTGTTGGCTACCAGAACCTCCCCAGAGAAGTCTCCCAGGTTGGAGTCCCCCAGGTTTCTGCACAAAGAAAGGAAAATCAGTGCTTGACCACTACACAGGAAAAGAAGCAGCTGCTCCCTTTGGAACTGGGTCTTTAAAGGTCCCTCCTGACTCAAAAAAGTCTGTGATTCTACAAAGAAACACCTTCCACCCAGAACACACAGCAGAGAACACCTTACCTTCAGGAAGAATCCACACAGCACAACAACACCCTCATGCAGAAAAGAGAAAGTGGCCCTAAGACCCTATTTAAGCCCATCAGGCTAATGGTGAACTCTCTCCACCTGTGCCAAGCAGGACCAGCTGCACCCTACACCCTTCCTCAGCCCCTCTGCCTGTTCACATCACATTCTGTGTAATGCAAAGTCTGGTTTCCTCCTAAGACATAAAACGTGTGTGTTTTCTGAAGGCTCAGGTCGGTGAGGTGCTCCTACAGGTGTTTCGAGCCTGCACCCATTCCTGCTGATGGACATTGAGTGTCGGATGAAATCTCTTGCTGAATCAGGACCTGGATTTGATTTCTTTAGACCCTCCAGCCGCTGTGAGATTGGACTTCTTTGGGCAGCTTTGCCAGCCTCTCGGCTGGCTGTGTGGATCCCACCCTGATCCCAGGGTCCCCACAGCCATGCCAGTACTCCGCTCCCCGTTCCATGCCTCTCCTCCTGGCGGGGTCATCAAAAACCTTACCAGGCGAAGCCCTGCCTCTTGCTTTTGTTTTTTGCCCACCTCGTTTCCGGGTGTAGGTATTCAAGGATGGTTTTTCTGGAGGTGGCTCTTATTGTTCCTTCCCCCGCCTTCCCCCGGCCGGGCCGAACGCATGGAAGGTCAGTTAGAAATGAAGCTGCTTTTATCTGCAATCTCCCACCAGCCCTAAGCTGGGTCCCCTTTTTCCACACTGAGGCCTAGCCAAGCATGAAGGAAAATAATTTTACCCAATCTCTCTGCTCTAACGCACACCAACCCCCGCCCTCCTCTTTTTCCGCAACTCCCCACCAATCTAAAGAGGAAAGAATTAAAAAAAAAACCCTTTCCACAATGAAAGCACAACCAGATAGAAATCTTGGTGAGGCATCGCTCTGAATGTGACTGCAGCTTCCAGCTCATCCTCACTCCAATATCCACGTCCCCACTCTTTAGCCTCCTGGTATAAAAATAACAATAATAATAATAAATAGTAACCTGGTGATTACTCGTGTTCCATATAATTGCAACAGGCAGAGGATTGATTAATTTGCCTTGTGAATTATGCATTATTCTCTCCATCTCCTTCCTCCCCCCAGTTCCCAAGCGCACTTCTCCAAAGCTTTATTATGTATATTTCTTAACTATCGTCCCCTGTCCTCTCTTTGCTTGCGAAAGCCGTTGTCAATAAGTGTCAGTTCAGGCTCGGTGTTTAATCCGCTATGAACACTCAGCCGAGGAATGGGGTTTGTTTACCGCGGTCGGTGTAGGAGCGAGAGGAGGAAGCCCATCAAGGCAGCGCCGAGGGCTGGCCTGAGTGATTTCCCAGCACCAGCTGCAGGGTTTGCAGAGCCAGGCAACGCCAACTTGCATAAACGAAACAAAGCCACTCTGGGAAGAGCAAGAAAGCTGCTCGTCGTGTTTGAAAACCCTAAATGGAAGAGCCCTTTCAGCTCAGCAAAACACTTGAGCGCTCACTTGTGTTTAATGTCCATGAGAGCATCACTGTGCTGAAGGTAATGGGCCACGAGAGCACTGCCTTGTGGTGCTGGAAGGTGAGGGTCGTACTGGGTATGAGGAGTGGTATTTTCCTTCAGTCATGGCATGAACAGGTTCAGGGGTCAAGTGTTTGGGGTCTCCTAATGTCAGAGTAGAAAAAGAGTTCAAAACGGTAACACTCACATCCCAGGCATAACTTTTTGGTTTGGTGAGGCTCCAAACCTCATGGCATCTTCATCCACCCTCTTCCCATCTTATAAGGCCCTGAGCCGGCAAAGTACTTAAACATGTCATAGAATCATAGAATACATTGGGTCAGAAGGGACCTTAAAGATCATCTGTTCCAAACACTCTGCCATGGGCAGGGACACCTCCCACTGGATGGGGTTGCTGGGGGAATGGTTTTGAGCTGAAAGAGGGGAGATTGAGATGAGATCTTAGGGAGGAAGAAATGTTTTGCTGTGCGGGTGGGGAGGCCCTGGCCCAGGGTGCCCAGAGCTGTGGTGGCTGCCCCATCCCTGGAGGGGTTCCAGGCCAGGTTGGATGGGGCTTGGAGCCCCTGATCCAGTGGGAGGTGTCCCTGCCCATGGCAGGGGGTGGGACTGGATGGGCTTTAAGGTCCTTTCCAACCATTCTGTGATTCTATTATTTACTGTTTTCAGCCACCGAGAAGGGGTAGCACACGTCCGATGCCTGGCACAGTCCTTTATCCCATCTTCTAATTCAGTCCAAGGGAGGTGAATGTCAACATTTGTGGAATCAGCTACTTTAAGTGTGAGCAAAGACATTGGAAGTTCACTGAAGAGCATTCAAATCAACTAAACTGCTAACAACGTAAAAGAGAGATTAAGAAAACAATAATAAAATAATATTTGGAAGCCATCTCCGCTAAAGAAGCAGCACAGGGTTCCCTGGCTCCATCCATGCAAAATACAGGGGTATTTTATTTCCACCACATGCCCTGAGCTGGCAGTCATCGTATCTGCCCGTCGCTGAGAGGTGGGAACAGACACCTGAGCAAAACCTGCCTACAACGAGGAATTTCCTTAGACACCACACTTCGGAGATGCCAAATGATCCTATTACAGACTTATCAAAGCAGTGGGGATTAGCAGAGATAAAACAACTTTCAGCGCTGGTCTCTGCCTTTCTTTGCTCTTTTGTTTGTCTAAATAGCTGTTTTGGTGAGTGCAGAGAAATAATAGGAGGCAATTATTGCTTCATGTAATGTTCCATGTTTGGTTTTGTAATCCTTCGGTTCTGTTTATTTTCATTTTAAGCAAAAAAGTTCCCCCTGGAATATTATAATCGCCTTTTAGCTTTCCATCGCTCTCCTCTGCAGAAGGGCTGGTGGCTTTGTATGCACCTGATGGCAACGCGAGGCTCGCGGCATCCCCAGGGCTTGGGGCACTGAATGCCCATTGTCTGGGCTGCGACACTGAGATCCAGACACAAAAGAGTGGGAACAAATCCACCCAGGAGCCCAGTACAGCCAGCTCCCTCGCCCGCATCCCTCGGTGGCGTCTGTGGCTCAGCTCCTTTCACCTTCAGGAAGACGGCGAGGGGTTTTGAATGGCATGAGAAGAAGTAGAGGAAACCAGAGGGCTTTTCAAAAGCAGCTTTTCGACACCTTTGAAAAATCTGACCTTATCTGAGCTTTTAATCAGCTTCTAGACCCTGAAAATTTCCATCCATCCTCTCCTTAGTAGGTGATCTCTTCTAAAATCTCCTTAGGGAGATCTAGTGGGGGGTTCACTTATGCTTTCCTCCATTTCCTCGCCTTGTCCCTCCAGCCTTTCCCTAGGAGGAACAAGGAGATCTCTGAGAAGCACCACTGTCCCTGGATCACCATTAAGGGGGGCTGCCGAGGCCTGGAGCTCCGGGACTTTTTGGGGGGGAATTTTGCCCCAGCAAATCTCTGTCACATCATTCTGCAGGCAGCACTGGGGATTAAACTTGGGGGACATCAACTTTTTCTCTTGAATGATGGAATGGTTTGGGTTGGAAGGGACCTCAAAGCCCATCCCGTCCCACCCCCTGCCATGCTCATCTCAATCTCCCCTCTTTCAGATCAAAACTGTTCCCTTTCATCCCATCCCTGCACTCCCTGATCCAGAGCCCCTCCCCAGCTTTCCTGGAGCCCCTTTCAGCACTGGAAGCTGCTCTAAGGTCTCCCCACAGCCTTCTCTTCTCCAGGCTGAACAACGCTAACTCTCTCAGCCTGTCCTCAGAGCAGAGGTTCTCCAGCCCTCGGATCATCTCCGTGGCCTCCTCTGGACTCGCTCCAACAGCTCCATGTCCTCCCTGTGCTGAGCACTCCAGAACTGGACCCAGGGCTCCAGGTGGGTCTCTCAGAGCGGAGCAGAGGGGCAGAATCCCCTCCCTCCCTGCTGGTCCCACAGCTCTGGATGCAGCCCAGGACACGGGTGATTTCTGGGCTGTGAGTGCACATTGCCAGATCGTGTTCCACCAACACACCCAAGTCCTTCTCCTCAGGGCTCTCAAACCATGTCATTTTTGTTTCGTTTTTCCCAGAATTAGTTTTGTTAATACGCTTGCCAGACATTCACCTTTCACTGGAATTTATCTACGCTGTCCTATTTTTTTCTTTGTTGACTAATATTTCTCTTTAAAAGAAAAACATGGCCTGCCTACACCAAGTTGTCAGAGATGGATACCTGGAGTCGATTTGGTAGAATGTGGGGGGTTTGAATACTTTTTTAATGTTGGATTTAAGATCAATTTTAGCCATTATTTGCCATATCAAAGTTTATGAGCTGTGCACAGAAACTTAATTGCATCAGATTTTTCTGTCAGGAGCTATGCTTTTCTGTCAGATTTTATCTTACAACAAAGAATGGTTCATGCACTGCTGCTGGCACATAAGAATTCATGAGCAGCTGCTGGGGGATAACATTTTCTCCATAAGCTGCTGAACTTTTTACCTGTGCAGAGCAGTGCTACCCTTGTGCCAGTGAAGGGGTAGGGCAAAAAACACCTGGAAATGACCCCTCCAAAAAAAGAGGCTGCACTCTAACCATACTCTGTCTCAGCCAACTCCCATAAAAAGGAGGTGAAAAGAAGCTTCTCGCTGTCTTGTCTGTCACCAGTGCCCTCCTACAGAGGTGGTACCTTTTCTGCAGAGGCCCATCTCTGCAGATCACCCAGTTGTAGCATCCATTACAGAGAGAAAACAGCCGCCTCATTGCTATGAAACTGCTCTACAAACCTCCAATGAGTGAGATCAAGTGCTCTGTTGGTCAGTTTGCAGATGACAATGAGTTGGGTAGGAGCGTCCACTGGCTCAGGGGTAGGAAGGCTCTGCAGAGGGACCTGGACGGGCTGGATCAATGAGCCCGGGTCAATTGTATGAAGTTTAACAGGGCCAAGTGCTGCACTTGGATCACAACAACCCCATGCAATGCTCCAGGCTTGGGGAAGAGCAGCTGGAAAGCTGCCTGGCAGAAAAAGCCCTGAGGGTGTTGGTTGACAGCAACAGACAACGAGCCAGCAGTGGCCCAGGTGGCCAAGAGCATCCTGGCTTGGATCAGCCATGGGGTGGCAGCAGGAGCAGGGAGGGGATCGTCCCCCTGGACTCGGCACTGGTGAGGCCTCCCCTCGAGTCCTGGGTTCAGTTTTGGGTCCCTCAGTCCAAGAAGGACATTGAGGAGCTCCAGGTGAGGTCTGACGAGAGCAGAGTAAAGGAGCAGCATCACCTCTCTTGACCTGCTGGTTACCCTTCTTTGAATGCAGCCCGGGTTGTGCTTGCCTGTCCCAAAGACCTTGCAGTCTCACCTCCTGGGGTTGGAGAGGAGCACATCCAGCACCCGGATCTGTATTTACAGGGAATGCCAGTGCTGCTCCCAAAAGTACATTCCCTGTGGATGTCTCAGAAGATACAGACTGGTGACTGTTCCTATTCATAGCAATAATATGAACTGAAATGGAATATCAGCTACCCATCTTATTCAGCATATCTCTATTTCAAATCTGTATTTTATAAAGAATATTGAAAGCGTAATACAGAGCCTTCAGCAACCTGCTCTGCTTTATTACACAATCCACACAAGTTTTCCATTTTTTATTGAATTGGTCACTCAGTCATACTAAACATGGCAGGAAAAGAACAGGAAATAAAATGAACCAATAAATAAAAGCAGGGTTTCCAAAAGCTCTTCTCACTGAAAAGAGAGCTGGAGCGTTCTTCAGAGTTTATCCAGGAGAAACCCACCTTCCTTAGAATAAAATTGTACAGCGGCACAGAAAATAAGATGTTACGGCAACGGAAATGCATTTGTTAGTAACAAAAATTAAAGATGTCTTAGGAGATAGGATGGGCCTGTGCCCACCTCAGCCAGCCCTTCCCTGGGGTGGTGGTTCAACCCCCCCATGGTGGGGCCGGGCAGGCTGCGCGGTCCCCTCAGCGCATCTCTGCTCACCCCAAGGGCTTTTTAGTATGTTGCGAAAGTGAAGATGTTTAGTTTGCCGTGACATCTTATTTTCTGTTCTGCTGCACAGTGTTATTTTAACTAGAGCAGCCTGCTCTCCGATAAACCCAGAGGAACTTAATACCTGCAGAAAATCCTGCATTCAAATGCAGGGGGGTGTGGGCATGGTGGGGAGAGGAGAGGGCTGCCGTGCTGTGCTTTCAGTCGTGTTCTCAGGTCTCCCCTCTGCGAGCAGGGAGGATTGGCGGCTGCTAAACGTGCAGGTTAGAGAGCCATGAAAATGAGTAGAGAATCACGGAATGGTTTGGGTTGGGAGGGACACTAAAGCCCATTAAAGACTCTCGTCTGGGACAATGACAGAACAAACAGTGCCCTCCAGGCAGGCTTTGAAGCCTAACTTTAGATCTCCCTCAAAGTCCCCAAGCCAGCTGCAGGAATCTTTCTTAAACTGTATTTCTTAGCTGACGGAACACAGGCTGAGAGGCACATCGCCTCCCTTCTGGGCCACCGCCAGGCTCTGCCGGTAGCGGACCGGCAGACAACCCCTCATTTGGATTGAACTGGGGATTCTTTTGGCCATCTCCAAACTGCAGAGGTTCGGTACTCTTGCGGCAAGGACGCCTCCTTGCCCCGGTTGGGTCACGCTTTCCCGTTACAGAGACGGGTAATTTCTGTCGGTAATTTCATTTTGGTTGCATTTGATCCTCAGCTTTTGTTTGTAATGCAAATCGGAAATTTTCTCATTCTAGAAAGACCGTATGAAAGCATCTCCTCTTCCTGGGTGTTTCCCCTCCCACCTTTTTAGAAACAGCAGTGAAAGTTTACAAGTATTTCTGGTCAACCAAATGTCTAAGAAGTGCTGGCTCATTTCTCCGTGTGGAGCCTCATCCAAGCAAGTCATCTGCACTTTTTCCATGAGCAACATGGTGTGCTGGCTCCACCGAGGATCACAGGAACATAGAATCATGGAATGATTTGGGTTGGGAGGGACCTCAAAGCCCATGCAGTTCCAACCACCCAGACACCTCCCACTGGAGCAGGCTGCTCCAAGGCCCATCACACCTGGCCTTGAGCACCTCCAGGGATGGGGCAGCCACCACTGCCCTGGGCACCCTGCGCCAGGGCCTCACTGTCTTCATAGAATGAGGTGTCCTTCAGTGGAGTACAGAAGAAGCCTAGACAACCCGTTTCAACTGAGCTTAGTTTTCAATAGCTGCAGGTAAAGAAAAGCATGCCTCCATGGTGCAATTCACGTAGGAACACCAGACTCCCCTTTCCTTTCCATCAGCCAATCCACAGATGCTATAAATCCATACCGATTTCTGTGAGCAGCGCATCCTGTTATTGAAAAGAGGATGAATGTGGCCTCCAGCCATGATGTTACTTCTTGTTGGAGAGGCAGGAGTGCACTGTGGAAACCACAGACCCATGCAGAGATGGTGGGGCTCTTTGGGAATGGGGGAGCACTCTTTGCAAGGTGCCTTTTTGCATGGTCTGTCCCACTGTGGCAGAAGACCAAGTATGGCTGATTCATATGGGAGATCCTAAATTGCTGGAGTATCTTTCATCTGGATGGCACTGTGACAGCAGCAGCAGGAAAACCAGCTGCCGTCTGCATGCTGTCCTGACGGTATTCAGGATATTCCTGCTTTCCCCTCCCATGCCATCCCAGGAGCTACAAGATGGCTTGTGAGTGGAGGGTGACATATCTCACAGGGTCCATTTCACCTGCTGAGCTTGAGTCTTCTGGGCACCTCTTCTCTATTCATCTCTGTTCTTCATTGCAGGAGGAAGTTCAGCCTTTTAAGAACAACTTCTGGATAGCATTTATGTTTCTCCACTGGCAAACACTGCTGAGACAGTTCACATGTGGCAAATCTTTGTGACTGTCCCTCAAAAACTATGATTAATATTAATGGCAAATCAAATGCCATCAATGAGAATCACTCTGGTGTGACAGGCTCAATTTTCAGCCTATAGCATCTTCCCATTCAGCACATTAATACTGAGCCGACCTTTTGAACCATCTCCATGAGATCAGACCAGCAGGATGAATAATGGAAGAGCCCAAGGGTCACCCAGTTGTCTACACCCAACCCAGAGAAGGTCTGGCCATGGGCGGCTGGGGTCACACCTGATTAGTTGTGTCCCTTCAGCTCTCCATCAACCCAGAGGACAGCACAGGGCGAAACACAAGCCAACACAGACCTTTCTGGCTCTGACACAGGGAGGAGCCTCCACTCCAGGTCTCTGCTCACCTGCACATTCAGGCAGTCCAGGGCATGGTTGGTTTCTGGGCTGTGAGTGCACGTTGCCGGCTCACATTGAGCTCCTCATCCCCCAGCACCCCAGGTCCTTCTCCTCAGGTCTGTTCCCAATCCATTTCTTGCCCAGCCTGGGTTTGTGCTTGGGATTGCCGCGACCGGGGTGCAGGTGAGTTTGTGGGTTTCTGCCTCCCCAGGAGAGGAACAAGAAGGAAGTACATGTTCCGGTGGTGGCATTTTTCCCCTGGTACGCAGAGCTTGGTGAAGGTTAGGACTAGAGAAGTGTAGGGCCCCCATGTTAAAACTCCAACGTTTTAATTACATATCATCCATCCTGCCTACACCAGCCACATCAAGTTTCTTCTCGAGCTGTCTGCTGGGGAAGAGGAAGCTCTTCATTATCCTACATGCTCGCTCCCTGCTCGCCCCCCACCAGAAGAAACAGAGGAGAGATAATGCTTGAAAAACCACTAGGAAAAAAAAAAAAACTAATATGGAGCTGTCTCCAAAGAGCTGCTTTTCCTGTGTGGCAGACGCCTCATGGATTAACCTTTTGTATATGCAGAAATAGGAAATGAATAATTGAGCGGCGCACAGAGGTTGCAGTGTTCCCTGTCCCATACCCTGCGCTGCTCGGCCTCGATGGCTCACTCTACAAAACCCTCTTCAATGGCACCTTCTAATTGAGATGTGCAGAGGGTGGGAGGCAAGGGGCAACGAGCACTGCTCATCTCATCGCGCCTGGTGATGCGACTGGGATCACTTGGGGCCAGGGGAACGCTGTCAACAACTTTCTGTGCAGCAACAAATCCATCAGCCAGGGTGTATCTGCACAGGGTTGGTGGCACAGGAGGGCACGGGGATCCTCCCCAGTCTTGGTCTACCAGCACAATCCAGGAAGAGACCAGTTAGTGCCCTCCAAAGAGATCCTGACAGCCCTATTCCTTTTCACAGATCCAATTGCAAGGTTTTGACCTCAGACCTTGCTGTTCCCCAGCTGAGACACATCACCAAGGAACACTGCCTTACCATCCTGGCAAGACGTCATTCCTTTGGGTGCGAGCCACTCCATGCAGAAGTACTTGCAATAGAGGTCAGAAAGTCAGCCTCAGCAGAAATCAAATGAGGGTGACCCAAAAAAGACAAATTTGGTGACAGCTGGAGTGGCTAGAGAAAGGGAATGCTTTCTTTTGCGTTCCTGTTCCACTGGATTTGATGCTTTTATTCTGGCATCTTCCCATCAGGGCGTGTCGTGGCAACTTTCTCATCCTTCCGGTGACAAACTGGATGGGAGTGTTTTTCACTGGTTCCTCTGAGCCCCATGCTTCTCCAGTGGGCTGTTAAGTGATGCTGCTTTGAACGACAGCTGCCTTGCTGTCCTGAAAGCTGTGGAGGGGCTCTGGATCAGGGAGTGCAGGGATGGGACGAGGGGAACGGTTTTCAGCTGAAAGAGGGGAGATGGAGGTGACATCTTATGCAGAAATGTTTTGCTGTGAGGGTGGGGAGGCCCTGGCCCAGGGTGCCCAGAGCAGGGGTGGCTGCCCCATCCCTGGAGGGGTTCCAGGCCAGGTTGGATGGGGCTTGGAGCCCCTGATCCAGTGGGAGGTGTCCCTGCCCATGGCAGGGGTGGCACTGGATGGGCTTTAAATTTCCTTCCAACTCAAACCATTCTATGATTCTAATATGTGCATAGCCCATGAAAAAGAGGCTGCAACCTCTGACATGACAGGTTCAGTTAGGGTGGTGTTACCTGCACAGCTAGAAATTGTGGTTTTGGGTCTCCACACCCTTTCTTTTGCACCAGAATGCAGCACTGGTCCCTCCTCTGTCACCTCCCCACAGTTTTAAGTCAGACTTTCAGAGTACAATGGCCAGTAAGACCTTCCCATCCCAAAGAGGCACTGAGCAATTTCATGCCCCCCTGCAATGTCAAACTACAGCTTGCTATCATCCATCCTTTTCCTCCTAGGACTGCCCAGCCCCTCCCTTCCCAGCACCGCTAAAGCAAGCTTCCGAAGGTGAATTTACCACATTAAATTTGTCTGTGTTATCTGCACTGCCCTGGTGCCGGTTCAGGCAAGAATGATGGATATGGTCCTAACCCGACAGAAATTAGGGAAGTTCACACTGTGTTTTAATAGCAAATGCGCTGATTTGACATTGAATAATGGAGCTGGTCAGGTTCTATTAGTGGCAGATTAGACCATAATTCAATCTCATACCTTGCTGTTTTAAGCCATTCTCACAGACTGTATTAAACCTGACCCAGGTCTGAAGAGGCGGAATGGAAGCGCTCTGTGGTACATGGGTATGAATTACGTCTCACCGCGATGAGAGGACAAAGCTGCACTCCGACCCCGTGGGACCACAGTGGCAGGAGCCCCAGCTGAACCCAAGATTTCCGATTCCAGCGCTCCGATACACCCATCTGAGACACAACGAGGCTGAAAAAGCTTTTGAGTGGGCACCATGACATGGGGCTGCACCCACTGGAAAGGGGCAGAGCCCCACGAAGATGGTACATGGGGCCATGAGGAGCAGGGATGCAGCACAGGGTAGGGACACACAGGCTGCAGGGGACAAGCCAAAGGAGGATCCAGCGTGCCCACCCAGGAAGGGGAACAAGGGAGGGAGGGAGACAATGGGAAGATAAGTGTGCGTTGATGCACCGTGTCATCACTAAAAGAAAGCAACTCTGTGAATGCTGGGGCTCCACACCTCGCCATGCAAGACGTGAGAAAGTGCCCTAGGGCATGGACAGAGAGAAACCCATGCTTGCTCCAGTGGGTGAGGGAGTCAGGTAGGTATTCCCATAGCATAGGTGAGCACCACAACTCCTGGTTGCCATCCCATTACTAGTTCTGAAGGCATTTCCCTGTGGGTGCAGCTGTTGCTTACCTCATTCCTACAGTCTCCAGACACAGACTGTTTCCATCACCTTTTGAAGTTCCAGGGCTTTGCTTCAGGCCAGCTTTCAGAGTTTTCTCACCCATGGACCTGTTCTGCCTGGGTTTTATTTACTGAATCTGGAGCCCTGGGTCCAGTTCTGGAGTCCTCAGCACAGGGAGGACATGGAGCTGTTAGAGTGAGTCCAGAGGAGGCCACGGAGATGATCCAAGGGCTGGAGCAGCTCCTGTACGAGGACAGGCTGAGAGAGTTGGGGTTGTTCAGCCTGGAGAAGAGAAGGCTGCAGGGAGACCTTAGAGCAGCTTCCAGTGCTGAAGGGGGCTCTGGGAAAGCTGGGGAGGGGCTCTGGATCAGGGAGGGCAGCGATGGGATGAGAGGGAAAGGTTTTCAGCTGAAAGAGGGGAGATTGAGATGAGATCTTAAAGAGGAATGTTCTGCTGTGCGGGTGGGGAGGCCCTGGCCCAGGGTGCCCAGAGCAGTGGTGGCTGCCCCATCCCTGGAGGGGTTCCAGGCCAGGTTGGATGGGGCTTGGAGCCCCTGATCCAGTGGGAAGTGGGACTGGACCTCCCACCCCAGACTATTCCATGATTCTATGATTCTATTCTATGATTCTGTGAGTGAGAGGGCGATTGGATCGCTGACATGGTGCGGTATTTTCTGAGTGAGAGGAGAATGCTGAATTACTTTCACAATCATTTATTGAGTACCTAAGATACAGAAATCCTAACAGAGATAACAATGTCCTGTAGATAAAATTCTCCATTAGGGAGACTTCCCTTAGTAGTTAGACTAGTAAATATTTTCGCATCAGTTTTCCCTCTGCCTCCTTTCCCCCATGCTGCAAGCTGATAGAGCGGGTGAGAGTCTTCAACATCCTTTCACCTTTACAAGAGACAACAAAGCCCAAATTAAGCCACCATCACCTTTGCCCTGCCCACCCTGCAGAAAGCTCCCAAACACCAAGCTTCTCCCAACAGCCCCTGTTGGGCTTTTGCTGATTCTGGATCTGGGGTAAATTTGACCACTGGGTGCCCGGGCTGGAGGAGTTTAGCAGTGGCCACAGGACATGGACTGTCACCTCAGATGAACACAGTCACAGGAAGCCTAAGGAGATGTTTTTCTTCTCAGCTGCTTGTGTGACATCCAGCATCTCTCATATCCTCTCTGACCTCCTCACCAGGAGCTCGCAGCAGCGCCCAGGGGAACAGCCTTTGAAATTCATTTGCTGATGAACATCAGGGTGAACGGGAACCTCTGTGGCAACACAACGGGTATAGAAATGCATGGACACTGGAAAGCAGTAGATGATGATAGAGATGATGACACAGGTATAGAGGAAGATATAGATGCCATTAGATATAGATATAGATGATATAGAGATAGAGATATAGATATAGATGCAGTTGACAGGGTTTCTTTACAGTGAAACCCAACTGCTTTCTCAGCCTATGTACATCTTTGGGGTTTGTATCTCCCAGCTCTTGAATGCAGTAGGCAGATTCTCTTTTGCCACCTGGACAATGTGGCCTTGAGAGCCTCAACGCCTTCAAAGCAATGGCCTTGACAAGGAATATAAAGTAATTTTGCCATGAGCCATCCCTCCTAGCTCATGAGAGAGCCAGGATCCCATGGGAATCTCCTGGGAGACACTGGCCCTGGCAGGAGACAGCAGCTGAACTTTTGGTACTTCTGAATGGACCAGTACAGACGCTCTGTTGAGCTGAGAGTGTTGCTGAAACCCATCAGAGAAGCTGAGTTTGGAGTTCCAGTGCTGGAGATATCTGCAGCCCTTCCCTGCAGTGAACGAAGCAACGGACAAGTGGAAGATGGAGATTTTCACAGAGCCATTTGCTCCTGGGTGATGCAAAGGGGTGGCCAATCCCCAGGATAAGTACTGGCAGTTTCCCCAAAGACAACAGAGGGGTTTGGAATTCCTCCAGGTACCACCTGAGGCTCTGGTTATTACCACACCTTATGTGCCTCTCTCTTTTGGCCTGCAAGGCTCAGGGATGCTTTGTGGTTTTCAGCTAGGGTTCCTACAGCTCTCCGTGAAGGGATGAGCCATTCAACACGAAGGCTAAAGATGTTGCTCCAGGGCACAGAAACTGAGCTCTGCCTTTGGCCCCCAGGCGACCCTCAACAAGCCTTTCTGCTCACTCGTGACCCTAATCTGCCCAAGGGAAGAGCCACGGGCAGCACTTTGTGGAGCACTTTGACATGCGAGGATGACGAGCACAGCACAAGGGTTGGCTCTTATGACTAATCTGGGAATGGTGCCCTGAGGTTCCCCACGCTGCAGCTCATCAGCTTCTGCTCCTAATTGAACCTCTCCTGGAGATTTCTCCGCACAGCAGGCACGTGACCAGCACTTCACTGCAGTTACTCACTTTATACAGATAGCATCACTAATGAAGGTGCATCAAAGCCCTCGAACATCTCACGAACCACGGGCTTTCTCACCTATACTTCATAAGGGAGGCACAATAATTGCATTTCTTTTGAGAGCGCATTATGGGTCTGACAATACTGCATGCAATCGCCCCTCTACGAGCTTCCTGGAGCAGAGAGAATGGATCCCAGGCTCACACAGGGTACCACAGGCTCTGCAGGGTTTTGCTTTCCAAAGATGCTTCCAGTTCCCATGAGGCAGTGGCCTCTGAGAGCAGAAGTTTCAAGAGAACAACATCAGAACAGATGATCGCCGCTGAGATATCAGCACAGATTACCTTTGGTAGGTGCATTACTTCAGGCTGAGCGCTGTTCCCCAGCAGTTTCGTGCTAGAACAGCCAGAAGCTGTAGGAACCAGTATGAGGAGGTGACTTTTGTGGTGCTGTCTTGACTCTAAGCAATGTCACCCACCCTGGCCAACACCTGCAGTTGTATCTGCAAACCCACAGCCAGGCGCGTGTGGGTGCAGTCAGCAAACCAGTCTCCATGAGTGGCCATGAGCTGCCACAATTCTATGCACTAAATGTGTCCTGATGGATTTTTGAGAGTGGTGGGACCTCACGATGGTTCCCTTGGGGGAGACCGCTGCCCAGCACTCCTGAAAGCCCTTCTGAAGTCCTGTCACCTTCAGGATGCAGTCAGGGGACCTCCAAGCCTCTTAGTCTATCAAGGTGATTCTCTTGGTTTGGCGTGAACCAAATTAACTAAACAAAGCTCAGTGGTGGCACTAACCATGTCTAACGCAGGCATGTAACCGTGCCTGTAAATAACGGCATGCTGAGGAAGAAGCTGGAATTACGTCCCTCCAGATGGCTGTCCTGTAAGGGAGAGGACACTCTCACAGTAATGCTATGTATTAAAACGTATTTATGCTGCTAAAACCAGCACTGGAATAGCACATACACATCTCTGTCACGATCTCAGTGGGACTTTGGAGTCCAAATGGGAGCTCTGGCAGCTTCTGGGAGCCAGCAAAGGTGTAGAGTGGGGAAAAAAAGCGAACATTCCATGTCCTACACATCTCTGCCACATATAACCTCATCCTGATGTAACCATGTCGCTTGCATGGAATCAGCAGGTAAGTGTGCAGCAACACACTACCCCTCAGCTGCTCCCAGGAGATCACTCCCAGGGCAATATGGCACTCCTCATGCTTCCTCTTCACCAGAAACTGCCTGAAGATGACAAATCCGCTTGAGACCCGAGTGTTCCCAAAGCCCAGCAAGAGGAGGCTGTCTGCATCGTGGTTTTGTAGCTCTTTCAGCAGCATGGCCAGTCCTGTCCTCTCCAGGAGCCTCAAGGACCTGGGAAAGCATGAAACACATGAAAAATCATAGAATCATAGAATGGTTTCGGTTGGAAGCAACTTTAAAGATCATCCAGTTTCACCTCCTACCATGGGCAGGGACACCTCCCACTGGATCAGGGGCTCCAAGCCCCATCCAACCTGGCCTGGAACCCCTCCAGGGATGGGGCAGCCACCACTGCTCTGGGCACCCTGGGCCAGGGCCTCCCCACCCTCATAGCAAAACATTTCTCCCTCCCCAAGATCTCATCTCAATCTCCCTTCTTTCAGCTGAAAACCATTCTCCCTCATCCCATCGCTGCCCCCCCTGATCCAGAGCCCCTCCCCAGCTTTCCCGGAGCCCCTTTCAGCACTGGAAGCTGCTCTAAGGTCTCCCCTGAGGCTTCTCTTCTCCAGGCTGGACAACCCCAACTCTCTCAGCCTGTCCTCATAGCAGAGGGTCTCCAGCCCTCGGATCATCTCTGTGGCCTCCTCTGCAAAATATGTTCTTAATCCCAGCCATAAACGTGTCCAAAATGTCGGGAGGGAGGGAAGTGGGGATGATGCCAGGGCAAACTTAAGCACTCACAGAGGCATCTCAGGGGGAGCAACTGGCACGGAAGGAATCTTTGGCAACCCTGGTCAGGAACTCTAAAGTTTTCACCAGGATTGCTGTAATTCCCTGCTGCTGCTTCCCCAGCAGGTACAGGAGGGCTGCAGTGGGATGTCCCTGCTGTCCCACATGGCTGACTCACAGTGGATGGGTGCCTGCAGGTCCCGCGCGTAAGTGGTGCGCAGCCAGGTTGGGTGTCCAGCATTTACCACGGTAAATACACACTCCTTAAAGGACTTTGACATTCTCAGACTCCATCACTGTGGTCAAAACACACTGTCTTGCAAAAAGCAGAGTTCCTCTCACTTCTCACTTCTGCTTTATCGGTGAAAAAGGTCACCTCTGGAAACACTCACATGAAGGGAGGCAGAAGACCTTAAAAACAAGGAGAAAAAGTGACAGATTTACCATCCAGCACAACACACACATCAGAACACACATACACGAGCATCCCTTTACTGTTCTAGCACTGCAAGAGGAAGCCTGCAATGCAGCATAGACTCGTGCACCCTTTCCAGACACCTCTCTGCAACACAACTCTCCCGTCTATGAAATGGGACCAATTGTACCATCCCCACAGCTATACAACATGAAATGTGCAAAGGGAATAATTATAAATTTGGTGAAAATGAGGCATTTAGTGTCCAGGGTCAGTCCTATGTATGAGCAAAGCCCATAAATCCCCAAAAAGATTGAAGGTTTGACGACATCAAAAGGTTGCTGAGAAATAACGCATTCCTCAGCTTCAAGGTTCATACTCAAGAGATTGCTTTCCCTGGCTGCAGAGACAATATTTCATTGAGTGGGGAGACCTGGAGTGGGTCCTCCTGGGACTTGGATTGAGGAAAAAAAAAATCATATTCAGTGCACTGAAGCGTTTTATAACTTGGGCGCAAGTCAATGCGAACCATTTCCTCTGAGACACGAGTGCTCGACGTGCGCGTGCACGGCACAGGCCAGTTGTGCAGAGCCCTGCGGTGACGCACGGCGACGTTAACTAATCCAAAGACCTCCGTGCCCCTTATCAAGCAGCAAATAAAAGACTTTGAGGAGGGCTCTGCTTTTAAACTCAATTACTCCAAGTTGATGGGCAATGACAGCGATTCTTCTTGTAGGAAAGACGACTTAAATCTACGGGGTCATATTGAAATAGTCTGCACGTCGCACGTTCAGAAGTGGAAACCATCCTCTTGTCTGCAAAATCTTTCCTGTGCCAGTTAGACCCCTGTACTGAAACACTGTGGGGAAAACCTCTCTCCAACGAACATCTGAACCAACCATCCTCATGATCACAAATGCAAGCCTTTTGCCTGAGCCTGTTTTCCTTTTCTCCCCTATTTTTTGGAGGAGCTCTGCTCTCTGCCTGGGTAAAAATCGCCTGCAGGGAATGGTTACCGAGCATCATCAAGCAAACCTTGCGTAGTCAGAGGGGAGGATTCGCAGCACCAGATCCGAAGCCTCAAACAGCAGCACAATTATACTCTTTACTGGTGCAGCTCCAGGAGTATCCAGATAAATCACAGGCAAGCAGAGTAATTTTATCCCGATATGCCTGTCTAAACAGCACAGAGCTCCTCAGTAGTGTTCTCCCTCACTTGTTAATTTAACGCTTGATATATAGGAAAAATTAGAATTAAAATGTATCCGGCTGCTTCCTTCATTCCCGATTCCATTTAGAAATATCTCACATCTCTCCACAAAATGAGCTCAACTGCTTGAGACACTTAAGAGCCTGTACGTTATTTTTAGATAAGCCTCTAAGATTTAGGATCCTGAACCCCAGCGAAGGTCGGTTTTGCACAGCTGCGACCGCAGCGCCTGTCACGTTCAAATCCCAGGCCCAGCGTGGGAGGAGAGGCGGATCCCTGCCGCTCTGGGGGGACAAGCTCTCGCAAGACCACGAGGATATGGCCCTTTGAAAGACAAGCGAAAGCGTAGGGCTGACTTTGAAAGAACAAATCGCTGGAGTCAGGTCTAATGCCGACTTTCTGGAGAATTTAGGCAGGGTAAGCTACAGAAGAAGTTTACAGCTCCCTCACAAGTGGAGGGGCAGGCACTGAGATCTTTTCTCTGGTGACCAAAGACAGGACCTGAGAGAATAGCAGGAAGATGCACCAGGGGAGGGTTAGGTTGGACATTAGGAGAGTGTTCTCCACCCAGAGGGTGGTGGAGCACTGGAACAGCTCCCAGGGAAGCAGCCATGGCACCGAGCCTGACAATATTCCAGCAGCTTTTGGCCAACGCCCTCAGCCCCACGGTGTGAATGTCAGGGTGTCCTGACAGGAGTTGGACTCGATGAGCCTTGAGGTCTCTTCCAACCCAGGTCATTCTATGATTCTATGATAAGGGTGCTGCTCCTCCAGCCATGGGGCAACAAGGAAAGGAAACCAGATGCTTGTTTAAGTCATTGAGAGCCTTTCCTCCCCTTCTCCAAGTCTCTCCAAGCATCAGCCTTGCACAACGCTATGATATGATATGGAGAAGATGCCTGAAGAGGCTCAAGCAGTTCTGAGGCTCTATTGGACGCATCTGCAAGACGAGAAGGCAAGGACTACACTGGACCCTTGCTAATCCAAGTAGCTGGAGACCATGGGGACCACGTGAGTAAGTGCAAGCTTGCACATCTACAACACATTAGTGATGCTCATGAGCCCATATCCTTCAGAGCCACTTCTGAGTTTTCACATTAAAAATTGAATTCTTGGGCTGGAGACAAAACAAAAGAAGCACTCAGTTTAAAGTGTTATGCAAGAGCAACATGAGTGGGCACGGGTCAATGTTAGTTAACTGTGCCGCCAGAGAAGTGAATTCTGGAACACTCTTATCCCTCTCCACAGCTTTGTTTCTTCCATGGCCTACAAGATGAATGGAGATGTTTCAGTCTGGAGAGCGCATAGCGGAGATGGTGGATGAGGAGCAAAACCCAGCCCTTTGAAAACCAATGGAGGTACAGCTTTGCCAGTGAGAAAATGTGTTATCTGCACTCATCAGGAGGGGAAAGGGACAAGAAAGAAAGGAACACGGAGAAAGGAGGGGAGAGGCAGTGAGAAAGGTCTGGGTTTAATCAAGATGAGTCAGGTGTGGAGGGTGGAGCCATGAAGAGAGGTCTTCTACCTGTCCTGACTCAAACACAGTGTAGATACAGAGGTTTGACTGCTTTTCCAGGGTGGGAGAGTGAAAGCTATGCAGAAAGATGTCACTGAGCACCTCCAAATGAATGATGGAGATAACAGCAAAGGCAATATCCTGGGGGAGGTGTGGAAGGTCAATGATTAGAATTGCTTTATTGTCAAAACCTTGCATTTCAAAAACAAGGATTGGTGACAAAGTTAAGTGGCAAAGAAGAAGGGACAAAGGCTGGGAGAAATCATGGAACTGTAGAATCATGGAATGGTTTGGGTTGGAAAGGACCTCAAAGCCCATCCAGTCCCACCCCTGCCATGGGCAGGGACACCTCCCACTGGATCAGGGGCTCCAAGCCCCATCCAACCTGGCCGTGAACACCTCCAGGATGGGGCAGGCACCACTTCTTCCATCCCTCACTGCCCAGTGAGAAGCTACACACTCCAGTTAAAAAAAAAGTAGACCCTCCAAGATTTAACCTTTCAGTAATTAAACATGACGTGAGGTTCAACCTGCCCATGATCAACACACCATTTCCAATGAGCTCTCCTTGGATAAATATCGTGCCCTCAGCTTCCTCAGCTCCTCCTCACAATTCAAACTTGACAGCTTCCACAACGCTTCCTCAGGAGAGGCGTCTCTTTTTCTTTCCCTTTCTCTGTAACGTTCCAGCGCACGGCAGGTTTTGCTGCTGCGGATACAGAAAGTGCACTGCCATTTCTGGGCGAGGAGGGTGAGCAGAGAGGAACCTGTGTAATGCTACCCAGGCAGGGATGATTAATTTGTAGTTAAGATCCATTTACTTCATTATCCCTTCATTGAAGCTTGACAAATGTGAAAACAACAGTGAAAAATAGAAATTAATAGGAGTATTAGCACTGAATGCAACCTACTACAGACTTAATCCCCACAAAAGAGCATACGGATGTGTTAGATCTTCTTTCTTTGTAACGACCTTTTATCCACCTTCCTGTCCTTGGGCATAAAGCTATTTAAATTTAAAGAGATCTATTTATATACACACTCGTGTGACTGTGTGCGTGTCTATACATATGCATGCGTGTGTGTGGAGGGGGAGGTTTTCTCATCGGTTATCAATTAAGGCTGAGAAAACCACTTTGACTAAACTAAAGCACGTGTGCAGTTTGACCTCCTGGATGGTTTCTCTCCAAGCAGCAGCAGCTCCCGATGTCCCAGGAAGGGAGGTGATGGGAGGTGACCTGTGGGGTCCCGTCCCCACTCGACCCCACGCTGAAGGGGGTGGATCAGCTTCACGCAGGACAAGAGGCAGAGAACAGGAACACCTCTGTGCCACTGAGCACCCAGAGAAGAGCAATAAAGCTGGTGAAGGGTCTGGAGAACAAGTCCTAAGGAGAAGCGGCTGTTCAGCCTTGAGAAGAGGAGGCTGAGGGGAGACCTCATCTCTCTCTGCGGCCCCTGGAAAGGAGGTTGTGGTGAGGTGGGTGCTGGGCTCTGCTCCCAAGTGACAGGTGACAGGACGAGAGGAAATGGCCTCAAATTGCACCAGGAAAGGTTTAGATTGGATATTGGGAAAAACTTCTTCACTGTCAGAGTGGTGAATCTCTGGCAGAGGCTGCCCAGGGCAGGGGGGGAGTCTCCATCCCCGGAGGGGTTCAAAGCTGTGTAGCTGTGGCACTTCGTGACGTGGTTCAGTAGGCACGGCGCTGTTGGACTGATGATCCTGGAGGTTTTTCCCAACCTTGACAATTCCACGATTCTATGATTCTGTGATTCCGTTTTCCTCTCTCACAGTAATTTGCGCCTCCTTTTCACGCTTTGTTGTGGATGCCTGCCTGGGTTGGAGGGTGCTTTTCACAAGAGCCTCACGGAGGTCCCGTGGGCCGTGTTGGAGGCCGGGCGGACGCTTGCCCGTTTCGGGGTAGGCCTCTCCTTCAGCCCTACGGCTATTTGAACAGGAGTGCGTGGGCTGCGAGGGCAAACGGTGATTAAAACATTACGTTAAAGCATGTTCATGCCAAACCTCTGTAGTACCTCAAGTCAGACTGTATTTCTGCAATGGAGCAAAAATCCATAGTGGGAAGTTATCCGGGTGCTTGCAGATCCCCGAGACAAAACTGAGGCATTCCAGTCATTGCTGCTTTCCTCACTGAAAGCCGCTGAAAGAAGCGCTATTAAAAGAGCTACCCTTCAAGGTGACCTGCAAATGAGGAAAAATGGGTTTGTGGCCTTTTTTGGCTGAGTTCCGAAGGCCTGAAAAGTTGGCAGGGATTGGAAGCAACGCTGGGATTTTTCTTTTTCCTGTTTTTCTGCTTTTTTTTGTTTTCCTGCTAGAAATGTAGTTCTTGTCTGCCCTGGCACTTTGTGGCTACAGAGAGAACGAGGGAAATCAAACCACCGCGGGGGACTGGCACATCCGAGAGGAGGATGCAGTCACACCTCCTCCTGGTTTGCCTCCAAGGGAAGAGAGGGAATTCTTTTGGCTGCAAGGGCTTTATTTCTAGGTAGAAGAGAAAGAATTTGTTTGGCTTTTGTTGGCCTCTGTTTAATGGAGTGATCTAAGGAAATCTTGGTTGAAAGTCAGTTGCCGATAAAGATCTAATTCCCTTTCCCCTTTCACTGCCTGGTGAGGGAGTTCCCCAGTAAGTAGGGCTGGATGGAGAAGAAGGAGAGGGGAAAAACCCTTGTCTGTGTCAGGAAATAAAATGCCTCGTGCTAGTAGCTCACAGGGAAGGAAAGAGGCAAACTTTTAAATCCCTGCAGAGCAATTTGGAGAAATTATAAACAATTAAATCCTCTGAATCAGAGGCCTCTAACCTTGCTGGGGAGGGGGGAATGAAGAAAGCCTGGACTGCAGCAACAGCTGAAAGATAAAACAGGGAAACCAAAACTTGCGGGGAGCAAGTCCATTTTAGTCCTTCAAGCTGGAGTTCGTTTGTAAAGCTTTGAGGAGGGACAGCCCTGGGGCGGCAGACACCAGCCCATGAGCCAAGACCCAGCTCAGCCCTCGATGACACAGAGCTCATGGCTCCATGATGGACACAGCCTGCTTTGCCATCTTGGGTGTCCACAGAGATGGCAGCCACTTGGGATCCCCTCACGCTGCCTCATCCCTGCTCCATCCGGCACGACACTGGCTAGGCAGTGTTGGTGTCACCTTAATAGTTTTTTGCCTCATACACTTATTTCAAAGCCCAAACAGCTGAAATTATATGAGCCGACAGCAAATTGACCCTTCTCTCCTAGGAGACCCAAAAGGTTTCACCATTGTCCCTTGCAGGGGCTCTGGGCTATGGTGGCACTCCACTGATGCCAAGCTCCAAGATCAAGGACAACAGCTAGAGTAGCTCCACAACCTTCTCACGTTTCTTTTCCTCTAACCACTTTCCCTCACGCACACCGCCGCGACACAACAGCCTGGTCTATACTGCACTGGGGATGGAGGTACCTGGTTTTCCAGAGGCCAAAAATTCCTTATGGAGTAAGAGAGATGGGACACCAAACTGAGAAACCCAGACTGGGATTGTCCAAAGGGCTGTTGTAAGACAAGTGTAAAATAAAATCTGATTTAGCTGAATTTCATTTTTATTTTGCATTGTTTAATTATTGCTGTTAGGAGGATGTGTCAATCACCTCCCACTCCAAAAGCCTCCATTTATTTCCACACCAATTTGAAGATGTTTTTCACAAATCCAAACTTTTCCTGCTGAAAACCAGTAAGAAAGATCCTGGGCTGAAGCTCTGGACAACAAAAGGCAGGACCTTGGCACTGCCAGGGCTTCCTAGCAGGGCTCGGCTCTGCTGCGCGATCTGAGCTCCTCAAGCTTTGCCCCCCTCTACGCAGCCTGAGAAATGTGAGGAGGCAAAATCACCACAGAAACAGCACATGGGGTGGGAGACTGAGGAAGAAGGGATCAGGGGAGCGTGGAGCAGAGCCCATCTCCTGCCAATGCCTTCACCCAGCAGTCTGTGCTGTGGCTCTGCCTTGTTTTACACAGACATCATTTGTAAAAGCCAAAATAAAATAAGCGATTTACTTACCGAGCCCAGCCAGCGACGCCACGCAGGACTTCCTTGAGGACAGTGGAGGATTTGGGCAACTCCTCTAAACAAAGGGCTTGGGAGCAGCTGAACCCGCTTTCCGTGGTCAAGGAGTTGCGGTGCCATCCAGGATCAGAAAAAAATCACATGAAGCAGCACCCTGAAAATTACTTAAATGGATCATTAGACAAAAGTGTGGGACACCAGCGCTTGCTCCAAAACGGTGAGGTTAGAAAGGCTATTACGAACAGGCAGGATGGGACTGCGTTGGATTTCCAGCAGGAGAGTGGTTGTGAGTCCCCGATGGGTCAATGGGGCGGGATCTCCTCTGGGGACCTTCTCTGTCGAGAGCAGCATGGCAAGGAGATCCTCCAAAAAGTGGAAGTCCCAAACCAAAAGTCAAACCACTATTAAAGGAAAGACGTTAACAAAATCTAGAACTGTGCTATCCCAAGGTATTAAGATGTTGGAACTAAACCTGCCTTATTCCCGCCAGCGGTTGCGTTTTAAGGAAACCTTTTAAAAGGATTATCTTCAGGAATTCTCTTTCAACAGCCTTTCCTTTAAGAGTCCTTCATGGTGATGCTCCTATTAATTATGTTATGTGATATGATTATGTATTTATTCAGGTATGGTTTGGAAACACGATGCAGGGTGAACGTTTGCAGGTGTCACTTACAACATGGAGACCGGTAACTCCAGCCTTTGATCCGGCTCGTGGCTGAGGAGCGGGTCTGCGCAGGGCAGGCAGCCGCCAGGTAGCTGGCATCCACGTTGTCGCCAGGTTCTTTGAGCTTGGGGTGACCGGCTCATCGCTTCATTCAGACATGGATTTATTAAAAGAAGACGGCAAGGAACCCCTGAGTGCCGGCTGAGGCTCTTTTAACAGGCAGATGTAAGGATAATTATATACAGATCTACATCCATCTCTGGCTAAAGATGAAGAGATGTGGCTTTATCGGTACATACAGGCAGTTCCAGATCTCGATGTCTCTCTCTTTACTTATTTTGAACAATAAAAAGGCAACCTCTCACATAGCTTTTGCTACTACATTTAGGCCAGAAAAGGAAGTTATTCTGCATCCCTCCACTTCCAGCCTCTGCAAAGGTCTCCAGGAGATGACGGATGCTTTAGCAGCCTCCGTTTTTGGGTGCAGGGTCCCATCCTCCTTGTGACTATTCCTGCAAGTAAGGGCCACCACACCGACAGCGCGGGGAGAAAGGAGTCACCCCCGGCCAGGCACAGCCCTACCTAACGCAGAGCTCACCCAGGGTTTAATGCTCGAAGATGTTGCTGAGAACGATAGAGGTTTGCTCTCTGGTCATCGCTCCTAGAAAGGAAATTGCATCTCGGGTTCAGGTACTGAGCGAAAAAACGATGCGGCCCTTAGATTTGGAAGGTCTGAGGCCACCGGGCTGATGAGTGCCCTGTCAGTCGCCCGCTCTCGCACGCCTCGGCAGGCACACACCAACCCGCACACACCCCATGGAGCTGTATGCATCCCAACGCACACCAAGGACACACGTTAAGAATTTAAGAAAATACATTATATTTAAATACAAACATTCTGCTCCGATGCAGAGAGACGCTGCCTTCACATGTGCATGTGCGAGGGCATCATATATATTGTGCATATATACAGCATACGCAGCCTGGATGTATGTTTAAATCTATGTCCGTGCACTCACGATATACGAATGCTGTAAATATCTGTACAATATGCGTATATTTTATTTTAGAAGCGCGCATGCAGGGGAGAGGATGAACTGTTTGTAGCACAGAAGCATAGAGACACAGTACATACGTGTGGAGCACAGAAACTCCGCTATATCTATATTTTATATACACATGTGGACGCAGATGTAACATCTATACTGCATATATTATTTAGAGCCATACACAGGCATTTTTCTCCAAACTAGAACATTTTCTTTTTTGTATCACTAATTTATCCAAAGTCTGTAACGTAAAACAGGAGCTGGGGAGAAGGGGGAGAGGGGAAACTTTGCTTTACTTGCTTCAGCTGAATCTCTTATTATTTCTTTTTTTTTTAAGGAAACTTCATCGTATATTCTAGAAAAGTATATTGGTGGGGTAGCTTTACCAGAGGCAGAGAGGATGTGCAGGGAGTGAGAAAGTGAATTGATGGATGGATGGTTAAATGAATATAAATGAACTGATACCTTTACAGGAAAATAACATTTCTTTTCTTTTTTTTTATTCTATAGATCAGTGGGGTTTGTATCTGTAATTCTTTCATATCAGCAAAGAGGAAATAAACTTCCATGTAAATCATTTTCCCCCCATCTGGAAGCATATTAAAAGCATGCTTTTTTTTTTTTTTTTTCTTTTAAGCAGAGCCTTTTTTTCCCCTATTTGCTTATCGGTTCATCCACCATTACATTTTAAATGAAATTGCAAGACCTCCCTCTCCTCCATGCCTCCCCCCCCCGCCCCCAAATTCCTGGCTGATGTGGGAAAGAGGGAATCAGCCTCTCCCCTGCTTTAGAATAACTGACCTAGATTCAATTACAGATAGACCCGGCGGAGAGGACGGCACCTCGCTGCCTTCTCAGGGTTCTCTTTAAAAAAAAAGGGCAAAAAAGGAAATAATAAAACGCCCCCCAAAAGCGGAAAGAGGAAACAAAGCGATAGGAGCCGCCGATCGGGGGGTTCGCCCCTCGCCGGAGCCGCGGGCGCTCGGCTCTGCGCGCCCCGACGGCAGCAGCGGGGCCGCCCCTCGCCGGCCCGGGGGGGTCTGGGGGGGCCGCTCGGGGAACGCGAGCAGAGAGGGGGTCCCGGCTGTGCCCGGGGGGAGAGGACGGACCCCCCCGGAGGAGCGGGGGGCGCCGGTAGGGAGGTCAGGCGCCCCGTTTCATTGCAGAGTGTGTCCGGGGCCGCTCTCGGACGCGCGACTCGCGAATGTAATCTTCATATTCAGTTCAATGGAGGCTCCTTCTAATTTACAGCGGCGAGATAAGGCTGGAGGATGCGACGGGAAAAAATCCGAAGCCATCCTCTCCCCCCCTGTAACTGCGCTGCACCTTGGGCAGCGGAGCAGAATCCAGAATCTCAACTTCTCCTGACATATGTTTCCAGCAGATAAGTAAACAATCTGGACGTGAAATGAAAATTTTAATTAATGCAGTAATGCTATTACACCTCAAGTGTGCAAATCCCATTGCCTTGCACTGTGACAATGGGTGGGGAGGAGGGAAGGAAGCAGCCAGACAACAAACCACGAGCAAATTCTAATCGGGGTTTTGCTTTTCACTCGGCTCCAATTGTTTTCATAGTTTGTTTCCTTTGAATTAATCTCATCCTTATATTTACCAGCTACACCCCTCTTCCCCTCGGAGCCGGTTCCCTCTCCCTCCTCTGTAAATTGGGATCGACCTGGGTTTAATTCCTGGGCTTTTTTAGGCGTCCAGGCGATGTCTCGGTGCGGACCCGCGCCTGAGGTCGCGCTCGCTTTTTCGGTAATAATGAAGTATTTTGCCCTAATAAAAAGGGAAGGGGGGGGGGGGAAGAAATCATACTAATAAAGGCTGCGCTGCCCCTTTGGTATCGGTACAGAACACCCCGAGTGGAACAGAGGCGAGAAGAGACCGAGCGGCAGAATTACGGACCGAAGGGAAAAAGAATAAACAAGAAGAAAAAGAGGGTAAAAGAGAGCCACGCAAAGCCCCGGGTGGGGAGCGCACCGCATCCCGCGGCAGCGGCCGCGGCGGGGCTGGGTTGTTAAGCGCTTTTCCGTTATTTCCTATTTTTATTTTCATTCTCCTCGTTACGGGGGGCTGCGGCGGGGGTGCCGCCCCTCGGCCCCGGCCGCGCTGGGGCTGCCCGTCCCGCCCGCCCCGAGCGGGAGGAGGATGCGCTCCTGCCCGCCGCTCGCTTTCAAACGCCGCAATCGCGGAACGTAGCCAGGAGGTCGGGCCTGGAATAAAACCGTAAAATCAGAATTGCAATCTTTTTGATGTCTCAAAGTCTCTTTGAATGCCTTTGATACCCTCAATAGCGAATTTACCGGACTATTATCACTAATAAGCAGAAATAAGTAATATCTCTCACAGACTTCTATGGGCTTAATGTGTCCTTTAAATAAAGTTTTTTAACATCACGTAATTCCCCTCTGTCTCTCCTCAGCAGAGCTCCCTGCCCATGGCACGGCCGTTCCTGCGCGCCAGCCTGGCCCCCCGCTTCCCTCTGCCCCCCGAATTCTTGCCTCGGTCCCTTATTTGTGGTTTTGTTTAAAGGAAGGTCAGGCTGAGGGATTTTAAGGGTTTAGGGGTCTCTGCAGGCAGCGATGAGCCGGGAAAAGGAACAAGGAAGGTGGGAAGAGGAGGGAGAGCGAGAGGGAGAGGGAGAGGGAGAAGGAGAAGGAGAAGGAGAAGGAGAAGGAGAAGGAGAAGGAGAAGGAGAAGGAGAAGGAGAAGAGAAGAGAAGAGAAGAGAAGAGAAGAGAAGAGAAGAGAAGAGAAGAGAAGAGAAGAGAAGAGAAGAGAAGAGAAGAGAAGGAAAAGAGGGGAAAAGGGAAAAGGGAAAAGGGAAAAGGGGGAAAGGGAGCTGTGAGTCCCTGGCGGGTCGGCGGGTGCAGGCGAGGCTCCGACCCAAGGCGTGGTGCGCACAACCCCGCGGCCTTTGTGCGAGGATTTTACTGAACGGAGCAGACAGTTGTGGGGAAACAGGTTTGACGGGGAGCTGCTTTTCCCCTCGAGGGAAGAGCTTCCCCACCTCCCCCTTTCTCTCTGTTTTTGGTTTTCCTTTGACATCAAAGTCAGCAATCGGTTCATTGCAGTGTCAAGATCATTATTTAATTTATTTATCTCGGTGAGTTAAATAGCTGCACACCTGCAGTCGGGCGAGAGAGTTGGAGGAATACAACGTCGAGAGGGCGGACGGAAAACGGAGCACAGGGCGAACAGGGGCGGTGGAGAGAGGAATGGCAGGAGGAGAGGGGCCAGGGAGAGAGGAAAAGAGAAGGAGAAACAGGAAGAGAGAAGTGAGGAGAGAGAAAGAGAAAGAAAGAGAGAAGGAAAGAGGGAGAAAGGGAATGGAAGGAGAGAAAGAGACAGGGATAATGGGAAAAAAATGGAAGAGAGACCGAAATAAATAAATAAATAAAGACAAGAAAAGGAAAGAAGAAGGAAGGAAAGAAGGAAAGAAGGAAGGAAAGAAGGAAGGAAAGAAGGAAAGAAGGAAGGAAGGAAGGAAGGAAGGAAGGAAGGAAGGAAAGAAGGAAAGAAGGAAAGAAGGAAAGAAAGAAAGAAAGAGAGAGAAGGAAAGAAGGAAAGAAAGAAGGAAAGAAAGAAAGAGAGAAGGAAAAGAGGAAAGAAGAAAGGCAAAGAAGAAGGAAAACGGGAAGGAAAGCTCCCCCCTAAAGTTTCCCACGCTGCCGCTTCCCGCTCGCCCCGGCCCGGCCGGCAAAGAGGAGCCCCCACAGGTGCCACCCGGGGTCCCCCCCGCTGGGGCGCCCCCTGCCCCGGCCCCGGCGCCCCGTCAGCTGCTCGGGGGCGATGCCGAGGGGCGCTGAGCCACGGGCGCTGACAGCCGCGCTGAAATCCCCTCTGCCGGCGCTGCCCCGCGCCGGGCACCGAGCCCGCGGGTCCCAGCGGAGCGGCCCGAGCTCCGGGCCCTCCCCGAGCCGGCGCCTGCGATTGTCCTCGTTTGTAAAGAGCCGTTTTGTCATGCTAAACAAGGCGGGAGCAGCCGTTCTAACCTCGCCTTTCAGCCCTTTTCTCCTCTCGCCTTTTGTTTACCTTCGCCTGATCTCTCATTTATTTATCTATCCATTCTTCCTCCGCTTCCCCTCCCATTCAAGCCCCGTGTCTGTTAATTGCGTTACGCCGTTTGATTCTAACGGCGGTCTCCGAAGAGCACTTAACGAGCGAAGCGCACCCGAACGCGGTCTCGTCCGGCCCGACCGCTGCCTCCCGCCCCTCCCCTCCGGCGGGACCCCCCCCTCCCCACCAGCAGAGCCCCCAAAAACATCGCTAATCGATCCCGACCGCTCGTTTTCGGTCGCAATTTGGACGCCCCCGAACTCGCTCGCGGCGGCGGGGCGGACCGTTCCCCGCCGGGATGCGGAGCAAACGCTTCCCCGCGGCTCCATCCCCGCTTTTCCCAAGTTTTTCTCCCCCCGCAGCCGCTTTTTCCCGGCGGAAGAAGGGGAGCGGTGCGGGACGGGGCGGCGCAGGTGCCTCCTTCGGGGACGGTTTGTTTTGATTCCAAACGGCATTGTCCGACAAATGAAAAGGTTTAAAGAGGTAAAATCCTGCCGGGCACGTAAATATATATTTTTTTTCCTTCTTCTTCCCAAGACATTGTGAAAACATATTTAAATTACCATCGGTTTTTATTCGATTTTTCGTTATTATTATTAGTAGTATTAATTTTTTACAATTCTACCGCCTGACTTCATACCTGACGCTCCGTCTAAAGTAAACTTAGATCTAGTCTCACTGGATCACACAAATTTAAGGACTATCTGTTTTAAATTAAGCAAACACTATCATATGTTTTAAATATAAATGTTTCTCCCCCTCCCTCCCCCCCTTTTTTTTTTTTTTTAACTTTGAAGAGCCTTTTTCTGACATGAAAAGCAATTTTACCTAGTAGTGCGTTGTGGCAAAATATATATATATATTTATATATATAACACAGCCGATCTCGCCTTTTAATGTGCAAAAGGAAAACAAACAACCAAAAAAAAAAAAATTAAAAAAAAAGAAAACCAAAACCAAAAAAAACCATAGTAAGACCGAGACTTCCCAAAGTCAAGTCCGAGTGACACGAGACCCCGGCGAACTCATAGGCGTTAAGAGAATAAATAAAAATCCAAACCCCTCTCCTTTTTTTTTTTTTTTCTCCTTTTTCTCCCCCGCTCGGTCCCGAAAGGGCAGTTCGAGGTTCGCTTTTGCCGGTTGTTTTTTAAACACATTTAGAGCTCTGCCGAGCGCCGGGCTCGCATCGCCTCCCCCCGCCCCGAGCCCGGCTCTCGGGGGGAGGCTTTGGGGACAGCATCTCCGAGTCCCCGAGGCAGCGTCCGAGTCCTCTTTCGGGTGGGCTTTCGCTTCCGGAGGGTTTCTGTACATGCACACGGAGGGTTCCAGCCGGGGCTGGGGGACGCCCGCCCGGGGGGGCGTCGGGCGGGGGTTACATGGCAGTGGCGTGCGCTGAAGAATAGGGGTCTATCCCAGTCTTGGTCATGCCTGGGAACAGTATGTAGGCAACCGGGGGCTGCAAACTGGAAGCCGACCAGGCGGTACAGTTACAGGGCACCACGTAGCCCGGGTTGGTGGGCGAGGGGTGGGTGTGGGTGTGCTGGCTGGGGCAGCTCAAGCTGCCGAACGCCCCGTTCTGGTATCCCAAGGTGGAGGCGTAGGGCAGGGTGCCGGTGGCTAAGGTGTGAGGAACCTCAGTCATCTTCTGAATGGCGCTGGAGCTGAACTGGCTGGGGTCAAGTAAGGAGTAAGGTGCTGAGGTGGGGGGCAGGAAAGCCCTGGCCTTCTCCGGGGAGCTCAGCAGAGAGTCAGTGGCCCCCACGGGAAGCCCGGCGGCCTTTAAGGGGTCTGTTTCCCCGAGGTAAGGCAAAGGGAAGACATACCTGTCCTTTTTGAGCAGGTTCTTGGGCTTGCGGCGGGGCCGGTACTTGTAGTCGGGATGCTCCTTCATGTGCTGCGCCCGCAGCCGCTTCGCCTCGTCGATGTAGGGGCGCTTCTCCGCCTCGGAGAGCAGCTTCCACTCCGCGCCCAGCCGCTTGCTGATCTCCGAGTTGTGCATCTTGGGGTTCTCCTGGGCCATCTTGCGCCGCTGGCCGCGGGACCACACCATAAAGGCGTTCATGGGGCGCTTGATGTGGTCGCTGGGCTTGGACATGCTTGGACGGGCGGGCGGCTCGGCGGGACGCGGCGGTGAGGGGCGCCGGGCGGCGGCGGCGGGAGGAGGAGGAGGAGGAGGAGGAAGGAGGAGAGGATGCCGAGGGAGCCGGAGGAGCGCGCTCAGCTGATCATCACAGGTGCCGTGCCGAGGCCGTCCCCGGCGGGGCCCGCGGCGAGAGCGGCGGGGGCGCGGGGCGGCTGGAAGGAGAGGGGCTGCGGCGGGAGCGCTGACATAGCGGCAGGGCGGACACGGCGCGGCCGGGCGCCCAATCAGCGCGGAGGGGGACCCGCTTAAAACGAGAGGGAGAGAGGAAGAGGAGGGGTGGGGGCGGGGGAGGGAGGAGGAGGAAGAAAGGAGGAAGAAAGGAGGAAGAAAGGAGGGGTAAAGGAGCGTACGCGCACACCCCCTCCTGCAAACGCGCGGGTTAAAAGGAGGGGTTTTGTGAGTTGCCGCGCTCGTGGCAGCTGCGAGGGCGCCGTCCCCACGCTCCCCTCACCCTCCCCTCATCCTCTCCCCATCCTACGCAATCCTCCTTTCATCCTCTCTCCATCCTTCCCTCATCCTCTCCCCATCTTCCCCCATCCTCCCCTCTCCATCCTTCTCCCCTCATCCTCTCTCTATCCTCCCCCATCTTCTCCCAAACCTCCCCTCATCCTCTCCTCACCCTTCCCTCACTTTCTCCCCAACGACTCCCCATTTGCCCCCATCCTTCCCTCGTCCCCACCCTCTCCCCATCCTCCCCACACCCTCTCCCCATCCTCCTCCCACCCCCTCCCGCTCCCCCACCCCCTCCCGCCGGTGCTCGGTGCGGGCCGGTGGCGGCTCCCCGCGCTGTCCCCGCTGCCGTCGGGGCTGCGGTCCCGCCCTCCGCCGGGCACGGGGCCGCTCTCGGGCCCGCAGTTGCCGCCTCCCCCCGCTCCGCAGCCCCGCTTCACCCCGGGAGCCGGCCCGCGTCCCGGCTCGCTTTGAATAATTGCCTGCCTCCCGCGAAACGCCCGTGGGGAAAATATTTATTAAATGGAAACAATTGTCCCGGCTCCCGCGGGGAACCGCGTTTGTTCCGGGCTTATTGGTTTTTAGCACCTGCTTTGGTTAACAAACCCGCTCGGAAAAGCCCCCCCCGGGCCTCCCCTGCCCCCGCCCGCCCCTTCCCCGGAGCTGCCGGGAGAGAAACGAGAACTCGGGCGGGGGGCTACCCGGGGCGGGGGCGCCGGGCCGGGATGGGGGCGCGGCCCCTCGGGGCTCCCCCTGCGCCCCCGCCGCTGCCATCGCCCCCCCGGGCCGTGCGGAGCGGCCGCGTCCCGCCTGGCGCCGCTGCTGGGGGGCCGCACCGCCCCCTCCGACAGTGCGGGTCCTGATAATTACTGGAAACCACCCTCGACCTTATTTCCTCCTTTCTTCCTTTCCGCCGGCAAGAAATGACTTTCTTTTCCCGGCAGACCCGTGTGCTTGCCAGCAAGGAGGAGGAGGAAAAAGAAGCGGGAGGGACACACACACATCGGATTTGGAGTCCTCTCTCCTGGACGGGGCGGGCAGCGCCGCGCGGTTTGGTGTCGCTGTCGCCGGCTCCGTCCCAGCGCCTTTTTTCGTTGCCCCTTGAAATGCGCTGCGAATTCCTCAGCCCTCCCCGGGACCCCCGAGCCCGGAGCGCGGGGTGGAGCGGGCGGGACCCCCTGTAGACAGCAACGGGACCCCCCTGGGATGGCAGCGGGACCCCCGGGATGGCACTGGATCTTCCTCCCGGGAAAATTCCCCATCCCCAAGGTGGGCTCCCCCGAGACTCGCCCCCCTCTCCAGCAGCCGCTGAGCGCACACAACACCCGCAGCCCGAAAAAGCGGGGTGCAGGCTGCCCCTCGCCCCAGGGGACCCCCTCCCCGCTGCCTCCCCCGCCTCCTCCCGGGACGCCCATCCCACGCGTGGTCCCCCGGGCCGGGGGGGATGCTCGGCCGTGCTTCCCCCGGGGGGACACCAGAAGAAACTCATTTTTCCCCGTACCCCCTCGGCGGGAGCGGCGGTACCGCACCCCCGGCTGCCGGCGCTCGGCCACCGTTTAAACCCGCGCAGGAGCCGCTCCCCCCGTCAGCGTGCTGGGTGTGTTTTTTTTCCCCTTCGCCGTTTTAACTACGAAACTCCATTTGTTTTCATTGTTTATTCTCAGATTCCTCGGGAAAAGGGCGCAGATTATATCATCCTTTATCCCTCGCGAAGGCTGAACGAGGGAAACCCGGCGTCGTGCTCCAAAACCCGGGTAGCGAGACCAGGCGGTTCGGAAGGGAGCGGCGGCTCTACTTGCTCCCCAGAAGTCTTCCCAACCAGTTAATATTCCTTGGCAATATTAATGATAAACCCCGGGCAGCTTCGCTTCCATTGGCTGGAGCCTCCGCCTGGATGCAGCACACGCGCCCCGCGCATCTCGGGGCATTTCGGGCTCTGTTTTGTTCCTTTCCATCCGATCGGTGCCTCAGTTCAAGGAAAAAAAGGAAAAGGCAGAGAGGAAAATAAACGTTTCCTTCGCGACGCCAACGCCTTCATCCTTAACTATTCCCTTTTTCACCTGGAGCCGTCCCCCCTGGAAGGGAACCTGTTGCAGTTGCGCATCTCCCGAGGATGGGTTTTCATTAACTTCGTGCCTTTTTTTTTTCCCCCTCTCTTTTGAGACGGCGGCGATTTTCAGGGCGGTGATTGCACCACCCTTCTCCTCGCCAGCTTGTTTAGACACCAAAAACTAACAGCGCGATTATTATTCCTGAATGATATCATGGTAATGCAGAGAGATAAGAAGGGCCTGATAGGGAAATGTTGAAATTGTATTCCTGGAGATAGTTCATTTGGAGTAACTTTAAATTAGATGAGATCATGTAGCCTGAGATCTAATATCACCATAAATAGAGCTGTATTTCTGCCTTCACCTTCCTCCTCCTCGCAGGAATCGCGGTGGGGCTTGCAGCTCTGCCACTGCCAAAAGTGAGAGGCAAAGAGCACCTGTAATTGAAAAATACCCCCCATCCAAAGTTTTAGTTGCTGGAAAAATAATGGATCTTGCAAGAACGGGGATTTTTTTGTGTTTTGTTTTGTTTTATGCTTCAGGTGCTAGGGAAGGGAGGGGATTTTTAATTGATTTTTAATTGAAGTTAGCACGTTTTGGGAACCTCGCAGGTCTGTGGCGCTTTCCGCAGACACTGAGGACAGCGGTGCTCTTCGCTGCTCTGCGAGACCTGGTGGGGCTCCCACCGCCAGCAGCGGTTTTTTACCAAGGTACAGAACCAGCTCAGGGCACAGGCTGAGTGTTCTGATACTTTTCCTTCGTATTTGGTTATTCTACATGCGACTGCATACATACATTTCTTCATATACTCCAAAAAGACCCATTTAATCACACGCTATCGTGTAATATCTTCTGAGAGAGCTATCTGTGTAAAATATATGCCCACAGCAGCTCATGCAAGCACACAGCACTGATGCACTGGCAGATACTGGGCGGAACAGGCTGCGCACTTATGGTTTTTTTCTCTGTGCACGTTTGCAGCATCTCTTGCTCAGATCCCCCCCCCCCCGCCCCGAGCCCTGAGAAAAGCATTCACGCCACTACAGCTACAAATAGTCGCACCGATCCAGCCTTCTGCGTGCGGAGATTTAATGGAGCAGGTCAGTGCCCTGCCCGTGCGTGACAGGAGAGGGTAGCAGTGATGGATGTGGTAGATGGGATCATCCCACGATCTGGTTTGCCCAGCGCCTGCTTTCTCACACTGGCCAACAAGAGATGCTTCCTGGGAAGGCACCAGGCGCTGTGGGAGAGAGTTGGGGAATAACTTGCTACAAAAAATAAAGACCCTTCTCAGCCCCCATTGATTTGGATCGCTTTGTGCCCTGAAGCCGAAGTTTATAGCCCTTTCAGAACTTAATTTTTGTTCTCCTCATTTTATCTATCTGTGACACCGCACAATCACCCACAAATTCCCTGTCCTTTAACACAGTGCTCTCTGCATTTACAGAACTCATTTCTCACAGGTGATCTGTTCGTTAGTCTTTCGCAGCGTTCATTTTTTTTCCAGCCCGCTGCTAAGGAGGAAGGCGATGTATATTTGTGCAGGAGGGCTGTCCCCGCTGGCTCAGGGTCCCCGCGGGGCGGTCACCCCCCCCCGGGGAACCACTGGTGCCGGGAAACCCACCCCCTGCCAACACCGCGGCCACGTCCTGTCGCGGCTCTTCTCCCAGCCCCTGGGGTGGGGGCAGAAGGAGTGAGGGTCCCGATTAGTGAGCCGGCGGGACTGCTTTACCAGCATGATTTTGTGCCCTGAATTACAGCAGCCTTCCCAGATGATAAAATGAAGCGCAGCTCCCTGCGTGTGTTGGAGTGGAAGCGCTGCAGTGAGCAATACTGACTGCAGCCGGGGCAGCAGCCCCTTGGGCTGACAAAGCCGTGACCGTGAAGGGCACAATGCTGGGGCAGAAGGTCCCCACACAGACCTTGGCAGTAGACTGGGCTCCACACGACCCTCTAGGATCTCTGGGTACAGCCTCTGCAAGGGACTGCTGGGGAAGTACCACCTCTGAGTCCCCTTCTGGCATTTCGTTAGCGACATGAACCGATAAATAATAGCTAAGGGGTGCCTAAAGAGTGGTTCATCCTTTCCAGGGTGAGAAATGCCCAGTGGAAACCCAGCAGGACTCCTTTACGTTGGGTTGACACACACTGCAGAGCCCCATGAGGTCCTCGGGTGCATCAGCCCACGTCCCCAGTGAAGGGTACCTGCAGAGGCAGCAGGGGGGAAGGCTGAGAAGCCTCTCCAGTAAATAAGTCTGCTCACCGCGGCCACGCACGGAAACCTGTGGGCTTGACCCAGGACTGACTTCCTAGAGGCCGCGTAGCCAGGGAGCCTCAGTCATTGTCAGCAGCATGAAGCGAAGCATGAATGACCTAAGTTCAGAAGGGCAGAACGGGCTTGTAAGGAAAGGTAGTACGTGTCCTTAAACCAACCGGTACAGTCAGAAACAAACAGCCCAGCTTTCAGGCACACGAGCTCTGGAACGGAAGCAGCAACTTTCAAGAGAAGCACCAAGGCTGCACTGTTTATCTCAGGTACTCATACACCTCCATTTCTGGGAGGCTCACGGCTTCATCGGCTCTAACACAGCCACCGTCCCTGCTGCAGGACGGAGCGCAGCAACGTGATTGTTCCCACATGGAGAAACGCAGAGGCCAGTCCGGGGATGGATGAAAAGCTTGGTGTAGGAGAGGGAGCGCCTGCAGGGTCTGGTACAGGGCGCTGGAGTAGGGCAACAAATCTAGTGAAGGGTTTAGAGCACAAGCCTCATGAGGAGCAGCTGAGGGACTCGGGGATTAGTCTGGAGGAAAGGAGGAGGCTGAGGGGAGACATCGCTCTCTGCAGCTCCCTGGAAGGAGGTTGTGGTGAGGTGGGTGCTGGGCTCTGCTCCTCGGTAGTCAGTGACAGGACAAGGAGAAATGGCCTCAAGAAGCACCGGGGAAGATTTAGGTTGGATATTAAGAGGAAATTCTTTACTGAAAAGGTTTGTCAAGCACTGGCAGAGGCTGCCCAGGAAGGTGGTTGAGCCACCATCCCTGGACGGGTTTGAAAGATGAGCAGATGGTGTACTTGGGGACAGGGTCTGGTCACAGACTTGGCAGGGCTGGATCGACGGTTGGACTCAATGGTCTTTTCAATCCAAAACCATTTCTGTGATTCTGTAGCCTTGTTCTGGATTACTGACATTAGTCGAAAGCTACATATGGAAAGCACGTGGAGAAACACTTTCAGCCACTGTGTTCTGCAAACAGAGGCTATGCTCAAGCGTATCAGCTCACTGATATTCTTCTAGTACGGTTAAATAAGATGAGAAGGGGAGGTCTGGTCAAGATGCAAAGATACAGAGGAAAACACTCCTTCTATTGATTTGTGTAATCCCAATACCAGTGCATAGGATCAGGGTTCTTGCAAATCTATGTCTCGTCCCCAAGTATCGCATTTTGCATTTGGATATCTGAAAGACAAATGGTGTTTAAAGGCAGTGGATGTCCCTGAGGGTTGCGGTGCTCCAGGTTTTAGGAGCATCTGTTATCTTAGTGAAGAGTGGCTCAAGTTGCGTCCACTCCATTTATTTAGGATTTGTCAGCATCACACACACCGACAAGGAGGAGTTAAAGTTTTGTGTCAAAATTGCCCTCTTTGGTCAATGCGCTCACTCACTCCTGTGAAAGCTCTGCCCCATAAACACAACCCACAGCACAGTTAAACTCACGCTTAACTTCCCGCCTGCAGGAACCAAACCACGCAAGAGCCATGCGATTTCTTCCCTTCTCCTCTCACACAGGCTGATACGGCACTTGAGTTAAACATATCCACCAGCAGTATGAAGTCTCTGAGAAGGTAACACTCAAGACCCATCAAGGATCCGATGAACAGCCAATTTATCTTCCTGCAAGGACTCCAGAGCGCTCTCCTCCACACTCACAGAACTGTTCTCAGTGTCCCAGGGTGAGGCTTCAGGGGTGGGCTGGGATATTTTAAGCACTAAAGGCTATTTCTTCCTCATGATCCATTTTCAGTATAAAAGTAGGACTCTAGGAGTGCCGAAGTGCTGTTTGAAATAATCCTGGAGAAGTCATCCACTGTATGGTCCAAAATAACACAGATAACCTCCGGAGTATGCCAGGAGGATTCAAGCATGTTGTTTAGGTCCTAAACTGCTGGATATGGACCACAGTTGTAAGAGATGCTTCAGTAAGCAAGAGATGCTCGACAGTGGTAAGAGATGGCCAGATGCTTTTCTACCTCAGTAGACTTCACTCTGTGCAAAGCACGTCAAATACTGAGATGCTGGTCAGCAGCACCGAGCCCGTCTGCAAACACAGCTTCAGACTGAAACGGCGAAACGGGGTCTAAACAGCCAGGCAGTTCTGTTGTTTATTGAACATTCAACCCTGCCACTGACCTCACCGAGTGAACCAGCTTCAGGAAAACCACAAAGCATGTACCCACCCATGCTGTCTACAAACACAACGGCTTCCATCCAAACATGGCTCTGCAGGAGCCCAGATGCCCTGAGGAGGTTAGTGGTTGAGCTGAACACGAGCCAGCAGTGGCTCCAGTGGACAAGGCGGCCAACAGCGTCCTGGTCTGTACCAGAAACAGCGTGGCCAGCAGGAGCAGGGAAGGGATTGTGCCCCTGGGCTTGGCGCTCGTGAGGCCGCACCTCAAATGCTGGATTCAGTTTTGGGTTCCTAACTACAAGAAGGACATTGAGCATTTGGAGTGCATCCAGAGAAGGGAACGGAGCTGGGGAAGGGGCCGATTATAAGGAACAAGGGTTATGGGGCTGTTTAGGTTGTGGTGAGGTGGGTGTTTGTTTCTTCTCCCACCTGACAGGCAATAGGACAAGAGGAAATGGCCTCAAGTTGCACCAGGGCAGGTTTAGATGGGACATCAGGAAGCATTCCTTCACAGAAAGGCTTCTCAGGCCCTGGCAGAGGAGCTGGTGGAGTCCCCATCCCTGAGGGGGGTGTTCACAGACGGGTGGATGATGTTCTCAGGGATCTGGGTTAGTGGTGGACAGAGATAGTTGGACTCTATGATCACAGGTCTTTTGCAGCCAAGTGGTTCTATGATTCTATGATTCAATGGCCCCTTCTCCCTGGAAAACAGATCCCTCCACGGTAAACTTTGGGGCAATCTCAGGAACCGATTTTGGGGGATGGTACAGATTATATGATCATGGCTTGAGGAAATTATGTTATTTTTAATTGAATTTTGTGTGCTCTGCTTAGATACTACAGTAGTGGGCCTTTTATCAATTGTTAACACGAATACTAATGAATACTAATGCTGATCATTTGTTTCGGGAAACAAATACAAAGATATTTGATGGAAAAATCCCTCTCTGAATTTTAACACTAAAAATAATGAAATGCATCCTGGTCTGGTGGTGCCAGAAGACAAAACCCTACAGTTACAATATGGTGACACAAGACATGTGGTACGAGGAGCCGCCACTCGCAGATGTTCTGTCGATTAACACAGTAAGGCCAGCCTCCAGAACATTAATCCCTTGCAACTCGCAAGGAAAAACTCCAACAGCCTTGGCCCAAAATTCAGAGAACGCTCCCCAGAAGCCACGTGAGGGCAAAGCACCACGTCAGCGCACAGAAGAGCAGCCAGCGATGCCTTCTCCTCCAGAGTCCGTCCTGCGGGGTTGAATCCAGGGCCCAGCCCTTGCACGGGGCCGTGCCCATTATTTATTTATTGCGATCATTTATGAGGTGCCAATCTCTCCAGCAGCTGCGTGTTCTTTCCCATGTTTGGAGACGGAGGTTTGGAGGTGAAAGCCAATGCTACTTCCACCCGCCCAGTGCAAACGGGCAGGCACGCTCAGTAGCCCTTTCCTAACCCTTAAGACAGGTATTCTGCGGGGAATAATTTAGCCGGCAGGAGATTCCAGAAACGGCAGTTAATGAAAGAGTTGGATGAAGCGTGTCTTATATCTTGTTCCAAACACAGCCACAGAGGTTTACACCAGGACGGGGGAGGCAAACGTTGAAGCGAGGGCCCGCTCTGGAGCACACCCAGGCTGCAGCACCTGCAAGTTTCACCCCCAGGATAAATAACTTAGATATCTCCGTCACTTGGGGCTGCTCAAGTTATTCATAGCAAATAAATTACCAGGTGTATTTAGTCTGTTGCTCCCCTCCCCCCCATTCCTTTTCCTCCACGCTCATGAATCATTTGGAAATAGATTCTGATTTCTGCAAGTGTGTCTATTACTCATAATAGAGAGATGTGGCACGGCTCATGCAGAGACGTGTGGCCAATGCGCTGTCGGCAAATACTTGTTATTGGTCTGGTGTCTACATCTGACTGGTGATTCAGGTCATTTGCTGCTGCTTTGAACCTGAAATAGTGAGGGGGGGGTGTTCCCTCCTTCCTTTTTAGTGAGCCATACAAGCAAAGAGGGAGGACCACAGAGATGTGCAGCACAATCCTGCTCCACTAGGCACAAATCTCCGGCTTCTCCTGGCTTCTCGAACAAAGGCTGGCACCCTCATGGGGATGGTGGCTCTCGCCGAGACCCACAGTCAGAGTCAAGACTGTCGTGGTGTCCACCTCTGCGTCGACATCCAGGCTTTCATCACAGAGGTCAGCCAGAGCTGCCCATACATCTCCAAGTCAACACACCAAGGCAATATGTTCTCCACCTGCCGGCTGAGAGGCACCTGGGAAGATGGATGAATGGCATTTTGTTTCCTTCTGTTATCCCGGCTGCCGAGGAACCAAAGCAGCACAGTGCAGCAGCCCCTTCTCCTCCATTCAAACCCTTTGCCTCCATGGGTAACCGCCACCCCAGCGAACAAACAGCTTGAGGTGGCCCCAATGGACCTCCAGTGTCCCACTGGCCACGGAGGGAGAGAAAACCCGTTATCATTGGAATAAAATTTGCATGGCCATACAATTTGCATGGCCAAACAATAATGAGCAGTGCTATTTGAACACATCCAATTACTGTTGTTATTCAGCATACAGAGCCCGATGTGAGAATGGAAACACAGAAGGAGCAGAGAGGTCTTCGCCTGGGAAAGCATGTAGAAGCCTTGTAATGCTCCCCATGAAAAGGGATTTAATCAACAGCTACAAATTTGCAGGGCAAGGAGAAAGAATGAGCGCATTGTGCACAGCATTGGTTTTCCAGGCCTCCTCCAATGCAGGGCAGACAGACAACTCCCCTGATCACCACCTTTTCCCGGGAAGGACTACTTGTACACCTGAGATCAGGCTACCCCATCCAGCCAAACACAACCCAGGGCATAAGACCAAAAGAAACAACTTTATTTCTCTCCAGTGCTCTGACTTGGTTGTGATCACTGGCCCGTGATGATCAAGTCACCTCTCAGACCTACTGAATGGAGTAGGTACATAATTCCTTCCACTGTTGTACTCAAGACTGTCACATCCTTTTCCCTCCCAGGGTGCCCAGAGCTGTGGCGGCTGCCCTATCCCTGGAGGGGTTCCAGGCCAGGTTGGATGGGGCTTGGAGCCCCTGATCCAGTGGGAGGTGTCCCTGCCCATGGCAGGGGTGGGACCGGATGGGCTTTGAGGTCCCTTCCAACCCAAACCATTCCATGATTCTATGATATCGCCCTCAAAATGCATCAAATCAGAAGAACTAAGTAGTTTAGCCCCTTTCTTTGCTATTATTCCCACATTAACACCAGAGTCTTCCCCTGTGGGATGACAACGCGTTTCTGCTGGAGCAGCAGCACTGAGATAAAGACTGCTGTTCTATTTCTGTGCCTATGCTGCTCTTTGGTGGCCCGTACCCCAAACTAACTCCAAACATGAAGAAGAAAACAGGAAAAGAACATTTTCCTTATGTGGCTTCTTCCTGCCAGCTCCTGGCTTCAGTAGAATCCCAACACATGGTTTCCCTCAAGGTTAAAGGTGTGCACATGCCCCCAGGGAACGCAGTTTGGCAGTGACAAGCCTTCTGTCGATCCCCATCGCTGCCCTAACACGTGCGGTGAGCTGAGTATTTTCTCTCCTTTGCGGATAAGGATTCTTTTGCAATTAATCAGTCCTGGTTATGTATTTAATTGCAGCCTGAAGACTCTCTCTCTGACTCACTCACTGCTTTGAATCGTTATCTGTTAGGTATGTGGCTGGGTGCCTGGGTCAGAGGGCTTTGCTCCTAATCCTCAGCAAGATCTCAGGATCAACAGGTCCAGAAATAAAGTGGGATGGGAATATGGCCTCTCTACACATCCCCTGCGCATCTGTGCTGCTGCAGATGGCAGGGATGGATCACCGTCTTGCAGGAGGCACCAAACCCCATGTCCCAGGGCTGGGGTTTGACCACTGCTGAGCTCCTGCGCTGGTGGCGAGCAGCTGAGCTGAAAGATAGGCTCTGCCCATGGGTGTCCTCCCCGAATCCTTGACATTCACCTCAAACTGAGAGAGCAGCCGTGCCTTTTGGAGAGGAGGGAGGGAGCCTTGGAAGCTCTGCTGGGGATTTGACTGTTCAGCTGATTCTATGGTCAATGGAAACCATGCTTTGAAATCTTGCCTGCAAGTTTTCAGCAGTGGAGGAGGAGAGGCGTGAGCCCCCTGCTCCCTCTGCTTACATGTGAGCAGTGTTAATTCCGCGCCTGCCTGCCCGCCGTGACGAGGAGGGGCTGTGCTCCGGCTGGGCATCTTTTCTTTGAAGTGGAGCGAAATCCTAAAGCTTTCATTCGGAGAGTGCAAATCACTGCTAAAAGCTCTCCCCTCTCTGACCCCCATCTAGGAAACTCTAATCCAGTCTCCCTGGCTTCAACACTTTCCTTTTTTTTGTTGGGTACTTTTTTTGCTGACAGTGACCTTGGTGTTCAAGCGTGGCTGACCCCGGCTGGAAACAAAACAGCCCCCTTCAACCAAGAGGTTTATGCTGATTTTTTTCCCTTCCACACTAAATTTCCCCTGTTTCTGCACGATGGATGCTGCTCTGCAAAGCCCCCGGTGCTCACAGCCTGTTCTGCGTTAGCGAGGACAGGCATCTCCAAAGTGTTACTGGGGTCAACATCATTTTGATGCTCAACATGAGGATGCCGATACTCAGTGAGCTCGTTCACTCCAGTTAATCAAAGGGAGTCAACTGCTCCCCTTGCCACCCAGCTCGGAATCAAGCCAGACTGGGAGTGCACAGAGAGCAGGCGACACGGCTTCTGCTCACTGCAAGATCATGACCACAGCAGCTCTCCTGGCCAACACCGACCTGCGTGGTGGGCACGACATGGGCCTGCGGCCACCAGGACAACGTGACTGTTTATAACAGTACCCACCAAAATGAACCGAGATACTGGAGAGGGCAGAGGGACCAAACACTTTCCTTAGACGTAGGAACCAACCCAGGAATTCCTGAATTTTCCATGAATGCTGGGCTTTCTGCCAGGGCAGATGAAGCTACAAAATTGCGGCTTTCCCGGTGTCAATCTTGGGAACCAAGCTATTGGCACAGAGTTGCCTTGGGGCTTGAGAGACTTCAGGACACATCGCTGCTCTCCTTGCCACTCCGGCTTCCCTTGGCTCCATGCTGGGGATGAGCATGTTATCTGCACAAGGCTTGTCCAGAGCCACAGCCCCTTCGAGACAGAGCTGGAGCCCATGGCGATGCCGGCTTTGGCCATTCAGCCCACGGCAGGGCTGGGAAACACTGCCAGGAGAGCTGGAATTGTTCCCTGCTGGTCAGACTTCTTGGGTTTTCCTGGGATAAAGCACTGGACTAGGACTCCTCTCCTGCCCCATGGGATGGTATAAAAAAGCAATATGTTTCCTAGTTGTGTCTGCAGGATGACCTTGAAAATTCTGCCTACATTTAAAGTGTGATGCACTTTAAAGACAGGAGAGATCTGAACTGCCCTCCTGCTCCCTTCCTGTTCACCCAAGAGACTCAAATTTCAACTTGCTCGTGGAGACCCCTCTGCAGTGCCTAACAATCTCTAGCATCTGACGGCAACCAAAAGATAGACTAAGGCTGCACACTAAGGCTGCATTTAGCAAGGATCTCCCATGTGCTGTGATGCCTTTGGTGTCTTCTCCAAAGGTCTCCTGTCCTGCAGAGTTCTCAGAGCTGCTCCTTTTCCAAGCCTTTTCCTCAAGCTACAGCTACTGAGCCTCTTTGTTCCTCAAATACAGTGGGGCAACCCTGATTTTTTGTTCCTTAGCCTCAACTTTGCTTTTCAGGTTCAACAGCAAGGTGGCCACTGGGATCAGCTGTCTCCTCCTGCTTCCATATTGTTCATATTGTGACTTTCTGGGTTTCAGATCCTTCATAGAATCAAGGAATGGTTTGGGTTGGAAGTGACCTCAAAGCCCATCCAGTCCCACCCCTGTCATGGGCAGGGACACCTCCCACTGGATCAGGGGCTCCAAGCCCCGTCCAACCTGGCCTGGAACCCCTCCAGGGATGGGGCAGCCACCACTGCTCTGGGCACCCTGGGCCAGGGCCTCCCCACCCGCACAGCAAAACATTTCTTGCTAAGATCTCATCTCAGTCTCTCCATTTTCAGCTGAAAATCATTCCTCTGCCTTTGATCATCAGGTGACAGACAGGGGCACGGCTGCGCCACAGCAGAGGACAAGGTGTTGCTCCTCTCCCCCAGCAAGGTGATCCACTCTGCTAGGAGTGTCCTAGGTCGGTAAAGAGCACGACCTCGCGATGCTTGTACTGTGCAGGCGCCCTGTGCTGTGCATCAGCCCTGTGAGAGCTGGTGTGGAAAAAGTAGAACTTCCCTCACATTAAAAGCAAACTCACTTCACGTCTGGAGTCCTCTTCTTATTTATTTTGAGCTGGGTGACGTGGCTGATCTCCTGCTGCACTTAAGGCTGTTTTCCTTGTCATTTTTAGAGTCTCTTTAATACTTTGTATTGTTCATGTTTTATTTTATCTTCTTATTTATTTTCCTCTAACGCTGACCTTCTTTCATTTCCAGAAGATTTCCCTCCCTGGCCCCCACTCCTGACCAAGTCTCCCTTTATCTTCTTATTTTCCCCTTTAAGTTTCCTTTCACTTATTTGGTATTGAACCAAATCAGGGTAGGGCTTTGTGCTCATCTGACGGGCACACCACATGTCTGCTAGGACAGCCTGGCCCCGCACCGGGGGGACTTCACTCTCTCCTCCAGGGAGCATCACTGCCTTCCCTGAGGATCATCACCTCATCCCCTGGGGACTATTACTCCATCCCCTGGGGAGCATCATCTGTCCATCTCTTGAGGACTGTCCCACCCTCCCCTGAGAAGCATCACTCCCTACCTCGGGCACCATCACTCCTTCCCCCGGGGAACATCCCTCCCTTCTCCTGGGGACCATCACTCTCTCCCATGAGGACCATTGCTGCTTTCCTCTGATGACTATCACTCCTTTCTCCTGAGGGCCATCATGCCCTTCTCCTGGGGAACATCATTCCTTCCTCCTGGGGACCACCACTCTCTGCCCTGAGGACTATTACTACCTTCCTCTGAGGACCATCACTCCTTTCCTCTGAGGAGCATTGCTCCTTCCCCTGGGGACCATCACTCCCTTCTCCTGGGAACCATCATTCCCTTCTCCTGGGGACCACCACTGCCTCCCTTGGGGACCATTACTACATTCCTCTGGGGACCATCACTCTCTCCCCTGGGGATCATCATTCCCTTCTCCTGGCGACGATCACTCCTTCCCCCCAGGGCCCATCACTGCTTTCCCTGAGAAGCACCACCCTCAGCTTTGAGGATCATCCCTCCCTAACCTGGGGACCACCACTCCCTCCCCCTCTCCCGGATGCCCTCCCCGTGTCCCCCCGCTCCGGGACGAGCGGCGCTCCCTCTGCCCAGGAGAGGGCAGTGGCGCTGCAGCCCACAGCCGCTTCATCGCACTCTCCCGCTATTTCACTCCATTTTTTTGCAGCTCAGGCTCAGGTTTGCGCCTCCCTGCGCGGCTGAGCACCCCCCTTGCACCCTCCTTTTTTTTTTTTTTTGTAAAACATTCTTTTCCCCAATTTCTCCTTAAATCTCCCCGTGTCCAACGTCTTTCCCGCTGGTCCCCTCCCCGCGCCCAATCGCGCCCCGGAGATCCAGGTGCTCGGGATGGTGCTGGACACCGGGAAGCGCCGGTGCTGCCGCACTGGGGAAGGACACAGGGAGGGTCCCCCCTTGTCGCGGCTCCCCCCGCCTCGGCAGCCCCGCGGGCCGCAGCCCCGGGACAGCCCTACACCGCCGCGCCCGCTGCGGCCGCACCGGAGGGCAGAGGCGGCTGCGGGGCTGTTCCCCCTCGGCCTCTCTCTCCTCCTGAAGCAGAAACGCTCTCAGCCCGCGCCCGCCGGCAGCACCCCCCGTCCCGCCGCCCCCGGTGCCCTCAGGAGCGGCCCTGCCCCGCGCGGCGCTCCGCGGGCACCACAAGGCCTTCCCGCTCCGCCTCAGGGCCGCTGCTGCCCAGCGCTGGCGGGACCGGGGCCGGGCCTGGAGCGCAGCTGCTCGGAGCCTAAAAATAGCTGCTGCGCATCTGCTCTGCGTCAGCCCCGCTGAGTTACCGAGAGCCGCTGTGCTCCGGGCAGAGGCACCCGTGCCTGTTTGTTCACTCCTGCGCTCCGCCACCCCCGCACCGGGGGGTTGAGGAACCGCCGCTCCCCTCACGCTCGGGTTGATTTTTTATAACTTTGCCAAGATTTTTTTTTTAATTTTGTTTTACGTCTTTTTCTGTTTTTCTTCCTCCTTTTCCTTTGAGCCCCTGTGACGGAGGGCTCTGCTCGGCAGCCCCCGCGCACCGCATTCACGGACCCGCGTTAGGAGTATTTTCATTCCGGCCTTTCAGAGGAGTTTAAGGACAGCCCCAGTCAGGCGGGTTGTCTGGAAGAAGAGCTTTCCATTAGCGCCAATTGACCCCCTTTCAACTTCTTTCACTTCTCATTGTCCCGCGGGTCGCTCAGAGCAGTACAGACTGCCAGGAACGAGGGCGCTTTTCCCGCTGCGCGGAGGAGCCGCGCACAGCGCAGCGCAGCGCAGAGCACAGAGCACAGCACAGCGCAGCGCTCTCGAAACTGCCTGAACATCCCACCCGTGGGGTTTTAGAACTGCTAAGCGGTGCCGCTTTTTGTTTGCAGAAATACCCTTGAAAACGTCTCCCAGTGCCCCGTGGCTCTGCTCCCCCTCATCATCGCTGTGTTTTGGGGATTTTCCCCTCATTCCAAGGAGGGGAAAAGGCGCTGCTCGTGCTTTGCTGTTGGAATAGGGCGCCACGGGCCAGCGCAGTGAGGGGGGCTCTCTGCTGATACCCGGACGCTGGAGGTGACACGCTTTTCAGTTGGGGTCTGTGTTTGGATCTTCCCAAGCCAACCGGTGGCGTTTCCACGGCGTTCAGGTCAAGACTGCTCTGGGCTGTCTTTGCCGTGTGCAGCAGAAGCTCCTCCACAGCCACCCCCTTGTGCTGCTCCCGCTGGGCTGCCCGGGACCTGGCGGGAGGACACACCGGGCTCTGGTGGGGCTGCGCGTTTGGGTTGGAGCGCTGGGGAGCCTTCTGCTGCACAGTCCTTCTCCATGGCACAGACTGGATCTTCCATCCAAGACAAATTGATGGCACGGAGCCTTATCTAGAAAGAGCCAAAAGCCGCGTGCATCCCCTCTGTGAGGGCATCACCAGCGTTTCTGCCAGGTTCTCCCCCTGGTGCCAAAACCACGGCTGGCCCCATTGCCGGGAGCACTTGGGAACGGATGGGGGAATTTTCCAGGTCCTTTCTCCTCCTCCCATCCGTGGTGTTGGAAAGAGGAGCAGAGGCTCTCGTGTGTGCGCACGAAGCCCCCGCACCGCCCTCAGGACTGAGGGCAGGAAGCCAAAATCAAATCTTCCTTTCTTTTTCCCCTCTCTCCATTTTTTTTTTCCCAGAGTGTATCACTGGCTATTGTCCTTATCAAACAAAGCCCTTTCATCAGAGGTTCTTTAACACACTTTATTTCTCTTTTATTTTGCTTTGAAATAAGCCGGGCAACAATTAATTTCAGAGAGAGAGAGAGAGAAAGAGAATTCAACAAGGATCTATTACTACTCTCTGCTTCTATTGCTGTAATGAAAATCTATTTCCTTTCCCTTTTGTGTCCCATATAATTTAATGCCCATTTTATTAATGGTCTGAAATAATTACGGAACCTTTTGTGATTCTCAAGTATGTTTCATTTAATTGTGCAATAAACGCCTAATCTCTTCCTCCATCTGAAGCTATTATGGCATTAAAATTAACAATTATGCAGCAATGCGCCCGGGTCCATAGAAATCACTCCAGATAACTAGACATATATAAATCATTCATGAGAACAATTTCTAAAAAGAGACGAAGGGAGAGAAGAAAAAAAAATTGTGTTGAGAATGACATTGGGAAGCCAAGGGCCTGGGCTCTAAGTAGATAGCAACACCTTAAAAAATCTTTTTTTCTTCTTTTTTTCTCCTTTTTTGTTATTATTATTTTACTAATTGTGTTCAGTGACACAGCCTTCCCCCCCCCCCCGCATTAGCTTGACAGATATTTTCAGAATTAATTAACTGTTAGCTCAGAGGATAAATTGTTCATTATCAATTTCTCTCCCCCCCTCCGCTTCCTTCTTTCTTTCTTTCTCTTTCTTTTCTTTTATATTTTTTTCTCCTTTTTTCTCTCTCTTTCAGGCCAGCAATTACACTCTCCGCCTTTCACTGGCAGGTCCTGTTCTGTAGGAGGTAATCCAAATGGGGAAAGTGCTTTTTCTTTCAACCCTATTCACTTCTTCTCTTCTTCCTTTTGTGGGATTTAATAACCACAGCTGATAGGTGCGCTGTGGACAGAGAGGTTAAGTTTGTTGTCTCAGCACTTTGCCGATGGAGGAAGGCTCAGGCATCCTAATGCCTCGACCAACTCTGCTCCCCACTCCTTACACCGCACTGCTATTTAGTTGTGATTCATTTAATTGTGAGTTGAGCCCTGGGACGGCCCAAGCACCCCGCTCTGCACAGGGATGGTCTTGGCTGCCCGAAGAATGAGGTCTGTGGTGTCTCCGGCTGGCAGGGCGTGGAGAGAGCCTTGGCACGTCCACCTCAAGCAGCATCTCCATGCGTATACAGCAGGTCACAGCAAGGGGGAAGATCAGAGAATCATAGAACCATTAAGGTAGAAAAGACCAACCAAGTCCAACTGTCAGCCCAACACCAACTGTGCCTTCTAAACTATGCCCACTCCTGGCTGCCACCCCACGTGGGCTGCATCCTGTCACAGTGATCTTTCAGATCATTGCCATAGCAATACTAGTATCAGGTTCTGGTACCATAGCACCAATCCTACTTGAAATGGCAAATCCAGGTGGTTGATCTTGCCCTGCTAATGGCGACATCGTGTTTACATTTCCAAGGATCAGAGAGGAGCAAATTGTACCCTTTAATATTTATTTTTGTAGATGATTCACTTAGAAATTTACATTATTAGAAGTGGAGCAGAGAGTTCAGAGACTGCCTTCAGCCCTTGTGCTGTCATCCTCTTCCAGGTCTGACAAGCCTATTGCTGGTAGTTTGTTTAACTGCCACACTCACGTGCTTTTTGTATCACCTGTCTTTGTTTCATCCTCCTCCACAACCTAAACTCAATGAAGGCATAACAGCCAAAAGCTTCTTTCTCCTCAGCAAAGGCTTCTGCCAATGTTTTGTTGAGCGGTTCTGTAACAGATCCAAAAGAAGGTCAGATCATCACCACAGTGACTGGGAGGCATCTTAAATCGCAAGAGCAAAACTGTGTGAGTACCTTCCAGAGAAGAACAGATGAGCAGCTCAGCAAGATTTAGGAGTTCAGTACAGCCACTGGCCAGGCACACCCATGGGGATGGTATGTGGTTATCCACCCAGCATCCAGCTGCTGTCCCACTGGAAGACTGGCTGGTGATGTGATGGGATGTGACAAGCGCTGGGCTGACCAGCGGTGAATGGGAAAGCTCTGGCTCATAAAACTGTGTGAGGAGAAACCTTGAGCCATGAAGGTTGTGAGAGATCTCCAAGAGCCAGTGGTATTACAACTATTCCATTGTGTCTCGTTGCATTTTCTGTTGGATAAATACAATCAGCAGGGGTCTCTAAAATGTTTAGTGATGCCCTGTGCCTCAGGAAATATCAATCTCCTACATTACTTCAGTATGACACATATATGGTTAAAGCTGATATCCAGATACAGATCTGACCAAAGACTTCAATTAATCACTTTGAATAACAGTAGCATATTAGAAATGAGAGATACCATTTAGAAGAAAATATGTAATCAGCAGAGATCAAGAGAGAACCAGACTCTATCAAGCACTACAATGAGCACGGTTCAAAAGATGATTCATAAAATTAAAATCCCAAGTTCAGCCAGTGACCTGCCTCATTTCAGATCAATGGAGAGAGTCACACGTCATCTTTGATAGCCTTTCTGTGTGAAAGATTCCTTTTCTGATCAGGTCAAAAAGCCCAACCCTACCTGCAGATGATGGTTGGGACCTATCAGGCAGCGTCATGAATTCACAATTTAGAAACAGTCTTTTGCTGTATAAAAAATAAGGCTGAAGGGGAAAACTCTTTTGTATCACAGACTTGAGCAATGGAGTACCAAAAGTGAGTCAGTGACCTGCTTGCTCAGTTGCTGGCTGGTTGTGCTACGGTGCATCCTAGCTGTTCGGCCGTCTCAGGAGGCTACATATTACAGACCAGACTATTCTGCATCTCTGATTCTCACCAAAGGGTTCATCTGAGCTGTGCCGCTCGTCAGGGTCACAAATTCCTAAGAGAGTGCACCTCAAAGTTGACACCTTTATGGGCTTCACTCTTTATTGACCACAGCTCCCATAACAGTGATGGAGGTACCTATGTCATGTAGACACCCAGCTGAATCCTATCTTGGCTGCATAATTTGCAGGTAAGAGGTATTGTCCATGGCTGGCTTAATGGGATAGGAACTTCCCACCAGTCTAAGCAGAATGATGAGCAGCTTGCAGCGGCATTCTCTTGGTGGCAGGTTTCTGCAGAGATGGCCACTGGCTTTAAGATCAGTGCAAGGAGACGGGTAGGGCAATGGGCAGAGCTGGTGAAGATCGAGTAGTGTTTGATCAGCTGGCACCGCCTTCCTTGTGCCAAGGCAGTCTCCCAGTTTATGCCTTATTCTCCAGCGCTACCATCCTGTGTGTGTTCATGTAAGTGCAGGAGAAAGAGATTAAAACGTGTCCTTCCAATTAAGACATTATTTCCACCTCATTTAGATTTTCCTGTTCTTAATGCACTTCATCGTTTCAGTTCATTTTATCCAAGTGTTTTAAAAAGCTCTCCTCTTCTATTTCCCCAGTGAGGATGATTAAGATAGAACAGGAATGATCTGCATGTTTCCAAACTTTGCTGCCTGTCTGGAATTAAATCACAGCTGCAACGAGGAGAGGAAAGAGGAGTCGGGAACTGTGTGCTTGCAGCCAGGCAGAGAGCTTGTACCCAGTAACTTCAGTGAATAGCCCATGTTTGGCCTTCAGCAGGTGACCCAAGGCCAAAGTACCTGGGAGTAGGGTTGGCAGTCTGTGTTGTGTCCTCACCACAAATGCTCTTTATTGCCAGCGTTAGCTTTTGCTGAGCTAACGTCACTGCCGCTTGTCACAGAGATGCTGCCCGTGGCGTAGACATCAAATCGCTGTCCATGCTGGCAACACCGATGAAGAGCATCACCCAGCCCTGTTGGCAGGAACAGGATTCCATGTCTGATCTCCAGCTGCCTTTAGAAAAAACACCCCACAATTCTACTCCATGCATAGTTTTATCCACACTTAGGACAGTGCGGGAGGGATGAGCAGAAGGGAATTATTGTCACTAGTGGAGGGGACACGTTTCTCCTTAAAACATGATGGTGGCTTCTGTGGAGACATTGTGATTCATGTTTGAGATGCAGAACAGAGGAGGGGACCACCAAGGCTCTAGGACCACCTCTGGCAAAGATGTCCAAGAAGCAAGCACTTGAGCTCAGAAATGGAGAATGAAGCCGCTCACTCACTGCGCTCCTGGATGGCAACTTCCAGCCTGGATTTGCACCAGTGACATGGGGAGGAACATCAGTTTAGCTTAAAACCAACTACTTCCCGCACCCCATCCCCCAGTTTTGAACAGAGATTCCATAAAGCATTGCAGCATGACGGTCACCAAGCAGAGCTCCTGCCTACCTACTAAAATCATCTTGGCTCTTCACGCAGTGTTTCTACATGAAAATCCGAAGCCACAGGAGCTGCCTTTCCTTGCTGCTCTAAATAATGCTGTTGGAATTGGGAAAGTGCATGTTGTAGCAGTGTGGTGCATCGACGTTGCCGATTTTCCCATCAGACAGGCCATCCTATTGAGGTGGGTGTAAAAAATGACCCCCTGCTTCTCAGCATCTCCTGTTGTGCAGCTGCACTGTAGGCAGTGAGTGAGAACATCGCGTTAGCAAAGCCCACTTCATTTAAATGACTTTTTTCCTATCAGTGACTGGTATTTATTTACTTCATAGAGCGTGGCTGAGGTCGTAATGAAAAACGACCCAACCTCAGCACAGAGACTGCCCCATACTTAAGACGATTAAGATAAAGTCCCACATAAGTGGCCCTAATAAAAGGAATTTATCACAAGACATGGAGAGGAAGGTATCTTTATTCACGAGGTGAATAGCGCTAAGGGTTGTCATTGCTGATTTTCGGTTCGGGAAATTATCATTCATTCTCCAAATTACTGACTGCACAAAAATTACTAAATGGTACGTTATCACTCCCTCTCAGCACGAGAATGTCTTTGTTGTACGTTTGATTACAAATGGCTTGCCCCATGATTATCATCAATAAATCACAAGTAAGCATAGCACATGCCATGAGGAGGCTTGGCTGAGAGGCTCCTGGAGCTGGTGTGAAAGGAAAGACAAAAGCACCCTCCGGCGTGGAGCTGTGGTCTCTCAGTTTGGTAATAACTCACCTCGTCGTCTTGTTTATGCACAAGGACAGCCGTGGACTCGCATGGTCACAGTGAGAATTCATAGACATTGAAAATGCATTTCCTTACCTCTTCATAAATCCATGCAAGGGAGAGATACTTGGGTGTCTTTTTTTCCCCCTTTATGCATCCTGCCAGGAGGAACGTAGGCACAGCAGGTACCGAGTGGCAGTCCTGGATAACGAATGAGGAGAATATAAGTGATACTTCTGCAGCTCTGCAGCAGGTTTGCTAAACACGACATCCCCATAACTCAAAGCTATGAGACAAGCCAGGACATTTTTTGAGGTCAGAACCATCTGTAAGGAGCCTTTGGGCTTTTCCTCCTCCCAAGATGTCTCAGCAATCCCTGTCTGAATTTAGGACACGTCTGTTGGTTTCTCCTGATGACAATGTGAGACTTTGTTATGGAAAGGCATCTCTGCCTCCACAGACTCTAGGTGACAGGAAGAAGAGGCGATAGTCTGCAAGATGGAAGGGTTTCACCTGCACACTCGTATCCAAATATGCTTTAGGCGAGTGAATAAGGAAACATCAAAACTCAAAGTAGAAGCTCTGTTTATTTTTCTCCCGTTGAGTCCACAGAAGGATCTTACTCAGCTTAGGGATACCCTGCAAACACTAGATTGTTTTTATTGAAGGAGAAACCCATGCGTATTTTTACTGATGAAATTATGAGATCTTGCAGTGCATCCTGAAATAAATGGAACTTCAGACTGGTCCCAGCGGAAGCAGGGTATGTGGCCATTATATTGGTCTTTGTTGCTTCTCCCATAGTGCAAAACCCTTTATCATTATCTGTTGGTAAAAAAAAAAAAAAAAAAAACAAAAACCAAGCGAAGTCCTTGGTGGGTATGCTCACCTCCTGTGTCAGGAGAGATTCTTGACCTTGATTCAAGCACAAACCTTGAAGCTGACCTATATCAAAGCTCATCCTTGCTCCATACTTGAGTCACTCATCTATAAAGCTGTCTCCTACAGCTTTTGTGAGGAGGAAAATCCAGAGAAGTAGTCAGAAGCTTTTCCAGGAAGGCTGTGTTAGGAAGCAGGAAGGAATACGCAAGGAGCCAAGGTGATCTCAAAACCGCTAGGGAGGTGCTGGGCTTCTGGTTTTTTGTGGGCAGATGTTCAGCCTGGTGAATGGACAGTGCTTGCTGTCCCATGAAGCAAAACCTCTTTCAACTGTGAAATCTCTGAAGAATCCCCTAGCAGCGTGATGCCGCTTCTTCTCCTCTCGACAGCTGCCTCTTGCTTCCTCTGCCTTGGTTCATAGGAAAAAGAAGGGGCTGCTCTGAAACCCTCTCTGCGCACAGAGCCCAGCTCCTGGGTGCCGTGAGGGCCCGGGGAAGGAGCAGACATGCTCCCTGCACTGTGAAAGGGACGGAGCGCAGAGATTAAGATCTTTATCAGAGCTTGTGGCTCCAGCGATTACAGTGTGTATTAAGGCTCTGTCAGTGTTGACAAACACTGCCCCAATTAGGAATTAGCTTGGCATGGCATCTGATAGCACTGCTTGCCGCTGACCTGCTAAATGTGCTGCCCTTCCCTCCCCCCCACTCATTTAATGGGGCAGCGGGCAGAAAACAAAACCAGAGACCTCTTTCCACCATCCCTTCTCCCCCTTTCACCCCTTAATTGATGCATCTCCGTTGACAACCCTGGGTCTGATACATGAATATTAATGGGAGTTATTGTGCTCCAGAAACGCTTGCATCCAGCCCAGCATTGCCTGGTGCCACTGGTGATGTTCCAGCTGCCCATGTTTTCCTTTAGTATTATTGGAGTCATGTTCATCAGATAGCAAAGGCAGTATCTTTGTTTCCTGAAGGCACGGTCCATCTCATGTAAGGGTTATCCAGACACCCAAGACCTTCCAAACCCACCCTCACCTTCTTGGTGCCCAGCATCACCGAATATAAATCCATTGGTCATCAACTTTGTTGCAGCCAGTACAAGTGGTACAAGCGGAGAAGATATTGTTACATCCAAACGTCTCAAGGGGAAATGCAGAAAGGCTGAACACACCAACAGTCATGGTGAATTCGAGGCAGAGAAAGATAGTGAACTGGAAGTGCTTACCCAAGCCTTCTCCAAGGCTTTTTGGATTTAGATTGAGGAGCACCAGCTGGAAAAGAGCAAACAAGAGCTGATTCCATTTCATTTGCTGGAGATAGAAGTAGAATATTTAAAAGCAACAGAAATGCAGAGAGGACAGAGGGCTGGCCAGGATCACAGTAGGGAACTACTGGGGACTGTTAAGATGATTCTCGCCCCCCGACTCTGCTGTGGTGAGACCTCACCTGGAGCCCTGCATCCAGTTCTAGAGTGCTCAGCACAGGAAGGGCACGGAGCTGTTGGAGTCCAGAGGACGCCACGGAGATGATCCAAGGGCTGGAGAACCTCCTGTCTGAGGACAGGCTGAGAGAGTGGAGCTTGTTCAGCCTGGAGAAGAGAAGGCTGTGGGGAGACCTTAGAGCAGCTTCCAGTACTGAAAGGGGCTCCAGGAAAGCTGGGGAGAGGCTCTGGATCAGGGAGGGCAGGGACGGGACAAGGAGGGAATGGGTTTGAGCTGAAAGAGGGGAGGTTGAGATGAGATCCTGGGGAGAAATGTTTTGCTGTGAAGGTGGGGAGGCCCTGACCCAGGGTGCCCAGAGCAGTGGTGGCTGCCCCATCCCTGGAGGGGTTCCAGGCCAGGTTGGATGGGGCTTGGAGCCCCTGATCCAGTGGGAGATGTCCGTGCCCATGGCAGGGGGTGGGACTGGGTGGACTTTGCAGTCCCTTCCAATGCAAACTATTCCACGATTCTGTGATTTCCGTTGCCATCACAGTAATCAAAACACGCTGATATGAGATGAGAGTGAATTGGGCTGTGCCTGTATGAGGGACTCTGACCTTTGGTGACCAAGAGCTTTGACGACTAAGTAAGGCTGGATTGAGTTTTTTTATTTGTTTTCAGTTGTTTTCAAAGCTAAATCTTGCCTTAAGCCAGAGTATTGTCCAAATCAGGGCCTGTCCTGACATCCCCGGCTGGTCGGACAATGGGATTGCGCTGATGCTGGTCCCCTTGCTGATGGTCAACAGCCACAACACATTTCTTGCTGTGGCTCATGCATTTCCATCAGGGCGAGGAGGACCGGGGCGGGCGCGCTGTTTTGGTTCACCTTTCTGCAGCAGTGGAAATTGATAAGGTTCATATGCATACAAAAGGCTGAATGGAGAAGCAGGAGGGTGAACGGGGTCGTACACTCAGATGGATTTTTTAATTCCGGGGGAAAATAACACCACGCTCTCAAGTGATAACTGAGCCTTTCTTCCCAACTCGGACCAAAATACGATTTTTCATCTGCGCATTGGAGGAGAGGAAAATTATACAGAATTTCATTCTGCAGAATAATAAAGCTTCATGCTGAATAAAGCTCCCATAAGCCAGTGTAATTACTGAAGGGCAGGAAATACACTTTCAGTTTATATCTAATCACAATGCCATATTGTGCGCTCTGAAAAGGCCTTCTGGAGGCCAGAGTGTTGCTGGAATGTGAGCAGGCCCTGAAGACTTTCTTCTTGGCAGGACTTTTTTGGCCGTGAGAAGAGAGTTGACTAGCTGAAGGCAATTAATAGGGCACAAAAACACTGCTTGAGGGGAGTTCAGAAGGCCTTTGTTTTGTGCTACAGCCCCAACCCTCGTAGCTCTTTGACCTCCATATGGGACCTCAGTGCTGTGGTCCAGGGAACCCCCAGCAGGTCCAAAGGAGCACGCGAGCAGTTTGGGGTTGGATGCTGCTGCTCCATTCCAGCTGAACACAGACCATCAACCAGGGCTGGTATGTGTAACTAACACCATTGGGATGAAAAAAAACCTCCTGGAGAGTGTCCAGAGCAGGGCATGGAGTTGGGGAAGGGTTTAGAGGGGAAGCCACGTGAGGAGCAGCTGAAGTCACTGGGTCTGTTCTACCTGGAGGAGAGGAAACTGAGGAGAGACCTCATTGGGGTCTACAGCTTCCTCACAGAGGAGAAGGAGGAGCAAGTGCTGAGCTGTTCTTTCTGGTGATCAGTGGTAAGACCTGAGGGAATGACAGGAAGATGCCAGGGGAGGGTTAGGGTGGACATGAGGAGAAGCTTCTTCACCCTGAGGATAGTGGAGCACTGGAACAGCTGCCAGGGAAGCAGTCACAGTGCCAAGCCTGACGATGTTCAAGAAGCATCTGACCAATGCCCTCAGCCCCATGATATGAATGCTGGGGTGCCCTGTGCAGGGAAGGGAGCTGGAACCGATAAGCCTTGTGGGTCCCTTCCAACTCGGGACATTCTATGATATGATATGATTCTATGATGATGCGAAACTGTTTAAAACAAGGGATAAGTGCAAGCAGTGTACAAAATGCCTCGTAAGGTTTTGAACAGGCTTAGGGGATACCAAAAGAGATGCATTCATCGAGGGGAAAAGCAATGCAAAAGGGCAGTGAGGGGAAAGAGACGATGTTTTATGTAGTGAGAACTCCTAAAGAGGATGACAAAATGCCCTTAGCACAGCTTGAAACATTGGTCCTGTGCCAGTAAATACAGAGCATAAACCTGTTCCCAGTGTGCAGTTTATTCCAAGGCCCTTGCACTAAATCCCCTGCAAAAGGCGGCTGCAGAGCATGCGAAGTGCTGCAGTGTGGGAGGCCTCCAGAGGCTGGGACGCCCCTCTGGGCTGGGGGGAAGGAGACGGCCGTGGCAGAGATGTGTGCATGGCAAAAAGCTTTGCCACAGCCTAAAGAAAATCCTCCCTGTGCCCTCAGCTGAGGTTGTAACCTCACTGGAAGGTGGTAAAAAAAGCAATGCAGCTATGAAAATGCCCTCAGAGGAAGCAATTGCAGCCCCACAGATCAGTTTGTTTGAACTAGAGGAACACAGAGTGGAGAGGGGAAAGCGGACAGAGGGAAAGAGAAGGCTCAGAGGAGAGCTTATAGCGACCTTCCAGTACCTGAAGGGCCTACAGGAAAGCTGGAGAGGGGCTGTTCATAAAGGCTTGTGGGGATAGGACAAAGGGGAATGGGTCTAAACTGGAGAGGGGCAGATTTAGACTGGACATTAGGAAGAAATTCTTCACCATGAGAGTGGTGAGGCCCTGTAACAGGTTGCCCGGGGAAGCGGTGGCTGCCCCATCCCTGGAGGTATTTAAGGCCAGGTTGGATGGGGCTTGGAGCAGCCTGATCCGGTGGGAGGAACTACATGATCTTTAAGGTCCCTTCCAACCCAAACTATTCTATGAGTCTATGAAAGCTCCTCCTGCCTGGGGAAGCCAGTGCCTATCTCAAACGTATGAGTTCTGGAAAACACAGAGGGAAAGTTGTCTGCTTTCTGGCTGCGGAAGAAAGCTCCATGGCTGAGGAGGAATATCTGACCTGGAGGGGGGTTCTGGTACCTCACCTGGGCAGCCTGGTGTCCCTGTTTTAGAGGTTGTGGTGGACGCTGTGCCTTGTCCCACAAGATTATTACAGGTTACAGAGGACCACAGTGACTCAGGCTGCTGCCGAGGTGCTCAGCTGGGATGCTCCACATGGAGGTGCACCTCCCTTGCTGGAAACAGGCAGAGTGGGTTACACACCACATTTTCCCTGCTATGATGTGACAAGTATATTTTCTATTTTCAAAATACACTGATCCATGCTACTGTCACCTGCTGTGGTGCCACCAGGGTCTTTTAGCCCCACTGTTTGCCTCTATACAAAAGCATTCCTATTTTTTCTCAGACAGCTCAATGAGCTGTTAAGCTCTGGACTCTCTCCAACGGATTCATGTCCTTCCTGTGCTGCAGAACTGAATGCAGGACTCCAGGTGAGGTCTCACGAGGACAAACACCTCAATAGCCCCCAATAGTCACCTACTGCGATCCTGACCAGATGCCTCTCCCATTAAGATCCTGCCTTAATATTACCTCTCTGATCCCCTGACCGTTCTCCGGCTTCTTCATTCTGGGTTGGACACCCTCACCCTCCAGGTGAAATCTTGCTCGTGCCACATAGGACACCACTGCAGTGTCACTGGTCTGAACTGGGAATGCTTCTCCTGGAAGAGGCTAAGACCTTTGCTTTTCCATAGCACGACTCCTTGGTGGCTCATAGACATCCTCTAACTAATGCACTCGCATCTTTCTGCTCTTCTCTCGTTTCAAACTGATGAGCTCCCAGTTTAGAACAGAATTTCTTGTTAATCTCCAAGTGCATGACCTTGCATTTAGTAGTCTTAAATTTCATCCCATTTCCTTTACTCTCATCTTCAAGATTATGCAGGTCTCCATGTATGGTACTGTGATCCTCCTTTACTTTGCTGACGGCTCCTAAATTTATGAGGACTAGAAAATTGAGAAAAAACTTAAAGCCAAGTCTGGCTGCCAGTTCACCTTGGATGGGAAGGGTGGATGTGGGTGAAATCCCTCAGCTGCACACGCGTGATGATGGATACGTGGGTGCAGAGGACAACAAGCGGCTGCCTGACCCTGCAATCCTGCACTTCATAAAGGATCACCCAGTATGGGATCTGTCAGAGACAAAAAGGCTTCTCTGCTCAGTCAGACTCATTTGCTCTCTCTTCAACCAGGACATGGTTGTTTGGTGGTCAAACGCCAGTAGCCCGGTAACACACATGGGAGCTGAGGTGGGAGGCTGGCAGATGATGAGAAGCTGGCCAGTATCACTGGACCATCCAGTCCCTGACTGGATGGGAGAAGCCTCTGATTTCCCGTCAGTGCTCTGGAGTGCAATGGAATAAACCCCTGCCGAAATGATGAATCCTCTGCTTGGAATGTGACTGTGCTGCACCCACTGCTGCCCAACAGTGGCTGTGCAGTTACTCCAAGTTTCTTATGCCACAGCCCCCCGACCTACAGAAAGTATGGTTTGATATTTAAAATGTTCTGACTTACAAACCCATCCGTAGTTGTTTGGATGCCCAAATTCACATCCAAATTTAAAAGAAGATAGTGAGGGCTAGAGTCCAGGAAGGTGACAGAGATCATAGAATAGAGTAAGAGAATGATTTGGGGTGGAAGGGAGCCTAAAGATCATCCATTTCCTCCCCCCTGCCATGGGCAGGGACACCTCCCACTGGATCAGGGGCTCCAAGCCCCATCCAACCTGGCCTGGAACCCCTCCAGGGATGGGGCAGCCACCACTGCTCTGGGCAACCTGGGCCAGGGCCCCACCAGCCTCATTCGTGAAGAATTTCTTCCTCATGTCCAGTCTAAATCTTCCCCCTTCCAATTTAAAGCCATTCCCTCTCATCCTATCCAGGCCCTCGTAAAGCCCCTCCCCAGCTTTCCTGGAGCCCCTTTCAGCACTGGAAGCTGCTCCAGGTTCTCCTCAGAGCCTTCTCTTCTCCAGGCTGACTAACCCCAACTCCCAACTGCATAGACTTGTGTATCTCCACCCCACCTCCTGCCCACTTGGCTTTTTAAAGCTGGGGTTTATTTTCTCCTCTGTGTATGCCCAAAGACATCTGTAAGAAAGGCCGCTGAACAGAGAGAGGTGTCTTCTCCTTCATGCCCACAGGTATCATATTTCTGGTTAAAGGAGAGCTGTGTTGGGACGTTTCTCTCCGAATTCCTTGATGCTGTGAGACCTCCCAGCTCAAGGACTCACTAGTCCTCTGGCTGCATCTCCTCAGAGACCCCATTTGGCTCTGCCAAATCCCCTGTCTGCACAGAGTTCTCCTCTAACCTCTCTCTATTTCAGACAGGGTGCAACTGTTTTGCACTAAGCAGCGAGCTGAGGGGATTCAGCCCTCCCAATCAGCACCACTAAAGCATGAAATGAGGACACAGAACAAGACAGCGAGCAGGGAGGACCGAGCACTGCTGCTCCCACATCACCAAAAAAGAGAATTAAAAAAAAAAAAATACAGGGAAGAAAGCAGAGCCTTTGCATTATTATGTGTTCCGTCCAGACCGCAAATGCTCTATTTTTATATACCTCTCCATCTCCCCCCAGCCCTGTCCCCTCCTCCTCCGCTCGCACAGGCAAAGTTCTTGAATCAGCAGATTCTGAGCTCAGGAGCGGTAAAGAGCTATTGAGGGACGGACTCTGATAGCATTACAACCATACATGGAGCCATTTTCTGTGGCGAATCGCTGAGTTCTACCTGGTTATCTCCTGCCTTGCACATCACTTCCGAATGACATGCTCTCAGTCTGGGCAAAAAATGAGAGTTTTTTTTTTAAAAGCTGGGATTTCAATAATATGTGACGAAAGGATGAGATTACTTTCTGAGGTGGGAGAAGGCGAGAGAGGGGGAGAGAGGGAGAGGAGATGAAGAGCAAGTTCTTGGCCCTTTATGGAGTTTCATAGCAGAGCTTCTTTCGTGATGGTAAAGGCAGCCCAGTCTTCTTTCTTTGGACGGCTCCTTACCCTTTCCCAAGCTGAAGGAGGCTGGGAGAATATGTAACACATTGCTCTATGAGCATGCTCCTCTCACACCCGTGCTGGCTACCTCAGCTACTGGAGCTTTATGAGTGCCACCAGTCTTGGCCTCCTGTGCACCATCAAGGAGAACAAATGGGTCACTCTCCTTTGTAGCCATCTATATCAAAGGTCATAGAATCAAAGAATCACTGAATGCTTTTGGTTGGAAGGGACCTTTACAGGTCATCCGATCCGACCTTCTCTGCAGGAACAGGGACAAAGATGACTTTGTCCATGCTGGTGGTGCCAGGATGAATTGCTCTGGTAGCTGGTTTCACAAGCACATGTATTGGACCACCCTTGCAAGAGCTGGGAAGGCAGAGCTGCACTCATTTATAACTGGTGTAAGGTGCCCAGGAGGTGTGTGTGCAATTGATTAAATGCTCTGCCTAATGAAGGGATTGTCTGACTGGGAACGGCACTGGAAGAACAAGCTGCAGAAGCAGCTCTAAAGGGCGACTGAGATGCAGCTCCAGTTTCAGAGATGGGTTTCATCTTGAAGAAGTGACTTCACGCCTGAGGCTCACCTGGTGGCTTTACTTCCAAGTGCCCAAATTAGCCAAAAGTCAGCTGGAAATGGAGAACATCCATGAGAGGCTTTCAGATGGGTGGATGCATGGACTGTGAGGTGGGTACAGCAAGGAGAGACTTTTACGGTGTCAAATATTCCCCTGTTCAGCAGAGATGGACTCATTCTGGAGCGATAATCCCTTTTCTGCCTTCAGATAAGTCCTGTGCCTATATTCTCTAGCTCAGGTGCTTATCTGCTTCCCTTCCCTGCATTGCTGGAATCATCTTTCCAGCACCCCTCTGAGATAAGCGGTGCTGTTATCCCCCAGGTACCGCTGAGAAACCAAGAGGGATGGGAAGGGATGGGATGGGAAGAGATACTGTAGGACTTTCCCATGGATATGCATAAAACTGGCGGTAGAGTGGAAATGACCCTGAGGTACAGACTTATGTCTTTAAACCTTTGTTTCAGCACTCAGATGTGGGATGAGGAGAATAAAGAAACTCGAACACCATAAGAACCGCAAAGGTATTTTGCGTGGGTCTATCAGGTCCCCAGATGCTCTTCAGCTCCCTGGGGAAGTCACCTCAGACTCAGCAGGACCCATGGCCCTATGGGTGAACTGTGGGCAGGGCATTTGAAGGGGAGGAGCCGCACCTTGGCTGGAGCCACTGCATTGTTTGGCACTTGAGAAGGATTTTGGCTGTTCGTGGTGACTGTTTGTGAAGGACGCTGCCAGGAGGAAGATGAAGTTCCTGCCCAGCAGAGGCTGGAAATGATCACTTCCCTGCCCAGGAGTTCTGTTGACCAAGACAAAGTCTCCATGGTAATACCTATAACCAGCAGCTTCCAGTGGTGAGAAGGTCACCAGGGATGCGGGAGTTTCATGCAGGTGCAGTAATATAGAGGGTATCAAGACTGGAGCTAAACAACTTCAAGCTGTGTGGATAAACACAAACACATTGCTTTCTGGGGCTGGAACTAGATTATCTTTAAGGTCCCTTCCAACCCAGTTAATTCTATGACTCTGTAAGCCTCATTTTGATCTCATCTAGTGGGTCATGTCCTTGCCCATTGCAGAGGGGTTGGAACTAGATCATCTCTAAGGTTCATTCCAACCCAAACTATTCTATGATAACACTCCTTAGCCGTGGTGCCCACCTGGATGTGTTTTTTGCTCTCCCACTCGACCAGCCCCAGGGAGACACAGTGGCTGGGGCAGCGAGCAGCGTAGGGGAAGGCGACTGCCTCTTCTCCCCAGAGCCAGCTGCGATCAGCTGCTCGTCACAGCCAGCTGCGGGCTGTCTGTGTCAAGGAACAATCTGACAAAGTGCACCGGATGAAATTTTGCTGGCTTCTGTCTTTAGATAAGGGCGCTATCACTGACTCAACATATTTTATGTATAACACACCCGATGCGAAAAGCATTCAAGCATCGGGCTTGTTTAAATGTATTCGATGGTATCTGGAAAAACCAGTTAACACTTCTTGGCTCGACGCAGGATGCTCTGTGTGGCGAATCCCTTCAGGAAAGGCCATCACAGCTTGTCCTCCACGCCCAAAACTGCCTGCTAGCCAGGGGCAGAGCGGAGAGAGGAGGACAGTCTCCTTTGTAAGGTCATGGTGAAGTTGCTTTGTTCCCCAAGGAGGAAGACCTCAGGAGGAGCAGGACGGACAGCCTGTCTGCAAAGACTCCTTGCACCTCCACAGCTGTGACAGCGGGGACATTGGGCCAATGTGCCTGTATTTGTCAGTCAGTTCCAAACGTATCTGAAAGTCCTATGGGAACCTGAGCCTGCTAAGGCTCTTTGCCAACATCAGCGGCACAGGTGGGGTCCCGAGACTTGTTTTCACAGAATCACAGAATCATGGAATGGTTTGGGTTGGAAAGGACCTCACAGCCCATCCAGTCCCACCCCTGCCATGGGCAGGGACACCTCCCACTGGATCAGGGGCTCCAAGCCCCATCCAACCTGGCCTGGGACCCCTCCAGGGATGGGGCAGCCACCACTGCTCTGGGCACCCTGGGCCAGGGCCTCCCCACCCTCGCAGCGAAACATTTCAGTCAGTCTGTTCTCCCCTTTTCCATGACGGAAAGAAGCAAGTTCCCAGCCTCTCTCAGATGCTTGCCCTCAGAGGTGATGAATCCTGCTCCACACCTCCTCTTTTTTGGGGTTACTGTAAAGTGGGACCAGGAGGCTCCAAGCCAGAAGGGCTCACACGCAGCCTGGTTGCCACCTATGGAGAAATCCTGCTATCACTTCTCAAGGCCACTGCAAATGGTGCTGGAAACTGAAGCAAAGCACTTCACTTCTCCTGGACCCCTGCTCTCTCTCTGCAAAATGTGGTTTACAGTTTGGAAAAAAACACTTAAAAAATCCATAGGTGGGATTCATGAGCTTCAGGCCAGGTTGGATGGGGCTTGGAGCCCCTGGTCCAGTGGCAGGTGTCCCTGCCCGTGGCAGGGTGGTGGAACTCCATGGGCTTTGAGGTCCCTTCCCACTCAAACCATCCTGTGATTCTGTTTCTATGATTTTTCTAAATTACAGATTATTATCCTCTGTGGGCACCAAGAGGCAGCACTTTCCTTGTGTTCAGGATTTGGGAGGAAAACTCCAACAATACCACATTTATTTTATTTTTTTCAGTTTAAAGCCAGTGCTTTCCCATAGGAGCCCCCTCTCTGCTCATTTTTTGGGGTGCAGGAGGAGGAGAGGAAGACTATGCGCTTGCCAGTGTGTGCAGGGTGGCTGGGGCTAGCGGCGAAGGATCCCTTTGTGAAGATCAGGAGCTCTCTGAGCTTTTATCCCAGGCAAAGATTACATTTAACTCCCAGAGGCCTTTGCTTCCTCAGATCCTTTTCAGACTGAGTCACTGCAGATAGTTTTGGGTGTCCTTTCATATTTTTTTTTGACAGTATTAAATGTATACCCCAGTGAGCCATAAATCAGTGGTTTATCAGAGAATAAATCATATCTCCAATAAGGGACCACTTCTTTTTAATTGGACAGTGCATTAAATGAAACAGATATACTCCCTCAAAGAATACAAAAATGTGTCAGCTGGCCTTCTTTAATGAATTTTAATTTCAAACAACCTTTTCTTTGAGAGAAAAGCTATTTCTCCCCCTCTCTCCAGTAAAATTGTATTCTTACTGGTGGATTTGCTGAGTTTTATGGGTTGTTGTACTTGCACCACTTGATTTCATTCCTACACTAACATAGCAGCCTATCCTCCAGTTTCAAACTGGTTCGTGTTGAGATGAGTCTTTTAGCAAATGAATATTTGTTTGCGTGTGCGAGATGCCCACGTGCCTGCGTGTGAGCGAGTGTACGGATGGGCACATGTGCAACAGCAAAGGCCCACGTCTGTCCCTGATTACGGGATCCAGCCCAGCCTAAGCACCGCGTGTGAGGGTTGCTGATACCTTCAAGCCCCAGGAGCCTTTTCCTGCAAGTACACCAACTAAACTGAGCAAAGACATGGGTAAAACTTGTCCTAGAAATGCTGAGACTAAACATTATGCAGCGATGGGAGGCTGTATCCAAAGCTTTTCCACAAGCAGAAGGTGTCAGGTCACAACTCTGTTCACAGAACCCTCTCCTCCTTTGCTACGGGATAACTGGTTGGGTCAGATTTTGTTGTGAGACTGTTGCCACCCTGTCTGAATCCCAGGGGAATCCTCTGCACTGGAAGTACTCTCCTAGCTGAGCTTTAAGTCATTTGGGTACTGTTCATGCTGAGCTTTGACCTAAAGGAGAGGATCCTTCGGGAAGGGGAGGAGGACTCCTTTTATTTTGTAAGCAAGAATGAACTGACCAGGGAATGAAACAACGCAAGGTGTTAAAGGACTGGAGACAGCACAAATAAGGTAAAATAAAAATTATTATGTGCTTTCTTGCTCTTTCTCATTCAGATCTCAGCTTCCTTAGGGCAGTGATAACTGACCAAGAGTTGGAATTACGGTCCTTTGGGAAACCTTTTGACATTTTCTTTTCAGCAGAGCTGGTGCTTTGCCATAGACCAGGAAGAGCTGAAAGATTCTGATCTGAAGAGTCGTGCTAGGCTGATGGTTTTTGTGTCACCCAAGGTGAGGCATCACATCTGGACAAGTCAGCTGAGAGTGTTTGTAGTCAATGAAAGGAGGCAAGCCCTTACAGAGCTGATGGATCCACCACAGGGCAGGAGTGCATCCTCCCCAGGAATGCATCCTCCCCAGGAGGTGGGAGCAGAGCAGAATGAGAAGGTGGCACCTGGCTGCATCCTTCACCTAGGACTGTCCCCATCCCTCATCTGGGAGCCAGCCCCACAATCCAGCCCCACCAACCCAGTCTCCCCTCCCCTCTTGCTTGGCAGTAGCACTTTGTTTCCAGCTCTGTTTGCTGCCGTGCGATGGGTGGTAACTTCTGGTCCCTTTGGCTGCCCACCCCCAACTCCAGGGGGTCATTGCAGCATCGTGGCCCCTTTGGTTCTCACTCTCAGAAAATACACTGGCTCTGCAACTATTTCCTTCTCAATGTGCTGTTAGAAAAATCCTTATGAATTTGAATCTCTTTAATTATTTTCAGCCAGTGCTTATATTTCCTACCACCACCCTGGGTATGATTTCCCTCCCCGAGTGCCCAGCTGGGTCACTATAGGTAATAACTGGTTATTAGCTCTGGGCAGAGGCAGCACGTGTTTCCACCAGGCATGAGAAGATATTACAGACAGAAATACATTATTTCAAACTTCCTGTCCTGGGGGGGTTGGAGTTGGTATCATTTTCTTTTTTGTTTTGCTGGCTGAATTTCTAAGAAACTAACGGCTTGGGAACATACGGGGAATTCTTTATCCTTGTCATCTTAATTCATAAGGGGAGACCTTAGAGCAGCTTCCAGCGCTGAAAGGGGCTCCAGGAAAGCTGGGGAGGGGCTCTGGATCAGGGAGGGCAGGGACAGTTTTGAGCTGAAAGAGGGGAGATTAAGATGAGATCTTAGAAGAAATGTTTTGCTGTGAGGGTGGGGAGGCCCTGGCCCAGGGTGCCCAGAGCAGTGGTGGCTGCCCCATCCCTGGAGGGGTTCCAGGCCAGGTTGGATGGGGCTTGGAGCCCCTGATCCAGTGGGAGGTGTCCCTGCCCATAGCAGGGGTGGGAATGGATGGGCTTTGAGGTTCCTTCCAACCCAAACCATTCCATGTCTCTATGATATCTGCTCTAGTGCAGCTGTTTCTTGGTGCCATCATTTATCTTTATGCTTTGAAACCATAGCTTTTTGGCTTTCTCCTCTGCTTTTCCGTTAAACTCTGGAGTAGCTGAATGAAGCCACTTGTCCAGAACTGTATATTTCTTATACAAGTTATTAATTGTTCTGCAATTTAAAAAGCACAATAAGACTGCATAGTCATCATCATACGTAGTACACTAAGCCTTGCGGCTTAATATCATATAGAATGCATGTTTCTTCCTGCATAATGAGATTGTGAAACATAGAAGAGGGCTTTTTTTCAACAAAAAGCTTTAAAAAAAATAAATCCCCAATAAAGTGTACGTGGAAACGCTTTGTTGAAATGCCTGTCAGTTAACCAGATCGGTCAGCTGGAATTATAGTTTACATGGTGCCTCTTGAAGGAGGACCCTGCTGTCTCCTCCCAGTGGCTGCAACTGCTCCCTATTGCCGCTGCCAGGATCTGACTGGTCCTGACCTCTCCTGGCAAAGCAGAGCTGCCAGCTTTCCTGGTGACCGAATGCACCTCTAAAACAAACTGGGAGGAAGGAAAGGACTCTCCACGGATGAGACTTGATCGTCCTGTGTGGCATCATGGATGGGGAAAATATCAGGCTCGGAAAAGCAGGCCACTCCTGCCTTAAGTTCAGGAGAGATTTGTCCCCTCTGCCAGGCTGAACTTCGGTTTTGTGTGTGCAGATCCGGCTCACACCAACCCGAGTGCAAGGGGATGGGGTCTTGCCTGCGTTAGGAAAACACTATCCTAACCCGGATCTGTGAAACGGCAGTGTAACAACCATAAAGCACCAGAGCAGTACCCAAGGAGCTGTGTGCCATCTAGTGTGCGCTGCTCCCTGCATAAACCCTGAGTTACTGCCCAGATTAAAGCATTCGTTTCTTCTGCTCTGCGGTGGTTTAACACCTCTGCCTTCGGTGTTTGCACGGTACTTACTGCTTAAGGCACTCCTCCAGGCTGGGCACACCCTACACCAGGCGGGATGTCAGCCTGGCATCCAGGCGCTTGGCTCTGGAGCACGTGAGCTGCGGGGGGAACCACGCAGGCTGGTGCCAAAGAATCATGGAATGGTTTGGGTTGGAAGAGACCTCAAAGCCCATCCAGTCCCACCCTACCATGGGCAGGGACACCTCCCATTGGACCAGGCTACTCCAAGCCCCATCCAACCTGGCCTGGAACCCCTCCAGGGATGGGGCAGCCACCCCTGCTCTGGGCACCCTGGGCCAGGGCCTCCCCACCCGCACAGCAAAACATTTCTCCCTAAGATCTCATCTCAATCTCCTGTCTTTCAGCTGAAAACCATTCCTCTTGTCCTATCCCTGCACTCCCTGATCCAGAGCCCATCCACCAGTGATGGTGAAGGGTTTCCTTCTCCGTGCTCAGCAGCTGAATGCTCCAGCAATTAAAAAACCAAGGTAAACTGATGCAGAACATTTGGTTCCCTCTGCCTTTGCCATGGAAAGATCCACCATCAGTTTTCCTCTCCTCTGGCTCCTGCTCAGCCGTGTCCTGATCTAACCCCAGCATAGCTCCGGCACCATCACACAGGGAAGGTGCCTATGGATGCAAGACCTTCGAGCACAGGGACGAGCACAGGGTCTGGGTGTAGACAGGCTCCATCCCACCTCACACCAAAGCCTACCAGGATGGTGAAGCTCCCTTCATGGGGTGGGGGTGGCAGAGAAGGGATGGAGGCCACCCTAACACCCTCAGGAAGGTTTTGGCTGCTGGAGGGGAACAGGAAGGGACGACCACCCCTGGGGAAGGCAGGGAGGGAAAGTTGGGAGGTGAGAGCCCACCCTGGCACGTGGCCAGGACTGGCCTTCTGGTGTGATGTGCTCTTGGATTTTATTTAAATCAGTAAGACGAGAGGACAGTTCAGAGCACTGGATTAATTCCACTTTCTCCCTCTCGCTCTCTCTTTTTTTTTATTAGGAAAATAAAAGAGACTTTGAAATATTAAGAGAGAGTGGGATTAGAGCCCTCTCCTGCTACCCCAGTCTTTCCTCCCCTATTAATTTCCACTTGATTAGAATTCTTTTTGAAGTATTTAAATATGGACAATAGGAAAAAGGGAGGGTGAAGTTATTGAATATCAGTTAAACTGTATTAATATAAGCTCAGTTCCAGCTTTTATATAGATACTTCATATATATGTATAGTTTCCACTAGGAATAAAGTCGATCCATCCCTCCTCCCCTACCTAAAGTAATTATGATTTTAAAAAAACTATAATGAAACTCTTAAACTTTAATAGCCCATTTATAAATCCCCAGCTTAAAATTTAAATGCTTTAAAAAAAAGTTTTAGAACTGTAGAAATTTGATTCCCCCCTCCTTTTTTCCTTTTTTTTACATAAGAGACACTTTTATACCGTGAAACTTTTGAAGCTGTACGGCATTTCACGAAAACTCACCCCTGGCCTCGGTGGAAATTGGGTTGCTAAGGGGCCAGTAAGGAGGGTGTAGGGCTTTCCCTGAGACTATGGGGAGGTGGTGATATTCGCCCCTTTGCCAGCAAGGTGGTCCTGGTGGCCTCACATGGTCCTGGAGAACAGCTGGATGACAACTCTTCTCTTTGATGGGCAGCAGCCCAGTGCTTTGCCAGGGCAAGACAGACATCCCAAACTTCTGTTTTCATAGAATCAGAGAAAGCTTTGGGTTGGAAGGGACCTCAAAACCCATCCAGTCCCACCCCTGCCATGGGCAGGGACACCTCCCACTGGATCAGGGGCTCCAAGCCCCATCCAACCTGGCCTGGAACCCCTCCAGGGATGGGGCAGCCACCACTGCTCTGGGCACCCTGGGCCAGGGCCTCCTCACCCTCACAGCAAAACATTTCCCCAGCTTTCCTGGAGCCCCTTTCAGCACTGGAAGCTGCTCTAAGGTCTCCCCACAGCCTTCTCCTCTCCAGGCTGTACAACCCCAACTCTCTCAGCCTGTCCTTGTACAGGAGCTGCTCCAGCCCTCGGATCATCTCCGTGGCCTCCTCTGGACTCACTCCAACAGTTCCATGTCCTCCCTGCGCTGAAGACTCCAGAACTGGACCCAGGGCTCCAGGGGAGGGTCTCACGAGGACATTTTGTTTGTGAAGAGTAAATCCAGGACTGCTGATGGATGTTCTGGGGTCCCTGTGACAGACAGCACAGGGTGTCCATGTCATGGTCATTTTACACTTCCTGAGTCATTGCCCACTGGGAGCCACGCCGTTCTTTTGGGTTTTATTTATAAATCAGTATTTTTCTAAACCAGATTTAGATATCTCCATCCAGATTCATAAATCCTCTCAGCTTACCTAAGAACTGCAGTTTGATTTACAAACCATGACTTTTCACGTCAGATTTAACTCTCTGACTGACTTCTGAAACATTCGATTGGCTTAGAAGTCAGGAAATAGATTTACAAATCCTAAAACAGATTTACAAATCTTCAAACATAATCACAAGCCATGCCAATAAGTTCTAAGGGAAAAAAATAAAGAAAAGGTGTTTGTTTACAAATCTTTTCTTTGCATTAGGAATACAAGAGACTGATTTATAGCCCAGGACTCTGAGGTCCTGTCACCTTTATGATCGGCTGTATAGATCCAACTCTTCCATTTAATGCAGAACTCTGGCCTGTAAATCTCAGCTGGGTTTTCTAGCTCTGGCTGAGCCTAACCTCTAGCCAGGATGCAGAATTCAACAGGGGCTGCTGTGACTCCCACCACTATCATCCACCTCTGTGCTCGAGAGATGATCACAATATGACCATTGCTGCCACCCATGAGAACGCAACACCAACCATACCAGGAGGAGGGACACGATTACCGTGACGGCATTGGAAATCATAGAGGCATTGAATTGGTTGGGTTGGAAGGGACCTCAAAGCTCACCCAGTCCCACTCCCTGCCATGGGCAGGGACACCTCCCACTGGATCAGGGGCTCCAAGCCCCATCCAACCTGGCCTGGAACCCCTCCAGGGATGGGGCAGCCAGCCCTGCTCTGGGCACCCTGGCCAGGGCCTCCCCACCCTCACAGGAAAACATTTCTCCTTAAGATCTCATCTCAGTCTTTCCTCTCTCAGCTGAAAACCATTTCCCTTCATCCTGTCCCTGCCCTCCCTGATCCAGAGCCCCTCCCCAGCTTTCCTGCAGCCCTTTTCAGCACTGGAAGCTGCTCCAATGTTTCCCCTGAGGCTTCTCTTCTCCAGGCTGAACAACCCCAACTCTCTCAGCCTGTCCTCTCACAGATTCTCCAGCCCTCGGATCATCTCCGTGGCCTCCTCTGGGCTCACTACAACATCTCCACATCCTTCCTGCGCAGAGGACTCCAGAACTGAATGCAGGGCTCCAGGTAAATCTTTTTAAACTGAAGATGCTTAATGAGAGGGAGGCAGTTGCCCGAGGAGGGGATGCACTTGGGAACATGCATTCCCCTCTCTGATGGACTGTGGCACCTCCTCAGCAGTGCTGTGAGTCCTGTCCTCTCCATGCCACAGTGCTCCTCTATCCCATCTCCTGGGACAGGCTTAGCACTACAGTAATCACAGCTCACGGTCTTATGCTGTTCTAAGTGCACTGGAAACAGTCCAAGTGCAATATTTTTGCGGTGCCTCCGCTGTGGCTTGGCAGGCCCTGCTTGACGGGGAAAGAAAAGAGATTTTCTGTCTGCCTGTGGATAGTCTGTTATACAGCATTTTCAAAGGACCGTGCCATTTCTCTGAGGTCTTGGACCTCTATACCAAATTAAACAAATAAACACTCTACAATTCAGTTGTTTCCCTTGCAAATTGTTGCTAATTACACGAATCTGCCACGTTGTTCTGGAGAGACATAGAGGAAGAAATTGGTCCCCAACATTTAATGTTGAAATGGGCAAAAGCACCTTCATAATTCAACGATTTATGTTCTTTTTTTTACTCCTTCATTTTCCAGATAGACATCACAAAGCATCTACTGGCACTAATTCATTTTCCCCTTTGCAATCACCTCTAAAGGAAAGAGCAGCAAGGGTTTTCTCCCAGGTGTAAACATGAGGCATAAAAGGCCAGATAACAATGAAGATTTCATGGAAACTCATAGATATGGGCACCTCGGTGCAAGGTCTGCCACAAAACGATGGGCAGCAATTTTCAGATGACATTTTGTAAACAGAAAGCTGAAAAAATGCAGCCCGAGAGTCAATTTTGGGGTAGGAACATGAGAATTTAGAGCAGGTCGGTGGAGGCGGCACGTGTCACCAGAAAGGTTGGTGTTCTTTATTAGAAAGAAACTATCCATTTAAGAAATAACTCCCCCCCTCCATAACAATAGAACCACAGAATGGTTTTGGTTAGGAAAGACCTTTAAGATCGTTGAGTCCAACCATTGATTCAGCCCTGCTAACTCCAGCACCAGACCATGTCCCCAGGTGTGACATCTACTCATCTGTTAAATCTCTCCAGGGATGGGAACTCCACCACCTCCCTGGGCAGCCTCTGTCAGGGCCTGAGAATCCTTTCAGTAAAGAAATCCCTCCTAATACCCAACCTAAATCTCCTCTGTTGCATCTTGGGGCCATTTCCCCTTGTCCTGTCAGTGGCTACCAGGGAGAGGAGACCAACACCCACCTCCTTTCCAGGAGCTGCAGAGAGCTATGAGATCTCCTCTCAGCCAGTAACCAGAGTAACCAGCCACAGGTCCCTCAGCCGTTCCTTATAAGGTTCTAAACACTTCTCCAGCTCCATTCCCTTCTCCAGATGTGCTCCAGCATCTCCATGTCCTCCTGAAATGCTCCGTTCCCGAGGCTGCTGGTGTTTGCACTGGCTGGGCTGCGAGCCAGGGCTACCTTATGGACCCTGGTGGGACTTGGATTGCAAAGCACTGCCACAATCCTCCTCACCTGCTCTTTGAACTCGACTTCACGATTTTGCCCTCATAAAATAAAGAAATTCTCACTTCCGAACTAAGAAACATCTGTCGCTTGCGGTGCCCTGGCCCAACGCCTGCCTAGACGCGAGGAGAAAGAGTCACTCCCTCGGTGTCGGGGTTCCTCCCTCACGTCAAGATGCCCCAGAAAATTCCATTTCCATTTCCCTCCCACAGGGACAGCTTCTATCTAATATTATTATGCTTTCTCCACCCACCTCCTTCACCATGTGCCCTTAGGAGCTAATAATAATATCGCAACCTCGTAATAAATATTGCGGTGGGTGCATAACAGGCGGTCTGAAAAGACTGAGGATAAATACATAAATAAATAAATAAAAGAATTTTTCCCATTTATCTGAGAGCGTAGAGCAGGGGCAGAGAAAAGAGCCAGCTATTAAAGATCCCGCATAGCCACAGGCAAATTCGAGCATCATCTCCTTGCGGAGACCTTATTTTTTTTAAAGCAGAGATTACTCTGGTGGTTCAAGGTGCTATCGAGCTCTAACCAGGGACAATTACAAGGCTCTAGTTGGAGCCTCGGAGACGATGCTTACGTCTGATAAGGTTGAAGGGGAATAATGGAAGGAGGGAAGTGATAATGGAGTGCTGAATGGGTGGGTTGAGGTATCATTGCTTTAGAGCCCGGAGACAGAAGCAGCTGCTGATGCAGAGAGGATGTAGTGGTTTTTTCCTTCTCCCCCCATTTTGTTTCTATTTTCCCTGCATAAGAAAAAAAATAATCTCCGAGTGTACACTTCAGAGTGATTTTTTTTCTCTCCTAGCTCGAAGCAACCCTAGGAATATCACTCACCAACGCGCTTTATGCCATAAGAGCATTCACGAGGGAGGCCTCCGTGCCTCGCCTCTCTCGTCGCTCTGCTCAAGAGGTTCGGAGGCCGATTTTCTGCTCTCTGTCCATCACCGCTTTGCTGAGGACCAGAACCCCACAGCTGCTCTCGAAGCGCCCGAGGAGTGCCCGGCTCAGCACCTTCTGCTTCAGAGGGTGAGCCGAGCCGGGGGTGTCCACCCCGGCCTTCCCTACCTGGCACCAGTTCCCCATGTGGTCTTTGGGTCTCCCTTCCAAAAGGCAGGACTGCTTCCCTGATGGCAGTGATTGGATGAGGGGGAATGGTTTTAGCCTGAAAGAGGGGAGATTTTTATGAGATCTGAGGGAGAAATGTTTTGCTGTGCAGGTGGGGAGGCCCTGGCCCAGGGTGCCCAGAGCAGTGGTGGCTGCCCCATCCCTGGAGGGGTTCCAGGCCAGGTTGGATGGGGCTCGGAGAGTTAATTGCAAAAATGGCCAGTCACTTGCAGCTCTGTCTTGACCAAAACTTGCAGAGAGGTGGTGCCAGATACATATCGAGCCCCCAAACACTGCCCTTTGCTTTAAAGAAATCCCAGAACTTCTTTTTTTTGGGGGGGATTTCTCTCACCTGCCTTTGAACACTGACAGTGTCAGGAGCTGGGGGGGAGAAGGGCTTTCCTGGCAGAGTGGTGAAGCCCTGGCAGAGGCTGCCCAGGGCAGGGGGGGGTCTCCATCCCTGGAGGATTTCACAAAACACGTAGGTGTGGTGCCTAAGGACCTGGTCCAGCAGGCACGGCGGGGCTGGGCTGACGGTTGGACTGGATGAGCTGAGAGGTCTGTTCCAGCCTTACTGATTCTGTGAACCTGTAGTTCCTGCTATTAATGTTCCAGAGACACCTGTATCTTTGGTGCTCTCTGTTGCAGGGCAGGCGATTCCAGGACTTACCCAGGGGGAAAGTGCGTTTTCCTAACTGCAGAGCCACCACCACCCCTGCTCCTGCTTGGTTCCCCTCCCCAGCTGTGGGTGGGACATGGAGGGCCCTGAGAGCTGGGTCTTGTAGGTGACAGAACCAGGATAGCACTGGGGAGAGCTGGAACAAAGACACGAGCATTAAATGCACCCAGAGAAGACAGCACACACTTACAGAGACAGCACATAGGAAGGATGATGTGCTGAGGCATCAACATGTCCAGATTTATCATTAGGATAACAAGAAGGAAAAGTAGCAAAAGCCAGTGCCAACTGCAATGATTGAAGGTATTTGGCGTTTCCTTCCTTGCTACTTCAATTTATTCTTCTGCTAAGCCACTTGGAGCCTTTGGGTGAGCTGAGCGGGAGGAACTCAACAACTGAAAGAGCCAGGGACTTCTGTATGAGCTTCCCACCAGCCTTCTTGCCCTTCCCCAGCATTCGCCTTCTCAGGGAAAGCAGCAGGAGAAAAGAGCAGGGAATAGATGGGGAAATGCCTTTCTGCTCTCTGCCTTTGTAATGGACTAAAATAAAGGAGGTGCTGCGTGATGCCAGGAGAAAGGCGATGATATCTGTCCAGGTTGTACCCCGGGTACTGAGTCCAAATGCATTTCAGCCAAGATCAGTTGCTTGGAACAAAAAAAGGGGGGAGAAAAAAAAAAAAGTTTATTTTCTTTCCAGCTCTTGGAAGTGAATCTATTTGGTGTCAGGCTGAAAGAAGACAGCGTGTAAGTAACTGAGAAAGTGTTTACTCAGTGAATTAGTTCAGCTTTCATTGTGCACAGAGGATTATGGCCTCAGCAGTGGATGAGCTCCATTTCAGGCTGGAGTGGCTCACTTAGCTACCTCCAGGGCAGGACTAATTATCATAGGACTTAGGCCATTAAAGGGCTTTAACTACCAGTGCTCTCTCCCAGGTCTGGATTAACTGTTTGCCTAGAGCAAACCGCCTGGATAACCGTTCAGCCTAATGGGCTGCTTTGATTCCTCTGCCCCGGCTGCCCACCCCTTTCGCCTTTAAACTTTGCCTTATTGGCAGATCTGGAACAAAAGCTGAGAATATTAAAACCATTGCAGCGGTTTCTTTTTCCTCTTCTGCTTTGTCTTTGCTAAGGCAGTTTTAGGAAGCACTGTCTCGCAGGGCAGAGAGCCCTCACCGGGCTCAGGAGGGCTGAGAGGGGCCGCTGGAAAGGGAAAACACCCAAATACCCACAGAGCCCTGCTCTGCTTCTCTTTGTTGTCTACATGACAATAATTGTGGCAGAAGGTATTCTGCATAGAAATAGCAAAAGACTGGAGTGCCCCGAGGCACCAAATAGCCAAGATGAGAGCAGAGTTATTCCCCTGCTCCACAGAAGAAGAGCAGGGGTGCAGAAGCTTTAAATTATTTGCCCCAGGAAACAGATGGAGAACGTGGCAGCGGTTGCTTTGCTCCTTATCATTAAAAATATGTTTGAAAAATTATCTAGTGATCCTTCTTGAACTCCAGCCTTCTCAGCCTTTCTGGTAGCACGTCAGCACAGCCGGGGAGGGCTCAGGCTGGAAGGGGATGACTGAAGGAGATACAACTCCAGATGGTAAAACCAGATGCAGCTTGGCAAGGCAGCCTCTTGCAGTACAAGACCTCAGGAGGGCATCGATGGAATTTAGCAGGTTGCTTGCTGCAAACAAAATAGGCAGTTCTTCACACCACAGAGCTCGTTTGTGCTGAGGGTATGTGTGTACAGAGCTGTGGGGAAAACTCCTTTTAAAAGAAGAGCTTGTACAGAAGCGTAGGGTGGATGGACTTCTGGTCCGCTCCTCTGTCCACACTCGAAGCCATAAGGCTGCAGACGTTCTGTTCTTCATGATGGTCAACACTGCCTTGCTGTTGTCTTCTGCTCTGCCACATCTGTGTCCCCTCAGTAGAACATTTAGGGCATCAGGGACACCAGTCCATAGGTCTTCTTGGTGCCATTTGAAGGTGGAAATGTTGGCAGTGAACTCCTACCTCTTCGTCCCTAGAGCAGCACCCTTAAGACAGTTACTCATCTCCACCTTCCTGTTTCACACAGTAAAGCTCGAGGATGGGCTCTGGTATTCGCCTGTGCTGGCGCCTGCCTGACAGAACTCCATGCCTTCTCATTCCTGGCATGCTGGGAGCAGCGTGTGAAAACATTGCCTGTCCAGCAAAGGGTGTTTCTTCCTCCTTTGATGCTTTTCCCCCTCGCTTTGTTCACAGCCTTCCTTGGCTAACGAGATTCTGCATTTTATAGCCCAGCCGTCAGCTTTCATAGCATTTTTCAGAGCTCTGAAGTCTCTTGCAGATGGTTGAAACATGCCAAAATTGTGTTCTGCTGCTTCGTCTATATGGAAATTGTCTAATTTCTGCCTTCCTCTGATCTCTTACTCTGAGGATAATGGGGTTTAGTACTTTCCCTTCTTGCCCCTGCTGCAGGTGCGAACTGGAATACAAGACAAACTGCTTGCTGGAGTGCAAGTTATTTGTTATTTGCAGATGAATGGAGCTGGTTTTCATTTCCTGTGATTCTGAGTATTAAATTCCTTCTCCTTGTCATTTACCCATTGCTTGACACCTTCTGCTTTCGGCTCATTCATTCCTCATAGCATCTGAAAGCCATCATGTTGAAGCCCATCAAGAAAAACATAACTGAAGCGACTCACTAAAGAAAAAAAGAGGCAGATAATTGTGAAACAGCAAGCAAGTACATTTGAAGAAAAGGCATTTCTTGCAGGAAAAGCAAACCATGTGAGGATTTCCTCTCTCGGTACCAAGGATACTCCAAGCCTGGCTGAAACATCTGACTATGGAATCTCTCAAGGAAGCCACCAAAATAAAAATCAGAGCTGGAATAATCTAGGAGCAACGAAACTGTTCTGTCCTCACACAGAGAGCCGTAGACTGCGCACTTTCAGAGGCAGCGACTGTCTCTTACTCTCTGCTTGCACAGCACAGCGAGACCCTGACCCGCTTTGTAGCAGACAGGGATAATTGCAGTGAAACAAGAACCCCAGAGCTAAGGCTGGGCAGGGAAAACATGTTCTGGTGCCTCCTTCTCTTATTTATCTAATGCGGGTTTCCCACCTTCCAGTGCAACTGCAATTAACTTGTAAATGTATGCTACAAAATTAATTTCCCACCAGCTGCTGTTCTGTAGCTATGAGGAAATAAGGCAAAGAAACACCAACATGAGCTCTGCCCTGAGACAAGAAACCTATGAAACTAATAAGCCCAGCCCAGCTTGCACAGAGAGTCTAAGGACCAAAGGGACTGCAAGTCGACTTGGAGATGCTCCATCCAAAGCAGCCCTGCTTCTAACACCAACACCAGGGACAGGAAACACCAGGCTGAACTCTACAGCCAGGTCAACGCTTGTGCAGCACTGTGTTGAGTTTGAACTAAAATGATGTAAGAAATATTTTACACCATCTGTTGCAATGGGATTCAGTAGATCCCTAACGCACTCCAGTGCTGCAGTTAGAAGACTAGACAAGGTGGATGATCCTGACTTGAGTCGAACATCCTGCCTTGGATCAGCCATGGGGTGGCCAGTGGGGCCCTCACTCCAAGGACATTGAGGGGCTGGAGCACGTCCAGAGAAGAGAACGGAGCTGGGGACGGGGCTGGAGCCCGGGGGTTCTGGGAACACCTGGGGCTGTTTAGCCTGGAGGAGGCTGCGGGGAGACCTCATCACTCTCTGCAGCTCCTGGAAAGGAGGTTGTGGTGAGGTGGATGCTGGGCTCTGCTCCTGAGTGACAAGAGGTAGGACAAGAGAAAATGACCTCAAGTTGCACCAGGGGAGGTTTAGGGTGCATATTAGGGAAAACTTTTTCACTGAAGGAGTGGTGAAGCCCTGGCAGAGGCTGCCCAGGGCAGTGGTGGAGTCTCCATCCCTGGAGGGGTTTAAAAAACATGCAGACGTGGCACTTGGGGCCGTGGTCTTGCAGGCACGGTGGGGTTGCGCTGACAGTTGGACTGGATGATCTTAGACATCTTTTCGAACCTCCATGATTGTGTGATGGCTGGGATTGGGTGGCACCATAAGGTCTTCTGTTTTCATACACATTCCTCTATGGCAGAAGATAACAAGTTTGCCACTACATATCGTGAACAGAGGCAGTTCTTGATGGCAAGTGAGAAAAGTTCATGCTGCAGATGCAGAAGACATTAGTCATGGTGAGAAGCAGCTGAATACATCATCTGCTCAGCGATTTTTTTCTTCTGAAGGCTGGCTCCACAGAAGACAGCTGTGCTGAGAATCAGAGAGAAGAGTCTTGAAACAAAGAGCAAGATTAGCTGGGAGCTGAAAACAGCTGCTCTAGAAGAAAGAAATAACCCATTCCCCCCCAACACACAATAGCATGCTATGGGAAACCAGCTAATCTTGTAGCATAGGCACAGAACTCAGCACTGGGAGAAGATAACAAAGATCAGGGGCTCTTGTGTTACGGGTCAGCTGCTGGCCCCCAGATTTACGTCTTCTCAGCAGACACAACAGGCACTGTCACACAATGTCACTATGCCTGCAAGAGATAAGCTCCTGGATGAAAAACAGCTGGCTGAAGCTCAAGTCAGGCAAGATGGAAATGATGCTTCTACGAAAAAAAAAAGCAGTTCAAGCATTTTCTAAGACAATGCTGATGCTCTCTTCCTTCTTGTGCAGAGAGAACACCAGTGGACTGAGACTGCTCTTACTCCTTAAGGCTCAGCCTGTGCAAGTTCCGAGCAACCTCTGGGCACGTAAGTCTCTCTCCTGCTTTCCCCTTCTTTTTAGTGATCTGTGGTGAAACACAGGACTTCATCAAGCCAGGTCTGAAATACCTCTTCTCCAAGAGGAGGCTGGCATCACCAGATCAAGGGGAGTAGCAAAGAACAGAAGATGCCACTGAATTGGAGCAGATTTTCTCTCCTAAACTGGTCGCAATCCTGCTTTGAGGGCACAGCACCTTCCCTACCTATAGAAAGGCCAAGGAAGAATGAGGGTGATAGGTGGAATAGCAGGAATATCTGGAAATATGAGGAGGAAGATGTTGCATTTTGATCCAAGATCTGATAAGTTCTTATGAGCATTATCAACATAGGAGGGAGCTATTCCTCAAATGGAAGAAATAATGAATTGTGTTTTGCTCTGTGCTTCAAGTTCTTCATCCCTTCTGCAACGAGAAGAGTTCCCAAAATAGCTTCCTACTCTAACCTCCGGTTTTCTTCTCCCTGCCCATGAAGTCTGCTTCACATTCTTCCTCTGGAAACCAGGTAAAAAGGAAGAGGCACAAGCTGACCATCGTCTACTGGCCAGGGTGATGCATAGCTAGATAAATCGTGAAGAAGTCATCTGTCGAGCAATTCTTGCATCTTGAGTTGCTTCAGTTGACCTATCACCCATTGGTTAAAGCAGTCACCTGGAATATAACACTTCCTTTCGTGCGGCATGAATTAGCCAATTGAAGTTTAATTTCCTCCCTCCTACATTGTTGTCTCTTCTTTCTTCTGTGTGCCTCTTCTGAGACACATAGGTTCTCTTCTGATGAAGAACTTGCAAGGTCTTCACCTCATGCCAATGTGGAATAACGGCCAAAGCCACAGAATTCCTTATGAAACAGAACTCGTGTTTTATATCCAGCTCACAGAGAGTAAAGAGCAAGAAGCCTCTTCCTTGGCAGCTCCACAATACCTATCTCCAAGGACACTTTCCTCCTAATCCCCAATAACAGCGAGATTTTTGTGCCCTGAAGCGTGAAGGTTTACGTCTCTTCCACAGGGCTGGATGCTTTGTTTAAAATTCAGAGCATTATGACTTCTAAAATAGCATCTGTGTTCCCTTTCTATGGATGCTCTAGCAGCTGAGATCTGCTGACTCAAGACTTTCAGCAGTAACGCTCTTCACGTTGATGCAAGGAAATACCCTGAGGTAGCAGAGCTCAGAAGGTGGCAGTGGGAGCACTTGTGCATCTTTCCGGTGGGAGCAGGAAGGAGAAGGAAGCTCAGGGACTGGGTCACCCTTTTACCTGCATTGTCAGCCTTTCCCATTCCTTCTTTAGGACATGTCATGTTCACACACGGAAGCCCTCAGGATGCTCATGGTGTCCTCATCAATAGACCAGATGGTTGAACATCTGCACATCCGCTCATTCATTGTGTTCAATGAATAAGCTTTTCATTTAAAGTCTGTTGTCCTGAGAGGTATGTGCCTCTAGCGGAGCTAGAGGTTGTCATAACCAGTCATAGTGGGATGCAGAAAAGCAGTTTGACCTCATGTTCCTCCTAGGCAAGACCACTGGTTGGATGTCCCTCCCTCCCTGGCTGGATGTGAGCCACACTGTGAGAACGGCACTGACGAACACTGGCCAGGAGGGGATCTTCACTTCAAGGGGACAACTGCTGCTCAGTGGCCTGCTCCAGACTCTTGGAAAACACATCTAGCACTTGTGCTTTCCTACACATTTGCTTCTGCTTATCAACAGAATTCCCAGAGTCTTTTTTCTGCCTGTCCCTGAGACGATGATCCTCACAATTCATAGAATCGTAGAATCAGGGAATAGTTTGGGTTTGAAAGGACCTCAAAGCCCATCCACTCCCACCCCCTGCCATGGGCAGGGACACCTCCCACTGGATCAGGGGCTCCAAGCCCCATCCAACCTGGCCTGGAACCCCTCCAGGGATGGGGCAGCCACCACTGCTCTGGGCAACCCTGGGCCAGGGCCTCCCCACCCGCACAGAAAATATTTCTCCCTAAGATCTCATCTCAGTCTCCCCTTTTTCAGCTGAAAACTGTTCCCGCTCATCCTGCCCCTGCACTCCCTGGTCCAGAGCCCCTCCTCGTCTTTCCTGGAGCCCCTTCAGTACTGGAAGCTGCTCTAAGGTCCTTCTTGTGCTCAGGACTCCAGAACTGGACTCAGGGCTCCAGGTGTGTCTCACAGGGCGGAGCAGAGGGGCAGAATCCCCTCCCTCCCTGCTGGTCCCACTGCTTTGGATGCAGCCCAGGACACGGTTGGCTTTCCAGGCTGGAAGTGCATGTGTCCTTCTACTGAGTCAGCAGCCAGTGGATCTGGGACACAGTTTCCAAAAGTTGGGCTGCCAAACCTTCTGCCTGTTAAAGTTTGAGGCCCACCTCACACAAACCTCTCCCTTCCGTTATGCTGGGACCATTCTTCTTCTTGGTGGCACACAAAGAAAATTCAGGCATTTTATAGAAAAAAACCCAGCTGTGCTCTCATGGGTATGTATAAAATTGCTCAAGTCTGCACGGCAAAACTGTGTTTCCTCCTCTTTGGACTTGCTCCTTCCTCCTCTTAACATGTGGAACCAATGCCTCCTTTGGACCGTGATGGGGTAACTTGGAAAGGTTGGCAGAATTGCTGCAGACGGACCTTGGGCTGGTTTTATTTTCCTATTGAACCTTGATAGAAACGCGTGCACAGCAAGTCAGGGCCTGTCCCTTTCCCTTTCTCCTTTCTCTCTCTCTCTCTCTCTTCTTCTTTTTTTTTTTTTTTTTTATTTCTTCCAGGAGTGCTGATGATAAGAAAAGCAATGTCTAAATCTTCTTAATGGTGTTTATGCAAGCAGTTTTGCTTAGCTGCAGTCCCTGCCACCCCCTCCCCCGTCCACCCTCCCCTCCCATCTCCCTGCTAATATCGCTGCTTCATTCCTTTCCCTGTTGGCTATTACTATGGACTACAGCGAATCTAAAACTAAATAATCCCCTTAGTGTCAAGTTTTCTGGGCTGAGCAAATAAATCTAACCAAATGCATTATCTAGGTAGAGGAGGCTGTTGTAAGGGGGGGGGGAAGATAAAAGCTATTTTACTTTAAGGCAAAGAGTAAAACCATCATTTTTCATTCACATTGTACTTTTAAAGTTGGCTTTTTTAAATTTTATTTAAACTTTACTGTTCAATCTCTTTCTCTTTCCATTGTAATTAAAAAAAAAAATGCAGCAAAGCTTCTGATTTCAAGCATTAAAGAGAGGGAGAAAGACACCAGATAAGGTGCCATTCAAATCCCCCTCTCAGACGGGTAATTCTGATCAGGCAGTAAAGCGGTCTAAATAAATAAACCCTTCCCCATGCCCCCTTCCCTGGAGGAGCGGGGGGGACAAAGGCTATTAGAAAACTCATTTATGGAAGGAAGAGCGTGTGGAAGATCTGCATATCGTAGGACAAGGAGGAGAGGTCTGCGGTGGCTTAGCCCTGCCTCGAGTTGGTGAGTCGGTGGCTCAGAGGGACAGGGCCACGTCTGTCTGTGCGGGATGGCAAAGAAGTCCGATTTTCGGTGTGGTTCAGCCTGGGTTTGGAGGCCGGGCTAACCCAAACCTGGGGCAAAGTGCTTCAGACCCGTGTGTTAAGCTCCCGTTTTCATCCAACGAGTCTTTGAAAGTGCAAGCAAAGCCCCCCAGCTATTCCCTTCTGCAAATCCAGGGCCAGAAGCAGCCCATGGAGCTACACTGGATTAGCACCAGCCAAAAATCTGGCTGGCATTGTCCCCGTGGCTGCTGGCAGTGATGTGTGAACCAGGTTTGCTCTGCTCTGCCTTTCTCACCAGCCTTCCCTCTTTTCCCCTGGTCTGGAGAAAGGGTGGTGGCATCCTCAGCCCAGCATCCCACTGGACACCAGCCTGGTGGATTGTCCACATGCACGTACAGCACAAACCACCCAGTACCGTCACTGTTTATCTGAATTCATCCTCTCCCAGACTGGTTCTTTTCAAATGCAGACCAGATTAAGAAGATGCTCGGCGTGGCTTTTGCAAAATCAGAACCTGACTCACAGGCTACTGTAAAATCAAAGCTCTCTCGTTTTGGCCTATGGAAGTGAAAAACCAAACTGGCTGTGCAGTTTGGATCTGCAGTCGTGGGGAAGAGCACAAAGCTCCCCACGTGTTGGAGGAAGGTGCAGTAATAACGTGAGGTGCTTCTCCTTTCCCATCCCCTCTGCCCCCAGTCTGCCCTCTCCCAATTCAATGGTTTTGTTCCCACTTGAACTCGTTTTAGAATAATTATGTCAACTTTTCTTTGTATTTGGTTTAATTCCTTTGTATGTATTTTGTGTTCCCTCTCTGTAGCTGATCTGCCAAGGCAACCTGCACTTAACATCCATTAATATTTACATTTCTTCTGTTTCAGCTGGGCAGAGTGCAAAGTGCTGCACCGGGGTCGGGGCAATCCTTGGTTTCAGTACAGGCTGGGGGATGATGCGATTGGGGGCAGCCCTGAGGAGAAGGACTTGGGCTGCTGAGGAGGAGAAGCTCAGTGTGAGCCGGCAACAGGTGCTCACAGCCCAGAAACCACCCGTGTCCTGGGCTGCATCCAGAGCTGTGGGACCAGCAGGGAGGGAGGGGATTCTGCCCCTCTGCTCCGCTCTGAGAGACCCACCTGGAGCCCTGGGTCCAGTTCTGGAGTGCTCAGCACAGGGAGGACATGGAACTGTGGAGTGAGTCCAGAGGAGGCCACGGAGATGATCCAAGGGCTGGAGAACCTCAGGTACAAGGACAGGCTGAGAGAGTTGGGGTTGTTCAGCCTGGAGAAGAGAAGGCTGTGGGGAGACCTTAGAGCAGCTTCCAGTGCTGAAAGGGGCTCCAGGAAAGCATAGAGTTTTTAGCAGGACAAGGAGCAATGTTTTTAAGGGAGGGGAGATTTAGACTGGATATAAGGAAGAGATTTTTTGACTGTGAGGGTGATGAGGCAGTGGCACAGGTTGTGCACGGAGGTGGTGGAGGCCCCATCCCTGGAAACATTCCAGATCAGGTTGGATGGAGCTGTGCAACCTGATCCAGTTAAAGAAGTGCTTGGTCCTGCAGGGAGGTTGGACTGTAAATGTCCCTTCCGACCCAAAGCATTCCATGATTTTATATTACTGTTCAAAACTGATCCCCTGCCTCTTTCTTTTCCCTTTTATTAGTTAAACAACCTTCATACTTTTTTCCCCAGGCCCCTCTAGTTTAGACATAAAACCCCATGAAGAATAATTGAGGGTGTGCTCTATCAGTTCTTCTTACAAATCTTCTCAACAGAAGTGAAAGCACAGGTACAGCTCACATTGAAACAAACAGTGAACCCCCCTCCACTGCATTTTGGGGATCAGGACATGTGACAGACGTCACAAGTAATCACAGGCCAGCTCTTGACCTGTTTTTGATCCACATAGCAAGGACACCAGCTGAGGGCCAGGCTCAATCAATTTGTGATACAATGGTGCAAGCATCTTGCTCATTTTATTCTAATACTCTTTGAAACATCTGCACAAACTGCCTGCTTGGCTAAGGATGAACTCTAGAAGCTGAGGAAAAATTGCAATCTTTGATAAAGAAGCTGAAATATGTTATCAGAGAAGACCATGCCCTTGGATAGTCTGCAGTTTCTTCCATGCTCTTACAGCATCACCCAGTACTTCTGCCTCCTGGAAAAAACACGCATGCAATTAGATCCATGTGCATGTTATTTTCTGTAAAACTGGCTTCAGTTTCTGCAGGTATTAACAGTCACTTCTGGGATTTAGAGGAACGCCAAGTGTGCTCCAGAAAATTCCTGCTGATCTGCTAAGTCACAAGTGGGTGCTGATACTCACCGAGCTTCCTACCTTGCTAAAAGGTACTTCCATATTCAAAACTCTTGTAGAGTAGCCTGTGATGAAAACGCACCTGTCCACTCCTCACATTAGTGCTTTGTCCGGAGCCGCCTCCTGTACAAACAGTTGTATCTCAGGAGCAGTCCTACGGAACGCAAGCAATGACTTCTAAAAGAAAGCCTTGGTGGAGGTGGTTACTAACCCCACTTGCAGCTCTGTTCGATCCAGGCCAATAGGAATGACAGGTATCCATCACCCATGAGATCCTCCTACTCCTGAAAAGGAGATTTTAAACAAAACCATTGTCCCTTCCTATTTGCCACAGTTGTTCCCCTCCCACTTTGGAGAACCTAAAGGCTCTGCTGGTCGTGCTGAAGGTGTAGCACCACAGGCTGCGTTCTCATGCAGGGCAGGGCTGATCTTGCATTACCTGCTGCTGAACCCACCGCGCAGCTAGGCTTCATCTCTGCAAGGGCACACAGCTGACTCATCTTCAACTTGATGTTCCTCAGGACCTGTGATCCTTCTCTCCTTTCTCCCAGAGCGTTGTGGACAGGAGAACAGCATGTCCCATCCAGTCCTTGGTGTGCAAACTCTCCTCTGTCAATGAGACAACCTGAACAGAAACCTTCAGCCTCAGTGGAACACTTAATCTCTCGCTTTGTAGTGCCACCCTCCTCCTAAGCAGAGGATGACAGCTGATTTCCATCATCTGCCTGTTGTCCAAGATCCTGCTTGCAGCTTAAGGAGTTGTTTAGCAGAACATTACGTCTTACAGAAGTATAAGTTTTGCAGAGGGTTTCTGTGCCCATCCTGGGACTTTGAGTCAATTCTGATGCTTTCCTGAAGTTTCACATTTTTGGGTTTTGCCTGATGCTCTGTCATTTTCTTCCTCTGTCTCTCCTGTTTTACATAAGGTTGAATCACCATCATCTGCTGGGGTGCTGTGCCAGATGACTGGTCTTGGGCTGAGGCCAGGGGCACGCAGCCAGGACGGATTGAGCCTGTTGTACGATATGTGGGATTTCTGGGTCCAAGCCTGGAGGGTTTGGGAGGAGAAGTGGGACCAGGAGCCAAGCACAGACAAGACAGTTCCTGGGACATGAGGCAGCAAGAACAAGAAGCAGAACTGGATGTGGATATTTCTTATCTGTGGGTTTGGTTGAACCAGGCTGCCTTCCAGCATGGGCCTGATTATATCTCTTCACCAAACAATTCCCTGGTGAGACAGTTAGCTCCTCAAAGCTGGGAAAGAGGCCTTCTCTTCCGCATGAGAATCCCCATCTTCTTCACTGCCCTTTTGTCTTCTCATGGCCCAGTAACAAGCAGTTGGAACTGATACAACTTTTGAAGCGCCACCATCAATCTGACACAGTTGTTCCTATATCTATGGGCGGGGGGGGTGGAGGGAGATGTTCCTTTTGGTACACACAAAAAAAGCAGAAATTATTTTTCCGATACTTCTGGTTATGGGCACCAAAAGTCCTCCTTCTCTTGGAGCTCAGACATGCACATTATTGTGGTGCAAGGAGTTACTTCACATCAGACTGTTCCTGACACCTGGCTGTGTGCTCTCCCGCCCATCTGCGAACCCAAAATGATCTGAAATGTGTCAGCACAGCGTGAGAGCTGGGGAAGTTGAGGATGCATGGATGGAGGATGCACAGATGTACCTGGCAGTCACTGCATCCCAAGTCTAAGCACAGGGTCAACTGGTGACTAAGAGAAGACTAAACATTTATAAGCTGTTAATGACATCGCCAATAAACTGCTTCACTGCAGGCTTCATGGTATACACTGTGACTTATTAGGCCTTCGTGACATAATATTAGTAGTTTGCTTTCTTCTTCATAAACTGAATATTCCCCTACTCCAGAACCTTTTCCCCGTGTGTCCTTACACTTTTAGGAGCCCGGTGAATATATTTTCACTGTCTCCTCACAGTTTGCGTGAGAACCGTGCGTAAAATGTTGCCATTTTGTGTTATTTTCTCTATTACCCACGGTTTATCTCAGAATCATGGAATGGTTTGAGTTGGAAGGGACCTCAAAGCTCACCCAGTCCCACCCCTGCCATGGGCAGGGACACCTCCCACTGGATCAGGGGCTCCAAGCCCCATCCAACCTGGCCTGGAACCCCTCCAGGGATGGGGCAGCCACCACCGCTCTGGGCACCCTGGGCCAGGGCCTCCCCACCTTCACAGCAAAACATTTCTGCCTAAGTTCTCATCTCCATCTCCCCTCTTTCAGCTGAAAACCATTTCCCCTCATCCTATCTCTGCCCTCCCTGATCCAGAGCCCCTCCCCAGCTTTCCTGGAGCCCCTTTCAGCACTGGAAGCTGCTTTAAGGTCTCCTCACAGCCTTCTCTTCTCCAGGCTGAACAACCCCAACTCTCTCAGCCTGTCCTCGTACAGGAGCTGCTCCAGCCCTCGGATCATCTCCATGGCCTCCTCTGGACTCGCTCCAACATCTCCATGTCCTTCCTGTGCTGAGGACTCCAGAACTGGACACAGGACTCGAGGTGAGGTCTCACAAGAGCACTGCTGTTTCAACCTGATCTGGTTAAAGATGTCCCTGCTCTTGCCGGAGGTTGGACTGGGTGGCCTGTAAAGATCCCTTCCAACTCAAAGCATTCTACAATTCTCTGAAATACAGATGTACTTCCAAGGGAGGGAAGGAATTCTCAGGTTTTTTTTTTTAATTTGGTAAATACACCAAAACATTGTGAAAATAAAATTACATTTGTAAACAACTTAGACTGCACTGAACACATCCCTCCTACTTAAAATTTGATCCTGAGGTAGCCCAAAAGCTTTGTGAAAGGCACACAGCACATCTTAATTAAGATAAAGCTGTTGTGTGGCCGAGGGGGAATAGCAAGAATTACAACTCATTCAAAACACCCAGTGCTGCACAGGGAGGAGTTTTGGCCAGGGATGCTGAGAGGCGTGTGCGATGGAGGACTGGGGCGGCTGTTCTGCAGAGGACATGGATTCTGCTTCAGCATTTATAACTCCTCCTCCTCTTCCAAAGGAACAAAAGCCCTGCAAAGTTCCAGAATCAGTCACTGAAGGATTCCTACTCATTTGAGAGAGATCAAAGCACTTAATTTCCACTGTGACATCACTCAGCAAGTGTTAGTTTTAAAACATGGGGAAAAAAAGAGTGGTTTTGGGATGAAGTTGAAGGATTTCCTCCTCCAAATGCAAAAGCGGGACCTCTGGGGATTGTCGTAACTTCACTTTCCTCCCGTGTTTTCCTCTCCTAATTTAATTTTTGATACAATGAGTGCTGCTCTCAAAGCCTGTGGGTGTTGGAGGCAGCAGGATCACCAGTAAAAAATATCTACAGAAGTAAAGGTAACAGAAACCACAGAACGTACACAGCAGCGAGGCCTGATGGAGTAGTTACCCTGATCCTTTTCCACAACATAAGGAGGAAAGAAAAATGATTAAAACAACGCTAAAAGCATTCGCTTGTAGCATTCATGTTAGTCATGATTTAGGCCAAGACTTTAGTGGCGTTCAAACAAAGGCTTTGGAGATGTTGAAGGCCCATTTGGATGGGGCTTGGGGGAACCTGATCCAGCGGGAGGTGTCCCTGCCCACGGAACTGGATGGGCTTTAACCCTTCAAGCCCATTTCTATGATTCATTTACACAGGGAAAGACTTGCAACAGTGATTGAAGGACAGCCATGGGGACAATAGCCCAGATCCCGCTTGTCCCACACAGCTCCAGCCTGCTCAGAGCATCTCAGTGGCTGGACCTGAAAGCTTTGCTCCTCAGCGTGGCACAGCCTTCCCTTACCCTGAGTGCTGCAGACGCTCCCTAAACAAATTCCTGTGTCGCGCTGATTGACTGAATGTTTGCAGTCATCAAGTTTGCTCTCTAATCCGCTTGCTTTCAGCCAAGCATCCAGCAAGGACTCGGGGGGGTTGGAATTAGAGGATCTTTAAGATCCCTTCCAACTCCAACCATTCTATGATTCTACGATTCTCCAAAGGGTAAAGGCTATACAGACTGTGGCTGGGCTTCGGCAACGGGACTCAAAAGGTGGGAAAGCGGGTGCTGGAAAAAAAGCAGAGTATTTTTAAGATGCTGATTTGGAGTGCTATTATAAATGCTGCCCACATAGCCTTTTAACCCTCAAAGATATCAGATAACTTTTTTTTCCCTGTGGTGAGATGAAGTGGCTGTCATTATCTGCGAAGGTCTGTATCATATTGGAATCTGCCGGTGCAGGTCAGCGAGTCCGTAGTGTTCTGGTCCCAACTCCGGCACTGAATTACATTTCCCAGGCACAATGGCTGCAGAATGGGTGGGTGCTTTGTCATTTAAACTGCATAAAGAGGCAGAAATTGATTTTTATTGTGGATCTTCATATCTAATAAAGCTCTGAGGGGCTCTTTTCTTCTCCGATTGAATGGCCATTGAATGCTTTCAATCTAGTTCTGTGTTTCATGCCTAAACTGAATAGTGGCAGGAGGAAAATAGATGGGGGGAAGAGAGGCCAAGTCACTTTCCAGATTGAAAAGGATACAGAAGAGAAATAAATAAAAAAATAAAATAAAATAAAGTAAAAATGAATCTGGGAAAAAAAAGCTATTTAAGTGGAATGGGGAACTTTCCTGATGCTGAGGAAAAATTGCTTTGTGCAAGGTGGATGCGCACAGCTGCATGTGCGAGGCTGGGTGGGGGTGTGGAAAGATGTGGGACTCTAAGAACTGTTATTGAGGGGCCTTGATGTTACCTGCACCTCAGTTCTGTGCTTTGGGACTGGAAATTCCCGGCTCTCTGCTCAAGACACATTAATAAGGCACCTCAAGGGCTGCCCTGTGTGCATTGCCCTCAGTAACTAATATTTTGCTTAGGCTGCTATAAAATGGGAATGACTTAGCTTATGTTTGCATTAATTAGAGGGAAGATTGGTTTAAAAAACAGTTGGTTTTAATGTAATTAGTACCTAGTTCATCACGTCGTCCTCAAATCAACAAAGAGACAATAACACATAATGGCTTGTCAGTGACTCTTTGATATGTATTGCTCATTTAGTCCCGTTCCCCTTGGGAAGCTTCATCACAATTAACAAGACCAGTAACGTTAGCATTAATTGGTCGTGCTGATGGTCTGATCTAAGGTCCTAAGGAGTTCCCCTGTAGCGCTGCCGGCTGGTCAGACACTCCTGGGATCTCTGTCTGATTGAACGTTGAATCCCTTGATCACTAGACCTGGGAGAAATAACCATTACCTGCTCATAGGCTCAGCCTTTGAAGCACAAGTCCATGGGAACAACCAAATGCTCCGCGACAGCCCCCACAGGACATGGACAGGGTGTCATGGAGCAGCCTTAGGCTGCTGTAAAATGGGAATGACTGGGTTTATGTTGACATTAATTAGAGAAGAGATTGGTTTAGAATAGTGGTCTTTAACGTTATTTGGCTTTTCACCTACCTATTTCATCACCCTTATAAACGTCATCCAAACAGTTTTGGAGGTAAGCCCTGGGCAGTTGAAGGAATGCCAAAATTACAAGTGGTTACAACTTCAGCTTCATTCTGGAAATCTTAGAGCAAACCAAGTTTCTCAGAGAGTGGAAGAAGGGAGTCTTTGTCCTTCTCCCACCCCGTGGCAGAGAGCTCAGCATGAGCCACCGTGAGACAACGTGCCCTTCCTGGCACTGAGAACTCGCTTTTTGGAGATCAGGACCCAAGAAGGGTATCTCGAGTGAGGCATCTGAAATTAAAAAAAAAAACATCAAAAAACCAAGAAACAACAAAAAAATGCAAGTTGTTGGTATAAATCCTGGTTGTCCTTTCCAGGAGCTCAGTGCAATCTCAAAATGCACTGAAGATCCAGAAAACCAAGAAAGTGCCAGGCTATATTAAAAAAAAGAGAGAATAATATGGAGAATGCTGTAATGGAATTATGGAACTGCATGATACACCTTCACCCAGAATAATGTTTTCTATTCTGGCCTCTCTGCCTCGAAATGCAGACACAGGAAAGGTCTAGAGGAGGGCAAAGGAAATTATTAAGGGCATGGAAAAACGTCCATGCAAAGAGAGATTAGAAAGATCATGGCTATATAATTTAGAGACGACATGAATAAGAGAAGCCGTGATAGAGATATATAAAATAATTTGCCTTTTTCTGGTTTGCAGAGCTCTTGTGAACTCAGCCTGCACTGGTTTTCCTTCAGATCAATGCAGGACTTGGATGTGCTTGGCAAGGAGGAAAACAAGTATCATGGAGCTGGAAGGCATTGTCCAAGAGCCTAGAGTACGGAGTTTTATCTGAGATTGAAAATTAGTCATTTTAAGTAATGTGGTCCTTTATCTGTCCCTGGATTCAAGGACTGTTGTATGAAGGAGAAAAGCTCTCAGAATTCCCTGCTCTTTGATTCCGTTGGGGAAGCTTAACTCTGAGGAAGCCCTATCCAGATGTCAATAACACAGTATTTTCCTCTGTTGCTACACTTATTTTAACTCATATACCCTTCCCTGGGGACAGGGTCTCACCTTCTCTGGTCTGGCAGTACTGGTCATGGGTGAATACCTCAGCAAAAGGATAAAACAGCCTTCTGCACTCAAAACTACCTTTGTGGGCAGAAGATCCTGCTCTAGACCCTGCTTCTGGTTTAGTAGGCACGAGGGTTTTGGGTTGATGGTTGGACCAGACGAGCTTAGATGTCTTTTCCAACCTGAATGATCCTGTGATTCTCATGTCATGGGCTTCACTTCCTGCAGAACTTCTGGTGAGCTTAGTGAGGCTCATCAGGACTCTCTAAGCCACTAAGATGATGTCACTATTTAAAAGGGCGTGTGGAAAGCCACGTGCAGTCCTGCAACGTCTCCTCTTTCACACCCCATCATCTAAAGAACCCAAAGACAACCATATCCTTGTTTTCAGCCCAAGGCCAGGAGGGAAGCAAAGCTTTTGACCTGGAAATTGTCTCTCAGCAGAGCGAGGACCTTTCTCCCTTCCCCGAGCATATTCTGTGTAAGTGCTCTGGTAACTGTTTCAACGGAAGTGTTTTAAAGAGAATGTGAATTTTGGAGGGACACAAAGGAGCTCCTACGCCTGAATACTTGTCCATTTCTTCCAACTGTACTGATTGGTCTAATAAAAGGTTGTTAGATCTCTCTATACAAAGTCGCCTCTATTCAAGAGGCAGCACTTCTGACACTCTTACGATACCATACAAACTCCATGCCTTTCAAAACAGTAGTCTTAGACAAAGCCGTACCATCTGAGGACCAGAAGGAAAAGGGGGAACAAAAACCAACATGGCATACAACAGAAATATGAAGAATACAGACAACAAAGGTGCAAGTAAGAATGATCCAAATTAAATGGTTGAGATTCCAGATGGACTCAAAAGACATAAATGCCTCATCTAACCTCAACACACAATGAGTCGCCAGGGACAGAAATGAAAGCTGAGATCAGATGGATGCCAAGCAGTTTGTTTGCAAGAGGAGGAGGAAAGAGGTCTACAGCACTTAACTGCATGGTTTCTGTTTGCTTCAGCTTCTGCCAGAGTTTAGAAGTCCAGGACATTTTGAAGAGCTGGTGGGAACAGCAGAGACACTCAGAGTGCAGGATCACGGCTGGATTTGGGGGGAGAGGCACTGCTGAAGCAATAGTCAGGAGAGCGGGCTCTCCCAGCGAGCCTGAGGATGGAAGGGTGAGAGTCAGGGCTTGAGATAATGGCAAAATTACACTTTCTGCCATTTCACTTGTACACAATTCTGAAAATGGTGGTGTTTCCATATATCAAAAAAACCCTCTTTTGATGTCCCTAATCAAAAGCAGGGAAAGCATAGAAGAGCTTTCAAGGATGGAAGCAGTTGAACAGAGCTGTGAATGGTGTCTAATAGTTAAGCATTGTTTTCTTGGCTCCCCAATATCATTTTGCAGCAAAGGCTGGGGCAGGAGAACCCAGTCTCAGCCAGACCCCACAGGCAGGCTGGAGCCCACACAATGTTTTGGGTCTTGGTAGTATTTCCTTACCAACACAAGCTCCGAGCAGCTGAGGATACCACCAAGGAACACCACAGCAGACTCGGAGCTGAAAGAGAAACCTTTCTCTAGAGCTTAATAAAAAGGCAAATCAAGTTGAACCGATTCCCCCCTAAACCAGGAGCAAACTTGCTGAAAGAGCAGCTGGGACAGGTTAGGGGCATAATTGTTCAGTGAGGCGGTGCCCAGAAATGCAGCCCAGCTGGCTGGGGGGTTTATAAACTGAGTGATGGGAGATGCTGAGCTTTGTGCTGTGTTGTACTTCCATTAAAGCTCTCATTCTGGAACGTAGGATGCCTCCAGAGTGAAAAGTAAATAGGGAAGAAATAGAGAGACAGAGCTGAAACAAATCCTCTCTTGAATGCCAGGTCTTAACTGTAGGTTAGGAGTCCTTTCAAAGACTTAGCCTGGAGGATAGAAGTAGCTGTAAAAAGTCATCTTCATTTCTGTTATCCAGTGTAGGCAACCGGCTGTCCCCAAAGCTGAGGAAGATGAAGGACAAACGCTGCTCTCCTGGGCTTTTTTGACAGACGACCCTGCCTGTAAGTGAGTCTGATCCGGGGAGGGCTCTGCTGAGGGTCACTTATTGGGGAGTTTTAAAAGTGCTGCTCCATGGCCAAGGGCCGGCGGTGATAAGAGCTCCGGGTGAAGCGGTCAAAGCCCGGCTGAAATGAGTGATAACAATGGTTAATGCTGCAGATTGTGACCCGTGACACCAGTTGAGTTTGCCGGGCTTGGTGCGGCAAGGGGATTTTCTCTGTCTCTCTCTGCAGCACCCTCCCTTGTTTGCAGTGTCTCAGACAGGCATCACTCACTCTGGATTTGTTTGACTCCCTGTCAAAGCAAGATTTATCCATGGGAGTCTGTTTTGCCATGGAAAAATAAACTGCATCTTCTCCCTACAGGGATGTGACATGTCTGTGTCCCATGTCTTACCCCTGGAGGTGTTCCAGGCCAGGCTGGATGGGGCTTTGATCACCCCGATCCATTGGGAGGTGCCCCTGCCCATGACAGGGGGGGGAACTGGATGGGCTTTGAGGTCTCTACCAACCCAAACCATTCCATGTGTCTATGAAGACAAATCCACTGAGTGTCTCCTGGAAAACCATGTCATCTTGATCTTCCGTTAGTGTTCAGTTTTGCGCCCCTCACCTCAAGGACATTGAGGGACTGGAGCACGTCCAGAGAAGGGAACGGAGCTGGGGAAGGGGCTGGAGAACAGGGGTTATGAGAGGTGTCTGAGGGCCCTGGGGGTGTTTAGCCTGGAGAAGAGGAGGCTGAGGGGAGACCTCATCGCTCTCTACAACTGCCTGAAAGGAGGTTGTGGTGAGGTGGGTGCTGGACGCTGCTCCCAAGTGACAAGCGATGGGATGAGAGGAAATGGCCTCAAGTTGCACCAGGGCGGGTTCAGATTGGATATTAGGAAAGATGTCTTTCCTGTCAGAGTGGTGAAGCCCTGGCAGAGGCTGCCCAGGGCCAGGAGGAGTCTCTATCCCTGGAGGGGTTCGAGAAGTGTATAGAGGTGACACTTGGGGACATGGTTTATCAGGCACGGTGGGGCTGATCTGACAGTTGGACTGGATGAGCTGAGAGGGCTTTTCCAGCCTCGTTGATTCTGTGACAAACCCTTGATTGCTGCATGATTATGAAGTCTTTAGATCAGAAGAGCACCTTGTCTGAAATCCATGTACACTATACGTGGCCTTTTAATGCTGCTGTTGAGGTAGCACTGGGCAGCATTAATGCCGCATTTCTACATGTGCCGTGCCTGCTGAGTGGTTTCTGTGTAGTTTGTGTTCTCTTTGCTTGTTGCACCCCTATCTGCATGTGCACTCAGTGGTTTGGTGTGTCACAGTTCGGGTTTTATCCTCAGAAGTGTTGACACTTTGGATCGGAATGGGTTTCTGGTAACAGAACTCAGTTTCCTGGGACTGCAGAGTTGTGGCTGGTATTTCAGCATCATCTGAGTGGGCTCTTTTGCCTTGAGCTCTGGCTCCTCCATTGAAGCGGTTCCATGTTTTTTTTGCCAGGACCCCCAGTTCGCAGTGCTCTGCTGGAGCGTGCGCAGCCACGGAAACTGCTCCTCATCTCTATTAAAAAATATTCAAAATGATGCAGGGAATAGAAGTTTGAGTTAATTACAAATTATTCTCGATTTCACTATCATTTTATTAACAAATCCACATTAATCCAGTATTAAAGCTGGGCGGGATTATAGGATTTCTCTCATCTGAAGCTTGGAGCAAGGGAAGTCTATAATAAACCTACCTATTCATTTGACACAAAGCTCTTCTATCAAATCTACCACAAAGTGGGGCCCACCCCCCCTTCCTCGCGACATCCATATGCAGTCCTATACAATAGAAATGGTATATTTGTACAATGAACTAGAATGGAGACAAAAAATACCTGGGCTAAAATTGCCTTCCGAGCATCTCTGGCCTTCAAGACCTATTTCCGGCTTTCCAGGCTATGCAAGGGACCAACTGGGGATATCTTCCACCTGGTGAGGACCTGCTCTCTCCTTGATTGGGCCCATTGCCACCAGCAGAAGAGCTGACCCCATAGTAACCTATTTAACTGCCCACATTTCTTTAAAGCAAGAGGAGATCATAGAATCATGGAATGGTTTGGGTTGGAAGGAACCTTAAAGCCCACCCAGTTTCAAATCCCTCTGCCATGAGTCCTCCCACTGGACCAGGGGCTCCAAGCCCCATCCAACCTGGCCCTCCAGGGATGGGGCAGCCCCCACTGCTCTGGGCACCCTGGGCCAGGGCCTCCCCACCTGAACAGCAAAACATTTCTCCCCAAGATCTCATCTCAATCTCCCCTCTTTCAGCTCAAAACTGTCCCCCTCGTCCTATCCCTGCCCTCCCTGATCCAGAGCCCCTCCCCAGCTCTCCTGGAGCCCCTTTCAGCACTGGAAGCTGCTCTAAGGTCTCCCCACAGCCTTCTCCTCTCCAGGCTGAACAACCCCAACTCTCTCAGCCTGTCCCCATACAGGAGGTGCTCCAGACCTCAGATCATCTCTGTGGCCTCCTCTGGATTCACTCCAACAGCTCCATGTCCTCCCTGTGCTGTGAAAGGATCTGTTCTCTGCAAATTCAGGTTTAAACCACAAGGTGGGACATACCAGAAGAAGAAACCAATCTAAGCATGTTTGGAGGGAGCTGAAAGAATTAAGACAGAGAGGCAGAACTGTTTCATCTTGATCCTGCCACGGTCCTCGAAATTGTCTTGGAAGTTTTCGCAGATCAGTGCTGGCTAAGGGACTGGAATAGTTTGCTTTAAGATATAATCCTTTTAATAAAATGTAAGGGTCAGAACTGCACGTTGGCAGAGAACATTTTGCTAAATAGGGCACGATGAGGATGTCGCTGCTCTCCTCCCCGCCTGGTCGCTCCTGCCCGCGTGTCCTGGCGTATCATAATTGCATGAAATTGCCATCTCTGGCAGGGCTGGTGTGGGTTGATCGCTCCCGAGTGTAACAGCTCCTGAGCCAAAATTATGCTGCTTAATTTTACGGACCTCTCTAACAATAAAACCATTTCCCCTGACAAAAAAAACACTCCAGAGAAAATGAAGAAAAAGTTCAGGTTTTGCAGACCTTTATTGTCTCACTTGTGGGGGCACCAAGGAATATTTGAGCCCTGAAATGATTTAGTGTTATACCTACAAATCCCATCCATTTCCCCACATGTTTCTGATGAAATAAAAAGGGGATTTGCTCATGGATAATTCTGCTGATCTAAAAAGCTATGTTTCTGTTTCAGAAATCAGCATTTTCGGCCAAGTCTTGTGCTGTTACCACTGTTGCCTCAGTGACAACAGGCCTGAGGCTGAGCGGGAGGGAGAGTACCTGTGTCCCAGGCACATCGGCCCTCTGAGATACACAAGCGATGGGGCTCAGGTACCCTCTTCAGAGCTGTGAGGGCTTTCTAGTGTCTCTTTGTATTACCTGTTGTCCAGGTCTGTTTTCCCAGGAATATTTTTGAGGTAGTAACCAAGTGAGCATGTGTTAGAGAAGGGACATTAAGCCTGTTGTCACCTCACAAGCACTGAGCCCCCCTGGAGGGTGAAGGGCAGTATTTTATTTTTAACAGAATCAAGAAATGCTTTGGCTCGGAAGGGTCCTCAAAGCCCATCCAGTGCCACCCCTGCCATGGGCAGGGACACCTCCCACTGGATCAGGGGCTCCAAGCCCCATCCAACCTGGCCTGGAACCCCTCCAGGGATGGGGCAGCCCCCACTGCTCTGGGCACCCTGGGCCAGGGCCTCACCACCCGCACAGCAAAACATTTCTTCCCAAGATCTCATCTCAATCTCCCCTCTCTGAGCTGAAAGTCATTCTCTCTCATCCTATCCCTGTGTGCCTGCCTGGTTTCACTCGATCCATTCTCTAAAGAAGACCCAGCCAAGCCTGGCTTTCTCCCCCCCAGCTGATATGTCACAAATAACATCTCTTGTACCTGCACTCAAGGGTCCCCTTGTTGATGTTTTCTGGATGCATGTGGCCAACCGCTGCCGTGCAGAGCCGTCCCTGTACGAAGCCGTCTGTGCACTGTGGAACAGCAGTTTTCATTATTGCCTTTTTTCATGGCCAGGTTGCAGTGGAACAGCCACCACCCTTCGCCGCGGTGCCGGGGGCTGCTGTGAGGACCAGGGTGCAGCTTTCTTTAGGAGACGATTTATTATCTATCCATGCGTTGCCAGGCCTCTGCCATCCCCACCGCGGGCTCCGTGCTGGGAGATGGGGCCTCTTGGTGCTCTGTAGCAACAGGCAATTTGGAGTACAAACAACCCTTTTGTGCCCGTCTCTTCAGGAGCCCCCTGATATAGCTGGCTCTGGAGGGAAGCTGACATGAATGTATGAGATTCTTCCTACCAGGATCCAGTGCCAGGATCCCAGGGAAAATGCAGCACCTGCATCAGGTCCCATTAAGTAAATTAATGCTCAGGAATTTTTAAATATAAATATGTATGAAAAAAGAAAAAAAAAAAAAGAGAGCTCAAGGAACTTCTTCTACAAATTACTCATGATTTGCAAGAAAAATGATGCAATCGAGGGACATCCAGGACAACAAATGATCTCAATTCATTAAGTGGACCATCTATATCAGGAAGTTTCTTCTCTCCCACCTCTGCCTGCAATCCCCTTCTGAGGTGTTTGGGGCATGGGTTGAGGTACGGACACACCTGCCCACTTACGCAGGAGGTGATGCTCTCCTACCTGACCCTAAGTCTCGTCTTGGTGTTGGACAGGAGGCAGCGGTGCCCAATAGGAGCAGCATCCGGGGACCCACAACCTGTTTGCAGCTCAGCCCCAGCTGCCTGGAGGAGCCCAGTGGGGAGGACAGACCTCGCTGTCATGGTGGACAATGCTGAGGACAATATGAGATTATAGAGTCACAGAACGTCCTGAGATGGATGGGGCCCACAAGCCCAGCTCCTGTCCCTGCACAGGACACCCCAACGCTCACACCGAGGGGCTGAGGGCATTGGCCAAACGATTCTGGAATGCTGTCAGGCTCAGTGCTGTGACTGCTTCCCCGGGAGCTGTTCCAGTGCTCCACCACCCTCTGGGCGAAGAACCTTCTCTTCATGTCCACCCTAACCCTCCCCTGGCATCTTCCTGCCCCTCCCTCGTGTCCTGTCGTTGGTCACCAGAGAGAAGAGCTCAGCGCCTGCTCCTCCTCCTCCTCTTGTGAGGAAGCTGCAGAGCACCATGAGGTCTCCCCTCAGTCTCCTCCAGGCTGGATGGTCCCAGTGACTTCAGCTGCTCCTCACACTCTTCCCCTCTGAACTCTTCCCCAACTCCGTGCCCTCCTCTGGACGCTCCAGAGCAGCTTTAGATCCTTTTTATCCTGTGGTGCCCAGAATTGTCCCCAAGTGCTCCAGGTGGGTGCAGAGCAGGGCAGGACGATCCCCTCCCTCTCCGGGCTGCCGATGCCGCGCTGGATGCACCCAGGATACGGGGAACGCAGAGGCATCTCCCATGGGACCCCACCTCACGGGCAGTGAAAGAGGACAGGGGTGCGACGCCCCAGGGCTGCCTCTGCTTGTCCCCTGCTGTGGCACAAGTCCTTCACTGAGGGCCTTCCCGCGGCTCGTCCCGCTCCCACCGCCAAACCCACCCGAACCCCGCACCGTGCAAGGCTCCAAACAGCCGGGCTCAAAATAACTCGTGCTCTAACGCGAGCGGCAGACAAAGCTGCAGAAAAGCAGAGGAGCAGGCACCCTTCAAGCTAAAGCATGTTATTAAGGAATATTCCTTTTTTGAAGTTTGTTGATTTTATTTTTATCATATTTTAGCACAAACCCTTTTCATGTTATAAATTAAGTAACTGCTACAGAAGGGTTATGGGCTGGGGTTTCTTTTAGAGGCATTTCCTATAGAGAGATTTTTAAAGTTTCCAGTTTAAAAAAAAAAAAGAAAAAAATCATGGAAAGCTGTGCTGAATTATGTGATACATTGAAATTAAAATGAAATTCCAAATTATCTTGCAGTCAGGGGCTGATGTGGACTGAGTGATAATAAATAAAGGTTAAAAGGACATTGGCAAGTCTTTTTTCACAGCTTTCAATTTTTCCCCTCCCTGTTGTTTGTAAAAACCTCTTAGAAGATTAAAAATAATATTTCTTTCCCTATTGATTTTTTTTTCCTTTTTCCACATTCGAAAACAGCATTTATTTATTTTCTGTGTTTCTAATGGAGCTGGGATTAATGTGGCTTTATTTGTTCTTGGCTTGGCTCGTGCTTTCGTCTCGCGGAGGGACTCGGTGCAGCCGGGGAAGGGTGTTTGTTAGCAGGACGGCAGCAGCCCACCACCGTTAAAACACCTCATCAAAGGTCCAACCAAGGGCCAAGGTCATCGCTAAATATTCTGACTTCGAGGCAGCTACCCAAGAAGCTCATCTTGTTTCGCTTTGGCACTCGGTATGTCCAGGGTCACCCCTCGCTCAAGAGTTATGCACTGGTCCAAAGACCGCTTCCCAAGGGTTCTGGAGGGAAGAGAAGATGCTGTCCTCTTCTGAACAGAGGACTTGGGAAAAAAATGGTGGGAAATGATTATTTTCATGGCCCACAGGTCCGTGTGGAAGGCAGGGCTTTAACAGAACGCCCTGCACCCACCGGAGGGGTGGGGAAGTGCATAAAACAATGAATGTTCTCCTGTGCGGGTGGGGAGGCCCTGGCCCAGGGTGCCCAGAGCAGTGGTGGCTGCCCCATCCCTGGAGGGGTTCCAGGCCAGGTTGGATGGGGCTTGGAGCCCCTGATCCAGTGGGAGGTGTCCCTGCCCATGGCAGGGGTGGCACTGGATGGGCTTTGAGATCCCTTCCAACCCAAACCATTCCACGATTCTGTGATTCTATGAAAAATTCCATTCTTCATCTCCGTGTGTGTCTGGTTCTGGGGCTTGGGGGGAATTCTGGTGGGAGAGGAACATTTTCTCATAAGTTTTGATTATTTGGATTCCTTTTTTTTTGCTGGATTTTGGGTTGGGGAAAGGCAGAGTTTGATAGCAATTGAAACAGGAAGACTTTAGGCTGCCTAATTGTGTAAACTGTAACGGATATTGTGGTCTCGTTAACTGGAAGGGAAGGATTTTTGTGCAGTAAATACTAAACTATTTGAAAATACACGAGAAACATAAAATTGGGATAGTTTGTATCACTCCTATCAACAACTCATAACAATTTAAGACAAATTTATGCATTTAAAATGGATGTATTTTGTGTGCCTGCAAGGATGGTTAACCATGAAACTATTTACAGACATTAAAGTTGTAGGAAGAGAAGAAAACAAAAAGCTCAAGTGCCTTAATGCTTCTGGACCAAGAGGAGGGGCTCCGTGCACCACACGGGCTGCTTCCACCTTCCCGGGTGCTGAGGTGGACCTTCCAGCCTGGGAATCTTCACCTTCCTCATGAAAATGTCAGGGGAGCTGAAAGCTGAGCAGTCATTAAACAAGTTTAGGGCAGGTTCAGATTGGACATCAGGAAAAAGTATCTTCACGGAACGGGTTCTCAGGCCCTATCAGAGGCTGCGCAGGAGGTGGTGGAGTCCCCATCCCTGGAGGGGTTTAACAGACGGGTGGATGAGGTGTTCAGGGACGTGGGTTAGGAGTGGACAGGGACGGTTGGACTCGATGATCTCAAAGGTCTTTTCTAACCAAGCCATTCCATGATCCTGTGGTTCCAAGTTGCAGTTCGACAGATTTTGGTAGGTCAACCAGCTGCCTGTGGGAAGAGAAAACACCAGGAAAGGTTCTTTTCTTTCAGCATAATTCATCAGAATGGGGATAGATTTGTTTCAGGATGCCATGCTTCAGGTACGTATTTTTTAATGTATTTAAAATATTAGAGACATAATCCCATCTCTCTGTGACAGAAGTTCAATAAAGCTGAGATTTGGCCTTACCCATCGATGGTGAGGGTCAGCTCAGGGAAAACTGCAAGTTTGAGAAACGGTGGCAGACCGTTCCTAAATGGAAATGGACTCAAACGGACTCAGGATCCACCAGGGCAGGTTTAGATTGGGTTTTAGGAAAAAGTACTTCACTGACAGACTGGTGAAGGGTCTCCATCCCTGGCGGGGTTCGAAGAACATGTCAAGGTGGCACTTTGGGCCATGATTTAGCAGGCACGGAGGGGTTGGGCTGAGGGTTGGACTGGATATGCTGAGAGGGCTTTTTCAACCTCAATGATTCTGTGATTCTATAATCATGTGTTTGGTGGGGTTATTTACGGTGAGTAAAGCCTTCCACACTTCTACCCCCAGGTTTCCTTCTCTTCTCCTTTTACCTCAGAAAACATGGAACCAAATCATCCTTTCTCCCTCTCACCCTGCCCAACGATGTGTTTCTGTTAGGAAGACAAATCCTGTTTGGAGGGGGAGAAAGCAGTTTTCTTTATAAATACTAATTTCTGTTAATAATCATGCATTTTTATAACAGATTATGTTTTTCTGTCAACAAAACCTGTGTCTCTGGGAGATGCTGGAGCTGTTTCACATATGGCCATGAGGATCTCTGGAACACACCTGCCCAACTCTCCTGCTGGACACACCTCGATGCTGCTGAGGACCTGGCCAGGCACTGGCTTGACTTTCCACTTGACAGCCCCTGGGGTGATCCTGTCTCCTCAGAGGAGCTGTGAAGGTCAGTGCACTGCAGAGACCACGTCGAGAACCGCACCGGGGGAGAGCCATCGCTGTCCTAGAGCTGCCAAGAGGTACAGCCAGGACTTTGCAGCTCTGGCTCACAGGAAAGCTGGGGAGGGGCTCTTGGTCAAGGAGCACAGGGATAGGACGAGGGGGAATGATTTTCAGCTGAAAGAGGGGAGATTTGGATTAGGTATCAGGAAGAAATGTTTTACTGTGAGGGTGGGGAGGCCCTGGCCCAGGGGGGACGTGGCTGCCCCATCCCTGGAGGTGCTGAAGGCCGGGATGGATGGGGCTTGGAGCAGCCTGGTCCGGTCGAGGGGTTGGAACTGGATGTTCTTTAAGCACCCTTCCAACCCAAACCACTGTGTGAGTCCATGATTCTAAGAAGAGGCAGAGCAGCAGCCCCTCTCTGGAGAATGGCAGTAAATTTGGACGCGAGGTTTGGCTCTCCCCATCCCCTGAGTCAGTGGAGAGAAGAAATGTCCATGAGCCACTGGGGTATTATCAGCGTCACGGAGCCTGCCCTAAATCCCCATAGGAGAGGCACAAGAAATATGCAGGATCTGTGTGCAGAGGGTTTTTGGGGGGCAGGATAAAGGGAATTAAACAGAACCCTCCCAGTTTTCAGGTCTGCACCGGGAACCCAGCAACAAGTACAAAGGCTGCTTGGCTTGCAACTCCGAAGTTTCGCTGGAGCAGACTTTCTTATCACTCTGCCTACAATGTGTGTGATACTTTATTAGCATCTCCTGCCGTAATCCCAGCAAAACTGAAGGAAAAAGTGTCAGATCAAAAGGGGGAGTATGAAAGCGGGCGGCTAAGCAGGTTGCTGGGATGCTAATGATTGCTTCCTTCATTCTCTGAGTGTCACGCACAACATCTCTAAGCCCGGCGCGGCGCGTAAGCCACACAAATAGCCATATTTGTTAACATTCATGTGACTCTTTCGTCTGAGCTGTATTTCCTTGAGTACACCACAATGAAGAGTTTCTTTTAATAGGGATCAACCAGGAAAAACAACTGTGAGGGACTTTTCTCTCCCTCTCCCTCCCTCCCTCTCTCTCTCACTCCCTCTCTCACTCTCTCTAAACCTTTTACACTGCGGTTGAACAAGCCTCTGGATAAAGACTTTATCCAAAAACCCCCTCTTTAAAGTTATTTCAAATTTCTCTGCAAGGCTTTCAGAAATCTGTTTGTTTGAGGGCAGAATTAGATGTGACCGGCGTTTTATTGTGACATAAAACCATATTTCTTCCCTGGAAGATTAAAAAATAAAATCGGTTAATAAGAAAAGCTGTCAGCAACAGAAAATGGCTGACATAATCCGTTTATCCTCCGAGCAATAAAGATATTGGTCCTTGGGAGTCTATCCTCTCTCTCATGTTATTTCGCCCAAAACATTATCTTCCCAGCATTCTGATGGATTAAGAAGTCATATGGGAGATAGCAGGGAAATGACAGATACAAAAAAAATAATATCCTTTCATTTCCCCTCCTCCCCGCACTCTCTCTCTCTCCCTTTCTCTCTCCCGTTTTCTCCCCAGCCCCTCCTTCCCATGCCTCCCTCTCTCTCTTTTTCTCTGTCCCCTTGGGAAAGTGGTCCATCTCTTTATTCCCAGCATCCCAGTGGGCTGCGAAAGTCCCAAGCCGCTAACCCCAGCGCACTGTGGGGAAGCGGCGCAGAACTTCTTGCACGCCTTGGTCCCTCTCGTGCGCACGGATGCTGACAGCTCGGCACTGTTCCATGTCTGAACACCTCCTGGATTTCGTAGGAGCTGCAGTCACAGCTCCCTGTCCCTGTGTCAAACACGTCTGAGCAACTTGCTGGAGGAAGAGAGACAAAATCCACCCCAGGGTCTGAGTGGAGCAGAGCTGGGGCTCTCTCCTGGTTTTTCAGTGGTGAAATCTGTGGGTGGAAGAGGGCTCTGGAATTCTCTTCTGCACTCACGAGCATCTTCTCCTCTAGGGAGATGTAGCTACTACAGGAATTCATCTCCACAGCAGATGAATGAGTGGTCCTGGTGGCATCATTCTTGGTCTTGGGGGCCACTGTCTGCCTGTCTTTCTTGAGGTCCTGGGGCTGCTGGAGACAAAGCATTGCATCCAGGAAGGTCCCAGGGCTCGGAGGCCCTGGCCCAGGGTGCCCAGGGAAGCGGTGGCTGCCCCATCCCTGGAGGGGCTCCAGGCCAGGTTGGATGGGGCTTGGAGCCCCTGATCCAGCGGGAGGTGTCCCTGCCCATGGCAGGGGTGGCACTGGATGGGCCTGGAGGTCCTTTCCAACCCAAACCATTCTGTGACTCTGTGATTCTGTGAATATGAGCAGCTAATTTTTCCATGAGTGTCTGGAGAACTGGAGATGACCCCAGAACCTGACCAAAAACCCCATCCCGCACCATTACAACACACTGAAAATGCCAATTTATTCCCAGTAAACAGATTCCTTTGTCGAGAGCTTTAAGCTGAAAACCATATTCAACCGTAACCCCCTCCACCTCTTCCATGCCTATCCAGCCACGAGCAGACATTCAAACCCATCATTATTTCCACTATGGGGCAAAGAAGAGCCTAGAGATCCTTTGCCAAAAGAAGGGATCACCAGGGGTGAAGGATCACCAGGTGGGAACACATAAGCACATGGAGAAAACAGACCAAGGGAGTCATCTGCCTATCAGCACGGATCCAGGTGGCTCTCTGGGGAGGAGGTCGCACCGATTACCAAACACACAGAGGCCGTCGGTGCAGGGGTGGCAGGAGCTGAGTGTATTTACTTTGAGCTGAGCAAATTTGTCAGCTGCCTGTAAAACCCATGATTACTATGGAATTACATGTATTACATTCAGTATTTATTCCTATTTAAAATATAGATACTCTCGAGGGCTGGATTCAGACAAAAAACAGGGATTACGTCTAAGAAACAAAACTGGAATTCAGTAGCAGCTGAACACAGACAATATGGAAGCAAGAAAGTAGGGGATAAGAACTGAAAACAAGGCCAGGATTTAAAGACTAGAAGGGAGTCAATATCACAGACCTGAGCCAGCCTTCAAACAGCCACCGGGATGTCTCTGAAGTCCTCAGCTCAGCATCTATTTTAGATTGCACAGGCACAGCCTCCAGTCCTTGTTCATAGGTTATGGTTTCTAGAACTCTGTCGAGCCTTTGGCACCACTTTTGGTCACACATGAAAATCCCCCTTAAGAGCTAATTATCTGGTGACAAGTCTTATAAGGAGCAGCTGAGGGCCCTGGGGCTCTTTGGTCTGGAGAAGAGGAGGCTGAGAGGAGACCTCATCGCTCTCTGCAGCTCCTGGAAAGAAGGCTGTGATGAGGTGGGTGTTGGTCTCTCCTCCAAAGTAACAAGGGACAGGATGAGAGGAAACGGCCTCAAGTTGCGCCAGGGGAGGTTTTAGATTGGATATTAGGAAAAATTTTTGTACTGGAAGTGGTGAAGCCCTGGCAGAGGCTGCCCAGGGCAGGGGAGGAGTCTCCAGCCCTGGAGGGGTTCAGAAAGTGTGTGGAGGTGGCACTTTGGGCCATGGTTTAGTAGACACGGTGGTGTTGAGCTGACAGTTGGACTGGATGAGCTTAGAAGTCTTTTCCAACCTTCACGATTCTGTGATTCTGTGACCTTGGGCAGAACACCTCTACTTTCTACTTCAGCTCCTCCCCCATGAAACAGGGGCAACTTCTAAAATACTCAGAAATCTGCTGCTGGAGACTGGATGAGAGCTCCGTGACAGCAAAGATGAGAGGGAGGAGGCAGAAATGCTCGACGAAGGCAGAATGGCTGGTGGGCAGCACGAGGAGTTCAGATGGTGGCACCCTCATAGAGGGGAAATCCAGATGGCTGGAAGGGCTGGAAGGGCTGATGCCTCTGTATCCAACCATTCACTTAGTCTTGCTATGATCCATATTTTTTTAAAATGTTGAGAGGGCTTTACACTTCTCCAGTCTCACTTGTGGAATTCTGAGAGCACGGAATTTCCTATTGCTGGCTCCTCTGGTTGGAAATTACTCTTCCTTGCTATGTGTATGACGACTGCTAGCCCAGTCACTTCTTGAGTTATGGTGTATCTTCTAAACTGGAAACTCATTTCTTTTGTGACCTGAAGAGAGTAACTCTTCTCTTAAGCTCATTCACACCAGTTTAAGAGACCAGAGCTCTCCAGGTGTGACCCTTTAGTGGGAGGTGCCCCTGCTCATGGCAGGGGCCTGGAACTGGGTGATCTTTAACGTCCCTTCCAACCCAAACCATTCTATATTCTATGACCTGCTCCATCACCAAAGGCACAGGGAAACCACGATGGGATTTGGAGATATACTATCACTCTTTGGCACAACCAGAGAAGTCGATGCAACTTGGACAGTCAGTTTTGGTGTCGGGGTACCCTCTGTAACTCTGTGTTGTATGGGTCTGGGACAGCGGTCTCCTAGACACTGTTCAGTACAGTCTTTGATCTACAGTAGTGCCTGAAGACAGACCTACCAAGACAAGGTTACCTTGCTGGGAGGTTCTGTCCAGACAAATAACCAAAGCCCATCCTTGCCAGAAGTCACCAGCAGAGATGGATGCGTAAAGACTCGGAGGTGATGCAGAGGCCCAGACAGCAGAGCGGCAACAGCTCTGGCAGCAAAAGCATCCCCCAGGTACCATGGTACTCCATGTACTGACATCTCCCTTCCCCAAGGACTTCTCAGAATGTGGACAGATGCTGTAAAGACTAGATCCCATGCTCACCCTTTTCCATAGCAAGAAATCATTTGGGCGGCCTGAAAGCCTCCGACCGGCACTGACCTTCAGTACAGCTGCTGATGTCAAACAGCACCCTACAAGTACTGCTCTGTTGGCACGAGCACAAGAGACAGCGAGGAGGATGGAGAGGAGGAGACACACACACACACACGCACACACACACACATGCTTATAGGGATAAAAAGGATAACTGGATCCATGAAAATAAGCCAAGCACTGCCATCGTCGGTCTAAATGCAGATAAGTATTGTACTGAAAACAAAGATTACTTGTACTTTGTAGATAGAGACGTGTTTTGTTACAGGATGCTTTGTATGGAATTGGGTCACAGCAGAATATGAGCCAACTCCCCCCCCCGCCCGCCTCCTCCCAACCTCCCTCTCCGCCTGCCTATCCTTTGAATCTGGAGCCAAATCTCAAGGGTAACGGAGTAGAAATTGCTGCAGTTTTGCCTTTTTTTTCCCTTGGCTGGGATTTGCTTTTCATTTACGGGGTGATACTCGCGCCTCTCTGCCATTCATCTATTAATTAATGTCATTGATTATGAGCTGCTCTCTCTCAGCCTTGTGCTTCCAAAGCTCGGGGAGTGAGAGGAGGCGGGGGGGAAGTGAGGTGTGTCCAGGGGATCCCCAATTCAAGTGGCGAGGGAAGCATCAAAGCTTTGTTACTGTCCCCTCTGCCCTCCAACCCCTTGCTATGTCTTCGTACGCCATCGTGTGTCCTCTAGCCTTGTCCGCATGCTCTGCCCATCACCTTGGTATCTGACCACCTTCCCTTCTTCCCCTGTAAAGCAAAGCATCTCCTGTTGTCTTTCCTGCTTCTGCTGCTGGAAAGAACTTTGTACCCACGTTATTTATGGATCCTACGGCGTGACCTGCCCTTCGCAGTTACTCCAGATGCAAGTCTGCGTCTTGGGCGCTGGTTCAATTTATCACCACACCAAAGTTAACACCCAAGCCCTGGCCTATGAAAGCCTTTCTCCATCCCAGGCTTCTCCATTTCTCATCAAGACATTGCAACCAAGATTAAGCATCCCTAGAAACCTTTGATCTGTGCCTGCATGCTTCCCGTAGATTATTGTCCTCCTTGGTTCTGGATCCTGGCACTCCTTCAGAGTGAATACATTGCTTGTCATGAAAGCCACAGACGGAAGAACACCCAGATCCTGGACATACTCACATGTTGGGTGTTTTTTACCAAACAGAGAGCTTCTCACTACCTGGGAAATGCCAGCTTCTCCTGACAAAGAACTGCTTGGGGATGCTTTCTAAGGAACCACAGCACAGGCAGCCCTGTGCCCACAGATGTCTATTGGAGACACGGATGGATTTTTCTCCAGCTATGGAAGCTAGAAAGTTCTTTTTTTTTCCTTTTTTTTCTCTTTTTTTTTTCTTTTTTCCTTTCTCCTTTATGTCTTTCCCTTTTTTCTCTTTTCTTTTTCCTTTTTCCCTTTTTCTTTCTCCTCTTGTTTTTTTTTTTTCTTTTTAACATATAGAACATTGGTGTCTCTTATCAGCCAGCAGTGGAACTTTGGGAAACAAAGGTGCCAAACAAGGTCCAAGGTCTGACAGTCGTGTCCTCTGAGTCTGGAGCTACCAGCACTCAAGCAAGATCTCTAAGGGATGTGAAACATTTTAACTCTACGAAGTGCAAGGGAGTGTTTTGACTTAATGGGTGTTGGATATTTGTTGGCACGTGCATTATTGGGTTAGGGCGTGATTGCCGGTAGTGTCAGTGTTTATTCTACCCATAAGAAGTCAAACTTCCCGTGGCCCAAGCCGGCAATTCATGTATACTTACATTTTACAACACTGCTACCGGTCTCATGCTCCGCTGTAAGACAGACCTACAACTGCTTTCAGACAGGTGCCACCTAAACCAGCCTCAGTCGTGTGTCATCTCCAAATCCTCTCCCACGTGTTGAGCTTATCCTCCTGGGTCACCTCCATCACCAAAAGCCACAGAAACAGCAGGGTTTCAGGCTGGCATCCCACACCGCTGTGGAGCCAGGAGGATGCCCCCGCCCGCGCCGTGGATGGGGCTCTACAGGTGGGACACCTCTAACCACCACCAGGGTAGTCCAAGATGGCAACACCATGAGTTACCAGACTTAAAATTGGCCACATTTTTAGCGGCTGAAATGACATGTAGAGCATTTTGGACCCTTCTCCTCTCTTCAGAAAGTCCAGACAGCAAAAATATGATTTCTCCAGGCTCTGAGCTTGGGGGATTTGAGCAGGTGCCCAAGCGGTTTCTTGAGAAAGCAGGGCTGGTTGCAGTGCTGAGTCAGGGCTCGCTTCCCTCCGCCTGCTGCCTTTCACTCGAGGGCCCGATCCACCCACCATTAGAGCTGATGAATCCCACACTGTGAAAAGACGTCACGGCGTGGTGCAGCATAAAGTTTTTATCGGTGCGGATTGGGAATGAGGTGCATAACTCACTGGCGCTGTTGCCGCTTGTGAGTAATGCGCCCATTCCAGACTCCCGCGGATAAAACCTTTATGGCCCACCGCAGCACCGAGTACTGCATCTAATATATGCACCGCTGTAATGACGAGCACTGAAAACCTGTTTTTTTAACCTGTTTCCTCCCCCCTCCTTCCCCCTTTCTCCTTCCCACCCTTAAATACCCCTCCGTGTCTGCTTCGTGGCGCTTCGCTTCTGCTTTGTCGAGCACCTGGGGAAGCCGCTCTATCGATATTCTGGACAAGGTTTTGATTTGGGGAAAAAAAAAACCCAGCACAGAGTGAGCGGCATAATTTAAAAATCAAAGAAATTCATTTCAGTAGTAAAAGGTTAACAGCCTTTAGGAGGAACACTTTTTAATCACCCACGTCTAGACTCTATCACTCGAATCACCGGCAGCAGGAGTGAAATATGGCTAAGCCCCCGTCACCAAACAGCACCTAAAGACTGTTGTATTTAATCATGTCTGTGCACTAGTTATGGATTTTCATTATGATTCCCGATGCTGTTGCGCTGTGTAAAATATTAATATCCATAGTAATGATGCATGAAGCTTGGAGTGTAATTTCTTCACTCTCCTTGTCTGATATTAAATTGTTACCACTTTATCATTTGTGTAGAACTGCACGTTTCAATTAATCTTTCCGTATCAGCAGCCCTGATTAATATAGATCATGATTCATAAGCTTATCGTCACTATAGTTTTAACAGATCATTTATAAAGATCTTAAATTTCAGGGCCTGGGAGGCGCAGCCACTCCGTCCAAGGCTTTTCTCAATTCTTACTCCAGCAGGTTCCTTCATTCAAACAACTAATTCTGAGACAGAAAATTAGCCAGATAAAAATTCCTGCCTGATTTCTTTTTCTTTTTTTTAAACTTTACTCACAGCTGCTCATAAACTTTTTTCCCTGTTCACCTCATTGAGCGGAAGGTGTGTGACTACAGGTGCTCACCAGCTTTGGTCTTCTTTGGTTCATCCCCTCTGAGTGAGCTGCCCTGGGCTCTTCCACTTGTTTTGGAGTCTTAGATGTGGCTGCCCCATCCCTGGAGGGGTTCCAGGCCAGGTTGGATGGGGCTTGGAGCCCCTGATCCAGTGGGAGGTGTCCCTGCCCATGGCAGAGGGTGGAACTGGATGGGCTTTGAGGTCCCTTCTGACCCAAACCATTCCATGATAATTATTAGTCTGCTCCATCTCCTCATGATGGTGACTTCTTGTGCTACAAACCATGATGGAAGGTACAGGCTGCAGTCATGGGCTGAAAACTCATTCAGATGATGTGCTTTCCGCTAGCAAGAAAGACCTCTACCCACTGGATCTCTTCCCAAAACCTTTAAAAAGCCATGTGGGGCGGAACTCTATGTTTGGATAAAGAAGTGAGCTCCTGACCGGAGCCAGACAGTTTTGACTTTCCATGCTAGCCCAGATCCACGGGAGGGAGTTCTCGCCCCGGGTGCAGCACAGAAAGCTGCAAGGGCTCCTCCAAGGCAATTGCCTTGGAGCTGGGAATTGATGGCAACCACGAACCCCTCCTCAGCTCCGTGGAGAGGTCTGGCGTTACCCAGTGTGGTGCCACCATGTGTAGGAAGCCCGGGTCTCCTCAGCTGCCGCACAGGCGCTGCGGCGTGTGGCACAGATGTTTGCCTTGAAAATTAATGGTGAAAAGCAGCAACCCACGCTCGGCTGGGGATGAATAGGCAGCGTCTCGCAGGCGGGAGTGCCGGGCCCTTTCAGGAGATTGTTATAATCGTAGTAATGAAGAACAGCAACCAATTAGTCATTTTTTAGTGGATAGAGTTGGAAAAGACGCATTAGATAGTTTAAAGCATCCATCAAAGGTCCCTGTCTGGCGCTCTGTATATTCTCCAGGGCTTTGTCAAGTGATCTTAAGTGTTTCAAATAATGGAGAGACTCATGAGACTATTTAAAATCCTAATAGATGATTTTTTTTTCCCCCTACTTACATATTTTCTTTCCTGACAGTCCCAGAATTCCTCATTATAACCCTCAGCTCAGATTTGCAGAAGGATGTGGGGTTAACGGGAAGGAACAGCTCTGGAAATCCCACCGGGGACCATGTGAGAGCAGGAGCAGGCAGCCACCGGGCTTAGCAGGGCCAGGGGCACGGAAAGAGGGCATCAGCCCATCTCTGCCGTCTTCTCCCTTGCCCCCGTGCCCGTGAGACCACTGAGCAGAGGCGAGCGCTGCGAAGCGTGGCTCCCAGGCACCGAGGAGCCAACCCCGTGCCTGGGAAACAGGCGTGGAGCAGGATGGTGGCCGGCTCCTCTCCCTTCTGCTTCTCACCACACTGCCCAAAGAGGTGCGATGATGGAAACGCCAGTGGTTTATTAACCTCCCGCACTCCCCAACTAACAAGGGGGAAGGGAAAAACCCTGGGAAGTATACATCCGTATCTGAAATCCATACAGCAAGACAGATCTGGCTGGAGCAGTCTTTAGGGCATATATGCATTACCAGGCTACAGTGAAATATAGCCTGGAATTTGTCTCCTAAGATGAGATAATGTAGCTGCGTTAACAGCCGCAACTGTCACTTCCAAGTGAAGTAGTGGGTATTGTGTTGAGTACATTCGCAGGGCAATTTTCCACTCGGAATAAAAGGCTTTCTGAGGTGAATTTTACTTGGTTTTTATCCATCTATCTAAGGTTATTTTTATATATATATTATACAAATACTGACTGGGTCTGAGGGCAATAGAGGTAAAATATTGCACTAGGAAAGAAAATACTTCCCAAGTCTCTCTCTATATATTTTGGCCTCAGCTAAAGGCTCAGGGCAATAGATGCCATTTTCCCCCTCAGGGCACGGAATTTTACTGCTCCTGCTTCTTAGCTATTTTATTATCCCTTTGTATGTTTGTAAAGAAGAAAGAGATAGGGTAGTGCTGGGCTTGGAGGTAGCTGCACAAAGCACCCGGCATCGGAAGAGTTTTGCATGAAACATGAATTTTGTATTGCCGGGATCTGTGCTTTAAAAGTCCTGGATAAAATACAGATAAATTCCGTTCCCCATGGATTTTTTTTTCCCTCTGAAAATAAGTATAATATAATAAATTCTCACAATTATTCACAATAAGAGCTCCAACAGAGATCAGGGCTCTGCTGTACCAAGCTCTCTGAAATGCATTTGAGGTAGCTTAGGTACCAGGCAATTTATGCATCCTATGGAAAAGCTGTGCCGGTTTAAGGCGATGCAGTCTTTTAGCAGGAGCGACGGAAACTCCTGCCACATCTGCCTGTTTGCACACCCACCAATTTTCTCATCATGCTGAGCTGAGAAGGTAGCACGCGTGAAGAGAGGTCGGTGCTTGAACCTCTTTAGACACCCAGGGAGGGCAAAGAATAACTCTCCTTGCAAAATTTACTCCTGAAACCTTGCATATCCCTTTTTGGATGAGCTCCGGAGAGCCCAGCAGCAGATAAAAGTGCCAGTGGAGAGCCTGGAGGAGAAGTGAGGGCTGCTCTCCAAGGAGGTGATTTATCTGAAGAAGGGAAGGCTGTGGGGAGACCTTAAATCAGCTTCCAGCACTGAAAGGGGCTCCAGGAAAGCCGGGGAGGGGCTTTTGATCAGAGAGGGCAGAGATAGGACAAGGGGAATGGTTTTGAGCTGAAAGAGGGGTGATTGAAATGAGATCTTAGGCAGAAATGTTTTGCTGTTTTGTTGGGGAGGCCCTGGCCCAGGGTGCCCAGAGCAGTGGTGGCTGCCCCATCCCTGGAGAGGTTCCAGGCCAGGTTGGATGGGGCTTGGAGCCCCTGATCCAGTGGGAGGTGTCCCTGCCCATGGCAGGGGTGGCACTGGATGATCTTTAATACCCCTTCTAGTCCAAACCATTCTATGATTCTATGATCTCAGTGTTCAGCCTTGGGGCATGAGTAGGACGATGCCCAGCTCTGCGCTCTGGGTTTCACCAAGGATGTTGTGCAGCTGCAGAGGGAACAAAGTCACCATGGTGGCTCAAGGGCTGGGGGACAACAGCTGATGGTGAGATGCTTGGGGAACATAACCTTTTCAGTGTGGCGGAAGGAAAAGTAAAAAGTCAGCTCTTGAGGGGCTCTGGGCACCTCCCCATTGGAGAACACCCATCAAGGTTGGTTGGCCGACGAATGGAGGCTAAACCTAAGTTCAAAGAGGAAATTTTACCTGCAGGGATAGATGCTGGCTGGGATGAGTGGCTGGGTGGGGTTTTGCTCCTTTGCTGTTGACGAGCCATGATGACTTGCTTCTCTGCAGCATATGCCTGGGCAAACCAGTAGTGGAAGGAAAACCAAGGGGTGGTTGTCTCTAAGCCCTCATAGCTCTAGGTTTGGTCTGTGTCTTCTTCACAGACCTATTCAAGACCCTTCCATCTCCTCTCAAGTCTGCTGTGGCCTGCAGATGGGCATCCAACTCTTAGGCATAGCAAACCCACTTACACCAAAGCCATCCTCGCTGAGCCACCTGCAGAGCTGACCCAGGTGGAGCTACAGCCACCCCAACCTTGCCCCCAGAGAGGCAGTCCACACTGGTCCCCATTCCTGAGCAGCCAGAGAGCATCGAGAGAGGAAACAAATCACCAGTGGCACCTATAGCCACACGCAGAAATTAGAGAGTCTGACTATAAGGTCACAATAAATCAGCGCAGTGACAAGGAGATCTACCCTTTGTCCAGGGCAGAAGATTTATCTCTGACCCCAGGCAGGGGCATTTCTTCCTTGATTTGTTAAAAGCTGAACAGAAAATGGAGCTGGATCCGAAGCCTGATGAGTACCTGATTGCAAATGCTTGTGCCCAGCCCCACGCCCGCTCTTTCCCCCCTCCACAGGAGCATCTCAGGAGGCTGTATTGTGTTTCAAGAGAGCGTCTATTTTTTCTGTCCGTGATGGACCAGCTTTTGCAGAACTTGATTATGCGGTTTGTTTTCCTGATGGCATTTTAATCAGAGGGCTCACTCTCACCAAACGCCGACCAGCGCTGGAGAAAAGCCCGTGTGCCGCCAGCAGAACGGGGTGGGGGTCACCAGAGGGAAGCAGGGGGGAACCTGGTGCTGTGCGAAGGGGAGAAGCCATGTTGAGGGGCAGGCGGGATCGACGCACCAAAAGGAGAAGAGGTTTCTCAGCATGAGCTGAATTCACAAGATTTCTTTTGGAAAAGTCTTCCCAGCTCAGGGCTAAAATTCAGCAGTGATCAGGAAGGAATGAATCTTGCACAGCTGCAAAGTCCTAGAGTGAAGGACTGCACCACCAGTGCATCCCAGTTTGCATGTGTGGTTGGACTGGGTCAAGATAAACAGATGGGCTTGGCTGAGACCCACAGCCAGGAGAGAGAAGCAGCGCAGGAACACTGACGACACCTGACTTCTGCCCGGTCCAGGACCAGACGTGCTGACTTGTCCAGCCTCGGAACTGTCTTTTTTCCCACCTCTCTAGCGATAGACCAACCAGCTCCAGCAGCAGTGACAGTCACCCTGAAATGGCAAACAGTATTCCCTCCTTTGCCTCCACAGACAAAACTTGCAGGTGTTCCAGGTCCATTGGTAATGGAGTTTCACGCACAGTTAATAGCAGGTAACTTAATGAAACCAAAAGGATGCTGCCATCCCATCTATATTTCAGCAACACAGATGTTGGCAGCAGTAAAGGGCAACAGAGGGAAGAATCAAAGGTTCTTCCCTCAGAGGGTGGTGGAGCCCGGGAACAGCTCCCAGGGAAGCAGTCACAGCACCGAGCCTGACAGTATTCCAGCAGCGTTTGGCCAACGCCCTCAGCCCCACGGTGTGAGTGTTGGGGTGTCCTGTGCAGGGACAGGAGTGGGACCCCATGATCCCTGTGGGTCCCTTCCAGCTCAGGACAGTCTATGATTCATTTTGGCATTACTTTACAAGCTTTGAACTTCTGTTTAGGAGCTCTTAGCTTTCCATTTTTTTCATATCTCATCACTAAATTATTCCTTAAGTGACTATTGTCGTGATTTGAGGAACTTTTGACATATTATAAATGCAAACATGCCCGTAAATTTCACAGTAAAAACTGTGAGAAGCCTGCGTAATCATAAACAGTGCATATTTTGCTATGGCAGTGGTTCAGCGGGGAAAAATTAGCATTTCACTATGGTTTGGCCCAAATGTGTTTTGATTTCCTTGGAGGTTGTTGAGGGGTTTTTTGGTTCAGTCTCCTGTAATATAAATAATAATGTAGCCAGATGCTTGGTTCATAAACACATGGCTGATGAGCAAAGGGATGGGAAGGATAATGTTCATCATCTTTAAAATACCGGGAAACGAAGCTGCTGTTGTTAAACTGGATAAAATGCAGGGCATAAACCAAATGTTAATATCCAGGCGGGAACATCATCTGCCACAGTGGCAGGAATGGCACGGAGTGACCGGTACAACTTGTTTGAGGCTTTATTCGCAGAAGAGGGATGGACCTGGTGTTGTGCCAGGAAGCAAAGCAATAACTGTCTAAAGTCAGTGCAAGCCCAGGATCTGGCTCACACTTTGGTTCTTCTCTTGCCACTGCTTTGTCTGAAGTCATTGGAAGAATCATAGAATCACTTGGTTGGAAAAGAGCTTTGAGATTAAGTCCAACCATCCCTGTCCACTACTGAACCAGATCCCTGAGCACCTCAGCCACCTGTCTGTGAAACCCCTCCAGGGATGGGGACTCCACCACCTCCCTGGGCATTCTCTGCCAGGGCCTGAGAACCCTTTTGGAGAAGAAATTGTTCCTGATGTCCAATCTGAAGCTGCCCTGGTGCAACTTGAGGCCATTTCCTCTCGTCCTAAAGAAGAAGGTTCAGTCCTTTCTGAACAAGACCACAAGCGTCTCTACTGGATATCCAATGACTCTGGAAATTACAGAGATCCCCCTGGAAAACGGATTACTTCATTCTGCTGCCACGATCATGTGAACCAGATCTGAACAACAACTTCCCTCTGAATTACGCATAAGAGCTGGTTACATTATTAAACACGATCTGTTGAATATTAATCACCCTTCTGGGCATGAGAACCTAAATCCAAGAGATTTAACAGCATCACAAACAGTTGGGGTTGATTCCTGTTGTCCCACCCTCCTAGATTCCAGTGGGTTGCAGCTGTGATAGCAGTGGATAGTCAAGACCTCATTTGTAGAGAAGCTTGTAGCCATGCAGGAGAAAATTCCCAGCACCCTCTTCTCCAGAAAAAATTTGCATAGAGTTTTGCATTTCTGTTCCATTGGTGCCACCTATTGGCAAGTGCACATGTCAACCCACGAAAACAGTCCTTACCTTTGAGAAGCAGCGACACGGACACGGGCCTCTCACCAAGGATGGCCAACTGCATTCATGATGTAGGCATCATCTGGGATCAGTTTGAGAGCAAGCTCTTAGTCCTGTTGGGGTGTTCAGCTCCATCAACAATCTTCCACCAAACTCAGCTCATGAATCTGCAAATAAACAGCTTGCTGCTCCCAACTTCAGTAGGAAAGTCCTACTGGCTTCTGCTTAGCCTGGCCAGCACTTTTGTCCCCAGGGGAAGATGGGTTACTGGTCTGTCCCATAAAGGATGTGGTGCCCATTGCAGTCTACCTAATCCTACACAGATCAGACCTTCACAAAAGCTCTTCTTGGTTTCAAGTTTGGTCTGACACGGTGATTGGCCACCAAAGCACCAGCATAATGGGCATGCTCCATCCGTGAAGGAGTTCAAGGCCAGGTTGGATGGGGATTTAAGCAACCTGATCCAATGGAAGGTGTCCCTGCCCATGGTAGGGGGGCTGAGAATGGATGATCTTTAAGGTCCCTTCCACCCCAAACCATTCTGTGATTCTATGACCCTATGACATCGATAGCCCACAGATAAATCAAGATAAGCCCTGTTGAGAACATACTTTCTCCACCTTGCAAAGTGATGAGTCATTTCTAGCAACTGCTCCCACATGATTTTCCATGGAGGCTGAACCAACTCAGAAAGGTGCAGTTCGGCTCCCCGCTCACCCCCATCCCATCCTTTCCAGAATTTCCCAGCTTTCCCAGAGCCCCCTGTCTCCGATCCCAATGCAGCCCTTCCTGTCCCTTCCATTTTCATTTCTGTTTCTTTACATCTTTATTAAACTGTATAGCCACTTTGATAGGAAAATTGAAAAGAAAAAGATATGAGGAACAACAAAAAAAACATAATTATGAAGATTCAATTTAATTTTAAAGGTTGAGGAAGGAGGAAAAAAAAAGAAGCAGGAGAAGAAGAAACCAAATTAATTTAGCAGGAAAGCATTGCATGAAATATTGTTGGAGTTTAATAACCATGCAAAGACAGATGATATGTGTGGAAAAATTAGTTGTAGGACCTCATAATAGTCTATTAATATTTTCTACAGGCACAGAAACCCTTTGCTGAATGATTGTAACAAAGTAATCTCTTTTTTTTTTAAGACATTAAAAAATATCTTCAAAAGAAGAAGACGGCAGCAATGTACATACTGTACAAATGGACGCCCTGGCGAGGCACGTCAGCTCCCAGGCTGCTTTCAGCACGGGCTTCTCTGCTCTGGAACGATGGAGGGAGGCTTCTTGCTGGGGACAGTTGTCCGAAATGGTCCTTCTTGTGCTGAAGACTCCAGAACTGAATGCAGGGCTCCAGGTGAGGGCACCGGAGCAGGGCAGGGCTGCTGGCTGAGGGTATCTGGATTGCACAGCCCCACGACCTTGGCGCAAAGAGGAGAATGCTCGGATTGACTTGTCATCTTCTGTACCCTGGCACAGATGGGGCAAAGAACCTCACACCACGGCACGATGGTAAAAAGCTGATGCTGACACTGAGGAACAGCATGCCCAGGAGTAGCATTCAGCCACGGCATCGGCACTGCTCAAAGGCTGAGGCAGATGGAAGGAGAACAAAGGGAATGGGTCAGGTCACAAAAAAGTCACACTCCTCTTCAGCAGCATAAGGCCGGATGGACATGGAGCTGTTAGAGCAAGCCCAGAGGAGGCCACGGAGATGATCCATGGGCTGGAGCAGCTCCTATACGAGGACAGGCTGAGAGACTTGAGGGTGTCCAGCCTGGAGAAGAGAAGGCTGTGGGGAGACCTTAGAGCAGCTTCCAGTGCTGAAAGGGGCTCCAGGAAAGCTGCGGAGGGGCTCTGGATCAGGGAGGGCAGGGATGGGATGAGGGGAATGGTTTTGAGCTGAAAGAGGGGAGATTGAAATGAGATCTTAGGAAGAAATGCTTTGCTGTGCAGGTGGGGAGGCCCTGGCCCAGGGTGCCCAGAGCAGTGGTGGCTGCTCCATCCCTGGAGGGGTTCCAGGCCAGGTTGGATGGGGCTTGGAGCCCCTGGTCCAGTGGGAGGTGTCCCTGCCCATGGCAGGGGTGGGATTGGATGGGCTTTGAGGTCCCTTCTATCCCAAACCATTACATGGTTCTGTGATGCCACCATTTGTCTGAAAGGACAGTGGAAACGTCCCTTCTCGGCGCTGGGAATCACACACAAACGCATCCGTGTGCACACGTGTGTCTTTTAAATTGGTATTAGCAACCAAGTCAAGTAAAAGGCCACCAACCTGCACCAAGACAAAGGATGGTAATAGGAGTGAGGGAGGAGAGGTCTCAGCTGTGAATGTTTTAGCTCGGTCTTTCAAAAGGATGTATTTTCTTGGTCCTAAATGGGATTTGCTTTAGCTCCAGACAAAATGCTTAGGATCCTGTAAACTCAACTAGGTCACTCCTGCAAGGAAAAAATAAAATGGAATAATGACAAATAAAATAAAATAAAATAAAATAAAATAAAATAAAATAAAATAAAATAAAATAAAATAAACCCAGCCTTCAATTCCTCATACAGCTTCCCCTTTCTCCTGGTTTAATCTGTGTAGCACCATCCAGCTCCAGCCTCCCTCCTTCCCCTTTTTTTAAATACAGTCTAATCCTGAGTGTGAACTGATGTAGTTTGTGTGTTAGGGGGAAAAAAAATCTCTCTCTCTTTCTGCCTTTTTTTTCCCTTCTTCTTTCCTTGGCCCAGTTCATTATTTTTCTTTCTTGTCACTCAGTGTGATAGGTTGAACAGAAGTGCACAGATGAGCACTGAAAACGGTGTCACAAGGCCTTAATCTAGTCTTTAATGCCTGACTTCAGAGATGTCATTTATCTTCTAACTGCAGCAGGCTTCCACCAACTTTATCTCTAATAATATATTGATGGATTAAAAGGGTCGGGCAGGAGACCGGGCTGGAAAAATTGCTTATTGACATCAAAATACAGTGCCCTCAACCTGATAAACATAGAGGGGCTCGTGTATCTCCCAGAATAGTTGGCGTTGCTATAATTTTTTTTTCTAGCCCGTTTCTCCCAGGTTCATGGGGTGGTCCAGTAAAATAAACAAACGGAACAAATAAATAGGAAATATAGGTTCTGCATTGACGCAGCCGAGAGGAAGCCCAGCTCTTTGGGCAGGAGTGTCTTAATGATAGCGCCGTGCTATTTATCGCAGCCCACGAGCCACGAGTCAGAGCGACCTGGCAGGGAAAGATGTCATTGTTTTAGCGGTCGGGGGTGTCAGGACACGCCGGATAAGAGATTGCAGCACCTTGTAATAGTATTTTGGGAAGCTGCTTGCGTCCCTGTGGTGTAAAATTCGGGACCTGCCTAGCAATCTGTACAGCTGAAATTCATCCCTTGCCGCACGGATCATATGCGGGAAGAATTAAACGGGTAAGGAGAAGGGACTGCCACACGGGGCATTGGCAGAAATGCTGCCCCAACCTCTGCGCTCTCCACCACAAACCTGACAGATGGGGAAAAGCAAACTACCTGCCTTCTGCGTGCCCCACACACAGCTGCAAAACGCATCCCCCCGGGAATGGTGCTTGTGCCTAGCTGAGAATCATGGAATGGTTTGGGTTGGAAGGGACCTCAAGGCTCATCCAGTTCCACCCCCTGCCATGGGCAGGGACACCTCCCACTGGATCAGGGGCTCCAAGCCCCATCCAACCTGGCCTGGAGCACCTCCAACAGTTCTCCAGTAGTGTTCACTCAAAGATACCACCCACTGTGCACTGTGACAGACACATCCCCCTAAACTGCTGCCTGGGCTTCCTGGGAAGCCCATGAGCCACTGAGACAGATGCAGAGATAAACTTTGTCACTAGAGAAGGCATTTCACTTCATTTTCCTGGAAGGAAATTCCAAGAAAATCAATTTTCTGCAGAAAATTGTGATTCTTGACAAAAGGCCTTTTTTTTCTGATGGGAAACTGCCTCAACTCAAAACCAGCCAAGCAGTTGTGGTTACAAGAAGAGTCACGTTTCATTCTCATCTGCATTGAGAGGGATTTTGTGCAAAGGCAAGCTCAGGAGTCCTTGAAGAGGTGGTAGAGTTGCAAAAATCATCATCACAACAACTTTTAATCATCAGGAGTTCAGGCTGTTTTGATCAAACCTCAAATTCAAGCACGATGGATTGGAGCAGTGTCAGAGAACCCGCAGAGACCACATTTGCCATAGAAGTGGCCCTTAGCTCCAAAGAGATGAGTTTGCTAGAATTAACAAGCTTACACACCTTGGAAGGCTTGTCCTTCCCTGATAGACAGAAGAAGCAGATCACATAGACAACGTCAGGTACAAAGACCAGTCAGGCTGGGTGGAGAGTGGATTAAGACCAGCCCTGAAGAGAAGGGCTTGGGGTGCTGGGGGAGGAGAAGCTCAACATGAGCCAGCAATGTGCACTTCCAGCCCAGAAACCACCCGTGTCCTGGGCTGCATCCAGAGCGGTGGGACCAGCAGGGAGGGAGGGGATTCTGCCCCTCTGCTCCGCTCTGAGAGACCCACCTGGAGCCCTGGGTCCAGTTCTGGAGTCCTCGGCACAGGGAGGACATGGAGCTGTTGGAGTGAGTCCAGAGGAGGCCACGGAGATGATCCAAGGGCTGGAGAACCTCAGGTACAAGGACAGGCTGAGAGAGTTGGGGTTGTTCAGCCTGGAGAAGTCTGAGGAGAACTTAGAGCAGTGATTCTGTGGAAGATCTCTAGGACACAGAGCCTGCAAATAAAGATTAGTGACCAAGCCCCATATAAGTGGACTCTGGACAACCTGTGTTAATGACCACCATTCCCATTCAGGAACCCTAAGAAACATGGGTGAAACAAAACCCCAAATACATGGGGAGACTGGAGAAATATTATCCTGGTCGTCTTTGACGAGCAACCAAGCCTTAGTGTTGATCGTGAGCTTTGCTCTGGGAGCAAACAGCTAACCATCACATGGTCTGGCGTCCCAGTTCCTCCAACGGGAATGATTGGCAGGCAGCAGAACACAAGCCTTGCATTATAAGACTGTCTTTCCAAAATTTCCCCACTGAAACGCTGAATTTATCAGCTGAATTTATCAACTGAAATGCCTGAGACTTCTGGGAAGCTGCCTCTGGCCAATCGCTTGATGGGAGGAACAGCTCTGCTTTTTTTGGCGTGTGGAACTAAAGCAGCACGGCTGCCTCCTCTACACCTGCCACTCACTCCTGGTTGCATTTTATCTGAGCACCATTTTCTAATTCCACGGCGGCAAAGACTATCACAATGCAATTTTGCAATAGGGAGCTGAAATGACAAACCGCAAGGATTGTTCCATTTCAAATATAAATTGAATAAATTACTGCAGTTATAAATAGCGATTTAATACCCAGATTCCGTTAAGAAAAAACACCAACCTGATTTTTTTTAGGTGCTATTCGTCAAATGTTTCTCTTTTTTTTCAGACTCCTTGGCAAGCAGAGAATTTCCCCCAAAGAAGGTGGGTTTCTGCCTTAGAAATGGGATTCTCTGAAGCTTTTTGCAGGACTTTGCCTCATTCCTACTGAATCCCTGGTCCACAGTGGCATAAGCCAGCTCAGGGTTTGACCAGCACTACCTGGTTTTAGCATCTCTCTATTCTCCAAGACATCACATAAGTCAACTTTTTCCATTATTCTCTTTGATTACTCCACCTGTTTCTCAATTTCCAGCTAATCTTTTGTCTTCCCTTATACAAAGGGGGGAGGTTGTGCTTCTCAGCCCAGAATTGCATGGTGGCACGTTTGCAAGACTACACGGCACAGCAATGTCAGACATGAGCTGCATTCTGCAGCCAGACCCAACCTCTCTACAGATCCTGCCATAGCATCGCTGCTTTGCTCACGTGAACATGGTATGAAGAAAGCACCGACAATAATTCTTCATAGCTCTTCATCGCCTACACACTGAGCCACGGCAAACTCCCACTGGTGCCCACAGCACTGGGCTTTTCTCCTCAAGGCTCAGCTATTTCTCACTGTTAGATGTTGACATAGAATTGTAGAATCATGGAATCATTTGGTTGGGAAAAAACCTTTGAGAACGAGTCCTACTGTCCTTGGCTACTACTAAAGTAGATCCCTGCGCACATCATCCACCCATCTGTGAAACCCCTCCAGGGATGGGGACTCTACCAACTCCCTGGGCAGCCTCTGACAGGGCCCGAGAACCCTTTCCGTGAAGAAATCCTGCCTGATGTCCAACCTGACCCTACCCTGGTGCAACTTGAGGCCATTTCCTCTCATCCTCTTGCCTGCCTCTTGGGAGAAGAGCCCAGCACCCACCTTGCTACAACATATTTTACATGGAAATTATTTCACTACCTGATGCAGCAGTAAACTCTCCAGAGGTTCTTTTTCCAAGGTTGTCCATTTAAAATAAAAAATACCTCTATCATACTTGGCCATCCTCACCTGTTTTCTTATTATTCTCCAGTAGTAACTGCCAACGATTTAATGAACCGGTTCCCAACAGGCGTGGGCGTGCACGTCTATTTGTTGTACCACATCCTGCATCTTCCAAGGTGCCTTCCCCTCAAACCGCTTTTCCCCTGAAGAATCACACTGCCAAAGCCCTCATTATTTTACACCTTCTATGCCCCTCTTCTCTCCTCACCTTGTTAAATACGGCTGGAGCAAAGGAGTTCAGTAGCTCTACCATTTTAGCAACACCATTGATTTTGTCTCCCTCTTCATTTATTAATGGAACTACTTTCTCTCTAGTATTCCCTTTTCCCTGATATAATTGTAAAAGCTCTTTTTATTCCCCTTAAGCCTTTCTGCTCTCTGAGCTGGCCTTATCTTTTCCCTGCAAGCCTTAACTGACTGTATATTCTTGTTTAGTTCTCTTCCCCTTCTCCATTTTTCACTATAGGTTCTTTCTTTACGCTCCTATCTTTTGCCGGCGCTTTGTTATTCCACACTGGATGCTACTCGTCCTTCCATTTATTTTGACAGGAACAGAGGCAAGGTGCGCTCCATGGGGCTGTTCTGGCATTTCCAGCCTTTTCTCACACCTCTGGATTTAACGCGTCTTCCCGGCACAGCAGGTTCGTGCCTGGCCACAGAGGCACTGGATAAACTATGGGATGGAAGGGTGCTGTCTACGGGAAGCCCCACAACTTGTAACCCCAACATCCCAGAGTGCATCCCCATCCGGAAAGAACCAAAACACCTCTCCTCCATCACAAATCCAAAACCCCAGTGCTGGTTCCAAGCCAACTCTTGCTTCCCAACCCAAGGTCTTGGGATTTCCAAGAACTGAGTGAGGGATTTCAGTATGGCTTTGATTATTACAGCTACTACCACCCAGGGCTGTCCAATACAGGTAAAAGTCTGGATGGATTTTACCAAGGCCTCTGCGGAATTTCTGAATGGGATTTTGTGTTACAAACACCGCAATGCCAAGGAGTCGAACCAAAGAGCTCAGGAGCCACCTTGGTTCTCTGGGTCTCTTTCTTTCTGCAACTGGAATATAGAATCACAGAATCATGGAGTGGTTTGGGTTGGAAGGGACCTCAAAGCCCATCCAGTTCCACCCCCATGGGCAGGGACACCTCCCACTGGATCAGGTTATTCATAGCTTCATCCTCACCCATATCATCACTTCAAACAGGTAATGGCTTAAAAGAAAGGAAAATCAAGGTAATTTTCTTAATGAATCATCATTTCATCTAAAAGCGTGGCAGTTTTTAAAATAAGGAAACGTCTTTCTCTTCCATTGGATTTAGAAGCTGATAAAATGAAGCACTTTCCCGGAATTGTAACAAATTCACACAATTCTTTTGCTAAGTCTGAATCTATGTTTTCTGATACAAGCTGGGTTTTTTTCAGTGATTCCACAGAACAGAGATGGGAATTATCAGAAGACCAGAAAACAATGCCTCTGAGGAGAAAATGAAGAAGTCGAGGTTGCCCAGCTGGAGGAGAGGTGGGACATTGCTATAATCTCTGAGTACAGAAAGGGCTTGTGGAAAGTGGAAGGGATAGCTTTTCTTCCTGGTAGGTAAGATAAGTAGTCATGAGCTTAAACCACAGCAGGAGAGGCTCAGGCTGGATACGAGGGGAGCATTTCTAGTGCCGAGACTGCTGAAGTGCAGGGGCAGGTTATTGGGGGAGCAGATAGTGCCTGTATTGATGAAGGTGTCTTCAACAAGTAAGACCACCACCCACCTGCAGCAGCACAAGTCAGCCGGTCCTCCTGCAAAGGTCATCCCAGGGTCATTCCCACCTTCTCCAAGGGCCTTTCCTGGGGAGGGGCTCTTGATCAGGGAGGGCAGGGATAGGATGAGGGGAATGGTTTCAAGCTGAAAGAGGGGAGATTGAGATGGGATCTGAGGGAGAAATGTTTTGCTGTGAGGGTGCCTTCAACAGAAGCCAGGCTGATGCAAAGGACTCTCCGACTGCCCCAGGGTGCCCAGAGCAGTGGTGGCTGCCCCATCCCTGGAGGGGTTCCAGGCCAGGTTGGATGGGGCTTGGAGCCCCTGATCCAGTGGGAGGTGTCCCTGCCCATAGCAAGAGGTGGAACTGGATGATCTTTAAAGTCCTTTCCAACCCAAACCGTTCCATGATTCTATGATTCCTTTTCTTAGGATTTCACTGACCCTGCTGTCCCAGAAAGCACCAGTTGGCAAGGCTCAACATATTTTTTGGATGCTGCAGCACTTTTGCAGCACTGTGGGCTTTTGGTGGATCCAGAGAGGAACACCTCAGAAGACCTGCTTGGTCTCCAAGTCTACCATCAAGCAGAAGAGCAGCTGTGCCATGCGCTGCCCCTGTGTTGAGCGCTGCTGAAGCACAGGTTTCTATAACAACATTATCAAGAACATAAAAGACCCAGGCACTGAAAACCAGCCAGAGCGATGAAGCTGAAAGCTGCCAGGAGCAGCGTTGCAGGCAAACCCAGCCCAGGAGGACCCTGAGCCCTATTGCAGGCACACACGCTGGGGGAAGGTGGGATCCTTCAGGGAGTTCGGCACTGTTCCAAGCCTCCCCTGGTACACACAGGAGTTATAGCATGGCTAACTACAGGAAATTAGAGAGAAAGAGATAGAAAGAGATTGCCTGAACCTAAAGAGCCCTGGGAAGGCGTGGTGGTTGTCCCGTGGCACTGCAGCTGCAATTAGACTCACAGAAAGTGGGGACGGAACAAGAAAACTTGGAATTGTGTGACAGGAAAAGGTTAATTATAACCCATTTCTTCAAAATCTTATTTCCAGGCATTGAATATTTGTAGATTAACAAACAGTGAGGCCAGAAAAGACGTTTAAGTGGCCTAGGCTAGAGCGGCAGCAGTGAGGGACTGTGGCAGAGTGGAGCTTGTCCTTAGCCCACAGGACCACAGGAAAGATGCTCATGCAAGGATTGTGGGAGGCACCTGGTTAGAAGAAATGTTCTAGGTTGATGTCAGCAGTCAGGAAGCATCTGGAATCTGGAAAAAGCACAGTATGCTCACCTGGGTTTATGACACGAATCCTTAGCTGAGACGGAGATGTCTTCTTGGGCTCCTCTATTTATGGGGCTCTGGTTTCGCTGAGTAGGAGGGAAAGTCTTGGGTGTACTTAGCTTCACAGATATCTCAAGAACATCAGGAAGGTCCTTGCCCATGGTGCCATCTTCTCAGGTCAGGCCTCTCCCTTTTGCAGAGCACCTTGTACAAGGTAGAAGTGAAGATAAGAGAAGTGAAAGAAGAGAAAAAAGAGAGAGTAGAGGGCAGAATACTGTAGGGCGAGGAGGATTACACCCATTCTGGTGCTGCCCAACCCAAGCCAGAAATCAAGCCCCGTGGCTACGCCGTCCGAGAGCTTGTTGCGCTCTGTTTCACAGAATCATTTAGGTTGGAAAACACCTTTAAGGTGATTGAGTCCAACTGTAAATCCAGCCCCGCCAACTCAATGTCCCCTCTTTCAGCTGAAGACTGATCCCCCTCATCCTGTCCCTGCCCGTCCCTGATCCAGAGCCCCTCCACAGCTTTCCTGGAGCCCCTTGCAGTGCTGGAAGCTGCTCTAAGGTCTCCCTGCAGCCCTCTCTTCTCCAGGCTGAACAACCCTAACTCTCCCAGACTGCTCTTGTATGGGAGGTGCTCCAGCCCTCAGATCATCTTCGTGGCTCTAATTCCTATTAAAATTCGTTAGGCATGGTCACGGATGTTTAGCCAGTTTGGAAGGGAAACTCACAGCAGAGGTGTGAGTCTTGCAGAGTGACAGGCAGCCCCCACAGTCCTCTCCTCAGGGAGAAGCTCAACAGAGCCCCCAGTCCAGGAGCAAGCTCCAGGCCCATCTGCTGTTAGGAAGGGGCGAGACAGTGCCAACGCCATCAGGACTGAACTGGGCATCAACACAATCATCATGGGATGTTTAAGGACATAAAAATGTAGAGTGTGTTTCTTTTGGTTACACCATCCAACAAATCGAACTTTGGTGCAGAAGAACAAACTTTTGATCTTTGTAACTTCTCTAGCAACTCTTCCACCAGTCCAGGCACACCCACGAATCTGCTCTTTCCAGCACTCCTGCAAGAGAGCAAAGATTTCACATCAACTTCCCAGAAGATGAGATAACACTGTGCTTTCAACTTGCCATGCCTGAACATCTCCTATGTTGGCTCTTCCCTGTTGTCTAAGAACACAGAATTAGTGTGTTTTCGTGCTTTTGAAGACCACATCATATGGCCTCTTCCCTCCACCATCCATCTCCAGAGCAACTGAGGGATCTGCTTTATGAGTTCTGCTGGGGGACGTTCCTAGAGCCCCAATGCTTTGAAGTTAGAATCACTCCTGCACCACTAGCCCCAGCGTTCCTGTACCCACGGTGACCAAGTCATCAAGCATTTTAAGGAGAAGGGGGAGGGTAGGGAAAGGAGGTCCATGTTTGCAGAAAAAAGAAACAATAATTCCTTCAGCAGTTTGATGTTAAAAAAAAAAAATAAAGGCTTGTAAGCCGCTCTGAAGCTTGAATGTCAGAAGTAGACCCTGGGGACATGGATTAGAGGGCACAATGAAGGTGAGTCTGTGAAATGAGCATCACGGATCTTTGGGTGATTGTTAATAAGAACACAGAAATGCAAATCTCCAGGAGGTGGGGAGGCATCAGCCTGCGTGCCTACCAATCCACTTGTGACTCCAATCAAATTAAGGGGGATTCACACCAGGACAGTAAAAGGCACGTGGCTGACTTGATGCCTGTCAGAGCACAGAGGCCTTACCTCCTGCTGTCAGGGGGCAAGAGGTCCACTCAGGAACAATCGCACTGTCTCCTCATGTACAGAAAATATGGGGAAGTGACCCTACCTAAATTTGGTTGGGTCCATGAATATCCTCTTCTCGGAGCGTTTGCCCACCATACGAAGCATAAACTCGAGAATCCTTTATATGCACCAACAAGGAAATTGCACGCAGGTCAGTGCACACTGACTGCAGCTACAAATAATGGATCCTACTGGCTCCTTCCATCACTCTTTTACTCGGTTTTATACGGGAATCTATCCCAAATCATAGAGTCATTAAGGCTGGAAAACACCTCTAAGATCATTCAGTCCAACCATCAGCCCAATCCCACTGTGCCTGCTAAGCATGGCCCAAAGCGCCATCTCTACACACTTTCTGAACACCTCCAGGGATGGAGACTCCACCACTCTCCTGGGCAGACTCCTATGAAGTTGATATGTTGCTAGAGAAGAAAGCTGAGCAGTATATCATGCACTGGTTCCTCATGCAGTAAGGGCTCTCTTCTTGCTGAACATGACTTGGGTTGCTCTTTTGTTTTGGGGTTAGAAGCTGAAAAGCCCTAATTCCATCCTGCCCTGAGCTTTGTGCTGTGAAGGAGGACAATGAGTCATTGCGTACATCCTTTGCATAAAGATAAGCTCTCGTGAAAGCGGTTTGTCAGCTTCAGACCTGATGAGAAAGGACAGATGCTTCCACACCAAGCTTTGAGTCTTGTCTTGCATGGTACAGTGTCTGGATTTTTGAGGATCAGAGGGCAAAGGGCTGAGCCAGGGTCTCCTCAAGACCTGGACTGTGCACATCCCAGCCAGCACTCAGTCCTTCCACTTCTGTTTGCAGATGTTGCCATTGGACCTTCTTCTCCCACAAGGGCTGAATGCAAGTCGAGAGGATGATTGGTAGACACTAAATACATGATATCCTGCAGCACTTAGCAGAGGACAGAGAATGTCAGAATCATAGAAACATAGAATCATAGAATCGTAGAATGGTTTGTCTTGGAACTGGCCTTAATTCCACCCAGTTCCACCCTCTTCCATGGGCAGGGACGCTTTCCACTGGACTAGGCTGCTCCAAGCCCCATCCAACCTGGCCTTAAACCCCTCCAGGGATGGGGCAGCCACCACTGCTCTGGGCAACCTTGGCCAGGGCCTCCCCACCCTCAGGGTCAGGAATTTCTTCCCAAAGTCTAATCTAAATCTTCCCCCCTCCAATTTAAAGCCATTCCCCCTCATCCTGTCCCTGCCCTTCCCGATCCAGAGCCCCTCCACAGCTTTCCTGGAACCCCTTTCAGCACTGGAAGCCGCTTTAATGTCTCCCTGCAGCCTTCGCTTCTCCAGGCTCAACAACCCCAACTCTCAGCCTGTCCTCATCTGGGAGGCATCATTCCAGCCTCCTAAAACTCTGGGTTTTAAGCTACTGCTGATCTGGCCTGCCCTTGGTTTCTGGCCCTTGAGCAATCTGGTTAGCAAAGACGGTCATGCACACTGAAGCAAAGGTGGAGATTCCCAATGGGTTGTGGGTAGAACCCAAGCTTTTGGTCCACCTCAAGCCCGTATCCTTCCACGCTCCTACAACCAGCAGCAAGGAGAAAAAGCGCCACATCAAAGTTAGCACTGGGTGGGTTTCATATGATGTCTCCACAGCAGCAGAGATACGGCAGGCTTCCACGGGCACATTCCCTCTTTCTTTCTCTTCAGAATCCTTTATTTTTTCCCCCTTTCTCATTCTGTCTTTGCTTGCATTTCAAGGTTAAAAAAAGTCAGGATACAATAGTAAATATGTAAGATTAGCTCCTAAAATATGTTAGCAAGTGAAAGCTAAAGAAAGCCAAATGAATTTAAAAAAGGCTTTCTTGAAGCTTAGAACAGAGACAGTTCTTTTGATCCTTTATCACACAATAACAAAAAAAGCACTGAGCAGGATACATATATATAATATACATATAATATATATATTTATATCCTCCATGTGCGCGGGTATGTGTGTGCGTGTGTGTGTATTTTAATTCACATAGGCTTTCCTTTCTTTAAAATGCTGCAAGAAGCTTTTTTTTTCTGCAGATTTCTTTTTCTTCCCTTTTTTTTGATATTTCAAAGCTGGCAGTTCAGTAAATGGCTGGAACTGCCACATCTCTGTTCTTGCTAAAGAAATCAATGCTAATCCTATTACTGGCAGTTATCACCTATCCCAGAAACCGCAGCTAAAAGAAAAAAAACCACTGAGATGTCAAAGTAGGAAAAAAGCGTGGGGGAGGGGGAGAAAGCGCCCTTCATTCACTTTCAAACAGTGATTGTTTTCTTATTTTTGATCATTTTTTCCTGTTAAGAGAGAAACTAAACCACACAAAAAAAAAAAAAAAAAAAGGAGGGAGGGAAGGAGAAACCCATGCTCAAATAACATTAAGAGTCTGATTTAAACCTACGCACCTGCACGTAAACCCGGGCACCGCTGAGAGATGAGGCTCACGCCGCGGCGCAGAGGTGGGAGCAGCGCCCCAGCACTTGGGCAAAGGGCATCCCAGTTGCCCAGGTCTCCTGCCCCCTTGGCTGCCAGCGTGAACACAGATCCAGAGGGGTTGTTTGGGGCCACAGGTGTTGAAGCAGGCGCGGTGGGGGTACCAGCCCCCTTTTGGGTGTGCTTGCAACGTAGCGACCCCTCGAAAGCACCCAGCCGGGTGTTTGCACGAGGCAGTGTTGGCGGTGCCTTGGCTGGTTTGATGGGCTGGCTCTGCCTGCTGCAGCCAGATGTGGATACGGACGGATCCCCCTGCTCACATCTGCTCCAGATGTGAGCAGATGTCCCATGCCCTGGGACAGAGTGATTGCTCGGATGCAAGACTGGCTCCATCCCTTGCATCTGCAGTCGGTCTCAGGGCTGAGCACCTCAGAAGTCTTGAGTAGGTCAGTGCAGACTGTACTTCCCCATCTACATGGGATCTTGGTGACTCCACAGTTATTTTATGGTTCCTACACCTTTACTTCTCTTCCCACGTGCCTCTGCAACGTGCTTGCACTCCTTGAGCATCTTCAGGGTCCAGCTCACCTGCCCAGGATTCCAAGGTTCCCACTGCAATCGTGATCACAAGATGCTGAAGAGATGGAGCTCCTGAGTTCAGTTCACTCTGTGAAGGCCCAAGTTTGGCCTGTCAGGTGGCCCTGCCCAGCCCACTTAATGCCTCATGAGTCTGGGTGATCAGACATCCTAACTGAATCATAGAATCACAGAATCATTAAGGCTGGAAAAGCCCTCTCAGCTCATCCAGTCCAACCACCAGCCCAACATCCCCGTGCCTGCTAAACCATGTCCCAAAGTGACACCTTTACACACTTTTTGAACTCCCCCAGGAATGGAGACTCCACTCCTGCCCTGAGCAGCCTCTGCCACGGCTTCACCGCTCTTGCAGTAAAGAAATCTTACCTAATATCCAATCTAAACCTCTCCTGGTGCAACTTGAGGCCATTTCCTCCTTGAAATAAAGCAGAAGAAGACTCACGCATCCACGGCCGGCGAAAGTGTCAGAGAGGAGATGGGGATCACTATGGGTGGCACAAGCTGCGGGCTGTGAATCCCACCCAAAGGTTTCCCCATCTTAAAAAGAGCACTTTAACAACTTTTTTAATAGTAGTGGGTCTTTTGGCATTTTTTTCCATCTTTAAAACAAAGGCCAGGTGCTCAACTGAAGATCCGCCCTGGACAACTGGATGTAATCAGCCAAACTGCCAGAAAATGAAAGCCTGTGTAATTAGAAGCATTATTCACTATTTATATGGTATCAGTTCTCTCCCAGTAGCAATATTTGGCCTTTCTCCTTAGAAATATGTGGGGTTTATCTACTTTTGTAGTTCAATCAATAGGAAGACTGCCCCTACAGCAAGCACTGAATTTGAAAGGCATAAGGAACTTTCTAATTAGGGCTGCTAATGAGGGACACAAAACAAAGCCCTGCCACCCCAGCAGCTCCGGTCGCCCTTTCTGCCCAAGCTGTGCTGTGCCCTCGTGGGATGGAGCCAGGCTGTCCTGGAGACCCCAGGAGGGCTCCCACCTCCAGGGGTGCAACTAGACAGATACAGAACTTTTTAGCAGGGTGGTTTACAGAGAAATCTGGTACCTGCTCTGTCCTCCAGCATCACATCTTTGCAAACAGGATTTCCCCACTTGCTGGGACACCTTTTAGCTGCAGCTGTCTGGATGATTTGTAACTCTTGGGAAGAGCAAGTGCACGTTGCAAATTCATGCAGAGTTTCTGCTTGACAGAAGCTCCTGGCAAGTCAGATGCTGGGATATTTTCTTCCAAACTCATTCACAGTGGGTCCTGCACCTTCCCAGTCAGCAACTCACAGGGGACAGGAGCGAGCCATGCTCCAGGTCGCTGTCTCCTTGCAAAATCATCCCATGGTATCATAGAATCATGAAATGGTTTGGGTTGGAAGGCCTTATCCAGTCCGCTCACCCTGCAGGAGCAAGGACATGTTTAACTGGATCCCCTTGCTCAGAGCCCCATCCAACCTGGCCTGGAATGTTTCCAGGGATCATAGGGTTTTCAGTTCTAGGTGGGATTAAGAAGGGGGTTAGCAAAGCAGTCACATTAAACTTCCAGAGGGCAGACTTTGGCCTGTTCAGAAGGTTGATTAGCAAAGTCCCGTGGGAAACAGTCCTTCAGGGCAAGGGAGCCCATGAGGGTTGGGCGCTCTTGAAAAATGAAATCCTATCAGCTCAAGAGCAGGCCATCCCTGTGTTCCGGAAAAGGAGCCGGCGGGGGGAAAAGCCAGCTTGGTGGAGCAGGGTGATCTCAAGATGCGTCAATAAGAAAAAGAAGCTCTATGTGCTCTGGAGGAAAGGACAGGCATCTTGGGTGGACTACAGGGACGAAGTGAGATCGTGCAGGGAAAAAATCAGGAGGGCCAAGGCCCAACTAGAATTAAAACTCGCTAAGTCTGTGAAAGACAACAAAAAGTCTTTCTACAAGTACATTAACAGGAAAAGGAGGACGAGGGAGAATATCCAGTCTCTAGTGGATGCAGAAGGAATAACAGTGACAGGGGATAAGGACAAGGCTGAGGTACTTAATGCCTTCTTCGCCTCAGTCTTTAATAGCAAAGAAAGTTGTTCCTTCTGTTTACAAATCCAAGAGTTAGAGGGGCAGATTGAGGCTCCCGTGATCCAAGAGGAGGCGGTTAGAGACTTGCTTGCCCAGCTAGACGTCCACAAGTCTATGGGGCCGGATGGGATCCACCCAAGAGTATTGAAGGAACTGGCGGATGTCCTTTCCAAACCCCTATCCATCATCTTCCAGAGGTCCTGGCTGACTGGGGAAGTTCCACTAGACTGGAGGCTGGCTGATGTTGTGCCCATATACAAGAAGGGTTGCAGAGAGGATCCGGGGAACTACAGGCCTGTCAGTCTCACCTCAGTGCCAGGGAAAGTCATGGAACAGGTAATCTTGAGTGCTATCATGAAGCACACGCAAGAGAACCGGGTGATCAGGCCCAGTCAACATGGGTTTACAAAAGGCAGATCTTGCCAAACTAACCTGATCACCTTCTATGACAAAATCACTCAACTACTGGATGGGGGAAAGGCTGTGGATGTAGTCTTCTTGGACTTCAGTAAAGCCTTTGACACAGTTTCTCACAGCATTCTGCTTCAGAAACTGTCAGCCTCTGGCCTGGACAGGCGCACACTCTCCTGGGTTGAAAACTGGTTGGATGGCCGGGCCCAGAGAGTGGTGGTCAATGGAGTTAACTCCAGCTGGAGGCCAGTCACAAGTGGAGTTCCTCAGGGCTCAGTACTGGGTCCAGCTCTGTTCAATGTCTTTATCAATGACCTGGATGAAGGCATTGAGTGCACCCTCAGCAAGTTTGCAGATGACACTAAGCTGGGAGGAAGTGTCGACCTGCTGGAGGGTAGGGAGGCTCTGCAAAGGGATCTGAACAGGCTGGACTGCTGGGCCGAGACCAATGGGATGAGGTTTAACAAGACCAAATGCCGGGTCCTGCACTTGGGGCACAACAACCCTATGCAGCGCTACAGACTGGGGGAAGAATGGCTGGAGAGCTGCACAGAAGAGAAGGACCTGGGGGTGCTGGTTGACAGCCGACTGAACATGAGCCAGCAGTGTGCCCAGGTGGCCAAGAAGGCCAATGGCATCTTGGCTTGTATCAGAAATGGGGTCACCAGCAGGTCCAGGGAGGTTATTCTCCCTCTGTACTCGGCACTGGTGAGACCGCACCTCGAATACTGTGTTCAGTTCTGGGCCCCTCACCACAAGAAGGATGTTGAGGCTCTGGAGCGTGTCCAGAGAAGAGCAACAAAGCTGGTGAGGGGGCTGGAGAACAAGTCTTATGAGGAGCGGCTGAGAGAGCTGGGGTTGTTTAGCCTGGAGAAGAGGAGGCTGAGGGGAGACCTTATTACTCTCTACAACTACCTGAAAGGAGGTTGTGGAGAGGAGGGAGCTGGCCTCTTCTCCCAAGTGACAGGGGACAGGACTAGAGGGAATGGCCTGAAGCTCCGTCAGGGGAGGTTCAGGTTGGATATCAGAAAAAAATTCTTCACAGTAAGAGTCATTGGGTACTGGAACAGCTGCCCAGGGAGGTGGTCGAGTCGCCTTCCCTGGAGGTGTTTAAGGAACGGGTGGATGAAGTACTTAGGGACATGGTTTAGGGAGTGTTAGGAACGGTTGGACTCGATGATCCAATGGGTCCTTTCCAACCTTGTGTGATTCTGTGATTCTGTGACCTTAAAGATCATGTAATTCCAAACCCCTGGATCAGGGGATCCAAGCCCCATCCAACCTGGCCTGGAACCCCTCCAGGGATGGGGCAGCCACCCCTGCTCTGGGCACCCTGGGCCAGGGCCTCCCCACCCTCAGCGTGAAGAAATTCCTCCTAACACCCAGTCTAAATCTTCCCCTCTCCGGTTTATACCCATCCCCCTCATCCTATCATTCCATGCCTTTGTAAACAGCCCCTCCCCAGCTTTCCTGGAGCCCCTTTCAGGTACTGGAAGGTCAGTATAGGGTCTCCCTGGAGCCTTCTCTTCTCCAGGCTGAACAACCCCAACTCTCTCAGCCTGTCCTCATCCAGAAGGTGCTCCAGCCCTCGGATCATCTCCGTATCCTCCTCTGGACCCGTTCCAACAGTTCCGTCTCCTTCTTATATTGGGGACTCCAGAACTGGACCCAGGGCTCCAGGTGGGTCTCTCAGAGCGGAGCAGAGGGGCAGAATCCCCTCCCTCCCTGCTGGTCCCACCGCTCTGGATGCAGCCCAGGACACGGGATACGGATCCTCCAGCCCAGGGCTGAGGGGGCGCTGAGCGATTTCCGCAATACAATCGGGAACGTTTGTCACCAATCGACCATAAGAAAAACCCCCGCGCCGTGAGGGCTCCGCGGGTGCACCTCCTCCCCGCGAGCCCCGGCGGCGCACCCCGCAAACCCCCACACCCCCCACAGTCCGCACACCCCGCACAGCCCCACACCCCCCACAGTCCGCACAGCCCCCACACCTCGCGCACAGCCCCCACAGCCTCACACCCCCCACAGCCTCCATACCCCACACACCCCCCACACCGGCGGTGTTTGCCACGTCGTTGAGCCCCGGAGGCGCTCTCCCCTCCAGCAACAATGACGAGCTGCTAAATGGCGTCAGGGATGAGTCCTGGGTAAAATAAACCATCATTTTAATGCCAAGGGCATTCACCAGCCATCGGCACGCGGCGCCGCGCCGGACGGGAAACACCTGAAGGCAGAGGGGCGTTGGGAGAGGGCCTCGCGTCCCGCAGGGCCGGAGCGCAGGAGGGGAAAGCGCTGCTGTGAGATCAAACCCGGGCGTGGAAGCCTGAAGGAGATGACAGCTGCCAACACAGCTCACAGCCAGGGAAGGAATTGCCCCAGCTCCGAAAAAAACCCACAAGTTTGCCACTGGTGACCAAGGGGTGGCAGAAGATGCAGCGGGAAATGGTGAGGGTGGACATTTGGAGAAGGTTCTCCCCCAGGAGGGTGGTGGAGCCCTGGAACAGCTCAATGGAGTTCAGCCCGACAACAGCCCAGAAGAGTTTGGCCAACGCCGTCAGCCCCACGGTGTGAGTGTTGGGGTGTCCTGCGCCCGGACAGGAGGTGGACACCGTGAGCCTTGTGGGGCCCTTCCAGCTCAGGACATTCTGTGATTCTATGAATCAAAAAGGCACTTTAAAAATTTAGATCGAATTATCTTTTTTTCATTGTAGATAAAGCAAGTGACTCGCCACAGGAACGAACCCATTCGGAATCACCTTGGTGGAACAGTTTGCTTTTTTTGAAGGCAGTGAGCAGCCCACCAAAGCCACCCGGTAACCCCTCACCTCCTCAAGCCCTCAGTCGATGGCTGGATGTCACACGTTAGATCAGTGGCAAACTCTCGGCCCAGAAGTGGGGGTCACTGGGGCAGAAAGTTGGCAGTAGGATTCAGCCCATCATGTGGTCACAGTGGTTTTGTCGGGCTGTGACACCTATGGGCCTGCCAGCAGGTGAAATGTTCATCACCGGCACATAATTACCTTATCTCTGATCTTAATTTTGACTATTTCACTGTGGAATGCTCTCTGTTTACATCTCCCCTCCTAAAAGTTTCATATCAGGAAATGGCATAATGTTATATTTAAATTAATTGGATATTCTGGGTTTACTGCTTACTTCGTTGGGGGGGGTGTAGAAACCACACAGTATACAATATAAAATATAAAATAGATGTTTGTGCAAAACATATAATTTAATGCATGAGATACACAAGATCTTCCAGCATACTGTGTTTTAAACAACAGCATTTTAGCCTCCAAGGCACAGCAGCAAGGGAAACATTTTCCAGGCTCAGTTTCTCTGCTATTGGAACATTTGTTTTTTATTCTGAATATTTCAGCACATCTATTTACCTGGCACTATATTTAGTACCACAGTACCAAGATGGCATATATAAAGATTCAATTGCAATTCCCATCTGATGTCCCTTCCCTCTCCTTTTTACCCTCTTTTTTATGTCCACACTCTGAATTCAGCACAAAGTTGGTGTGTTTAATTTAAAAAGAAGTAAAACGCGCCAGGAGACGCCTCAGACCACTGCAAATCACCTACTTTATAGAGGCAGTAAAATTGTGTATCGGATTAAAAGTGATGCTGATCTGAAATTTATGATAACTTTTAATGGCATTATAATTTTTTTCCCCTGTGCGCTCCATCACAGAATCATTTGGATGCACAGTGCAGCGAGATGAAATTTGTAAGGGAAGAACATTACACAGGCAAGTAGAGAGGGAGAGGAAAAAGGCAGTGGAATAATGCAAGAGCCCCTTTTTGGACTGCAAAGGATACTCCTGCTGCGTGTTCCACACTGCCAGTGGGGCTGGGCTGGACCTGTTGGTCCTTGAGGTGCGAAGCTGTGGATGCGCTCGGTGCAGGGAGTGGATTATCACGCCCAGCAAAAGATGGAAAGGACATTGGGACCAAGCCATGCTAGGTATGACTTGGGAAGATCTGATGTCATTTCAGTCCCTGCTCAGCATGAATCAAAGCTCCTTTTACCTCTGCAAGGCAAAGACCACAGTGGAAACATCTGCCCTTCGGAAACATCCTCCCTCAAGACCACAGGGATCTCCTGCCACCAGCATAGCTCTACAGCAACTTCTCTTTGCTGGGCAAAGCCCACATTGAAGACATCCACCCTTTGGATACCTCCTACCTCAAGACCACAGGGATCTCCTGCCACCAGCATAGCTCTGCAGCATCTTCTCCCTCTGCTTAGGGCAGGTCTATGAGGGTATTACCCATCAGCACTAACACAGTTTTGTAGAGAGGGTTGCCAGCTGAGGCTATAGAGAAAGACCCATCTGAAGTTCTCCGTGTAGATTAGCAAGTTTTTAAAGCACAGCTTGATCCTGTGGTTGGTGGTAACATGGATCCAACCCCAGGGACAAAAGCAGTTAGGGGTGCAGAGACCCAGAAGCGCAGCACCTCACCTTTCACCTGAACCCTGCTGCTCTCCATCACCCATTTATGGGCAGAAAAGGGACTCCAAACAAGCAAGAGGATAAGCTACAAGTGCCAAAGTCAACAGCTGCCAGCAGCTCAGCTGGCATCCAGGTGGAAATGTCCTGGAGCCACACACTGAAGGATGAGGGAAAAGTTAAACCATCATGTTCTTACTCCAGTACCACCTACCCTCAGCCAAGAAGAAAAAACCCTACATGGTCATGTAATTAAACTGTGTGATCACACCCACAAAAGCCATAAGCAGTCCTGAACTCTGCCTTTCCCCAACTTCAGTTTCACAAAGCAACGGCCATTCTCTAACGTAAACATAGACGATAATACATCGGTCACACTGAAATTAGTACAAATTGCTGAAGAATCATAGAATCACAAAATCAGAATGGTTTCGGTTGGAAGTGACCTCAAAGCTCACCCAGTCCCACCCCCTGCCATGGGCAGGGACACCTCCCACTGGATCAGGGGCTCCAAGCCCCATCCAACCTGGCCTGGAACCCCTCCAGGGATGGGGCAGCCACCACTGCTCTGGGCAACCTGGGACGGTGAAAAAGTGTGTGCATACACATAAACAGTAGGATTCTGTATTAACACACAGCAAATTGGATCCCATTTATATTTGTAAATATATTTCTGTAAGAACAAACTCACCTGTCAACAGCTTGGAGTTCTTCAGGAGAAGTATCTCCGCATTCAAGGAACCAAAGCGCTGGTGCTGCAATTGCTTAAGGGAGGTGTGGCAGAAAGCAGGAGATGCTGGTGGAAACCAGGAGATGCTGCTGGACAGGTTGTTCCAAGCAGACATCTGGCAAGAAGGGGAGCAGTTCAGCAGGGTGAATGTGTAACCTACAGGAGGTGAAAGAATGGAAATAGCATTAATATCAGGTGCGTGCAATAAGTTAAAACCTCTTTAGTAATAGCATAGAAAGAAACCTGAAATATTTATCTAGTGGCTATTTGCTTTGTAGAACATAAAGGAGTAGAACATAAAGGAATAAAACCAGTGGCTTTTCCATGCCATATCCCACAGGACACAATATATGACACAAAACCCCCCACAACTATGCCTGTACCTCTTGATTTAACAAATTAAGAAAATCAACTACAATCACCTTCAAAACGGTTTCCTCCTGAGTGGACCCAGAGCTGCAGATGATGCTGCTGGCACCCAGAGCCATTTCACAGAGCATTTTCTGAAAGGCTGTTGAGGATCTCCATTGGTTTTGTTTTCACCTCTTCTACCAACAAAAAAAAAACATCTTCCTTTGAGCACCAACTGGATCTTTGGGAAGAGGCAGAAATTGCAGGGAGCCAGGTCTGGTAAATAGGGTGGGTGCTCAAGGACAGGGGTGTTGCTATGAGATATAAACTGCTCCACAGACACGTTGACTCGCTGTTCACTCCTGCACTCCCATGTTTTCCCACTGAGTATAAGGAAACATCTCTGAGCAGACGTTCACTCCTGCTGCGTGAAGCAACCGAGCTGAACCCTGTCTGACTGTGACAGGTCAGAACATGTTAGACACCCAACTCTTTAACTCTCCTCTCCCACTCTTGGTTTCTAAGCTATAGGGTTAGTCTCAGCAGTTTTTTCTGTCAGACCTCATGTATTGAAGCGAATGCAGAGGCAGGGGCGCCGCCTCGGTACTGCTGCACTAAAGGAGATGGGGATCTGGAGGCCAACGCAAGGACAGGTGAGACACTGGCTCTCGTGGAATGGATTTACCACCCCGGGAGCTGGGGAGCCCGCTCTGCTCTGCTGCTGCAGTGATTTGCACTGGGCCTTTCAGCAAAAGGAGTTTGCAAAAGATAGGAAATGGCGTGGGGGGCTCCCTGCATAAAATGACACTTTTTGACATAAAATTTTGTCAAAGCACCCTTGTTTTGTCATTGCTGCCTTTGACAGTGGGTGGTGGAACACCCATTCTCCCACTGCCTCTCTGCTTCATTTTGTCCTCTCCTTCTCCAGACTCTGCAACACCACTCCGCAGTAAACTATTCACTGCTGTAACTGATTGTTTTGCTGTATTATGTGAAGTTGAAAACGTTTCGAGTTGTATTTTGCAGTGAACCTGCCTTTGAATCCCCACATTTTATCATTCGGCAGCAACACATATAATTTCAAACAAACAAGTGAACAAGCCCGACGATAATGGCCGGGATCTCTTATCAGTCAGTTTTACACTGGCATAACTCCATAAACTTCAGTGGAATTAATCTTGATTTACACTGTTGGGAGAGCAGAAACAGGCACTGTAAACAGCTGTATCCCGATGCAAGACACTTAAAAGCAAAAGCGGTCACACCAGAACGCCTGGCAGCAGACGTGGATGAAGGCATAAAAAACGCTTTCCTGGTGGTGCTAATCTGTGGGCGTAAACCCAAAGGACAGCGATGGAGAAACTGTGCCAGCCAGCCTGCTTTGCAGAGACCACAGCAAGTGATGCTGCTCGTGGAGAGGCCGGTTCATCACACACGGGCCTGTTGGGGGCCTCCTGGGTGACACCTAGACATGCCAAGTGGGGGGACAGCCTCCCGGGAACGTTGCTGCTGAGGTAGGACAGACCATGACACAGCTGCTGTGGGTTCTACATAGAGGAGAGGTTGGCTGTGGGGGTTTACAATCATGGTGTCATAGAATGCTTCAGGGTGGAAGGGACCTTTACAGGTCTCATCCAGTTCCACCCCCTGCCAGGGGCAGGGAGGCCTCCCACTGGATCAGGGGATCAAAGCCCCATCCAACCTGCCCTGGAATGTTTCCAGGGGTGGGACCTCCATTACCTCCCTGGGCAACTTGGGTCAGGGCGTCCCCACCCTCGCAGGAGAACATTTCTCCCCAGGATCTCATCTCAATCTCCTCTCTTTCAGCTCAAACTGTTCCCCTCATGCTGTCCCTGCACTCCCCGAACAAGAGCCACTTCTCAGCTTTCCTGGAGCCCCTTTCAGCACTGGAAGCTGCTCTAAGGTCTCCCCACAGCCTTCTCTTCTCCAGGCTGAACAACCCCAACTCTCTCAGCCTGTCCTCGTACAGGAGCTGCTCCAGCCCTCGGATCATCTCCGTGGCCTCCTCTGGACTCACTCCAACAGTTCCATGTCCTCCCTGTGCTGAGGACTCCAGAACTGGACCCAGGGCTCCAGGTGGGTCTCTCAGAGCGGAGCAGAGGGGCAGAATCCCCTCCCTCCCTGCTGGTCCCGCTGCTCTGGATGCAGCCCAGGACATGAGTGGTTTTCTGTCTGCTCAAATGCCTTGTGGGAAACAGCACCAGGAAACATTTAAGTCTCTCAAGTGGACAAGGCATGAAGTCAGAATTTTTAAGTCTTGTTGCTTGTAGAGCAAGGACATGAGCTGACCTAAACCATGGATTGATCTCTCAGGCAGCAGTGTCACCTTCTGCAAATTCTCATGGCCACCTCACAGCAGATGGCAGCTATTGCATTCCCTGAATAAATTATCTTTAACAGGGTCATTTAAAAATCTGAAAACCAAACTCATCAACTCGGTTTTACAGTAGGAACAAACACAGGCACGTGTTTGTTGTACCACAGATGTGAGGATAGCTAGCGGATTGTGTCTCACGCTGGCTGTCAGGGCAGGAGTTGGGAAGCAGGACATCGCTTGAGTCACTGCTCTCACCTGTGGTGGACACAGTCCTGGAAACTGCTCTAAGGTCTCCCTGGAGCCTTGTCTTCTCCAGGCTGAACAACCCCAACTCTTTCAGCCTGCTCCTGTAGGGACATCCTCCCATCCCTATCTATAAAACATTTCCTTTGTCTCCCTTTTGCATTGGAAATTTTCTATGGCAAAAAAAATAGCATCTAGGATTAATGACTACCCACTCTACCTATTGGTTAGAGCTTCAAGTGCTGCCACAATATAAGAAGAAAAAGCCCCAGGTCCCTGTTTCCCTCCCGGGTGTTGCCGCCATGCACCGTAACATCTCCGCTTGGCCGGTAGCCTCCACCCAGGCACAGGAAGATCAAAGGGTAGTTAAGTAGCAGCCCAAGCTTTATCCGGTTGCTCTTATCAATCTTCATAACAAAGAGAAAACAACTCGACCATCTCTTGTGAGAAATAAATTGAGTACACTTCTGTACTCGCCTCCATTCTCGTTTCTTCAAGAATTAGCGCTATTGATGAGGCCCAGGTGAAGAGCTCCAGAAGCAATTAAAGCGAGTGCTGTACCTCGAGGTCTACCTTGATAATATTGCTGTTCTCCTCTTTTCACTCTGCCCCTATCACCCACTGGCATCAACACGAGGTGCATTAGAGATGATGCTTCATAAAGGAAAGCTGCACTTCACACGGAGAAAGCCTTGATCCAAATGCACTTCAATTAGCAGAGTGCAGGTCCCAGGGACTCCTGGTCAAGCTGCAGCTGCGGAGATTAAGACAGAGGGATGCCTCGGAGTCAGCAAAGAGGATCCAGGGTGGAGTTTGCTCTATTTTTACACCCTCTACTCCCCATTTTGGCTGCTTCCCAGTTGCTCCGTCAAGACCACTGAGCTGAGGCTCTCCCTAGAGATCCCCTGCGAGCACCAGGTGATGAATTCCCAGGGCCATCAGACCTGTCAGAGCAGACACCAGATCTTCAATCAATGAGATCCAAGGTTTAGCCTTATTTAAACGTTTTCTAAACAAAGGTCAGAACTTATCTGGCTGTCGAGCCCCCTCCTCTAGTCTTACACCTAGAAAGGAAACACTTTGCTGTTAATTAATTCGTTCAGATGAAACCAGCAAAAATGTCAATGTAACAAATTAGACACTCATTGATTATTGGCTTAAAAAAGAGTTAATGGTTCTGTTCTGGAGAAGGGGTTAGGCAGGTCTTTAAAGCGATACACACGGGCAGTACTTGCTTGCTCCTAAGGGCTCTAGATTTGACACTTCAAGTGTAAAATGGTAAAGCCCTGGGCAGGGGTGGAGTCTCCACCCTAAAGGGGTTCAAAAACCAGGCAGAGGTGGCACTTTGGGCCATGGTTTAGCAGGTACAGAGGTGTTGGGCTGATGGTAGGACCGAATGAGCTGAGAGGGCAAAAGCCTCAATGATTCCATGATTACAGAGCTAAAGGTTCTGCAGGGACACAAATCCAATGACATTCCAAGAGAAGATGCCATCTCCCAGCAACACAGGAGTCTTCAAATGAGTATTTTGCCATCCAGGGCTAAAATTCATATGCAACCCCTACAGTGGGTGAACTGCATCTGCTTTTCTCTCCTCATCTCAGCCTTGAGCTGTGGCTTGTTCATGTTCAGAGCAAAAGCAGACAGGAGGGGGCAAAAAGCAGGAGGAAATAGAAAAAAAAAAGATGTTTTCCATTTGGTGCAGGGCGCTGGGGCAATGACCGAGGCAGGATTCGATGCGTAATCTTAGCAACATACAGTGAAGAACAATTCAAGGGCACAGCAATGACACCTGAGGACACTGGTTTTAAAACCACAGTGTGGTCGCTGTGAGGAGCTGATTGAAATTGTGTGTATTTTAATCAAAAATCTAGATTGTGGATTAAAGTTTAGAATGAAATCACATAACAGTATTTAATTAATCAAGGCTTTAAGTGACCTAAATGAAAATACCCTGTAATGATAACTCCTTGCCTGGCTTAAGTCAGTTTGTACTGATGATACGTGTTATGTTTCCTGTACGCTGAAATAAGCACAATGAGTTCCCTACCTGGAGAAGTGACTTTATCCTGGTAAAGCACACTTAAAACAGCTCTGAAAACAAAGTGTGTTCAACAGCATCAGGCATAGCGGGCAGGCAGCGGCCAGGCTCACAGCCTGCTGGTAGCCTGGAGGAGACTAAGGCCATGTGGAAGGGTTGTAACCTCAAAGCAGGTGTGTGCTCAGCCCCGTGCACTACGTGGTAAGAGGCACAGTGCCGTCAGAAATCACACCCGTATCCAAAAGCCTCTCCTCGCCTTGTAGAGAGAGCCCTTTCACTAAACTCACAGAAACATGGAATGCGTTGGACAGAAGGGACCTCAAAGCCCATCCAGTGCCACCCCTGCCATGGGCAGGGACACCTCCCACTGGATCAGGGGCTCCAAGCCCCATGCAACCTGGCCTGGAACCCCTCCAGGGATGGGGCAGCCCCCACTGCTCTGGGCACCCTGGGCCAGGGCCTCCCCATCCTCACAGGAAAACATTTCTCCCCTAAGATGTCATCTCCATCTCCCCTCTTTCAGCTGAAAGCTCTTGCCCTCATCCTGTCCCTGCCCTCCCTGATCCAGAGCCCCTCCCCAGCTTTCCTGGAGCCCCTTTCAGCACTGGAAGCTGCTCTAAGGTCTCCCCACAGTCTTCTCCTCTCCAGGCTGAACAACCCCAACTCTCTCAGCCTGTCCTCGTATAGGAGCTGCTCCAGCCCTCGGATCACCTCCGTAGCCTCCTCTGGACTCACTCCAACAGCTCCATGTCCTTCTTGTGCTGAGGCCTCCAGAGCTGGACACCAGACTCCAGCTGATCTGGAGCAGCTCCCAGGGAAGCAGTCACAGCGCCAAGCCTGACACTATTCCAGCAGCATTTGGCCAACACCCTCAGCCCCACGGTGTGAGTGTTGGGGTGTCCTGTGCAGGGACAGGAGTTGAACTTGAAGGTCCCTGTGGGTCCCTTCCAGCTCAGAACATTCTGTGATCCTGTGACTCCTCAGGCACTATTGTAGCGTGTGCAGCTCATACACTACAGCTCACAAAACCCCTCTCTCTTTCCTGTCTCGGATGCATATATTTTGACATCTCTTATTTTCACCTGGCTTTTAATAAACCGACAACACGTTCGCTTCCTTTGACAGCAAGAGGAGAAAACAACAAAAATTTCTCCTATCAATTCCAGACCCTTCTGAAAAAGAGCATGACTACAGCCTAGTTTAACTACAGCAGGCATGTCCTAGGGTAACAAGGATGTGATGAAATGCATGCTTTACAACAGAGTTTAAAAAAAAAAAAAAGAAAAAGAAAGGCTACATTCAATGGCAGAAAAAATTGATTTCACCACATAAAATATTACAAGCGAAAATCAGAGGTTAGAAGTAGAGTAGAAATGCAAACCATTACCTCCGTTATCCAAAACAGGCTGTTTATTTACAGCTAGAAACTGTAGAAATGACTTGGCTTAATTGTAATTAAAACCTTTTGGTATCTTTAGAGCACCAGAAGTGTTCTGTGCAAAGGTAGCAGGGCCGTGAGGCGGAGGAGATGCTACGACTTAGGATAAGGACATCTTGGGCTGCAAGGAGAACAAAACAAAACCCTGACAAACATGATATTAGGCTAAGAACAATTCCAACTGTGGCAAGAAAAGAGGGTTTGTAATTGAATTTGCAAAAGGCCATACAGAAAAACTAGAGCTAAAGTATTTGCAACATATATTAGCTGAAAGAAGCGTTTCAAGTGAGAAAGGATCATCTGTTGGGAAGGCACAAAAGCTGTCTGAGCTTGTGCCTGCTTTCGCCTCAGAGCTGGCATCAAACAACTGCCTTCATCCCCCCAGGACTGTGCTGCCCACCTGTAAACAAGGGCAAAGCTGCTCCTGGCTCCTAAGCCTCAGCTGGTCTGTATTCACATCCACATAGACAGCAATTTCCTCCCTGAAGAATCTCTGCCTCCTGCAATGGATCTGCTGGGAGTGATAAAGGAGCAAGATCATAATGTAGGAGATATTCAGAGGCTGAGAGACTTGGGTTGTTCATCCTAGAAAAGAGAAGGCTCCGGGGAGACATCAAAGCCCATCCAGTCCCACCCTCTGCCATGGGCAGGGACACCTCCCACTGGATCAGGGGCTCCAAGCCCCATCCAACCTGGCCTGGAACCCCTCCAGGGATGGGGCAGCCACTCCTGCTCTGGGCACCCTGGGCCAGGGCCTCCCCACCCTCACAGCAAAACATTTCTGCCTAAGATCTCATCTCAATCTCTCCTCTTTCAGCTGAAAACTGTTCCCATTGTCCTGTCCCTGCACTCCCTGATCCAGAGCTCCTCCACAGCTTTCCTGGAGCCCCTTTCAGTGCTGGAAGCTGCTTTAAGGTCTCCCCACAGCCTTCTCTTCTCCAGGCTGAACAACCCAGACTTTCACCCTGTCTTCATAAGGGAGGTGCTTCAGCCCTCAGATCATCTTTGTGGCCAGTGACCACAGGATTCAGCAATCGAGGGAGCAGGTCAGCACTCATTAATGCTGAGATGCATTGCTCTGAGTCTGGGAATTGCATGGCTTACCCAGTCTAGGCATGGTCTTCTTCCAGTATCAAAGGCACCATGAGCCCCTCTGGTGAGCAACTCTACCCAACAAAGCACATGCAAGGGAGTTGGGAGGTGAGCAATGTGGTTCACACTAACGTAATATACTCCGAAGAAGTCCTCTTCACCTTGTCCTTCAGTACCTGGCCCCTCTCTTCTGGCCTGAGCAACACAAAGCATTCAGGAAAAAACATAAGTATGCATCTGCACATTAAACCGAGAACAAAGCTTCAGCTGGGGCTGCATCCAGTTCTTTGGCTCATCAAGGATGGGAAAGGACACACGGATGGCTTGTTCACTAACCCACGCTCTCCCTGCCAGAGAGCTGTGCCAGACGTTATCAAGAAAGCTGCAAAATTAAAGCATGATATGGTGTGGTAATTATGTGTGCCTGGATATGTATTTTTTTACAAGCGTTCTGCCTTTTAGTAAATATTCTTTAGCATCTCTGTTGTCTCATTGCAGCGCAGTTAGCTGTGAAAATAATCGCTTCAGCCGCATTAACTCTGCCAGTGCCGCAGAAGGCCGTCCCCTGGCCAGGCTGAAAATAGGTATAAGGTTTGGGGGGACCAAGGAGGGCATCGGGCAGCGGCATCAGTGAGAAACTGGGGCTGTTTAGCCTGGAGAAGAAGAGGCTTGAGGGGAGACCCTACCAGTACCTACACTTGCCTGAAAGGAGGTTGTGGTGACGTGGGTGCTGGGCTCTCCTCCCAAGTAACAAGCAATAGGACAAAAGGAAATGGACTCAAGTTATGCCAGGGGAGTTTTAGGTTGGATATTGGGAATAAATTCTTCACCAGGAAGGTTCTCAAGCAATGGCAGAAGCCACTCAGGGAGGTGGCAGAGTCACCATCCTTGGAGGTGTTTAAAAGATGGGTAGACAAGGTGCTCAGAGATATAGTTCAGTAGTGAACAGGTATGGTTGTACCAGATGATCTCAAAGTTCTTTTCCAACCAATTGATTCTATCACTCCATCTGCATCTTTTCAGGAGTGGCAATTCTAACCTCACCCGGCAGTTGCTCAAAGTAGGTTTTCCCCATCTAAAGCAAACAAAAAAGTTTCTTTGGATCCCTCCCAAAAGAGAGACATCTTTTGGATGTGCCACCCACTCCTGACCAGCATCTGTCATTGTCCTCTCCACCAATTACACAGGGATCGCTACCTTTGTAAGGAGCTTTGAAAACCCCTTCCCCTGCATATTAATTCCCATCTCTTTGAATGAGCACACAAACCTGTCGACTGGAGGTGTGTAAATATTTACAGGGCGTGCCCAAGGAGGGTCAGAAACCAATAGATCACCCAGCGGAAGAATACATGCTCAGCGACCGTAAAACCTGATCTCCAGTTTGCCCTGAGCAATTACAGTTAAGTAACTGCAATACAAGCACATATTTAAGTACTTATGCAAGGAAAAGGGGCTGATGACCTCGATTATATTTGCATTGTGTTTCCTGTTGTTAGCACTTCCTTGGCGGAATTACTGCAATACATCTTGGACTCCAATTTCATCTGCCAGCTCCACAGACTGCAGCCTTTGGAGGGGTCCAAAACTGCTTAGAAGCTGCGCCGTATTTCTTCTTGTACAGCTCTCCTGTCCTGTCTCAGCAGCTGCTCGCCTTTCCATAATGCCTTGTCAAGGAGATCAGCAGAAGCAAATTTGCCCCCAAAGCTCCTCTGAAACTCAGGCATCACCCTCAGCAGGTGGACAACTCATGACTTGCTCTGTCAAATGCCTACACTGAAACAACACATTTCAGAACAGCTCGATTGCTGTTTTTTTAACAGGAAAAAAGGGTGATTATAACTTTCAGTCGCAAGTAAAGCTGCAAAAATTTCATTAGCTGTAGCTTGGCTGCTTCCCTGGGAGCTGTTCCAGTGCTCCACCACCCTCTGGGTGAAGAACCTCTTCCTAATGTCCAACCTAACCCTCCCCTGGCATCTTCCTGCCATTCTCTCAGGTCCCCATGGAGTCCAGAAGATGCAGAAAAAGCCAGGACAGGCTGCTGTGGAATAAGCTTCCTTAAGTCCTGAAATGTGGATGTTTATATCTTTTGTAATGGCTTTATTTCCGTGTAACACAACTGGAGAACTTGGCTGCAGCAATATCTTGGGGCAATGAATCCCCAAAGCTATGTATAAATTGCTCACAAAAGCGTCTTTTTATCAGTTTCAGTTCTGTTGCCTTTCAAGTTTCTTCAGTGTCCCTTTGAATGAGATGCTGTTGTAATTGTCTAAAACAAATTTGATTGCCTGCTTGACCTTCTTTATGCTGTTCATTACAGTCATTTCAATTTCTATTCATCCTCTCCTAGGACAAAGCAGAGACAACATCATCACTCCAGCCACGCTTGGAAGTATTTGTATTGCCTGTCTCTGAGCCTTCGCTGTTTCCTTGTTTTGTTTTGGATGAGGCACAACCAGAACTTCACACCAGCTTGGTGGTGGGAGCCCACACTCAGCAATGGCAACATCAGCTATGTCACCTCTTATGAATCTGTTTCAAAAAACAACTCAGTTTCTTGCCCTTTTTTTTGTTATCAGAGAAGGAATAAAGAGTAAAAATCCTGTACCAGTCCTGCTTTGGGAGTGATGGTGCAGATCTGCTCACACGTCACAAGGTCATGCTGAGGATCATAGAATCTTAGAATGTCTTGAAGTCCACTTCTAAACAACAGTGGAACTTTAACCGTCTGTCTGTCCGTCCGTCCGTCCGTCCATCCATCCATCCATCTCCTCAAGATCTCTTCGCCACCCCTTTGGCTCCTGGGTTGATTATATTTAAAGACTTCTGCTTGGAGCTGCCAGGTTTTCCTTCATGCAAACTTGTTTCCCTTGTATTTTTCAAAGGGTGATGCTTGGTCCTGCTTTGGGGCCCCATTCTGACCTGTCTGTTGGCCCCAAGTTCAGCCTTGCTGGGTGGCCTCTCTCAGCAGCACCGTTTGCATAGCTTAAAGCTCATGAGGACTGTGTCCATCCCTCCATAGAGACAATCGTGCATCCCAGCAGCCCTGCTGCCGAGTTCTATTGCGTTCCTCCCAGCGGTGCCCACAAGGACTCGCTGCTGTTGGTGTTACAAACGTTGAGCCCAACTGTGTCATCGTCGCTGCGGTTCACTGAGTCTCTCACAAGCTATTTCCAAGGCTGTCCCCGTTCCGTTCTTTTGCAGTTTCCCACTCAGACACAGTATTTCTTCCCTGGTTTTGGATGGGTTGGTAATGAATGGAATGAAACAGCGATGAATAACCAGGCTTCTGCAGGGGAGATGTGGGATGGGACACTGTCCAGGACCTGCCAAAGTGCCTCCCTGATTATCCGAAGGGGTCGCTGTTCAATGACAGGCACAAAGCCCTTCTTCTGCGCTGGATGCATCCTCCCTGCAGCGCCCGGAGCTTCTGCCAGCCTGAGAAATGAGAGACTGAGACTCAGAAGAAGTAATCTTTTAAAACATAAATGGCCAAGCTGATTTACTTCCAAATACACGACAACAAAAAAAACTGCTGTTGGGCAGGGACCTCGTTTGCCAAGTTTCAACAGAGCAGAATTTTACAGCAAAGTTATAACCACTTTAAACACCATTGTTGGTTTATAATGGGAAAGCTGGCAGACCGTTCGCTATGGCTGCTCTTTCAAGCGATGCTTTACCAAGATCATAGCATGGTTTGGGTTGGAAGGGACCCAAAGCCCATCCAGTCCCACCCCTGCCATGGGCAGGGACACCTCCCACTGGATCAGGGGCTCCAAGCCCCATCCAACCTGGCCTTGAACCCCTCCAGGGATGGGGCAGCCACCACTGCTCTGGGCACCCTGGGCCAGGGCCTCCCCACCCGCACAGCAAAACACTTCTGCCTAAGATCTCGTCTCCATCTCCCCTCTTTCTGCTGAAAACTGTTCCCCGCATCCTGTCCTTGCTCTCCTATATCAAGAGCCCCTCCCCAGCCTTCCTGGAGCCCCGTCCTGTGCTGAAAGCTGCTATAATTTAGAATAATTGTTCTGATTTATAAAGCTCAGTAAATATGGAACTTTTTTTACTCAGTTTGTAACAAAAATGGCAAATGGCTCTGGCTTCCATCCAAAACACATTGGTGAACCACACAGTCCTGTAGATAGTAAAGCAACAGGGAATATTATTATCAAAATGATGCCTTACTTATTGCTCACTGCAGTAAAAAGAGAAAAGGTTGCTTTGTTTAGGAAAAACAAAAAGAAATGTGATAAATTTTGGAATCAAGTGATAAATCCTTAGCCACCTCCCCCCTTGCTTTCCCAGATTAAGGAAATTTGCAGAGTTCACTCTCCTCATCCAGTCATCTCACTCCGAGAAGTCTTTGCTAAAGCTACTTTTGTTCCCTTCCCAGGCTGTGAAATTCCCTTCCCAAATGAACAACAAATAGTGGAGCAACAACAGCCCTGAAGGTGCCCAGAGCCTTAAGAAATTATTTATGACCAATAACAAGAAAGGAATACTTTGATTATGGACAAGAACCCATATGCCCGGAAAGCCGGACCTGAAGTAGTGATGAAGGAGTGCATAAAGTCCTAATATGAGCAATAACAAAGAGATATTGCAATGAATGTGAAACAATGCGTGTTGCCACTGGCTTCTCTTTGGAGGTATCAGAAACATAGACTGATCCAGGTTTGCAGGAGAGAGTGGGGATTTAGGGGTTGGTGTTAAACGACCCTGCTGAGGTCTCTGGGAAGCGTTCAGTTTAGCCACAGTTTCCTGAAAAATCCCTTTCTGGGGATTTTGCTTGGGGATCCCAGAACAAAACCAACCCCAAATAGTGTCCTCAGCAAATCTCAAGTCAAGACAATCAAAGCAAACAGGGTGTGGGATGCAGAAAAAGAAGATATCTGATAGTGTTCACACAGACCAGCTTCGGGCCTCTCTTACCTCGCTCCTCCGCTGCGTTTTATAGGTGCCTCTTGTAAGCGAAGCCACACACCAGGTTCATAACTGTGTCATCTGAGCAGGAACAGCATGAGGTAGGTCTGCAAGTGTGGGCCCCAAGCAAGAGGGGGCTGATGAAGAAGAGCCACCAGCACATTTCTTCTCCCCAGGGTCTGAGCCTGGCCGCGTTGCAGCACGTGCACGTTCCAGAGGTGCTGCTGGGGTGCAGAATCCAATGGCCTCATTCTTGGAGTTCATTGGGAAGCCAAGAAAGCTGAACATAGAATCATTTGGTTGGAAAAGACCTTTGAGATCCTCGAGTCCAACTGTCCCCGACCACTACTAAGCCAGGTCCCTGAGCACCTCATCCACCCATCTGTGAAACCCCTCCAGGGATGGGGACTCCTCCAGCCTCTGACAGGGCCCGAGAGCCCTGCAGCGTGGAGAAGTTGTTCCTGATGTCCAATCTGAACCTGCCCTGGTGCAGCTTGAGGCCGTTTCCTCTTGTCCTACTGCCTGACACTTGGGAGAAGAGCCCAGCACCCACCTCCTCAGACCCTCCTTTCCAGGAGCTGCAGACAGTGATGAGGTCTCCCCTCAGCCTCCTCTCCTCCAGGCTAAACCACCCCAGGTCCCTCAGGCTCCTCTCAGAACCCTTGTTCTCCATCCCCTGCCCCAGCTCTGTTCCCTTCTCTCCAGCCCCTCAATGTCCTTCTTGGAGTGTGGGGCCCCAAACTGACCCCAGGATGGGAGGTGTGGGTCCCTCAGCACTGGCAATGAGGGGAGCCTCATGCTTAGTTTGCATTCATATCCTTCCCAAACTCTCATTACCCGACAGAGAAAAAGAGCGAGTGAGTGCATTCAAGTGGAAATGGTTGGAGTGCACTTAGAGGAATTTCGCCAAAGGAGAAGGAGAGATGATGGGGGCTTTTTTCATTTTTTTTATTCTCTCCAAAAAAAAAAAAAAAAAAAAAATCCTCCAGAACTTAAAACTGTTTTAATCAGCTGAAAAACATACGTGGGCTTTACAGCTCTGAGACAGCTTGCACAGGCTCTGATAAATGCCTATCGCTCATTTGCATACGCTAACAGCTACACTTTAATCAGCCTCCTAATCCCTGATGATATTAATGAATTTTTTTATGCTCTCCCTCTCTCTTCTCCCCCCCCTCCCCATTTTTTTTTTTTTTTTTAGTATCATGTTTGCTAATTCAAAACCGATCAGCGGCTTCTGTGTGCCTTTTTTTATGCAGGAAATAATGGGTGAGCTTGGTACTCCTGTTATCCTGCTCTCACAAATAATTAAGACTACAAAGGGTACAAATCAGTCTGAATGCACGGCACAAAGGCTCAAGCTATGCAAAGGTCTTTTTCTCTCTCTCTCTTCTCTCTCTCTTTCTCTCTTTTCATTTATTCTCTTCTTCTGACAAGAGGTGGCTTAGAAAGATACTTAGCAAAGCAATGAACTGGTCACTCCCAAAAAGCAAGAATTTCCCAGCCATTTTAAATGCTCGGGATACAATAAATAGAGAAAGTCCAAACGTGGAACGTTTGCTCGCTCCATTTCTTGGCACATCCTTGCTCCTGGCTGCCTGCTGAAGAAATCTTCCACTGGAAGGGTTTACCTTTGTGTTGGTGGCTCTGCTTTTCTCTTCAACAGGGCTTGGCATGGGAGGCTGGTGCAGATTTTGGGGGTGGCAGACCTGGAAAGGTCTTTCTTGCATATGGGAGCAGTGAGAACAAATGAATCCGTTTGGTGTGAAAAGCTGGCCGCATGAGCCTAAATAGAGGAGAATTTCATGGAGTCATAGAACGGTTTGGCTTGGAAGGGACCTAGGCTTTGAGGTCCCTTCCAACCCAAACCATTCTCTGATTTTATGAAGTCACCTCTACAACTCCACCAATGACTGACCTCCTTGAGATCCTCCATTTGGACACCTCATCAACTTGAAATCAAATCGGGTATAAAGCTATTAAACTAATTACGAATCCATGTGGATTTTGCAGAGAGTGCAAAACACGTCACCCTACGGCAAATAAGTGTTATAGATTGCGATTGTGTTGTGTAGAAATGGACCAATGGGCATACAGAGACCAACACGGTGGACCAGCAAAGGTAGACTCTCAGAAAGAGGCTTCCTTCGTGCATTTGGTAACAAAAGACTCAAGTCGTGCCACTGGCCATCACCAAAAACCACTGCCACGGTTCTGTAAAAAGTACGTGCCACATGAAGTGACAGGAACACCGAGAGACAAAACAGCAGAACGTGAGCAGGTGACAAAATGAGACAAAGCGAGCGCATGCAGAAACCAAACAGTGTGGTCAACAGAAAACACTCACTTTCATTAAAATGGGTGAAATAAAGATTTGAATAAACCTGAAAATCTGGGTGCGATATCTAAAGGAAGCCTGCAGGGGTGTTCAAAGGGTGCGAGTCTGGATTCCAGAGGATTTTGGTATTAGGAAGCTGGGTAAGTTTGATGGAGAAGATGCGTACTTTTGCCGAATAATTCTTTTAGGAGATGCAAAGAAACATCTCTGCAGAGCAGTCTTAGCACCTACAAAATGGCCTCAAGTTCTGCCAGGGCAGGTTCAGGTTGGACATCAGGAAGGATTTCTTCACTGGAAGGGTTCTGGGGCCCTGGCAGAAGCTGCCCGGGGAGGTGGTGGAGTCCCCATCCCTGGAGGGGTTTAACGAACAGGTGGATGAGGTGCTCAGGGATCTGGTTTAGTAGCGGACAGCACAGTTGGACTCAATCTCAAAGGTCTTTTCCAACCAAGCTATTCTATAATTCTATTCTATGACTGAAACCACACCCACACCTCAGAGGATTAAGGTGAGACCGAAACACCAGCAGACGATCTGGTGTTGAGGATGACCATGAGCACTGACAATTCAAAAATCTTAGAATCAGAATGGTTTGAGTTGGAAGCGACCTTAAAGATCACCTAATTCCAACCCCCCTGCCATGGGTAGGGACACCTCCCACTGGATCAGGATGCCCAAGGGCCCGTCCAACCTGGCCTGGAACACCTCTGGGGGAAAATGCTGATGTCCTTTAGCAGTGCTTTTGCAGTCAGCCAGATGAGGGCAGATGAGTTAAGGCAGGTAGAGGTCTTAGACAGCAGAGGAGCTTGCAAGCTCCAGGAAAAGCTCAGACCATCTTTGAAAACCTCCGACCAGGAGGCTTTGGGGCAATTCATAACATCAGTACTGGTTTTCTGCTAGCAATACTGGTGTTGCAGCAGTGACAGAAGGTTATTCAGTGGCCAAGAGCCCTTGTGCAAGGCTTGGTACAAACGCTGAACATAATGATCTCTCCCTGAAAAGAGGTCCAAGTAAACTAATATTTTTTCTCACAGTGGACAGACACTGCTGAATGTTCCTTCCAGATAGTCCAGAAAAACCCTAAGATAACTGAAAATAGAATAAGGTTTGGTGTAAAGAGAAACTGTCAGAGAAGCATCAGCACCGGAACATTCTGAAGTTAACAGGGAGCTTAAGACCCAAGCTAATGCAAGGTCATTTTGGTCATGGCTGTCTTGCAAGATGATATCTGAGCCACTGGCTAAAACAGACCAAAAGCTACGCTCGCTCTGAAAACAGAACACTAACAATTGTTTTAGACCATGGGTATTTTCATGAATATGTTTATGGGAAGAATTCAATCAAGGTAGAAAGAGACCGTAAAGCACCAGGAGCCGTAGAGTAAAACCCATTGTACAACGAGCCACCTGGACTTGAGAAAAATGTAATGAAATTGCAAAAGTACTCATTAAATGTGAAATACAGGCCCAGTAAGGAGCTTAGCAGATATGCTTTCAAGAACACCTATAAATAATGAAAGCAATGAACTGCAGGAAGAGGAGTTTGAAGTAAATATGAGTCAAGTACTACCCATGTCTGAAATGAAATTTGACAAGTTCAAACAAGTAACACAAAATTACCCAAGTTGACAACAGTTTGGGGAAAGTAATTCTGC